>NW_027437196.1:10657500-11312500 GCF_033239565.1 Halichoeres trimaculatus
AGCAGGAAGCTTTCAGCATTTTGGCCAATCATACGCTACATTAAACACGATGTGTGCTCAGACAGATTGAGGTACTTTTGGTCCAAAAAACTACCCAATGCTAGAATCAGCTGTGTGGTTCAAAAAGCAGGAACGTTAAACCAATGTTTGCTCTGAAAATACCTCCACAGCTAGAATCCAAACCACATAAATCCTAAAGTCATACCTAGAGTGTCTTTGAGATTCTTGACAATCGAAGCTTTCCTCGCGCTGTTTTTCCTTTCTACGTAGTTAGACGGCACGAAGCCCGTTTTGTTTGTGGCGTTCCGAACCCTCCACCAGGACTTGGAGTCGTCCAGGAGCCAGAGGCGCTCGTTCTTCTTGATGTCCAGCTCCTGGTCCTGCTGGGCCATGTAGTCGAACTTGGCGATGACAATCACCTCTTCCGTCATCTTGAAGCGGGTTCACTAATGAGGAGAGGAAAGAAGAGAATATGAAGTTTAGAACGGCTGGAAGAATATAAATTATGGAAAATCCCTCTGCTGATCTAAATAATCTGGTTCAGTGTCAATTTAAGCTGAGCAGTGATGTAGACACGGGTTTCTGCTAGGTCAAAAGCATTGGGATTAAAAGGCAGGTACAGTGAGGAATCATCTGTGTATAAATTCACATTATGGCTGCAGATGAACCAGGGGTTACATGTAACAGAAAAAGAGGAGTAGTCCGAGGATTGACCCCTGGGGAACCCCAAAGGTCAACTTTGCACGACATCAAAGTGGATCTGGACACTGGAAAAATGTAAAACATAGAAAAAATTTCTGCAAATCTCAGTTATTTGTGTCAGTGTCGGTCTATGTCAAGCAGTTTTAGCAGTAATGAAGCTAACATGAGTTTCTACTTGGAATTTCAACAACAAAGAAAGACATGGTCTTAGATCTAAGAAATTGTTAAACTCATTGAATTAAATAGGAGGGTACATTTGGGTATAATCTGCATACAAATGGAAAGTCACATTATGGTTTGTTAGAGGTAACATGTTAAAGAGGGGTAGGGAAGTGGTATGAGGACCAAGCCCAGGGGGACCCCTCAGGTCAACTTAGCATGAGATCAAAGCAGGCAGAAAACTCAACACAGTGAGTGACTGTTAGACATATTCCAGTTATTTTGTTGCAGCAAATCCACTTTTAGACGTTTAAGTCTTGCTCTATGTGACTATATGTCTACAGAGATCATGTTTATGACCCTGCACTGCATGTTTATATCCAGTATCTTTAACACGCCTTTCTTGCTGACTTTCCAGGAGTGTGAGATGCTTGATTCTGATTGGTCAAAGTCCCTTATTGTTATTAATTTCAGTTCCTTCATCAGATGACAAGAGTTCAAAGCTTCTGCTTGTTGACACCATAGATAGAGGTAAACTTTTTAGCTTATGTTATTATCAAAGTGACATCGATGTTAGTTTTGGTTACCATGGCAAAATGTCACAGCTAAAAAGCAGACATTTTCATATGTGACCCTGTCCCGCAACCCAAGTGATAACAGCAGCAGAGCAGGTAAGTACAATTTTAGTTAACGCTTGAGACTGAGCGTTAGCAAAGAAACTTAAACCATGAGCGGTGGTGATCATAGCAGCAGCTTTTCAATCAATATGAATCTTTTAATCAATGTTTCCTTCACTTCACATTGCTGTTGTGTCACACCCTGTTGGGCTTATCTACTAACCATATGTTGTGTTTATCGTTAACATTTCCTAAATTCAATCACAGAAAACACTTGAAATCTGCGTTGCTACTGTTCACCATTGAGAATGATGAAGATGGCATGATTCAGATTTCTTCTGCGGAAATCAAAAACAGACAGGGCACCCCCCTCTGCAAGTTGGTAAGCAGAAGTTGTGAGCAATTCTGGCCTTTTTTTGCCACTTCTGCATCACGGATGAGTCAGTTATTTCATTTTGAATACGCTTAGAGGACTCAGTTTCCCTTCAAAAAGCCTGTTTCTGCATGAAGATAACTTTTTCCTCCTATCTTTGTCTTCCCAGCCTGCATCTGCATTTCATCCTCAACACAGTGATGAGGTGCTGCGAGACGCACAAGAAAAGATAAATTTAGAACTGCGTTTGGGAATAAATAGATCTATCTACCTGTGCTGCATCAAAGCTGAGAACTTCAAGGGTTCTGGTGTGTCTCAGTAGACCTGGGAAGAGCAGAGACAAGAGGAGAGGATTACGAATAAACTCATGCGAAGATTTCTGAACCCTACTCTGAAACTTGTATTTGCCTTTCATTTCAAATGTCATGAAAGCAGACTGTGTGGTACAAAACTAACTGTCCAAACCTACCTCAGCTGGGCAAGAGTTTTGAAGGGATGCCAGCTTCTGTTTCCAAAGTTTAGTCTAGTTAAACATAATTTCCCCTGAAACCAATTGTGCTCTTAACATAACAGAATTCTCTTCAGTTTCCAGCAACTAAAGCTGCCAGAGAGTACAGAGGCAATCTCTTAAGTGGCTACATTCTTACAAACTTTACAAAAGAGATGATTTCCTCAGGAGCAGTCCAGTGATTGTCTATTGTACTAAGTATCAAACCCAAACCTGGGAGGCAGGACGATGGCAAAGATTAGCGTACAGGAGGGTGAAGAAGACAGGGACTGAGAGAGGATCTCTCACTCTGCGCTAATGATGCTGGATATTGCTTTAAATTTAGCACAGGCCTATAAATATTCCTGCATGCGCTGCGTATGCAAATGCTCTAATTATGTGATCTGCATTATAAGTGTGGCCCCATTGTCTGCAGAATTGCTTATCACAAGAACTTTCAAACACCCCCCTTCTGGTTGTTTTAAAAGTATGATCTGAGAGATCAGTGATCGAGCAAACAATGAGCACATTCACAACAACGGGTCTTATGACTGGTGTGGCGTTCAGCACAACTTAGCTTAATACCACCAGCGCACAGGAGGAGCGAGGCAGGACTTAGCCGCTCTGATGTCATGGGAGTAGATGAAGTTTCACCTCCCTGACCGTCTTCGGGGGCCAGACAGTGACCTCATTGATCGAGGGCTTCTTGGTTTTTATTTGAAGCAGTCGAGTTTAAGTTTCAGCTGCAGCTGGCCTTGAGATAGAGGCCCCCGAACCTGATCTTAGGCAAACATTCAGAGCTGAGCTGACTTTCAGTATGATTAACCAAGAGGAGTAAAACAAACAGCAAATAAGCATCGGCTAAGACCCGAGAGGAAAAGTAAAGCTGGTGAAGAAACGCTGAATCATATCATGTAAAAGATAAAAAAGAAGGCGACACCTCTGGGTGATTTTCCTCTCACTGAGTGTTGTTGACTTTGTTTACCAGGACAATTAGGGTGTACACTGTGGTTTTATCTCATGGCATGTTACTGCCTGCTTCTTTTCCATGTCCAATTTAATTAATGAACACTGGGAGACATGTTAGGGAGCGGCACACAAAAACAAAGAGCTGATTTACTCTCCTCGAGTGCTGCCTCTTTCACCAAGACAAAGGCAACAATCTCTCCACTCCCTGGGCTGGGCTGGATAACAGTCTGCCAAAGAGGCTGACGAGAGTATATATGTGCTGCCTCTCCGTTTACAACATCTTTTCCCCTCCCTCACTTCATTCTCTTTCCATCACTGCATAATAGAATCTTCAATGTAGGACTCTTTCAGCTGTGTCCCATTTTTGGGCAGCATGCTGCATCCCAGTCTGACTCCTGTAAAGAGCCACCACCCCCTAAGGCTGGCTGAGCATTAAGTGCACATTAACACCGAGCGTGACTTATGACGGTGCAGATGTGAGGGAGGATCACAAAAAAGGAAAAAAAGTTTGGGTGACAGATGCTCGGAGCTAATCGGGCCACAGCTCCAGACTGAGGCGAGGCCACGAGTCGCTGCGGAGCACTAAGCGAGAGGTCAGACGGGTCAAACTGCTCAAATGATGCGGAGCTCTGTTCACTCTGCTGTCTGTCGGGAGAAATACAGGTACCAAATCATCCGCTGACCCCATCCACAGGGGGCCTTTAAATATAAAGGCAGAAACTCTCAGTCATAACAATGCATGACTGCTATAAAAACCACCAACATGTGAAATATTACAAACTACAAAAGAACTCAGAGAGCGCAAAGCAGCTACATGTAGGCCTGTCACGATAACAAATTTTGCTAGGCAATAATTTTCCAAAATATTATTGCCGATAAACGATATTATTGTCAATAGTATTTTGATTTTTTTTCCATTTTTTTCATTGATGTAATAATGATAAATGGGATAATAAAGTGAGTACACCATATCAAAAGCAAGAAACTTTAATTTCTTAAGAGTATTTAACTGTAATTAAAAGGTCAGGATTTTTTAAATAAAACAAATTTAACAAAAAATATAATAAATTTAACAAACAAGAAAGAGAAAAAAAACCCAATGAAAATGAAATGGACTCTCTTTTAGAAAAAAAAATACATGTCAATGAAAATAATTAATACTAATCAAAAACAATAAAACATAAATCCTGTCTCTAAAGAAAATACAAAACTCAAAAAAAAAGGCAACAACAATAAAAACTATAGCCTAAATAAAAGGGAGCTTATACAGTTCCTGAATTGTTTGTAACATGTCCTTTTTCCCAGTCAATCCGTACTGTCTGTCAAACATTTTTAACTTTTCCGGCTTTCAACCGTATTGAAGGGCTGCATTTCTTTGGCAATGTAGCTGTCTTTGAGCGCCCACCATTTGGCGCTCTTATTTCTATTTTCTTTGCAGACCAAAAGCCTCAGTAAGAGTGGATTGTCAAAGAACAAGGCTCCGCTGCACCTCCCTCTTCTTCTTCGTCGCCACTGTTTTCAAATGCGACATATCAGCTCGTTGGTGTTCATGAGCTCACACTTTGTTCATTCTGATAAAAAACAAAATATTCCCACACTGGGACTGTGGCAGGCGGCTTAAGAACCGTATCTTTCGTGCCATCACTCATATTAGCGTGTTTCCTCCTTACCCCTCAGGGCGCTCGCTTCAGCTCTCTCTGTGTGTACGTGCGAGCAGCCCCGTCGTCACCCTAAAGATCGCATTTTTGACAGATGCTCACTCCGCTATAAATCCGCTAAATCCGCTATAGAACCTATGCACCCCGATGTTAGGAAAGATAGACGTAGTGAGCCATCTTCTCATTCAGCCTCTTTGGTTGAAAGAGAGGGGGAAAACAAACATGCATGCACATGTCAGTTTATCGAGGCTGGCAAACTTACCCAGGACGTTTTTATTTATCATTCGGTTAATTGATTTACTGATTATCGTGACAGGCTTAGCTACATGACTTCTAGGTAGGTATGCTGGTTACATATAGTCTTGTCTAAATGAATTTTAAACTATCTGCAGATGTCCACCAAAACACAAGGAGGCAGTGTGGGCTATGACTGTGATCACTTTTTCTGGTTGTGCTTGCTTTTTTTGTGATTTTGTGCAAACTATATCACGCTGTTGATGAAACATGTTGCTGTATTTCAAACAACTATTACGTGGAAGAATAGAGAATAGATGGCGGATGAGATTCCAGAAATTCAATAGGCACGTGGGAAATCTAAGCTATCTGGAGCCAGTGAAGGGAAGCCAAAACAGTAATGTGGTCTCTCATTTTTTTAGTTCAGGCTGCTGCATTTTAGACTAGTTCTACTTTGTGCAAACTCTGTTGGTTAAGACAGGAACAAAGAGTTGCTGTGGCTCAAAAGAGGAGAGATTGAAGCATGTGTGATGTGTTTTAGGTTTTGTTTTGTTTTCTGGATAAACCTCATTTTGGATACTTTCCCCAGATTGACATACTGGTTCAGACTGAAGTTCTTGTCAAAGAAGACGCCAGCTAACATGCTACACTGACGTGTTCAAGGTGCAGCAAATATGTTTTCCAGCATTAAGGTCAGTTTCAGTAAAAATTGCCACATATTTAATAATTACTTACAAAAATAATAATAAAAAAAAATCTCCTTCCAGTGGGGATTTGTCCTTTGGTCATGGATAACATGATGTCATGATCCACTCTGTGTCATATGACCAGTGTAATGACTAACTGCCCCTATACATGAAGCAAGTCCAGCTCTATAAATAACTCAAATACCAGAAAAAAAAAAGAAAAAAAAACAGGATCTGTGAGCACAAGCTCTGGCTGTCAACAGCAGTGTGCTGACCACATAGATTGCAGACAGGTGGTCAAGTTGTTGGCTGGTGGTAACTGTCGGGGATTCCCCACAAACTGGGACAACTCCTTCAGAGCAGGTCAAAGCTGCAGAGGGTGTTTCATGATCAGTTATATCATCTTGATGGTAGCTTACTTTGATGTGAACCCATAGCACAGCTAATCAGCATACTCCAATATTAACCGGTGCTAATTACCGTAATATCCAGAATATAGGTCACATGGTTTTATGTAGTTTGTGTGTGGAGCTTTCACCATGCTGAGTGAGTTTACAATCCTTCTCATTACTGGTACAGCAGTTGATGTCAGGCAACGGTATTTTTGACAGCTGTGCTGTACTGTGTGGCAGTCATGTTCAAAATACATGTAGTCTCGATAAACTACTATAAAAATATAGAAAATGCACCACTCATTTTATACTGATGGATATGCTTACCACAAGTGGCCTATTTTATGTCTGAAAACAAGACATGAAAAGTGCATCTTGCAACTCATTTATGGCACGTTGCAGCAGACAGAAACCGTCGAATATGGTTCTTTTTCTCACATCGTTTAGTGTTGAGTGTGACCTATAATGACAGGTAGATCTGCCCGCATGTTGATACAGCTGATCCTACCCTTCTAAATCATTCTTATTCTCTCCTGTTAGAAGGACATTGTTGCTGCATAAAGTTCTTGGAGTAGTCTGGATATACTGAGTAAGTCCTTCACAAAAAGTAAATTTATCAATGTCTGAGTCAAGGTGAAATGTCCCACCGGCTGCCCTGCATTTGCTTACTGAGGTACAGGTGCCTTGGTCATTGTGACACAGAGAACCTCAGGGTTTGGTAAGCAGTAGTTTAGTGGCTGAGGAAGGTTTCTAATTAGCAAGCACACTCCTTTTCGATGCTACTAGCTCAGGCTCAACCCAGGTTACGAGCATCATTTATCTACAGGCTAGCATGTAGCGGTGCGCCTGCTACTAGCAAACATTGGCTGATGTTTTCCACTTTAATACCCTAACTGACAGGTTGGAACTAAAGCCAAAAGCCCACATGTATTCCTGCCATTCAGGTCATCGATTTGGAAATAATAATTGTGGAAATTGTTCATTTTGTACTATTTTAAATACTGCACTAGAAACTTAATGAACTTACTAAAACTAATTAGAAATGCTGAGGAAAGAGGAAAGTAAGCATGTATTGCATGTCATTTTCAATTTTCCAGGAGTTATTCCAACTTGTTTAACTGAAATCAGAACAAAGCAACCAGATAAAAACATTCATTCCACATGAATCAACCCACATGTGTTTGAATTCATAATTTTAAGCTTTTCTTTTACTTTTTTATTTGCTTATTACTTCCGCCTAGGGGGTTATGTTTTTAGGAGAGTTTGCCTGTGAACAACATCACTCAAAAAAATTGTAGCGGACAGTCTGTTGAAAGGGAGTATAACATTAAAGTAAGACTAAAGTGTTGCGTGACAATCACAGTATGCTTGGTGGAGGTCTGTGCTCTCTGAGAGCTTTTCTAGTTCCTAAACATTTTCTAAAGCAGATTCATTTCCACCTGCAAAAACAGTTTCACAGAAATTAAACCCACAAATTCACCCACAGAGTGCCAGGTTGAACTTTATTTGCAGTCATAACACCGTGTGAAAGAGCATGAGTGCAAATGTAAAGCAGATACACGGCAACTAAATACCAAGCTGATAAAGCAGATCCACTTATCTGCTGTGACTCTAGGCCAGTGACGGGTCAACCAGTGGTCCTATCAGTCCTCCACTTATGTCCTCAAGAGTGGCAACACTGCTCACAACTGTTTCCCATCAGCAGGAGATAAAACACCCCAAACCTGGCTCTGCTGTCTCTACATAAAGGACAGGCACTGATTTTCAGCTCTCATCTTCCAACGTATTTTAAAATAAGGGGACTTAAAGGAGGAACCGCAAACCACAACTACTGCACATTGGTGGTGGAGTGGAGATGCAGAGCAAGCTTGCGAGTTAGGTTGAAACAACAGTGACACAAGTTCACCACTTCCTGCAGACAACAGCTGCTGCCACAAGCCGGCGTTTCTCTACAGGAAAACAAATACACAAGTGGCGGTGTAGTGAAAGCAGAAAAGGTTCCTGTAGTCATGACTGGATACTGAATACAAGTTGTAGAAAAGTAATTATGGATACTTGCAGCCCAGAAGGAGCAAATAGTGCCCTGCTGCTCGACAGGATTGCTGAGGCACTGAGACAGCAACAGCATGAGCTCACAGAGGCAGACAGAGTAACCTAATCCCTGTGACAGCCTGCTAAAATCACAGCCTCTGCTGCCTTCTGGAATGTGCTCTGTATGCTCACTGCTCACTCAGCCCCTCTGGCACTGCTGCACTTCCTCCAACATAACACCAAAACTCACATTTTGGCAAACAAGGCCGAGGGGGGAGGAAGGGGGGGTCTGCTTTCACAGGAAACGGACAGTTGCAGGATTGATGGAAACATGCTAGTGTAGTCGCTTTTTTCCCCCTTTCCACATTAAACTGCAAAACCCGTGAGACTGCAACTCTCATCCCAGCTGTCCTAGATTCTCTCAAAACAAAACAAAACAGCAGCATCGCAGCAAAGGGTCATGGGAGACTTGGCAGGCCAGCTGTGAGACAGGAAGTGCGGACGCAAGGGTGACCGGATGATGGGAAAGTGATGCAATCTGACAGAGAGCAGGCTTGACCTCTTGATGGAGTGCAGATAACTTATCTCTGCTCTGCATTGATGCAAGTAATGGGCCTCAGTCAGGAGAAGGCAGGGTGTGTTCTCTTCAGCCTGATGCTCTTCATTCAAACAGCACATTAAAACTTTATTAAGAGCAGAGGGGCCTTTGGTGTTTGGGGGCTTAGCATAGAGGCTCATGAGTGTGTGAAAGCAGTTGGTTATTCACCCCTCGGGATCACCCTCAGCAGTTGGGAATGGCCTAAAATAGACAGGGGCTCATGTCCTTTGAGAACTGCCAGAGATTTACTCTCATAGCAACGACAAACACCAAAAGTTTGAGCGCTCTTTAAGGCCAACTTCACATCAAAAGGCCCACTCTGTGCTCTGAACAGATCTATGAGAAGCGTAAACAACTGTCACGGTGTGAGATATGTTTTAAAGCCTTGAAATGAAGACTCCCATGCAAAAAAAAAAAACTTGGTCACAGACTGATCTAATTTAATCTACAGCATTAATTTATGAGAATTAAAGAGATCATCAAATTTCTCGACACAATGATTGCTGAAGGAATTTTCACTTCCTTATTTTAACTTCCCACTTCCGTGTGGCTGTTTTATAAAGCATATTGTGAAACTGCATGTTGTCTGTCTTACACACATGAGGCTGACTGTGTGTATCAACACATTATAAAGTGATTTTTTTTTTATTTCATATTCTGTTTGATTGCAAATTAAATACCTGGAATGTGCTTAATTCATTAGTTGGCAGGCTTAAGCTTTAATGAATTCTTAAATATTAGGTGTAAAAAAAAAATTGGAGCATAATTTTGTCAACCGTGTAATGGACAAAAGTTGGGACAATTTTTTCCAACATAAATCCATATTATTTTGGATTTAGGATTATTAAACATTACTATGCAAGACTACTCTTCCTAGAAATGTTCCTCAACGTTCATATCATAGTTTAGCCAAAATTTAAAAGACACAAAATCACATGTAACACAGTTGACAACATGTTACACGGTTGACAGGTAACACAATTGACATTTTCTCAATTTTTTGCCTCTTGTCATAACTGCAGACTTTAAACATGTCACCACCTGACCTCCATCACCTCATATTTCTGTGCATTTTCTTCACAGTTTTTTTTCTACATTTATAGTAGCACCAGAAATATTGGTAACACAGTTGACAAACAACCAAAGCGCCCCATGTACAGACAATCATTTTGATGAAATATTGATGAGGAGGAGTTAAAATATGCAACATTTTTTTCATGGTTCCCATCAAAATGGGTGTGACTTTAATTGATTTCAGTCATGTGACTTTGAAGCAAATCATTGCTGATTTATAGACCGTTTTTCAAAGGGTAACACAGTTGATGCTGATTTCTCAGACACACACAGAGTGAATTATTTTACCCATATAATTTATTAAAATCGTTTTTAAAACACATTTATAATATTTGGGTGATTCCTTTAAACAAATAATACTGAAATTAATATTCAATACCATGTATTTTGGTGTTAATTTTGAAGAGCAAACTTGTCATTTGAGAAATCAGACAGAAAAGCACAAAAAAGCATAAAAACTGAAACTGAAAATGAAATATCACCCAAATGACCCACTGTAAAATTGGTCATTGCTTGAAATTAACATATAGTAAAATTTATAAGCATATCCCACACCTAAAGAATCACTCTATAGTTTAGTTGACCTAACTTCTGTGATACAATAATTAGAGCTTCACTGATATAATACTGGTACTGGAAACAAACACAAAAAGCTATATTTAGACCAATCCATAGGGCAGATGTGTAAAGCTCATGAATTGAACTAAAGTCAGAACAGCCTGAGGATGCTGAATCATCGTTCTCGGTCCCATCTTCATATTAAAGGATACAGACTGCAGAATTAACACTGGCATCAACTGAATCAGTTCCTGTATCAGTTGATGCCAAAACCAAGGCACTGGTACCAGGACTTCAAAGACTGGATCCTTGCCAAACTCTGATATTTTACTCTCAAATTTTCCTGGCTTTCACTGTGTCACTACACCAGGACCTCATTAAGGTAGAATTTACAAAACAAAACAAAAAAACCTACCTACACAAACAAGAAACCAAAAGCAGCACGATAGAAGGAAAGCATCAGGATTATTTTGGAGCCAAGTGGCAACTTTCTGTCTAAACATATGAAATTGATATGGAGTGCTAAAAACTGCAGTTCTTTGAGAGTCCACTAGGAGCTAGCCGCAGAAACACTGGAAACCACATAAACACCAATTCAAAGAAGCTGATTTTTGCAGCATGAATAAACCTGTTTATGACCTGGTTTGAAAAGTGCCTGGGTCTGAAAAGCCTCTCCTCCATTGGCACGAAATGTGTGTAGGAGAATCTTTTTACAACTTGTTATTTACAATTTTTTTAAACTAAAAGTTTTGTCCATGCTCAACTTGACTTACTTAGGCTTTGCCTCTTGCTACTTTTCCAAACTGGAACAAAGCTAAGTTAAGTTTTGCCTTTCCAATACAACCCCTATTGAAAAAAGCTTCAAAACTCAGTATCAGACTAAGTGCACAGTATTCTGTTTTTAATGTCAAACTCTTCTCCTTTATCCAGGCTCGGGACCAGTAAAAGCAACCCAAAAGAGACAGGAATAAGCACATGCAGCAGTCACTGTTTCTGGCTGCAGCTTTGAGGGACTCCTGCCAGCCAGAGGCACTTGTCTGGATGAGTGTTTTGGACAGTGGAGGGACTTAGCACCCGCTACTTCTCAACAAGCAGCGGGTGCTAGAGATCAATATATGCTTCTACAGTCAGTCTCCAAACTCTACTAAAGGTTGCTAGATTTGTCACTGGTTGTTTTTTTTTGGAAAAAGTTTACTAGAGGGGTCTGAAAAGTTGCTAAATAGCGATAAAATTGGCTACACTGTCCTGAATACCTCAACTGTGTGCAACGTTACTGCCAGTCATCGGTGCGTTATCGAATCTTGGTGACATGAGTAACCCTTTGGGTACCAAAACTTAGCACCGAAAGACAGTGCATATTTTGATTCTCTGCACTATGGTAGCATATTTTTTAGTGCCATACAAGGACCGTAGTTTAGTTCCCAGCCTTAATAACAGGTATTCATAATGTATCAGTATCAATATTGGACCAGGTATCTGACGATGTTGGTCACTTTTTTTTTAACATATCGGCATTGGCCGATGTTGGTAATTTTTTTTTAACATGTCGGCACTGGCTGATGTGTAAAAGTGGGCCAGTATTTACTCATTAGCTGCCAGCCATTTTCAGAGCATCATGAACTATCTTTCAAGACCCCAAAAATATTGTTTTCTATGGCTACGTAACACCAAAACTAAGAGTGGACCCTCTTCTTTAATGTCCCTCGTCCTGTTTATGATCCAAAAAACAGACAAAATATACTTTTTTAAATGCATTCATTTCGGTGCTCCATTCTTTGATCCTCTCTGGGGTCGTCTTTTCCCATGATCATCTGTGTCACGATTGTTCTTTTCCTTTGTTTTCAATATTGATATCAGTAGATATCAGTTATTGACCATATCAGCAATATTTGCATCGGATATTGGTATCGGACAAAAGTTTCCTATGGGTGCATCCCTACCTAATATCATATAGCATGCTGCTTGGAAATTTCCACCCCTTCCACACAGCATTAAACATCTGATTAAAATCCAAGTGCAGCACCATGCCTTTGCCTGTGAACTCTCAAAAGTTTGCACAGTTATCTTTCAGCTCCTTGTTTTGTGCAGTGGTGAAACCAGCTAAGCATGAAAAAGGATGACATGAACATGAGACAAAGTGATTTTCTAGCTGCTTGAACAAAAAGATAAAAAGCCCAGAAATGACTGATCAAAACACATCATGCCACATGCCTTCACAAAGTCCACAGTGTCGCAAAAGAGGCTAAATTTAGACGTGCATTTGAGGAATTAAATTGAGCATAAGCCAGACTCGTATCATCTTATTACTGCCTTTAACCATTTTCACTAAATGACTTCACCAAAGTTGACAAGTGGCCTCTGCAGCAGCCGCTTGCCTGCAAACACTCCCGTCTTCTGTGTAAGCAAATACACACCAGAACATAATACCTCTTTGGAAGAACGGATCAATTTCCTCAGCCCCCACCTAAATGAGAAGAGCCTACACATCCGCCTCCACGCCCTGCCTGTTGCTGGATTTGTCGGTTGTTGTTCTGGGTGGCCCTTTTTTTTTTTTTTTTTGCTTGCAGGTCTGACTGTGGCCACATCCAAGCAATCTGGGATCAAGAAAGCAGCAAAATGAGCTTTCAGGTTACCTCACAGTCTCTCGAGAGCCCAGGGGGATTTCCTAATGACTAATCCAAGTTTACAAAGCAGGAGGACTCTTACCATCAAGACTACTGTAAATTAAATCTGTTTGTGGTTTGGTTGTGTGTGCAGGCGGGCTATCATAGCATTAAGGAGTCAATAAAAGAGACGATTTGAATAAAATCTAAATCAGGCCGTGCAGTGTAATGGAGCTGTAAACCTTGTAACTGCAGCCTTCTGGAAAAAATTATTGTTGCAGTCAAAATAGCAGATCATTTGTAAACCGCAAGATAACTCCAGACTGCCTGTGTCAGGGAGGTGAAATGGATACAGCAGCTTCCTCTTGGTTTCTGTACATCCTGGCAAATATGAGCCTCAGGGTGCTGTCACAATAGGACCAAACAAGCCACTTGGGACCTCAGGGAGAGCCACGTGTTGGGACTTGTGTGTGAGCTTTTTGGGAGCAGGAGGCATTCCAGGTTGCACGGTGATGCCACGAAAATCAGTAAGATATATGATAGGAGGGGAAGCAGAAAGAGAGAAGCCTCATCTCTGCTCTGCCTGGGTGAGAAAAAGCATCAGTTCGATCTTCACACTGACGGGAGTTTGTTTGATTACACTGCGAGTCGCCAATCAAGACGCTTCCAGACAACAAGATAAAACTTAGATGTATGGATTGGAGCCCACACCAAGTCAAAATATTTTTAGTAAAGATTCATCAGTTCTCACAAAATAACAACAGACTTTGTGGATGTTGAGCCAGAATTTCTCCCAGAGTTAGTTTACTTCCACAATTCTAACCCTAGACTTCTGAGGGATTGGATTTCATCCCATTTGAAGCTGGCAATAGCATTGGATAAATGGTCTGAATAATCTCAAACTTCCCGTTGGCTTTCTGTCATGTCCAACAGCGAAGCCTGTTTTTGCTGTTCCTAACAGTTTGTTGGTCAAATTGCCAGCGTGCTGTCAAAAGATGTGCATCAAAATGCAACGCAAGTGAGCGTGAGTTAATCATCTGGAAAACACTTCACATGTTGGGACTAAAACGTTGTCCAGACACAGGGAGTGTAGTTTCCCTTTGAGAATTGAAAAAAGGAACAGGGCTTTCATTTTTGGTCAGAGCAGTTCAAGAAATGGTTTCTTGGTGAAAATGACCGAAACTGTCACTAGACATTCATTCCAGCTGAGCAAAACATTTGGGGACATTAGAAAGAAGAATTACCCAAGAATAGTTCCTTCGACCTGATGTGCTAAGATTTCTTAAACAGTTCTGCTTTTTACACTGCAGTCAATAAAAACATCACACAAGTTAAGCAAAAATTGGTGATCCGAGTTTTTAGTTATTGGATTGGGGCCTCTGTCCATTGACAGCAATAGTGGACATAGGCCCTAATCTATCAAACCTAACCAACAGCAGTAAGAGGCCTTTTTAAAAGACAATAAAGTAAATCAGTTCAGAAACAAATTAAAATATTTGAGAATTTTAAGAATTTGGGAATTTTCACTGCTCACCATTCATTCAGTTATTTGTTGTTGCTTCATTCAGCTTAATAAGTTAAACATTTGAAACACTGCAACACTTGTCAGTGTCATTTCTCCATAACCAATCAGACAGAATCAATGGGAATACTGTCAGAGGCCCAGATAAAGTAGAAACTAACTGCATTGCTTTTTTTTTTTTGCAGGTACAGATATTTCAGTCACTTACTTTAAGGTTTTCTCCGAATTTCATTAAATAAAAGCAAACAGGAAGCATTCATTCCATGACAAAAATAGACTCAAAGAGTCAAACGAGTAGTATTTTTGATCAACTCACTTAAAAAAAAAATAGTGTTTATAAGTATGCATAGATGATTTTTTTTAAGGATGGGCCTTTTTCATTACACTGGAGATGGTCCTCTTTTCCGATTATGAATGTTTGAATGGGAACTGACAAAGGATTGAAAGTAATCTGATTTGCTTTGATTTGTCCAACATTTTTTGAGCTAGATCTGATTAAAACACATTTTCAAAAAGGAATCATGCAAGTTATGCAAAAGTTAACAATCAAAATGCAAATTAAATGGATCGTGTCTATTAGGGCCCATGTCCACCAATAGCATTTAGTAGACATAGGCCCTGAACTACCTAACCTAACTAACAGTAAGTAGTCTTGGCTACATTTTTTTTTTTATTCAGTGAGTGGCTGCACAAGTTGCAGTAGTTGATGGTTGTATGTAAAATTATGCATTTTCAGACGTTGTGATGGTTAAGTCTTAGCACGCACTGAGGAAGTTTCTTGTCCCCAAAAGCCACCATTGCATCACCGACAAAAAGGGTGAGAAAGAGAGAGTTTCAACTAAAATCTAATTGCTAAATATAACCATCTTTCTTCACTCTACCTCAAAAGGTGGCAGGTATTGGACATTTAAAGGATATCTGCTGCCGTCAGTCACAAGTACACACATCCTCATTTTTATAGTGCCAAACCTAACAAAAGAAAGCCCCAAACCATTATGACCCAACCAAGAAAAACACCACTGAAACTTAACACATCTTTCTGCTGTATGAGGAAGTTAAATAACTCACTGTAAATGAGAAATGATAGCAAATATTTCAACCACAAACTGCTTCCATGGTAAGATTTTACAGAAGTGGGAGGAGATGTCATCACACCTTTGTCTGAGCAGTGCTTTATGACTTTCCTTTTGCATGAGATTTACTTTTGTTTTCACATCTACATAGAAACAGCGATGAGGTAAAAGTAAATATGAAGTAGTCATTCTTCCCCTTTTTTTCTCCTCGTCTTTTTGTTTCAAGGAAAAGAATAAATTCCCGTTTCAGTAAGTGATCTGAGTTTTCATAGAGAAAATATTTTTGTTATTGACTCTTCAAACATTCAAGCATGCATGAGTAGTTGAGGGGAAACGTCGAACTGAAAAAAACAGAGACTATGAAATAAATTGAGGAACTTAAGATAAGAGAATGTAATAACTGAAATGGGAGTGATCATAACTGTTGCAAAAATCACCTTTTCAGTTTCTGAGAACTTCAACAGAAACCTAAAATCAGCTTGTTCCTGTGATTATATTTTTGAACAGGGGCGTTTTCAGCTACATTAGCTTTTTGGCTATCAAGGGGATGCACAGTTGGTATTTTCCCCTCAGGCTGTGGCGACAGATTTGGCTGCTTGAGGCCACTGGTAGCAAACATACAGACAGGAAGGCAAAGGCAAGGGCAGGATGTTAAACCAAGAGGGCTTATCCCTGCATATACATAAGCCTTAAGTGTGATGTTATTACAAAAAGAGCAAAAGGGGTTATCTGAGTCAACAGAATCTATAAATAGGGCAGAAATAAGGCCACATCACCATAATATTAAAATGCAAAGCTAGTAGTAGAGAAAAAGATCAGCGTTGTGCATAACCTGGTAACCATTTTCTGTAGGGCTTTCCAGATGCGGTTTTTGGTTTTTAATCTCTGCTGATACAGAGTCCTGATTGGATACTGGAGTTTGCCAAGATCGTTCCTAATGCGTTTCCAAGCGGGCTTTCTGATTTAGTTTAGTTTATTTATTCTTTTTAAATCCTCAGTTTTAGTTTAACTTTAATTAGTCTCAGTATTGGTTCAAGTCTATTTTGTAATGGGGGCAGTTGTTAGGGGCGAGATTTAAAAATGTCAGGAAAAGCGGTTTTGTCATTTAAACTCAAACTAGGCCTGTAACGATAACAAATTTTGCTAGACGATAATTTTCCAAAATGTTATTGCCGGTAAACGATATTATTGTCAATATTATTTTATTTTTTTTTCCATTTTTTCATTGATGTAATTATGATAAAGGGGATAATAAAGTGAGTACATCATATCAAAAGCAAGAAACTTTAATTTCTTAAGAGTATTTAACTGTAATTAAAAGGTCAGGATCTTTTAAATAAAACAAATTTAACAAAAAATATAATGAATTCAACAAACAAGAAAGAGAAAAAAAACAATGAAAATGAAATGGACTGATGAAATGGAAAAAAATACATGTTAATGAAAATAATTAATACTAATCAAAAACAATAAAACATAGACCCTGTGTCTAAAGAAAATACGAAACTCAAAAAAAAGACAACAACAATAAAAACTATAGCCTAAATAAAAGGGAGTTTATACAGTTCCTGAATTGTTTGTAACATGTCCTTTTTCCCAGTCAATCTGTACTGTCTGTCAAACATTTTTAACTTTTCTGGCTTTCAACCGTATTGAAGGGCTGCATTTCTTTGGCAATGTAGCTGTCTTTGAGCGCCCACCATTTGGCGCTTTTATTTCTATTTACTTTGCAGACCAAAAGCCTCAGGAAGAGCGGATTGTCAAAGAACAAGGCTCCGCTGCACCTCCCCTTCTTCTTCTTCGTCACCACTGTTTTCAAACAAATGCGACATATCAGCTCGTTGGTGTTCATGAGCTCACACTTTGTTCATTCTGATAAAAAACAAAATATTCCCACACTGGGACTGTGGCAGGCGGCTTAAGAACCGTATCTTTGGTGCCATCACTCATATTAGCGTGTGTTTCCTCCTTACCCCTCAGGATGCTCGCTTCATCTCTCTCAGTGTGTACGCACGAGCAGCCCTGTCTTAACCCCAAAGATCGCATTTTTGACAGATGCTCACTCTGCTATAAATCCACTAAATCCGCTATAAAACCTATGCACCCTGATGTTAGGAACGATAGGCGTAGCGAGCCGTCTTCTCATTCAGCCTCTTTGGTCGAAAGAGAGGAGGAAAACGAACATGCATGCATGTGTCGGTTTATCGAGGCTGGCAAACTTACCTAGGACGTTTTTATTTATCGTTCAGTTAATCGATTTATTGATTATCGTGACAGGCCTAACTCAAACCATCATAACTTTTGTAAAATATACTACCTGAGGATAGATGAACAACAATAAAATGTGTCGCTCAGTGTTATTCTGTCACTTGGCAGTATATAAAGTGAGTTTATGTGATAGATAGACTAACAAAGACTACAAATATTTTTTTTCTATTATTTTAGTTTTTTTTAGTTTTGTAATCTTAAAATACAGATTAAGTTATTTAAAGTTTTTTTTTCTAAAGCCTTGTTTTCATCTTTATTTTTTCAGCTCAAAAAAAAAATTTCCCTCTCATTTTTTATTTTACTTTCTGTTAACTAAGGATCAGGAGATCCCTGGTTCTCCATAGGTTTTCCAGAGGCCATTTGCTTGTCATTCAAATTGCCTTCTTCTCCAAAGAGAATAAATCCACAGGTCTCTTTTGCCCACCCCCCTGCAAACTGTGGCTCTTCTTCCACCAAGAGCACACCAAATGTCTCCCCCTTCCTCTCACCTCCTTCAAACCTTAATGAGAGACTGTGAAGAGGTCTGTCAGTGTCACAATAATTACAGAAGCTGCTCTATTCAGCAGCTGCAAAAGGCCCCCCACCCTTAGGCACATATGCATTACCATCCTACCAATCATCTACATCCAGCCAGCGGTGTATCTCCAAATTTAAATCAGCGAGATAAAATCCCCCAGCCATATTAATGCGCTGTTTGTTCCATGGCGCTGTTGAGCAAGTTTGGTAACAAACATAAGCCAGAAGAGCTTGCCAACAATTACAAAACCTTATCGCCTGTTGTGCTGCTGAAGCATGACATTTAGTCTGGCTCTGCTTGTGTGAGGTAGAAACAGTGTTAGGAGATA
This sequence comes from Halichoeres trimaculatus, assembly GCF_033239565.1. Lineage (NCBI taxonomy): Eukaryota > Metazoa > Chordata > Actinopteri > Labriformes > Labridae > Halichoeres > Halichoeres trimaculatus. The sequence goes on from NW_027437196.1 coordinate 10,676,350, forward strand.
ATCAGAGTGAGTAATTTCACACTAGAAGAAAATAAATGGAAAATGTATCGAGTAAGTGAAACCATTTATTACTATTACTGGAGTCCCTGGGTAGTCAGAACTGCAGAGGTTTTCCTGCTGTTGTGCAGGTGTAAGTTTCTGTCATTGAACCAAGTCATTACAACTTGTATGATCCTTCTTAAGAGTGTGGAGGACAGAATTCTATAGGCTTCATCATCTTCCTTAGGACTGGCTCTCAATGCCAACAACACTAAGGTGATATACTTCTCTTGGTCAGACAGAAATGACTGTCAGAGATTTACCTCTGCAACCGAGCTGACTTGCAAATACCTAGATTTTCTCCAGGATCAGATCCAGAGCCTAACCAAATCCTGAGGATTAAGTTGGGTTTCTTTTACAGAATCAACTCTTTTTAAAATCTGCACTACAAAAAAAAAAAAAAACTCACAACCTTTTCTCTGTACCCGAGTTTAGTGATATTGTTTGGATGCACACCACCCCTGCCTCACTAAAATGCTGGACTAGTGTACCATGCTGTATTGCGTTTTGTCTCTGGTTTAGGATTTCATACACACCACTGTGTATGAAAAAGTAGGTTGGTTTCCTTACATCTGTATCTTTTTCAATAAGGCCGTACTAAATAACCTGCTGTCCTATTTACGCTCTTTACCGACTCCTAAGGTTGTTGTTGGCTGTAACCTTTGGACAAAGTGCTTTCCATGGTTTTACTTAGTGAATACCTACTGGTACCAAGTCCAAGTCCGTCTTCATTTTAACAATAATGAATAGTAAAATAAATTTTTCAATCTTATTCCTTCAAACTTAATAGAGCTGGATTTGCAGTTAAAATTTATACAATAAAATGCGCTAAAATCCAAGGCTGGTTGATTCACGATGGACTACAAACATAAGTAGTAAACATTAACATGACCATCACATGTTCTATTTCTCCCTTCTTGCATTGAAATTTAATTTTACCACTAAGCAGATTACAGTTTCAACAGACCTTTTTTTAAATTTATTTTTTTACTCATCAAGTTTAAAAGGTTGGGAAAACACAAACTGCTGGGTTATGCTTCAGAGCTGTGTTCAGAGCCAATTCTGCTCAGTGAATTGTCCTCATTCATCCTAAGTCTGAGCTAACAGGTCACATAAAACTGGATAATTTTGTTAATTTGGATCATTTCAAAACAAAGGTTAAAGATCAACTGAGGATTTTTTGCACATGTTTCACTTCTTGGTTGGTATAATGTTTACTTGTCATTGTCTACACTGTGTGCAACTTTTTGTTCAGCTTTCTTGACCAGGACTCCCTTGTAAAGGAGATTTTGCATCTCAGGGGGAATATCCCTAACAAAATTAAGGTTATTAAACTAAAAAAAAAAAAAAAAAAATCCTCCCATTCCTACATAAAAAACCTTCTCTGTTGTGCAAAGATTAATTAAATAACAATAATGCCATTTGCTGCATTCAAAATCAAAGCCAATTGCCTGTTTGAAACAGGGAGTCATGATTTGATGTCAAGGAATGCTTCCATCGTCACTATAAGCAGGCCGGATCAAGCAACTTGATAATGTGCCAATATACCACAAATGATAGAAAACGACAAATTATACAGCAAAATCTGGAGTCTAGTGGTGCTGCTTCCACTGTAGAGGGTTCATGACAACCGTTAAGGCCATTTTCCTCCCAGGAATTTACGTGTTAACCTGGTGCAATGCACGAAATTAAGTGTAACCCCGTTTACTGGATGAGTTGCAGTTTTATTTGTGGTTTTATCAAATAACTTGAGTGTGACACGCTGTCACGGTATCCAACTTGGCTAGCTTGACTCATGAAATTCAGAAAAAGCTCTCAATATCCACGAATACATCAGTTAGAGTATAAGCAACCGTTAGCCAGCTGGTAATAGACTGTTGGCCATGTTGGCACGGCGACAGACTGGTTTTTGTCTGGGTTAACAGTTAGCTGTTAGCCGACGAGACTTGTAATGTTCGTTGAATTGAAGGGTAGCATCAGCTAGCCTGTAGCTCTCGTGAGAAAGCGTTAGTATGTCTCCGAAAGCTTCACCCACAGAGGAGCTCAGATTCATACCCTGCTCAGCCGCAACACGTCTTACCCGATATGTGATGGCCACCTCTTCTCTTCTCCTTTGGGGGGATATTCAACGTGAAAGAATCGAAGTGGGGGCTCACTGATGATATCCACACTCCTGAGCAAGCAGGGAGTTAATTTCCACTCCAAAACGCTAGCCTAGCTGATGAGACGCTGTGCCCCGTTGGAATAGCATTTCTGTATCAAAGCATGTCATTGCTCAGCAGCACTGCTAGGCTAGGCTAGCAGTTGAGGCTGCAGGTCCCGCCTACTCATGTGGCTGATTGGTTGGAGGAGAGTATGCTGTTTTGTGATTGGATAAGGGCGTTGCCAGTAAATCACACTGCAGCTGCTGATGTTTTGAGTTCCCATGAGCATCCATCATGATTTTCGAAGTGAAAGGCCATTAAAGGCCCTGTGAGGACTTCATAGTGCATCTTGAAATAGTCTCACTTTTATTATTTGTCTCTTCATACTCCACACTTTGAAATTAGGTTATCAGCTCTCAAATGTGTTATTTCTAAATGCCATTTCCCAGTATCCGTGGATGACCCGACCAATCCATTTAGTCCTGCAAAGTTAAGCAGTGAGATCTGTTTTGGATTTATTTTGTAGCGATGACTCTGGGGCTGGACTGTCGAAAAGAAAAAGGACAGTGGAAATCTGAACGGGAGAGTGATAGAGAATGAACTAAAACCCAGGTTAAGCTGTTTGTGATTTAATCTGTATTCCAACCCACATGCAGCAGTAATACTGCAGTGGTCTGTTCAGACTAAATGGAGAGTGAGGTTTGCTGAGATTGGAGTTGATCGACAAGCACATGCTATGTTGCATTATGTAACAACAATTAAACACATTACTTTGTCGCTTTAAAAGCTGTAAAAAGTTGTTATGGACAAAGAAAAGTAGCATTAAAAGGAGATCGAGCCTTCATAGTAAATGCATGTTAAAGTCGCGTCTTTACAACAGTGGGTGAAGGTTCTGATGGGAAACCGAGTCTTTATCCTGGGAAAAAAAAGTTGGATGAAAGGCTTTCAAAACAGGAAATGGGAGTCATTTAAATCTGAATGTAGGCTTGTGAAATCAAAATAGTAATTTCTTACAACTTTATTTTAAAACCAATCACTTGAAATGAAAATGGGAACAGTTATGTTTAAAATATAAGAGGAACTAGCTAACACTGATAATGAATTGCAACTTATTTTCTCCTTCATAAGCCCAAATGTGACAATCTTATACTACTTTTTCCCACTCACTCATCATGGTGGATGGAGCCTATTGTGTACATTTGACTTACACATCAATTGCCCTAAGGGTATACAGGTTGATTTGCTTAAATAGCTAAAAAAAAAAAAAATGCATTGTTACTTTGAGCCTTTCATAAAAGTGCTCAGTCATCTGTATAGCAAACACACATAGACACACATTGAATAACTCACCATCAAATTCCATTCAGGCCCCTCCTGGGAAATTATGGTACTTCTAATAAACATGTCTGCGGTGAACAGAGTTGCAGAGTAATTTGGAAGGTTGTGCAGCGCGCTGCAGGATGCAGTCTGTTTCCTGCTCAAACAGATGGGCCTCCCCTGCATGTATTCTGCTTTCTGCACCCAAAACCTCTTTTGAAAACAAGACTGTAATACTACGCAGACAAAATGCATTATTTAACACATACATACAACTGGAACTTATCTCAGTATATTCACTTAGACTGAAAGTAATCTTGAGCTACTGATGCTGAATCAAAGAAATACATGATTGACAGAATGTGCTTTCAAAGTAAAAGAAAATTTTCGATTATAAGTTAATGATGGCTGTAGTTAGCTCTTGGTGTAAATGAATGGTTTGTTGCCACACATTATGATGACATCTAAAATTAACATGCACTTGTATTTTGGTTGTGGTTTCACACTAAAATGTTTTATTTTCTGTTTCAATAAAGTATACTTTACATTCAACAAAGTGTTGTGATGTTAATAACATTTTATCAGGTGATAAAGTGAGTAAGAGCTGTAAATGTATCTAATTACTGCTCCTGCAAAGACAATAAAAGGAGTTGGGCTGAACTGCATTTCATTTTTTCTGACAAGAAGGGTGCAATAATATCCCTCAGTTGCACGTTGTTAACCGCAGAATGGTCTTACAAGAACAATCATTTCAGTAAGAGCTCTGCTGAGGCTTTTGGAGTGTTGAAGTGGATTGTGAATGCCACCTGCTGGGCTGTTCATGGAACATCATTTTCTCAATTTTGAGCCCAACACACAACACTTCCCCTTTCATTTACTCTGCATTCTCATTATCCTTTTATTTCGACCCGTTGCTGTTTTGCCATGCCCTGCGGGGATCAGAGAGTCAAACGTGGTTTTCTCCACAGAGGGAGGCAGGAGGGCTGGTGAGTCAACACAGAAAAGCAGAGGGTCAGTTGTTGTTAAAGAGGACTTTAATTCAATACAGAGCACCTGCCTCTGGGCATTAGTCTGATATGAGTCTGAAAGTAAACAGAAGCCGCGTCCAGGGATGTAATCACTAGTGTTGAATATCAAACTGCTGCTGGGGCCAGGACCCTGTGAGAGGAAGTAAGAAAGCACTGAAAGCTTTTAGAATCTGCCTCGAAGTTTAGATTTAAATAATAGGATCCCATCCCTATCCCAGGATTCATTGCAGCTCTGAAGTCAACCCCTTCACAAATGCTGGTTCCTCCGTGGGTGTATTTATTACATATGTTACCCATGTGAGCAATAAATTAAGGCTCAAAAAGCTGTAATTGAACATTGGTGGTATTTTTTATTGTTTCATTCATTTATTGTTTCATTGTGCAAATGATTTCTGGACTCACATTTACACAATATGACAAGTGTGGCAGTGTGACAACAGACCTTGTTGATGTTACTATTACAAAAGCTACGGTGCTGGACCAAAATAATCACAAAGAAAATCAATCACCCGACCCTTTTTTTGCTGACATTTTGGTCTTTGAAACGCTGTAACATTAAAGCAGTACTCACAGGTAGAAACTGTCACCATAATACACTTTTCTTTTATTTCACACACACATATTAAGACTTTAGTTACACAAAACTGGCACCCTTCCCACAGCACAACATTACAAAATCATCAGACATTCGTTAAATTGCACAACCAAGCAACATTGTAAACAAACAGACTGACGAACAATCCGGACTCATTTGATGGGCGAGTCGAGGATCTCTTGGTAATCCTGTCTGATGGCCCTGCTCACCCTGTACAGCTTGACTCCAGTGAGCGTGAACACACTGATCATGATGACCAAGCCTCCAATGACATCATAAACAGACGGGATCATCCTCAGAACAATGAGCTGGAGGAACATGGCGACTACGATCTCCAGGTGCTGCACGGTGCTGACTAAGGCTGGATGAAACTTGTTCAGAGCATAGTAGACTCCGAGGAACGCCACAGTGGAGCAGATACAGATTCCGATTAAGTAGCCCCAGGTTTCCCCGTCCAGAGGGATGATGGGCTCCTGCATGATAAACATAGTGGACGCCCCCCACACTGTGCCCGTCCAGCCAAAGGTAAAGAGGGCCGTCCACATGCTTACACGCTCCTTGATGGCCCTGTAGACGATCATGGAGAGGGCGGCCGTTAAACCAGCCATCACTGTCATTGTGTACCCAAAGGCCTCCTTCCAGAACCCCAACCTGGACTTCTCCTCGTCTGCTACATTGGGCACCATAACCAGGCACAAGCCGAACACACTTCCCACCACTGTGACCACGTCCGTGTAACCGAGCCTCTCATCCAGCAGCAGGAAGGCCAAGATTGCACTGAAGACTGTGGTGGAGGCACGCCACATTATGGTACCATTACTGGGAGGGACTATGGCGAAAGAGGTGTATGCACAGGTGATGGAAATTACGTTGCACACGCCATAGAAAAAGAGGCGCAACCGGTAGCCCTTGGGGCCAAATGGGGCCTCATGGTAGTAGAAGACCACCAGGATGGAGAGCACTTGGATCACAGAGCGGATGAAGAGCAGCTCCAAGGAGGGCACTTTAGAGCGGTCGGCTGCTAAACGAGTAATCAATGCAACACAACCATGAGCCACTGCTGCCCCGAACAACGCCATCCAAGTCACCCTAGAAGCCAACACATTCGCCTCCCCAAAGCTGGCCAGTTGACCCTCAACCCCCTTGTCTCTTTGCACACTCTGCTGCCTAGGCTGAGTCTCCATGGTGCCGAAGAAAGTCCTTCCCCCTTTGCTGTCCGACACCAGTCTCTTTCCCACATTGGCTTCAGCAAAGGCGCCAAAATCCTCGAAAGAAGGCGCATCATCGTAGCCTTCATCCCCAGGCTGGGGGAAGTGAGTGGCATATTTTACTGTCACTGTGTCTGGGTGGATCTTAACCCGCTTCTTTGATCCGTACTGCAGGGAGGATGAGGATAAATCCATGTTTCTTTATTTTTCAGAATCTAAAATAGACATAAAAATGGTTGGTGTTATTAACCTCAAAATTATGCAGTGGAATTTTATCCCACTAATCAGCCAAAACAGAGCCTTTAAAGGGGAAATATGTGCATAAATCAACCTTCATTTTCACACTTTCCATGCCTAACACATGCTGGCAAACACTCATCAGCCTATCTTACTTACCTTCCTTCCCTGCCCGTGGCCTGTCAGAGCACTTGTATTGTGTTACTTCTATATATATCTCACGAGAGCTCGTATAAACTGAGCTGCGAACAGTGTGAGGCTGATGCAGTGTGATGGGGATGACATTACATAACAGGAAACCACACAGGGGACAATACATGAATGTGGGCCACTTGTGAGAGGGATGGAGTTGGACGGGATAAAGTGGCAAAATGTGGTAAAGTAGAATGCATGAACAGGGTTACACAGCTTTGAACAGTTTGAAGGTCCTCATCTTGTGAGATTAAATGATTCTTTCTCTCTGTGATGCCAAGAATGAGTTGTGATAAAATCATCTTTTTTTATGTTTTCAAGACAAAGTATTGTAATACTAGCGAACCATATTATTATTCCACAAATGTTCTTAAAAAATATAATCTTTACTGCAATTATATATTTAATTCTCTGACACAGCATGGTTCAAAACCACAAGGGGGCAGAAAGACACTCACATTTTCCTCTGACATGCGGTTTCCCCTCCTTTTTTGATATGCCCAGTAATATAACTTGATTCTGAATAATAAACGATGTAGTTGGATAATAAATTGAGGGATAACCCCTTTAAAAACTGAGTTATTCGACGTAAGTGAGTAGTAAACTAAGATCAAATACGTTCAACTGACATTAAAAACCGTTTAAACGCTGGTTTTTAGATATTCTTGATGACAAAACCGGTCGGTTAAGAGAAATGATTTCCTGGAATTCTCGACGGGGAACCGCGGGAAAAAAAAAGAATACAAATCATTGTTCGAGTTTCCCAAAGAAAGCCAAAAATAAAGTGTGTAAATTATCAAAAAACAGTTGAAATTCAGATTAAAAGTGGTAGGTTTAATAGTCTTTCTTCTCTATCTTCGGTAAAAACCGTTATCAATGAACACTGACGTATTTGCATCAAACTGCAGCGCGCGAGACACAGAGAAAACAGAATTTCATCTTACCGTTTGTTTCTTTGACAGTTCCTTTGATTCATAAAGGAGTTTCCGTATCATAAATAAATTTCTCGTTTCATTTCTTCATCCTTACAACCGCTTGTCTGCCAATTCCCCATCTTCCTTTTCGACCTGAGCGCCTCTAACTGCCTATTCACTCTCCACGCCGTCGATGGACGCTGATTTCTCGTCTGCTGCTGCTGCTGGCGAGGCTGGAGAAGCTGCTGTTGCTGAGGGTGATGATGAGGAGGATGATGGTGATGAAGCTCAAGCGAAAAAGTGGGGGGAAGGAGGTAGAGAGAGAAAGGGGAAAAAAAAGCCAGTGAGAGAAGCAACTGTCACTGTCACAGCCAGTGGTTTCTCTTCCTCCTCCTCCTCCTCCTCGCCCTCCTTGAGACTGATTTCCACTTCCAGCCGTTCATCTTCGTCATCTCTCAGGAGGGAAAGGGATGTGCGTTGGTCAGTCATCATCAGCATCACCACCTCCATCATGTTCATTTGATTCCAACTTTGAGAGAGAGTGTTTTGGTCCCTTCAGAATTAATTAGGCTGCAGGAGAAAGTGAAAAAGAAAAAACAGTCACAGTCTCCATTTGGGTCCTTTTTTAATACATCATTACTGGCCTGGTTGTTCTTCATGGTAATTTGGATAATGGATGAAACATTGATATGGAAATAAATTATAGATTTAATTTATGCAAAAATTGTATTATTGTTAAAAAAAGAAACACATCTCTAGCTGCAATGCGCTGTATTTTGTTAAACTGTACAGGTTGCATAATATTGTACCGTTATGTATCCTATTCTATCATATTACACTGTATCACATTGTACTTACTTCTGTTTGTAGTAATCTTGTGATAGTTTATCAAATTGTGTCATAAAATATTGTAATATATGTAAGGTACAGTATTGCAAGACATGTTTGCATCTTATTACAATATATTGTTATTTACTAAAATATATTGTATCAAATCTGTTAATGGTATTTTATAATACGAAATTGTACTCTATCATATGGTACAAAATACACCATATCAACCTATCATGTTTCATATCCTGTCATATTGTATCAATTATATTGAGTTACATCTTTTGATATCATTTTGTTTCCTGACACACAATAGTGAATTAAATCATATCGTGTCATATCATCTTATATCATACACCACTGAAACATGGTGCATTATTTTGTACCATATGGAGCTGTATTATTTTGTATGTTGTATTTTATCATATCGCATTTCACCATAGTGTATCCTATATTGTATTGTACTTGTGTTTACTACTTTTTCTCCTGTGTTTGTCTGAAGATCCTACACGTAACCATGGCTGCATTGTTTACAAAAGAACTCAGCTGTTTGCAGCCTGTAGCATGTCAATGCTAACTGGTGTAAGGTCCGATGTCTTCCCACAAGGAGAGGAGAAGGAGGTTTGGACGACGTGCTGGTTCTCAGGTGTGAGCTAAGAAGTGACGACATGGACCTGTCCTTCCATCCATCGTTATTGGGATCGTAAGATCTATCTCCAATTAGATGGATGAGCTAGCTGTGCTAACCCAGCAACAGAGGGAATACCAGACGGCAGAGTAGCATCATACTATTCACAGACATGGCTAACGGAGCTAACATCAGACACATTAGAAGAGCTTCACCTGCTGTGAGCAAACAGGATCTAGGAGAAAGGGATGGAGCATGACTGAAGAAGCTCAGTCCTGGACCCTGTGGAGGTGGAGGCTGGCTGAACTGGACAATGATGGACAAGCTGTCGACATCTATTTTCTTATGGACCTTTTTGCACTTTCTATACACTTTCTTACTTTTGTTTTTCTTGATTGCTGCTGTGACTTCAATTTAGTTGTACTTGTTACAATGACAATAAAGGTCTATTCTATTCTATTCTATTCTATTCTATTCTATTCTACTGTGTATTGTATCATACTACATTGCATAATTTTGTATTGTATCACTTCTGGTAATATGGCACTGTATATCGTATTGCATATAGTATCGATCTTTTGTTTCATATTGTTTTGTGTCTTGTGTTTCGTATCTTTTCTTTTTGCACCTTTTGTTTCTTTTCACTTTGTGTGGTTTCTAAACTTCTGATGTCGTATCACAAGTTTCCTTGCAATTCCTGCCCCTATCATATTATATCTTATGATACCACATACTTTATCCATCAGTCAATCAATCAATCAATCAATCAATCAGTATCTATTTATATAGCGCCAAATCATGACCATTCTCCCAAGATGCTTTCAAAAAATGTTAAAATAAAATATTGATGAACCCAACATAAGAAGTGTTAACTCATCTTAACCGTGATAAACCATAATCAAACAGTATCCTATTGTATTATTTCAATCATATCTCATGATATCTTATTGTCATCTTATCTTATTGTACAGCGTTGCATCATAACTTATCATATTGCATTTATTTCATTCTATGTAACTTCTGGTCTTACATCACAAGTTGTACACTGCAATGACTGCTCTTTACTCATGGTGATCAAGCAGTAAATAGTGTTTTTCACGGGTTATCACTCTGCCTTAATTATGGTTTATTGAAACCACCTTAACATGGCATTTCTTTTATTCAATGTTGCAATACAAAGAGAAAAGAATTCCCATAATCCTCCCTAGGATCCTATCATCAGCATGAAGACTCCCTCGAGACCTGTGGTTCTCTCTAGCATGCAGTACACTTTTGACTACTTATTCCTTACAACCAGAGAACAATAACTCACGTGTCTGTCTCTCAAAAGATCAGTTTAGTGTCTTAATAATACAATTACCTGTTTTGGAAAAGGAAGTTTAAGTGAGATGAAAGGCAGGCACACATTTAAAGTCTCATAAACATGAGGAAAGCTGAATGCACTTAAAATTAGATTGCAGAGTTGAACCCTGAGGCGATGCAACAGGAAGCTCAGCTGGTGTGACATAGATCATTCTGCCACTTGTGAGCCCTGTCTCTGTGACATGATTTTGAAACTGAAACTGTGGAAGGTGATTTGTGATGCCATGACAATTAACTCAGTGTCAACATTTACATCCAGCTATTAACAGCTGATGTAAATCAGGCAACAGGGAATGAAGACAGTCAAGGGATATAACTGACCTATTATAGATGTCATTGTTGTCATGACGTTAAGACTTATTGGGATGCAATAACCTGGGCTTTTCATATTTATGGATTACCCAGTGAGGTGAGAGGTCAGTAAATGTTTCTTTAATTGTCTTAATTAAAAGCAACACATTAATCCATGATTTCTACCCTCATTTAATGTGCTGCTTCAGAGTTAGAGCCATATACATAAGTCAATAATTTAAAAGAACACCTAAAATCAAAACCACAGCGCGGCTTAGTGTATCACAGTGAAACTGGGAGGCAGTAACTGCTTGTCCTTTCAATCTACCATCCTGGGTGCATAATCTCAACATAAGAAATTCATGGCTTTGGTTTTAATGATTAACTGGAAGGAAAAATCCCAAGTTGAAGAGAGGTTCAAGGAAGGGAAATGCTAGAGGTGTTTCATTATCTCACTACACTGGAGAATGAATCTCGGCTATTAATTTTCTCCAGGGAAAGGGCAACACATTAAGCTTCCTTACCCCTGACTCCACTGGTTTATGTCAGACATCCTTAGTGGAGGCTCCATATCCTGAATCTCTCCATAAACTCAACCCACTCTGATTGTGGTGTTAGCTAGCATGGATAGTCTAGTCTTTTGCATCTTTTGCATTTTTTTTTACCTGCACTTAAAGAGAGGTATGTGCTTTTTTTAAAAATCATACTTTATACTGTCCTTCTGGTGCCCTGTAATAGCTTTATAGGACTTACAACTCAAAAAATCACATTTGTCTCACTTTGCTGCTTTAGATAACCCTTATTTCAGCCTCTGTCTATTAGCTTGATTTGAGACTGTCTCTTTAAGGCGTCTTGCTCAACAAACCCCCTTCCATCTGATTTGCCAACCCTCTGGAGGCCTGTTGGGGTGGGGCAATGGGCAGACCTTAGTGTTTGAGGCCCACATTTCAACATGTCATGAAACAATCAGGAATTTTTTTATTATCTTTTTATTATTATTTATTTATTTTTGTGATGACTTCATCATTTCAGCAAGTCCCGTCACGATCATGCATAGAACAAACTGCTTTGAGCAGTTCCAAGACAGATTCAGAGATTTCTACGACGTAGAAATATGAAGCTGTTTGAAAATCTGCCCACTTGAAGTATAAACACGCTGCACTGTTACTTTTTAGTTATGTTTTAAATGTAGGAAAGCGTAATACCTCCTCTGTAATGTGTCGAGGAGAACAGCATAATGAGAATTAATCACTGGCAGCAACTGATTTCTTATCATATTCTAAGATGCATCAAGTTTTGTACAACTTTTTTGCAAAAATTAAACCCTTCCTTTCTTTCTAAAAATAATTTAATCCAGAGTCTGTAGAAGTATGGATGACATGACTGCCCTCCAAAAATAAAGCAACAACATTTACCTGATGACCAGCTCAAGTAAACATAAAGTCTTTCTCCTCGTGATAACAGATAGAACCAGGGTCATTGTAGAGGTTTATTTTCCAATCAGTTATAAGGCTCCTGCATTGTTCTTTTCTGTATTAGCTGAGTAGCAGAAAGCAACACAAACACTAGAGCAGGGGTCTGCAACCTTTACTTTCATGGGAGCCATTTTGCCTGGTCTTACCTGGATTAAAGTCATTCAGGAGCCACATAGGTGTATAAAATTCTATACATAGTAAAAATCAAGTGGACAATTAATCTAAATGAGAAGTTTTGGGGTTTATAAAATTGAACATGTGATGCTTAACTTAAATATTTTGAATAATTTTGAAAATGCTTAAGAATAAATTGAAAATTTTCTATTATATATTCATATATTAGCAAAATTTATTGAATTTCAATAAGTTGCATTGTTTTGTTTTGTTTAGTTTTTTTTCTCTCCAAAAAACGAAATATAAAAAATGTGCAAAATAAACCATAATTTTGAAATTTCAGGAATTTTGAAATAAAAAAAAAATTGCCAGAATGTCATACATTTGCAAAAACAATTAAAAAATGTGACTTAAAAAATTTGCTTAATGAAACAAATGCTAAATTAAAAATAAAAAATGGGCTTTAAATAACTTGCAAAATTTTTCAAAAATTAAAAAACAAAAATGAAATAAGCAAAAATTTCTAAACTTTGCAAAATCCAAAAATCTGGAATTTTTTCCAAATTTGAAAAGAAAAGTCAAAATTGAAATATATTTGCAAATTTGTTTTTTAACGTTGAAGTGTCAAAAAATGAAAGCTTTATTGCAGATGTAGATGTAGCACATATTTAGTTCAACAGAGTTATTCAGTCTCAGTGTCTTGAATCATTAAAACCCTCTCTAAGAAAAAAAAAATTCTTCATTTAAATATTATTTTTAAACTACAAGTAGCAACTGCAAAGGAGTCAAAGAGCCGCATGAGGCTCCAGAGCCACAGGTTGAAGACCCTTACACTGGAGTCACTGAGCTTTGCATAAAAAGGAGAACCTGCCCCGAGCCAGACTCTTCTGCTTGGCTCCAACATTTGCACGATTTCTACCGTTTTATGGATATGACACGTTTTTGTGTCATTTCTGTACAAGGGCAGGAACAGAGACAAGTTGTCCATAAATGCACCCAGCGTTAACAGCATACATACACTGACTGACAAAGTGTGAATTTACACCCAGTCCGCAGACACTCCATTAGCAGTACATGTGATGAACCAGGGGACAGATTCCAAGCTGAGTGCAACAATTTGTACTTTTCCTCTGATCTCACAGACAAATTAATGCCCTGACTCTTTCATTGTTTAAGACTTGAAAAAAGAAATGAGGCTCTGTGTTATTGAACTGTCTATTTCAACCTTTAATTAAATCAGAAAGGCCAAATGACAGGCTGCACAGGCTCAAGAATTTATACAGAAAGTTTTGTTAGGTTGACATTTCAAGCTAATTCATTTCTGTATTTCATTTCTTTTCAGTGGTGGCTGAATCTCTGCACGATCTGCAAAAACACATACACTTTGAAAGTCCTTTTCTCTGTAACCCTGATCTTATCTTCAACCTTTTCTTTAATTCTTGTAAATAAATGTTTTTTAACAAAGAAAAAAATCCATGAATTTTTCACCTCTTTTATAGCTTTTTGTTGAGCATGCTGGAGAATATATAAAAGCCTGAAGGCATGTTTTCTACTGATCGTCTGCTTTTTTCCCTATTGTCCGTAACAGGCTTCATGTGGCTCATTTATCTTCTGCCCGCGGCTTAGACTATTCGCCACTGATTGAGCAGTTATATTGGAGTTGTATTAAAGGGATAACAGAAAACTTCAAAACTCTATCCCTGGGTACATTGACTGACAGACCTATATAGAAATCCATAGCCTTATGGAACAGTGAAGGTAAGAGCAGATTTATCCCTGACATGGAGAAAATAAAATAGAATGACTGGGAAATCGTGGCTTATATAGGCAATCTTATTGTGTTGTTTTGTTCAGTTTCAGGGGAAAGGAAATAAGCTCCTACAAGTGAATTTAAAACAGCATACCTGACACTTATGAACAAGTCACATGTTGAATATCGGCTTGTTACCAGTTGTTGAAAGACCTCTTCTGATAAGATTTGAGGCTGTTTGAGTTTAATTTGCTCAGAGTGCCAAGCCAACTTTCTCCATCAAGATGCAACCCACAAAAGGTGCTCAGGGACCAGCTCATCTTGGTAAACTTTCCGCACTCTTGTTTTCTATTTGCAGAACCCAAAACCAAATACTGCCCCACGTTTCATGAATCATAAATGGACAGACACAGCAGTTTGTTCTGGGTTGAGGTGTTTAATTATGCATGAGCTGAGGAGGATTCCACTTTAGTAAAGAGTGCTTCCCTTTTCGTTTTACAGCTCTCTTTCTCAATGAGTTAAATAGTCAGTTAAAAAAGAAAAAGAAAGTGTTTACCTTTATCAAAACAATATGGCTCTACGCATCCACAATAAACAGGTGTTAAAAAAAAAGAAAGAAAGAAAAAACATGTAGAAGCACAATGCTTCTCCATATTTGACTCTTAGATAGTGGCCTTTAGATACTGGTTTGAAAATAAGCAGCTATGCTAGCAGCATGCTAGCAGCTACACTCAGGAAAAAACAGTGAACTAAAAGCTAATAACTCCGACTTTGCCAAGGAAAAAAATTGGCTTAAAGGTAACGACAACAGCTTTTATTCAAAAACACCAAGCTAAAAGCTAGTGCTAAATGCTTTGCTAATGCAACTGAGTTTAAAGGCACTGAAAATAGCTACTTAGATTATCACAACACTTTCTTAAACATAATTTCAGCAACTCCTTTAGCAAAATGGGGAGTTAGAAGCTGAAGCTTGCATGCTTTTGTTTCAAGCTATCATTTAAGAAAGTAGTAAGTACTTTGGTCAGCATCAGGATTGCTGGATGCTAACTATAGCTTCTTATCAAAGTTTTTTATTTACAGAAGAGAATGCTAAAGGCTTGATATGAAAAAGGGTGACGTCAATGTCAATGACAACAGCTTCTGATACGATACAGTGAGCTAAAAGCTAATTCTATTCTAAAAATAAACAGTAGTCTTAAAGAAATGAGGAGCTTCTTCCACCAAACACTGAGCCAGAAGCTAAAGCTAGCATGATGCCATTTGAAGATAGCAAATACTGTGGTCAGCATCAGCTCTTTCAGATGCTAACAATAGCTTTTTGTCAAGTTTGTACTCATTTCATCATTAAAATACATTTTTCAGTCTACCTAAAGTTGAGTGCTGATGCTAGCATGGCTAAAACTCTAAAAGATGACCTTCATTTGAGTCTTTGCTATTTTAAACCATGTCAAGCTCACTAAATATTCAGGTATCAAAAAGAGCAGCAGAATTTGTGACAGTTGGTTTGGATGTCAAACTTCATCCAAGTAACACCCTTGATCAAAAACATCATAAGGGAATGTCTCTGGGTGTGTGTGTGTGTGTGTGGTTTTTTTTTTTTTTTGTTCAGACTCCTTCAGCATCCTCTCCACACTCTTCATTAAACTTGCACCGACTCCAGCAGATGATGAGTTTTAACACTCCTTCATTTTTTTCCCAACTTACTGTGATATTATCAGCCTCTCAGAGCTGCACAGACCATAATTGGATCCTGAAGCTCCAACAGCTGATAATTTTCATCCTGTCACCACTGTTTTTCACTTCTTCTTCTTTTTTTTTTTTTTAAAGTAAGAGTTCAGGGAGCCTTCAGTTTAACTTATTGTTTCTTTCTTGGAGAATTCTGAATCACGACACCAATATGGGAGAAATGAAGAGTGGGTTGATGTCTCAGAGGTAGCTCACGGCTGTACCTCGAGACTTTGATTAGTGTGATTGAGTGTTCGCAGCAGATGGGTCTCTGAAAAATTTGTCCCATTTATATCTGTTTTTGGTAATTAGCTTGAGGGGAGTTCTGTCACTAAGATTGTGTGTGTGTGTGTGTGTGTGTGTGTGTGTGTGTGTGTGTGTGTGTGTGTGTGTGTGTGTGTGTGTGTGTGTGTGTGTGTGTGTGTGTTTCAGGATTAATCTATGCATGAATTGCCTACTTTATTAACATGACAGGCTGTTGACTGCACACGCAGTCAGGTTTCCACATTTTATGAAAAGCTATTATCAATCTGAAATTATTATGTCACATTTTCAGCAGTCACTTAAAAGATGTTTTTGTTGAAAGTATTGCCAATTTTTCAATGCCTTTGCAGTACGCTTAATGTACTTGACTCCAGTGGCGTTTTCTCCCGGAGGCCAAGGGAAGCCATGCTTCCTCTCTTTTTTCAGACTGTAGCTGTGATTTAATGAAAATACTCCTTTTTAACAGTTTCGATAATTCTTCTGTGTTTCATCACTGTTATCTTTTCCTTATTCCTCTCCTCTACTTATTGAGCATTTTATCATGTGTAAAACAGCGCCCTCATAAATGTTTTGTGGCGAATGAGTGGTGAAAATACGATATTGCACACTGTTGTCTGCAAGGAGGCCAAGCCGAGTTGGCGTCCCTTGGTAAAAAAAAACAAGAATGATAAACCAGTCAGATGAGGCTGCGGTCATGACACTGCTCACCTGTAATTGGCCAAGACTGTGTCAAGGGAAGCCGCCCTGTCTTTGGCCTCAAACCAATCAAATCACAGTATCGTCATCATCATCAAGCCACTGAATGAAATCAGGGAGATTAGCATATTAGCGGTGTGTATGAAGCGGCCAGTTGTGTATTTGAGTGGGCGGTTGAGTAAATTAATAAGATATTTAAGCTAAGTCAAGAGGACAATGTGTGAATGAGTGACTGAGGGTGGGAGAGTGAAAGGGTGTGTGTCAGTGTTCAAAGTGTCGGTTACATAACAAGCATGTGTAAGTAAAATGAGCGCTCTCTGGGCGCTCTAACAGATCATTCCATTACATGAAATAGCGATATAAAAACTATAACATAGTCTTTTATGTACCCCACTCCCTAAAAATCATACAGATTAGAGGCTTGTCTTACTTGGCTTCCTCAAAAAGAAATCCCCACGCCACGCCACTGCTTGACTCGAGAAAAAGGATTAACAACTAGCATGAATCAGCACATTTGCAAACTTCTACCCCAGAAGCTGGCTCCTTCTTTTCTACACTGCAAAACTCAAAAAAAAAAAAAAACTCTTATAGAAGAAACTACTTACCTCTTAAAACAGCTGAAAACCTCTTAAGACAAAACTGAGTGCCAACTCTAACCAAACAGCAATCTGCTAGCATGCTTAGACTTGCTTGGCTAAGCTAGAGGGTTGTTTTCTTCATACAGTTTTTTATGATGTTCTCTTGTTTGGGGATTTTATCTTAAATTTCCAACTCATGTCTTTTATTTTTTATTGCAAGTATGCCATAAGATAATTGAAAATAAGGTCTAATGTGAGCTAGTCCCACACAGTTTGGCAGCCTAGCTAGCTGACACATCCTGGTTACAAGCTTAAAAACTTAACAAGTATTATGCTGAAAAAAAGAAGAAAAAATAATCTGCAATGAATAAAAAAAATAAGTGAAGGAGAGCAGGTAGAGTAGGACCAGATTGATCTACGGCAAATCTAGGTCTCTATGACAACGCCATGCTGGCCGATTAAATTTTAGTTCATTGTAAGAAGAGAAATCTTTGTTTTTCTCCGCTGAAAAGTATTTCTGTAATGATTTTAGTAATAATGGTGGACACAGGAGCCTAAAGCCCCGTTTCCACCAAGCAGTCTAGTTTAGATCAGAACAATTTGGTACGGGTTGGCTCGGTCCTGTTTGCGTTTCCACAGCCAATTGTGCCCCCTCGTGGTAGGCGACATGTAAGCTGGATGCCAACAGCCACATCAGTAACATAATAGTGTGATGCCATAGCAGCACGACCGTGTACCCTGCTAATAAATCCAACGAAGAAGAAAAACGTGACATAGTAAACAAAGAGCAACAAAGGAAGACATCCAGCATTACGTCCTCTTTGTGTTCGGCATGTGGCTTGACAAAGTGTTGTCAAGCTTTGTTTCAGAGAAGTCTGTGTGCCACCAGGAGAAATGCAGCCGCTGACGTACAGTAAGTGACGATTGTTTTGACCAATCAACAGTCTGCAGTGCTGAAGCTCCACCTTCTGAGATCAGTTCAGTTTAGTCTGGCACCCCTACGGAAGGGTGCCAAAAAGTGGGAAGGCTTGTCTCGGTTATTTGCGGTCTGTACCAGGAAACACTGTAAAATGGGTGCTGTGCCGAGACGACAGTCAGCTGTTTGTGATAATGTTCATTCCAACCCACAGTCAGCAGTTATTCTGCAGTGGTCTGTTCAAACTAGAGAGTCTATCAATAAAATGAAGAGTGAGGTTACGTTAGCTCTGCTTGGTTGATGACTGGCAGGACGAAGCTAACCAGGATTTACTAATGTTACACGCTATGGAAATGTCTTCTTGCAGGTGGCTGCCAGCTGCTCTAAATATAGACAGCTACTAACCGACATGTTTACTTGTTGTCACGTTAGCCTAGAGACATATCAGAGCACCGGATGGACAATAGCCGTACCTCGGCCTTTGACAGTGTGCTGAATGTGCCGACGGTGTGTGGAAGACTCCAAGTCAGAAGGTGGCGAGGCAGTCCAATTACAACAGATCCTCCTCCAGGAGATGTTAGGTTGCCTTAAACTGGAGATGATGAGATATTCTCTTAAAGGGTCCCTTGCAACTTTCTATGAAACTTGGAAGCCTGACATATTTCCAGTACTCTTTCACTTTTTACCTACTTTTCGACTGTTTTTTTTTTCTTTGCCATTTATCATGTTTGCTTCTGATATGTCTAACTCTTCAATATTTGTGTACTTTTTATTTTTCTATTTCTGGTTTTCTACGTTTGTAAGACTGTGAGTGACCATTGTGTGGTGAGGGTAAGGGAGGGGAGGGCAAGGGTGGGCAGGGAGGGAAGTGTGTGTATGTGTTTGACGGTTGTGGGTATTTGTGGGATGGGTGGGATTTGGGGTGTGGGGTTTTGCTATTGGCGCCTTTTCAATTCTTGAGATATATTCGCCTATTTATTTTTTGCTCCTGCACTATCTCTTGCGAAATTGTACATCTACTGATCTTTTGTGATATACTTTGTTGGCCAAGGAAAATTAATAAAAAGATTTTAAAAGAAAACAGATCCTCCTCAATCTATGGTTAGCTAGATATGCTAATTTGCAACCTTGCTAGGTAGCTAAGATATAATATGGCTACAAGCTTAAAAACAAGGATTATGCTAAGTATGTGAATATACATTTTCAGGAGGCGATCCGTTTTAGTAAATTAGTGGCATACGCTGGCACATTTTATTTAAACAAGCAGGATATCTTGAGCATAGGGTCTGTGCTATTGTTGTTAAGTTTCTGCTATCTAATGCTCCTTATAGAATTAGGAAAGGAAGGGAGTGGGGAGCTGTCTTAAAGATTTGTTTTTGACACAAAACAGATGCCAATAGAACGTCTCTGTGATCACACTATTTTTTTATCCTGTTGAACATGATGGGAAGAGAAATCAGTCAGAAATCTACTTTCTTTCTGCAGAGAACCAGACATCAGAACACCAACATTCTGGGCATAGATTCTGGAAATACTTAAGCACTTGAGATGCCAAAGGGGTTAATATGCTGCTTAAAAAAAGGCTGGAAACTTTGCTTCTGGTTCCATTTTCTCTGAGAGAGATAAACTCTGGGACCTTTCACCAGCAGATTGAATCTCACACCTCTCTGTGTCGACATGTGAGCAAGAGATAGACACTAATGTAGCACTTTCAAATCACCATGTGGAAATTAATGTGACATGTTCCCTGCTGTGTCTTCAACACCTTTCTGCATGTGTGCCTGTGAGCTGAATAGTTGGGTCAAGTGACATTTTTTGAGGGTTAGAGAGTCCTGGTGTTAGAGAGAGCTGTAATGTCTTTTGTTATGAGTGGGTTTGAACAAACCCCACCAAAACTCTTCAGCCTGCAGAGCATCATAAGTAGAAAAGGTGGGCACAGTGCCTCTGTGTTTGTTTAAGGGTGAGTAATCCTGCTTTGTCATACAGGACATCTTTATTTAGACTCTACAAACCTAAATCCAAGCTGTTTAAAACTTCATACCTCACATCTAAAAGGAAATCTTTCATGCTTGGGCACATTTATCTATAAGTACAATCCCTCAGACCATCTGGAGCTGAAACACCCTGTTCTGCCGCAGGTACTTCAACTTCAGATCCAGCTCTGTGATAGGACAAGGCCATTTCTAGTTTTCATTAACCTCTCTAGACTCATGCCACAGATGGCTCCTGTGAGGCCTGATACTGCAGCCTTTGTCCATGCGAGTGTGTGCTAATGTGTGTGTGCTGATCCATAATGCATGTGGCATTTTTGACTGGACGCCTCCTCTCATGTGAATGCTCTTTTCACTGCATCTGCTCTCTTATTAAAACATCAGATCTCCTCTGATACCTCACCACGGAGGAATGTTCAGCTCAATTTATCAGATGCACAATTAGGGGAATGTCTTAAAGGACCATTATTCCGCCTTCACATCCTATCTGGTCTCTTAAACCTGGATAGGAGGAGATAGAGACCATCATTGTATGCAAACACAGGAGGCAGCTGTGTTGTTTTTACAGCCAGCACAGTTCAGAGGCTACAAGCATTAGTCAAACTTGGGCTGCATCCATCAGGCTGGAGAGCAAAAAGGATGCGTCAGTCAAATTATGAGGTGTAAAATGAACCAAACAGAGACCGCATCTCATAAATCACGCGCTGGCTGTGTGAGAGAGGCCGCTGCAGGCAGTAAATGCAGCAGAAACACAGAAAATAACAATGCTGATCAAAGTGTTTTATGAGAGTAGGTGCTGCAGAGGCTGCGGTGTGAGGGCGTAATCAGCAGCTCACACCTGCAGTTCAGAGCAGATTTATCCACATCAATAGTAGTATTGATTGGACGAGTGGAGCCAATAACGCCAGTAAAAGCATGTATCTAAACTGTCTGAAGTAAAGATCAATTTCTAGAGCTAATCCTTAACCGTCTAATTCCACAGAGGATAACTGGTATGCCGTCAATCTTTTGATCCTTCATTGGCATTTAGGTAATGTATTCAGATTATTTAAACAAGTTAAGCTGCGCGTAAAACAATATGTTCAGTAGATAATTGACAGGACTCAGTTTAGAACATAATTGTAACATAGCTCCTCCATCACAAAACCTTTGCACTTTGATATTGATTCTGCAGGGGCATAATATTAATGCCCCAGTGTGTGATTTCCCACAACACAGAAGCAGCTTCACACACTCACAGCCCTGCTGCACCAGATCCTGACAGTGATCCTGTCTCACCCTCTAACACCTCTGCTGCTGCCAAAGACGCTGGCACAGCAGTGGGATGATGCCTCCGGCTCCGTGACATTTAACTTAGAAGTAAGATGTTTAAGGGTCATTACAAGTTGTTTTTATTAAATAATATGACACCTTGGGCTGGCACTATCTAACTAACTGGTAACTAATCTACTTGTTGGATGACAAAAAAGAAAATAGTTATTCAAAAGGAGACCTTTTAGCAATAAATCTAAAAACTGTCACTTTAAAAGCAGTAAAAAAAAAAAAAAAAAAAAAAAAAAACTTTAGAAAAGGTTTATACATTTCCTAATTCAAGAACTTTCCTGTATGGAGTTTAGAGGGAAAAACAAACAAACATTTAAAAAATAAATAAGTAAATAAAAAAATAAACAAAAACACTTGATTCATCACAGACATCACGAGATGTGGTTTACGTGAAAAAAGTTCCTCTGACTGCTGTAGACTATCTTAAAAACTGCAAATCAATTTATATAAACTTTGTAAAGTAACCCTGGCCTGACATTTACCTTATCATCTGAGAGTTTTATTCAGATGTTCTGAGTCGGTGACAAAGGGCACAGACGCCTGAGGGATAATCCTCCTGCTTTAAATGCCACATAGTGAGGAAATACAGCTGTTCAAGTCTTCCATATCTTTTACCCTGTGTGAATCAATCCCACATTTTGTTTCCTCTGAATACATTACAGTTCAAGTTCACTAAAGCCAGCATGGATAATCTAATTACTTTCCATCTTTGTTGGGTATCAGAGGGGAAACTGCAGTATCGTTTTAGCTTGTCTCTGTACAAAGCCATATAAGAGGGAAATAGATCAATAGGATATTGTGTTTTACACCTCAGCTCATGAAAAGTCCACCGAGGCAAACACCGCTGCCACGGAGAGTCTGAATAAAATCAATCTAAAACAACAGCGCATGGGAATCAGATTGACTGCTGCACCTGAGACTAAACCTGCCCTCCAAAGTCCTCTGTGAAGGCACCAGCCCGCTGCACAACAAGCTGTCCAGAGTCTGATTCATTTATCATTTTTAATGCGTAAATGTGGTCTCTGATTGGACAGCAGATTGAGGAGAGGGGATATGCAGGAGGTGGCTCATCTCCGCAGTGACAGCAGTGTGATACACACCAGTAATTACGCCCAAATCTGAAGCCAATTATCAGAGGAACACAACCCATTATTGAACGGAGGATTTATCATAATCTGCATCATAGAGTGATGTCTAGAGATGGAGATATGGGAGATGGAGAGGTTTGAGAGGAAGGTGATTTATTAATGAGATTATGGGTCCACAGAGGCCCCCATGTGAAAGGAAGGCTTAAATAAAAACCCTCAAATCCATCATCCTGTGCGCTTTGACGCCAATCCATAAATAGAGGATATATGTTGATGCAGCCAGGACTCTAAAGACAAGCTGTTTTCTGTGGAGGGCAAAGCTGATTATTGATAGTACTGTTGTGGGGTTTGTTGGCAGTGCATTATTTTGATCCCTTGCATTGTTTGATTGGTTCGTGATATTACATACATCCTTCAATGTCCATTAACCCAGAGAAGAGACCAACATCCACAATGAGTTTATGAGTTTCTACGATACATTCTCTCATAAACCACCAAAGTAAACTTAGAAGTCATGCCAGAGAAAATTGTGATGAGATCTCTAATGTTTCTAACGTCCAACCTCTGGGGACCATGAAAGTAGTTTAGCAACCCAACAAACCTTTGTTCAGTTATTTCAGGTAAGACCTAAGCGATGAACAGTCCTTGAATTCTCAAGCAACTCTCAGACATGTTGCAAGATACCAAAGAGAAATGAAAGAGTCTACCAATAGTACTACGGTTCATCCCCAGGGGACTTCCATCAACTATTTTTAGAGGTATTCAGTCTTAACCAAAGGGCAACATCCAGTTAGTAAAAATTAAGCCTATGCGGAAGTGCTTAAAGTTGCTGTTCATCAAGAATCCACTTGAGGCTGGCTGCAGAAAGACCAGGAGTCACGTACATACCCAGCTGTAAAAATGGACTTTACAGCATTATAAAGCATATTTACTGCCTGGTTCAAAAAACGGCTTGGGTCTAAAACCCTGTGTTCACTATCGGCACACACTGTGCTTTTTGTGGCTTCAGTGATATTTTTACTATTTTTGCTCCTGTGTTTGTCTGGAGATCCTACATGTATCCATGGCTGCATTGTTTACATGTGAAATCAGCTGTTTACAGTCTGCAGCATGTCAATGCTAACTGGTGCAAGGCCTGATGTCTTCCCACAAGGTGAGGAGAAGGAGGTGAGGACGACGTGCTGGTTCTCAGGTGTGAGCTAAGAAGTGACGACATCGACCTGTCCTTCCATCCATCGTTATTGGGCACGTAAGATCTATCTCCAATAAGGTGAACGAGCTAGCCATGCTAACCCAGAAACAGAGGGAATACCAGAGGGCAGAGTAGCATCATGCTATTCACAGACATGGCTAACAGAGCTAACATCAGACACCAAAGCCATGTTGGAAGATCTTCACCTGCTGTGAGCAAACAGGATCCAGGAGACATAGATGGAGTATGACTGAAGAACCTCAGTCCTGGACCCTGTGGAGGTGGAGGCTGGCTGAACTGGAGAATGATGGACAAGCTGTCATCATCTATTTTCTTATGGACCTTTTTACACTTTCTATACACTTTCTTACTTTTTTTTCTTGTTTGCTGCTGTGACTTCAATTTCGTTGTATTTGTTACAATGACAATCAAGTTCTATTCTATTCTATTCTATTCTATTCTATTCTATTCTATTCTATTCTATTCTATTCTTTGCTCCTAATATGGATGTATTTTCTGTATTCCATAAATTAAACTTAATTGTCTAATACCACTTCTGATTGAGTAATATTTGTTGAAAAAGTGTGCCCTGCAGTTCCAGGGCACTACAGCAAAGTCAGGGATGTGACCCACATATTTATAAAAGAGTCTTAAAAATGAAGTAGGAAATAAATGTGTTTGGGGCTGAGGCAAAACTGGGTCGGGGAGTCAGAAGTTACACAGGCACAAACACATTTGTTTTTGCTTTTGGTCTCTGTGGGATCCGAAGTCGTAAGGAAGACAAAGAGAAACTCAGAATTCAGTCGTTAAATGTTATCGACCATGACGATTCCAACTCGTTTTCCTTGTTCTCACTTTTTCCGAAGCATTTATCAGAGAGAGGGTTCCAGCATGCCATTTCCTTGTTACCCCTGGCTACACGTGTTTTCACTCCAGCATTGAAATTCAGTAAGATTACCTCCATTTTCCATTATGCCTTCAGAGTGCCTCCTTCTAATGCCCATCATTATACTCCCTTGTTGTATTAGACCATTAAGAGGGGCGGCTTGTTTTGAATTTGGTTCAAGGAGACGTTTTCTGCAAACACTCCTCGACGCCAGATACCACAGAGCATTGATTTGAGCAGCCAGGTAGGCCCATTAAATTTATCTCTGCAAACACAGTTACCATGACAGAAAGCTTGTTGCTAAGCTAATTTCAGGTTTGTGCCGAAAAGGTTGACAAGAGTGAGACAATGGGAGAGAGAAGAGGAGCTGAGATAACAGAAACAGTGTTAACAGTGAAGTTCCAATTAGCTGTGAAACAACTGTTTTGTCAGGGGGGATTGATTGCGTCAGATAATAATGCTAAATGTCATCTCTGTGTCATGATGGAACAGATAACACGAGAAGTAATGCATACTAATCGGGGGTAATGTCATGGGAGGAAGAGCATGAATCAAACCGAGTGTGTTAGAGTTGGGAAGCTTGGGGAAAGAACTCAGGTTTTCATGCTAACAGAGCAGAAAAGTGGGCTTTGAGAAATTTGAAATTGAAAGTCCTCAAGCTCCAGTTTGGAATGAGTCACGACTTCCTAATTTCTGCACACGAGTCAAAATAAATTGAATTGTGGCCCTCAAGTAACGCACCCTTCCCCTGATAGCTCACAAGCAGCCAGCGAAAGGACGCTGCAGTTTGTCATTGTCCCCACGCCTCTGCCTCAGAGCCAGCAGCACAGGCTAGAGCCTTTATTGACCGCCCGCCTCTCCTGGTGGTCATTATCTTTACTGCCTTGTTACCAGATGGAGCCGGTCAGCACTGGCACACAAAACAGCCTGATACAGCTCCTTTATGCGAGCAGATGGACCATGAGGAGCCGGGTGAGATCACACAGAGAGATGGTGCAGGCGGACTCACTGGTGAAATAGGGAAGGAGGGAATACAGAGTGAGAAGTGACATGATTAGAGGAGGACTGAAGTGATAGGGTCACACGCTTGGACGCCAGTAAGGACAGGATACGCTAATCTGCTTGAATTTTAGCTACCTTTACCACTCCTTTCTGGTTCTTATTTATATTTATTCAACCTTTATTTAACCAAGTTGGTCCCATTGAGATTAAAAACCTCTTTTTCAAGGGAGACTTGGCCAAGACAGGCAGCAGCAAAAACACAAAGTTACAGACAGGAAACACAAAAAGAGACAAAGCACAGTCAATAAGACACAAGATAATGGATTAAAATCTGGTTCCAGGATACAGCTGTTCAAACAAATTAGCTTAAACACTGGCATCTTATAGAGGATTTTCAGTCTACGTCATCATAAAGATGCACATGCATCTTGACCGCAAAAGCAACATTTAGCTCCATTCATTCAGACGAGTTAGCGTTTTTTTTAACACTGAATTTAACCCATCAGCAGCATCAAAATGTTTGGTTGTTCTGTGGTCAGTTTTTAGAAATGATACTATCCAACAGAGGCAAGGTCTGTTAAGTTTTGACCGTCACAGAGCAACTGGTGTTTTGGAGTTAATGGCGACCACGCTAACTGGTGACTCTGAGCCGACAGTGTTAGCAGCCATGGTTACTTGAGGAGTTTTCCGTCTTTCTGAATGGAATCTTTCCGATTGACTTTTCCGAAAACACTAGTATACATGGAAAGGAATATTCCAATCTCTGGTCTACATGCGCCGCTATAATCAAACAGAATAGTCAATGGGGCATGCGCAGAAAAACGTAAACATCACAAGATTTATCAAAGCTGGAGGACAACAGTTTGTTTATCACGGTGTTGCAATTCTCTGTATTGCGAGTTTGTTGTCCGTCCAGTCTTGAATTTATGTTAATTTCTTTCAAAGTTTGGATCAAAAACAAACTTTCCGCAGCAGTCCAGTGCTGACGGCTTGCCGCCATTTTCAAACGTCTCTAGTTGCGTTTTACGTCATATCTGAGCATGCGCTGAAAGAATGTACCCTGACAACTTTCCGTTTGAGTGGATACATGATACCTCAATCAGTTTGGGGAAAGGAATATTCCACCCCTGTGAAACCGATTAAATGTCCATTCAGATTGACACTTTTCATTCGGAATGAGGTGTATACAAAGGTTAAATTCTTTCCATTTGAGCAAATAAACCGAATGCAAGCAAAATTTGGGTCCATGTAAACGTGGCTAGTGATTTACGGCTGAGAGTCACCAGTTAACAGGGTCACACTTTACATTGAAACACCAGCGACGTCTACGGGTGTTTCAGTGTTAAGTGGTTCTGAAAGTGGTTCTTTTACTATGAACCGGGTCTCAGACTCGGCAGCCTGTGTGCAGTTTTTGGTCTGGGAGGGTTTCTGAATTATTGACACGTTTGCATCCTGGTATGTCACAGTGAGTTTGTTATGAACCTCAAGGAGGTATGGTCGGCAGTATCCATATGGTGACACTGTGCAGAAGCATGCATGTACAAAATGTCTCCATAATCTAAATAGGTAAAAAGGTCGCAGCAACAAGACGCTTTTTTACACTGAAAGAAAAATACAACCTGTTTCTTAAATAAAACCAGTTTTAAGCCTCAGCTTTTTCACAAGACATAGTACATTACTGAGCTTGTGAGAACAATTCCTCACCAACACATTTGTACATCACTCCTCACTTAATTAAAGAACAATACACTGTTCAAGCTGAGAGAAAGCCACATTCTGTTTCAGTTTTTGTATTACTTTTTGATTTATGAGCGACATAATGAACCGATAACCCAGAGGGAAATCCAGCTCTGTATGGAGCTAATAATCCATCCATCCATTATCCTGATTACTTTTCACTTTCAGGGGGCACAAGGGGCCAATACCCCAGCAGGTATTTTACACCCTGGACAGGTTGTCAGCCAATCACAGGGCTAGCGTGGAGACACACAACCATTCACGCGCACCTGACAAGCATGTTTTTGGAGTTCCCAGAGAGAATGTTTAAATTAAAACCAAAATTTCCAAGAAATTAAAAAAACTTGAATATATATACTACTTCATTTTAATGTGCATGAACTGAACTGAACTGAACTGAATGCTCACACTATAGTAGGAGTAGTAGTCTCTTCCTGTTCACTCACATTAAAGAGGTTAATTACTTTTCTCATGATTTTTCTATTCAGGTCCATGATCATAACTTTTTTCATGATTTTTGAGTCAGGTCCAGGGTCATCTCTGTTCTCAAAATTTTGCCCTTCAGGTTATTTTTGGGTCTTTCATGCCTTTAAGTGGACAGTTGAGGACAGTGGATGGAGCAGGAAACAGGTCAAGAGGCCTAAGGCTGGGCCATCTGCGTGAAGGCAAACCTCATAAAGGGTTACTCTGGCTCCAGTCCATCTGTGCTCTATGACTTATCATCTTTGGTGCTATCGCAAAAAATATATTGTTATTCAAAATGCGATTGAGCTCTAGTCTTATTGACCGTAAAAATGGATAGAAATCATCTATGAGGTATTTTAGTCTGAAACAAAGTGATGAAAAACCATTGAAACAATTAATTAGATATTACTAGCATGTTTTCTGGTTCACCCCCAGGGAACCATCAACATCACGTGGTAACCCGTCCAACATTTGCAAGCAGTTTTAAGTCTGCACAAAGGTGGCAATCAAATCTTGATTTCACTGGCAACTGTCTGACAACAATT
Organism: Halichoeres trimaculatus; assembly: GCF_033239565.1. Lineage (NCBI taxonomy): Eukaryota > Metazoa > Chordata > Actinopteri > Labriformes > Labridae > Halichoeres > Halichoeres trimaculatus. The sequence continues at coordinate 10,704,883 of NW_027437196.1, forward strand.
TATCCTCTTCAGTGTTAAGGGAAATTTGAAGATATTAAAACTGTGGTTGAGGTTTAACATATTGGGACCATAAAGTGGATGGAAATCAATTTTAATCCTATTGACAAATCTTCTGACAACTTTTTGGCCTCTTTGGTCAATGGACAACATTTCTGAGCTACTAGCACAAGTGGATCCAGGTGGCACATATAGGCTGAGACTTGGATCTGGTGGTTATCTGCATTAGGCCCAGCAATTTGAGATGTAAGTAGATAGGTGGGGAGTGGATAGAGCAGGAAACAGGCAAGATGTGGGGAGTGGGAAAGAGCCCACAGGCTACATTCAAGCCACCCACATGAGGGTAGGTCTCATGAAGCACCATTTAAACCACTAGGCCATCTGCCCTCCATTCAGGTCCAGGTTAATCCCTTTTCTCAGGGTTTTTCTGTTAAAGTTTAGGGTCAGCACTTTTTCATGATTTTGAGTCAGGTTCAGGGTCATCTCACCTGTGTAACCATTTCTTAACCCCACCCATGAGTTCATACAAAACGAAACACAATAATGGTTCTCTATATTCTCTCCATAGTTTGAACAAGTTGCAGTCCCCAGCTGATGAAACAGGACTGCTGAGATCACAGAGAGCAGGGGGAGCTTGAGGTAACTGATGAAGAAGTTAAGTCGCAAAAACAAAAAAATCATCTTATTTTTCATCATAGTAGCCTCATTGATAGATGTTTTTCTGTGACTTAAAGAGACTGAAGACTACCCGTTTGAAGTGGACTGTGCTGACACCAAACAGCAATCTCAGCAATCTAACAATATGAGACAATGCGCAAGTGCTAAAATCTGCTGTTTCTCAAGTGTCGGCTTGAGGCTGGCTCCTGAAGTAGCGGAAGTTGCGGAAATCACTTGCAAATACCAAGCCAAAAAAGACGTTTTCAAAGCAGAAATTTACCTATATACAGCCTGGTTTCAAAAATGTCAACACTGGGAGTGAATTTTTTTCTAACTGGGCAGTTCAGAGGATATTAGCCTGTTAATGCCCAATTTTATTCTGTTTGTTGAGTTGTGAGGCATATAGTTTTATCAGTTGAGTCACTCTGAATCATATTACACATTTATTTTTTCCATTATATATATATATATATATATATATATATATATATATATATATATATATATATATATATATATATATATATATATTATTTATTTTTTTTGGAGGAAAACAAGATTTCCTGAAAAAAAAAAAGGAAAATAAGATTTTAGGGTGAGAAGCTCAGCTATCTGAGAGGAGCTCGGAGTGGAGCCGCTACTCTTCCGCTTTGAGAGGAACCAGATGAGGTGGCTCAGGCAAAAAAATATTTGTCCCAGGTGCAATTTTTGGAGACATGAATAATTAAATAATTATGAATATGTTTGGGGGGGGGGAAATTATCAGAAGTGTGTAAAAATTGGCTTTTTTCAGAACAATTTGTATCTGTCATGTCTTCCAACGGAAGGATCAGGAAGCAGATGATGTCATGTGACAGGAACCACTCGGAAACTATTTTTTATAAACCAAAATCTTTGTTTAAGTTGTCTACAAGCATAAAAGTGGAAAAAGCTGCATAGTAACGTTGAGATTTTTTTATTGTGAGTGTAAAATGACACACTTCGATACACTTCGGCGACCAATAACTGCACCCAAAGCCCCCACCACTTTCAACATGGCCATGATAGCCGATATGCTTCAAATTCTGTTTCAGAAACAGAGGGGTGACGTCAGGTAGATTAGGTCCATTAATGATACAGTCTATGAGTGACACCTTTGGCTGGAGTCATGTGCACACTGTTGTAACAACATGACTTTTAACGAGATAAAGTAACGAGGTAATGTCCAGGTGTGGTGCTTGCATCACTGTTGTCCCCGGCAACGGAAGGTTCCTTTTACAGTCTTCAAGCAAGCAAGGTTTTTTACAACATACTGCACTCTTTGATTGATATCCACCTTTCTAACTCTACAGCCCTGTTTGAAACATGGAAAAACACAACACCCCATCTTTAAATCTACTGTAACCTGAACTACAGCGAATCATAGCGAGAGTGTGCCCTGTCAGTGTTATCATTTAGTATGAATAGATGCTCAGAAAAGTTGAAGATGTTTCAGACAGGCTGAAAGGAAACCCACTGTTAGATGGACTGTTTCATCGATCGACGGTTCATCTCGTGTCTGTTTCTGAACAGATTTGTTGATTTATCCCCCACTTCAGCCCAAAATGGCCTCATTAGAGAGGATTCATCTTGGCAGGGACATTCCTCCTCATACTGGCTCAACACAAACAAGTGTCGGGCTTTGCTAAAGAGGTTTTGAAGTACTGCCTACCCTCATTTCTGGCACACCTCCTCTTAGAGCCACAAAGCGATCTGAGCACATGTTAAACTGAGACGGATCCACGCCTCACCAACTGTTTTCATCCTGTTTCGGACTGTTTTCCTCTCACTCGTTTGATCTGGCCGGGGGGATCCTATTTATGTGACCAAGCAGCTGTCAACACGGTGGCCTGGCAGACTGCAGAGGAGCCTGCAAATGTGAAATGCTATTTCTGGGTGTCCACAGAATACAAAAACGAAGCTCAGGAGAGAATAAGTCATGCCACACACTGAAGAGCGTAGACGCACAGTGGGTGTGTAATCAGGTCATGCTGCTTTGTTGTGTGCTCACCAAAAAACAACCTCATCTCTCTGTAAAAAAAGCCTGTTGTTACACCCCAATCTCTGTATAACAATTCTCTCTGATACTGTGGCTCTGTTTATCAAAAATATGCACTGACAAAAGAGAGCAGAGAGGGTTTGTGTGTGTTTGTGGACGTGTGTTATACTAGGTTCAGTAATGGCTCCATGAGGGAGACAGAGACAGAGGGATGAAAAGGGAGGAGGGGAAGAGATAAAGGGAGCATTAGAGAGGGAGAAGACTGATAGACAGTCACGACAAAAGGAGAAATGAGTCATGACCGATGATGACGTAGGTAGCGGATGGGTCAGGTAAGCAGCCCCCATGTCATGTAATCATCGACCCAGCAGGAGAACATGTGAAACGATCAGGACGGGAAACGTGAATCAATACCTGCTGCAACACATTTCAGCATTTCACTGCAGAAGTCATTTCCCTCAAGCAAAATTTATTTATCTCCACGTCTCTTGAAATGTGTTATTGTCGAAGGCCTATTTTCTGACAGATTTGTTGTTAACTTGATATGCTTTTCAGAGGTCTCTGCTGCAGTTCTGTGAATGCTTTTGTTTTAATTGTGACAGATGTCTTCAGAATCAGAGTTTAATGTCAAAACATAAAAAAGCACAGCTGGTTTTTTTTTTTTTTATTATTATTTTAACATTTTTCAGTAACTACAGCAATATTGATTGACTGAGGGTGGAATAAACACCTACCTACTTTCTGCCTTAGGCCAAGTCTGACTATTCAAATCCACCTCAATCAATCAATAAATCAGGGATACTTTATAAATCCCAAGCGAAAAATTTAGTATAACCATTGCTCTTCACATAATACAGCAATTGAAAAATAAGATGTAAAGGGGTTATAAAATGAAACTGCAAAAGCACTTAGAGAGCGCAGACTTCTGCCAAGCATATTGTTATTGTCACGCAAGAAAGCTAATCAGGACAGTGATACAGCCCGAGCTAAAGGCTAATTAGCCTTTAGCTTCTGCTGTGCAGTGGTCTGTTCAAACTTGAGAGTCTATCAATAAAATGAAGAGTGAGGTTACGTTAGCTCCGCTTGGTAGATGACTGGCAGGACATAGCTAACCAGGATTTACTAATGTCACACATTACGGGATTTTCTTACAGCACCAGACTGTCAGCTGCGCTAAATTTAACTGGCTACTAAACTATTTACAAACTGACAGTGTTTACCTGTTGTCATGTTAGCCTTCAGATAAGTTGGAGCACCTGGCTAACATATAGCCAGCTGCTACAACATTTGCTTAATGTCACGTTTCAAACCGCAGCAGTATGTAACTGTACTGATAAATACTTTACCTCTGCGCGTCATATTCAGTAAAAAGTTGTCTTGAACAAAAAAAATTGGTTTGATCTGATCTCCATTGAATCCCAAAACAAACACATGCCTCACTAAAAGTAATTTATGACAGTGTTCAGAGACTCCAGGCCACAGGGTGGCGAGGGAGAACAATCAAAACAGATCCTCCTCATAGCATCTTTAATGTTATACTCACTTTCAGCAGACTGTCTGCTACAATTTGGTGTTAGTTGCACGTTTGTATGATAATTTGTTTCCTGACAGTGTTGAAAATTGTGATGACCCTGAACATATTTCATATTCCGAAACTTAGTATCCAGAATATTGCCAGGATCTGGATCATACTTTTATATCTGTCAGAAATTATGGTGACCTTGTCTTGTATTGTTTTGCAAAGCAATCCGACCATTTATCGTGGAGTTATATACACATATGGTGAAAACCGCTTTATCTCACAATGATAAAGAATCCTTTAAAGAAATCCTGGATCCAGGCGGTGATCCAGATCATCTTCAAATAATTGACTTCTTCCTTACCGCTCATGATAAACTTATTTTTAATCATTTGAAAACATTTCATGCACAAACATTTATAACACCAGAGGAATAATAGAATCGTGATCATAGATGATATGTGATAAATGTAAGGAGAAAACCCAGTAGATCATAAACATAACTAAGGATATAATACAAACCCATGAGCCACACAGTTTTCATCTTAAAGATGTGTCTGACGTGTCGCCCTTTGCAACATGCTTCACATTGTGACTTCTTTTTTTTTTTTTTACTCTAGTTATCACGCTAAGCTCAGTGAAAGAACCTAAAGTGCTCAGTCGACTAAACTGTGTTTAAATGAGGTTTCATTTTGAATCCCCCAGATGTGGAGAGCCCAATGGTGACAGGGACAGTGCTGTTGCTTCACGACCAGAAGGTTCCTGATTTTGTTACAAGCAGGTGTCACTGAGGAGTTTGCATGTCATCCTTACCCGATTGGTCATCAATGAGTAAAATAAGGTACATTCTAAATTTACTCATTAAAAACAACAAATCCAGGCAGAGATTTCAGGATCTGCCTGGAAAAACTTTGAAAAGGCATTGATTTATATTACAGTAGAATTCATTATATTTCATTTTTGATCTCCACCAAAAGTTAAATAGTTCATTGAAAATAAATCTCTGTCTTCATATTTAGCAGCTGTATGGAGGCCTGGAGAAAAAAGACTGTAATATTTTACTTTCATGGTTGAGATTGAGTGAACAAGGAATTTTAACCCTGCTGTCTTAATGTCACATCACCTTTACCTGCTCTTAAAAATGTTTCCTACACGTCGCATCAATACTTTCAACGACACTGAAAAATGAGGGAAACCTCAGTGTTTTTGTTCAAGAATAAATAAAGGTTTAAATGGCTGAATGAGTCATTCCTGATGAACCTTGTTTAGAAAAAGTGAAATTCAGTATCTTCATCAATGCATTTCTAAACCAAACGGATCATCTGGTAATGTTGTTATTCTGTTTTAAAGACAGATTGATATGGACATGGATTTTTGAAAGCATCCTCAACCACACGCACACACACACCCACACTTACACCTACACGCACACACACACACACACACAAACACACACACCTTTATACAAAACAATCACACTGAAATGAGCAAAAATAGGAAATGCAACATAAACAGTTAAAAGATCAACAATGCTTTAACAGCATTTGTTACGTAACATACTCTGTAATGTTAAAAATCTGAGTTTAAAGCAAAATTATTGTTTTTTTTTTATTTATTTGTTTCTGTTTTTATTTTTTTTTAGATTTTTTTTTTTTTTTTGCTGAACACATTTACAAACACATTAAAAACACATTTACAAGCATTTAAAGGGAATGGTAATTATTGTAATGTTGTCTGTGACTGATCAAGTGTTTACACACTCAATGAAACACAGGCATTACAACAAACACAGTTAAAGGAGGAACAATGGGGGAACATAGGGGGTTTCAAAGGGGGTTCAGAGGGGGTTCAGAGGGGGTTTATGTGAGGAGGTCACTGGCCATCACTAGAGGCTCCTCTGTTTCTCCTAAAAAGGCCCAGGAACCTTTTCCTCAAAGATTTCTTTGGTCTTCTTTGAGCCAACTCCTCTATTTGACCATCAAGGACTGTGAGAGTGTCCATCACAGAGGTCGATGGTCTTATTTCTCCCTCTTCCTCCTCCCCCACTGGAGTCTGCTGAGTGTTGTTAATAGACTCCAAAAGAGTGGCCTCCTCCTGCTGCCACTGGTCCTGCTGTGGTGCCAGATCTTCTTGCACTTGTCTAAGAGAGGCCGTAAAACTGCAGGTTGGTCTTACTGCCTCCTCTTCCTCTTCCTCCTCCCCTACAGGAGTCTGCTGGGTGTTGTTGACAGACTCCAGGAGAGTGGCCTTCTCCTGCTGCCACTGGTCTTGCTGTTGTACCAGATCTTCTTGGACTTGTTCAAGAGAGGCCCTCAACCTGCAGGTTTCTCTCTGCTCTGCGAGGAGCTGTGACCTGACAATTTCCCACTGGGACTTCTGGGTCGTCAGCTCCATCGAGACCTGTCTGAAGTCCTCTGACATCCTGTGGGTGTCCTCTCTGTGTTTTGCAGTGAGGTTTGATTTTTCCTCTTCCCACTGGTGTCTGTAGGTCTCCAGGTCCTCTCTGGCCTGGCAGAGGGCGGTCTGCATCCTGTCAGCTTCTGTTTCTTGTGCAGACAGGAGATGTGCTCTTTCTTGATCCCACAGACGCTGGAGTTTGTCCATGTTGTCTTGGGCCTCGTTCTGTCTGGCCTGGATCGTCTTCTTCTCCTCAATCTGTTTTTCCAGGAGATGAAATCTTTCTTTTTCCCACTGGAACCTCAGGCAGTTTGTTTCATCCTTGGCTCGTTTCAGATCAGCCGTCATCCTGGAGGTGGTCTCCCTCTGTTGTTCCAGGAGACCAGATCTTTCCTCCTCCCACCGCTGCCTCTGACTCTTCAGCTCCTCTTGGGCCTGATGCAGGGCAGCCTTCAATCCACTGGTCTCCTCCTGCTCTGAGCGCCTTTGGGATCTCTCCTTTTCAATCAGCTGCCTCTGAGTGTCCAGGTGCTCTAGAGCCTGGCGCAAAGAGGCTTTTAGCTTGGTGGTTTCTCCTTCTACTGATCGGTGGTGTGATCGTTCTTCCTCCAGCTGCTTCTTCTGGTTTTCCAGGTCTTCTTGGGCCTGGCACAAAGAGGCTTTAAGGATGGAGGTTTCCTCTTGTTCAGATCGGCGGTGGGATCTTTCTTCCTCCAGCTGCTGCTTCTGATTTTCCAGGTCTTCTTGGGCCTGGTGCAGAGCAGCCTTCAGTTCCTCCTTCTCTGTCTCATGATGGGACCTCTCTTCTTCCAGCTGGTTGTTTTTATTTGTTGACTGATCCTCTGGAGCCGTGATCTGTGCTGGCTCTGAGGCTGTTTCAGTCTGAACCTCCTCAGGAAGATTGGACCTGGACTCAGCTGACTGTGTCTGCTGCAGAAAAACATGAAGCCGTTTGATTTCTTCACGGAGGACATACCTCTCTTGTGCCCACAGCTGTGCGTTGGTTTGTATGCTTGTGATAATCTGGGACAGATAAGCTTTCGCCTTGTTGGTCTCCTCTGTTTGCAGGGCCAGGCTGTCCTCAGTTACTCTGCACCTCTTCTTCTCAGCTTCAAGACCTTCCTTGAGATTTTCCACCTCTGTGTTTGCTGCTCTTGTTGAGGCTTCATGATTTTTGAGCTGTTTTTTAAGCTGCTCTACCTCATGAAGCAGAGACAAATTTTGTTCCTCAAGTTTTGAGACCTGGTCCTTTTTGCTAATGAGGCTGTGAAACTCCCGCTCAGGGATCTGTAACACAGCCTGTTTGGACTCCTTAGGTTTGATGTCCGGCTGGGTCAGAGGTTTCTTTTCAGTGACCTTTTGTTTACCAGAAACCACTGCACTGAATGACAGAGTAGAAACAGTTTTTTTGTACGTTTCTGCTGGCTGCGGTTGTTTCGGTGATTGACCAGGCTGTGGTGCTGGCTTGGGTCCTGGCTGGGGTCCTGGCTGGGGTCCTGGCTGAGGTCTTGGTTGGGGTTCAGGCTTGCGTTCAGGCAGTGGGTTAGACTCTGCAGGCGTTGGTGTTGGTGGCGCTGCAGAGGCTCCTGTCCATTTTCTGCACCCCTCTGCTTCCAGTTCCTCCTGGGTATAATCTCTGAGCAGGACTGGAAAGGACGAAGCCAAGTTGACCTCTCCTTGCTTTTTGTTCTTCTTTTTCTTTGAGAAACTTCTCTCAAAGTAATACTCGTCTAACTCCTCCTCAACAAGGTCGATGGGTCTGAGCTCAGTGTAGGATGTCTGAGCCGTTGGGTGGGAGACGACGTTGTTTTGAGTCTTATTTCTGCCTTTTCTGGCGTTCTTTCTTGTTCCTTGAACAGTTTCCATTGTGTAATTGCTTTTAGATGCTGTGATCTGCAAATGTGGCTCCGTCTGTTGCTCGTGTGAGTGAAATGAAGATTCTGGTCTGAGGTTCTGAGGGTAGTTCATGCAAAGCACTTGATGACATCAGAATGTTCCACTCTGTGACATCACGATGTTCCAAGATAAAGGGACAGTCTGTGTTGTTGTTTTTTCAAATTTGAATTGAACAATCATTTAAAAAATGCTTTTAGGAAGGTAAAAAAAATGAATGAATATGTATCAATTTGATTTATACATTTACAAAAATAAATTTATGGTAACGCTTTATATTAAGGTCCTGTAATAAGCATTAATAAGACCTTCGTAAGTACTTATAAGATGCTTATTAACATTATTTGTTTATAAGACTATATAACTGCTTAATAAGTGTTTAATAAGGTCATTGTAATAGTTATTACAAGACAACTTAATCTATAAGCTATATCTATAAGCTAACCTAACCCTAACCCTCTTTGTTTTTTGTCTTCTGCTTTTGTCTCTCATGAGCCCTACCCCAGCCCTTCCCCTAAACCTAACCAATTTTTTGTTGTTGCTAGGCGCTACCCAAGTAGCTGCCTGTTGCAGCAGCTCTCTCGTCTTTGTCCGTTTCTTGTAATTTCTTCGTCTCTTTTTCGTAATCTTTGTATTTGGAGTGGATCATCACTTTGTATGGTTCATTGTCGGTCACGGACACCAAACTTTTTGTGGCTTCGGCTGTATTTTTTACTACTTTTGCCCTGTGTTTGTCTGGAGATCCTACATGTAACCATGGCTGCATTGTTTACATGCGAAATTAGCTATTAGCAGCCTGTAGCATGTCGATGCTAACTAGTGTAGGGCTTGATGATTTCCCTCGAGCTGAGGAGAAGGAGGTGGGGACGACGTGCTGGTTCTCGGATGTGAGCTGGGAGGTGATGACGTGGACCTGTCCTTCCATCCATCGTTGTTGGGAACGTGGGATCTCGCTCCGGGGGATGGATGAGCTGTGCTAACCCAGCGGCATCATGCTGTTCACGGACGTGGCTGACGGAGCTGACATCGGACGCCGCGACACATCGGAGGAGCTTCGCCTGCTGTGAGCAGACAGGATCCAGGAGACAGAGACTGAACAGACTGCTGGGGAGGCTCAGTCCTGGACCCTGTGGAGGTGGAGACTGGCTGGGCTGGAGAGTGGTGGACGAGTGGTGGACGGGATGTCCTCATCTAATTTCTTATGGACATTTTTGCACTTTCTATACTCTTTCTTACTTTTGTTTTGTTAAATGCTGCGGTGACTCCTGAATTTCCCCTCGGGGATAAATAAAGTATTTTCTATTCTATTCTATTCTATTCAATTGGGGCCCCATGCCTAAACCTAACCTGTGGGGCCTAACCTTTACAATGACCTTATTAAACACTTATTAAGCAGTTATATAGTCTTATAAACAAATAATAATGTGAATAAGTATCTTATAAGTACTTACAAAGGTCTTATTAATGCTTATTACAGGACCTTAATATAAAGTGATACCAAATTTATAAATTTACAAGAGCAAAATCACAAATTTACAAGTATAATCTCATAAATTTATGAGAAAAAAAGTCAAATATTTATGAGAATCAACTAGTTATTTTAGCCTAAAGCTAGGCTATCAGAAGAACAGACACAGACACTAACACACATAAATAGAGGCCCATAGGTGACAGTTCAGCAGGTTTATACCTATAAAAGTTGATATTTCATTTAAAAGGAAATTCTTACACCTCTACCTTTCTTTTCACAACTTATTATCAAAGATGTCACAGAGATGCTCATTTCCTCCCTGCTGAAAATCTTAATGGATTTAGGAATAAACAAAGTGGATACCTGAAAAGAGAAATTGAGGCTTGAAATGCCGTTGACGCACTGACTGATTTAATGAAGTGAATCACAGGCGAGGAGTTAAGCAGCTTATAATGACGTGTTCCTCCGAGGAGCACTTATTGTTGCGTTTCAATTCAAAGCAGGAGCCTTTAAAGATCAAACTGTTATGGATCTGAGAAAATAGCTAAGTTGTTGATATTTTCAGGACGGTAAATCCAGCAAAATAAATGTCAGGATAAAAAGAAAGCCAGTCTTGCATGTTTCTGGTTTTTACTTCACTTTGCATTTTGCCCACATTCTGCATGTGTGTGTCGTGGTGAAGACAACATTTCAGTCATATTTATTATTCAATCAACAGGGAAGATAAAAGGCTCCATTGCCCACACTGAATCGCAGCTGGAGATAAAAGCCCCCGACAGCACTCTGAAAGGAACGCTATCAGAGAACACAAATTCAATCACGGCCAATTAACATGAGCCACCTCCAGACGTCTGAATGTGATGTCTTCATTCACTCGTGAAGATGAAACACCCAAAGCCGACCGAATAATAAAAGTGCCTCAAAAATGTAATGAGTATTTTCTGAGATCCAGCTTTACATTCAGCAAATTGTTCATAAAAACAAGACACAATGGCATTGGTTCCACCGAGGGAAATAAGAGCGAACTGTTTGGATTGTGGCTCAGAAAAGTCTTTTCAGATCTAACAGAGAGGAGTGATTCACAGTGATTTTCTTCTTATGTGTTGTTAGAGAGCTTTTTACAGGACCATTTTTATGGTATACATTGATGTAATTTAAAATAATAACCAAAAAATGGTCCAGATGATGTAATTTTGTTATATTTAGACAGATTCAAACTTCTCTAGCTTTTTTCCTGCAGTTGTGCTAAGCTAGGCTGTGGACAACAAATTTTCCAACTGGTCCCATCATTCATCTTGTATGTGTCAAAAAGGGCCTGGGGTTGGATTTAAGCTAGCAACCAATTCTGTATGCCAAATTGGTGACCTTATTTGTTTTTGTTGTCAGTTTTTGAAGTTCAAGCTGTTTCTTCTCCCCGCACCAAGCCAAGGCTTAGCTGAGCTGAATTGTGCCATACTGAACTAAATGAGGTAGACAGCTCTGCAAAGCTAAACTAAGCTAAAGTATGTAGCTAGGACAAAACATGCTAAACTTAAAAACAAAAACCTAAACCAAGCTGAGCTGAGCTAAGATAAGTTGTTCAGGGCTATACTTAAACATATTCTAAGTGTGGATATGCTAAACAGCCAATCAAAACTAAGCTATAGTAACCAAGCTTAGCTAGAATATGCTAAAATCAGCCAAAATATGTGAAGTTTAGCTAAATTAAGCTCAGTTAAATCAAGCTAAGAGCTGCAGAGCTAAGCTAGGTTGTGTTCAGGTGAACTTAACAGTAAACTACATTAAGAAAGGCTGTGCTTGGACAGGCTAGGTTGTGCTAAGTTACACTAAACTAAGATGTACTGTGGTAATAATTGCCAAGCTGTATAAAACTAAACTTGACTTAGATTGGCTAGATTATGCTAGTATGAAGTTAGCCAAGCATCCTAAGTTAAAATAAGCTAATTAATGATAAGATTAACTTTTCTTAATTAGGCTACTGTGTTCTAGACTAAGCTAAGTTTTACCCAAGTTATGCTGAGCTAATGGGCTATGTTGGGCAAAGCTACACCAAACGAAACTAAAGGAAAATGTACTGAACTAAAAATGGCTAAATTATGCTTAACTAAACTTAGCTTGGCTAAGCTAAGCTTAGTTATGATAAGATAAACTCTTCTTAGTTGGGAAATATCAAGCAGAGATTTACTAAATTACACCAAACCATACTCAACTAAGATGCTATGTTGCAAAAAGCTAAACTAAACACAACGAAAAAAATGCTAAGCGTAGAGAGGCTACATTATGATAGACTTAACTTAGCTCAGCAAAGATACACTGAGCTAAACTTAGCTAAGCTAAGTTATGATAAGATAAATGATCCTTAAGTAGTAAAGCTACTGCTAAGCTACTTTAATGTAAAGCATACTGAGCTATGATAATTTATGCTAAGATTAACAGAACTATAGTAAGATATGCTAATCTTAGATGCTAAACTAAGCCAAGCTAAGATATAAGACGCATAGTCAAGCTCTGATTCTTGGCTATTTAAGCTTAGCTTGACTAAAAAATGTAGCACTAAGTTTAAAGTCTTATAATGTAAAGTTTTGTTTGTTTTTTTTTTTTTTTTATTGATCATGTGAATAATAGATTTTCTCAAATATTCTTGACAAAAAAAATAAATGAATAAAAATAAGACCCTTAAGCATTTTGCATCATAAGTAGCGTAATTCTAGCACACTGTTCTCGAGTCTGAGCTCTCTGCTTCACATCCAGCTGTTCATGTTGCATTTTTAACCACATATGGTTTGATGCAGCATCAGGCAGCCCACCTCCGCGGAGCATGCAGAATTAAGACCACCGCAATCTGCCAGAAGCCATTAGTCGACCACAAATGGATCTTACTTAGCCTTTTCAATCAATTGATTGTTTGTGACTAGAGCACTGGCAGTTCCTGGAGGTTATCAACGGGTCAGCAGGAAAGGGAAGCAGAGGTAGCCACAGTTCAGTGGTAAATGTTAAAGCGGCGCACGGAGCAGGGTTATACAGCACACTTTTGGGTGTTTTTGTGGTATCCTGTTTGAGACTGTACACCATTTTATCCAGTATTTATTTCCTTTTTAATGAAGTCGCAGGGATTTTAGATCAAAGGTGTCATTTTGTGGGAAGAGAAAATGGATCTTCTGCTGGAGGATAAGCTGACTTTTATTAATCTGGTCTTCCAGCAGTCAGATTTGTTTCCCAGCATTGTGCGCCTGCACCACACACTCTGGATCTGTTCCAGCTACATTAAACAAGCAGCTTTCTGAATATAGTACAGCCCTGTAACTGCTCTAACATGAGAACAGATCTGTTTTTCCACATGTCTTCGTGGAATTGCATGCTGTCTAAAATGTCATGGCGGTAATCTAGGACAGGAAAATAGCAATGAAAGAGAGAGAGGAGGCAGCAGCCGCCAGCTGGCTAACTTCAGGGCACAGAGCTGGAGTCACGCCTACATGATGAGCTGCATTATGGTGTTACTGGAGGGAGAAATAAGCTTGGATCATATACCTCCCTTCACAGCAGGAATGCTTATACGTTCCACTTTATGTTTACTCATGTATTGGCGCTTAAGGACACTGTACTTTGTAGCTTTCTGGAACTGGGTGCTCAAAAATCGATCCCTGAATCAATCTGAGCAGCTGGAAAATAACGAGGAGGTGCAAAAGGATAATTTTTAGACGTGTGCAGCACCTCCTAATTATGTCCTCCACTGTAATTTCTAGTTTCCATAGGAACAGAGACAACAAAATCAATTAGGGTGCCTATGTTGGTCTGCAGGAGATCATGGTGTTAAAATAAAATCGAGCCATTAGAGGCAGAATTCTGTGGTGAGGAAGTTCACTTGATTTAAATGGTGTGATCGAAAACTACACTTTTATAATTCACACAGTCTGGAAATACCAGAAAGATTAATTTAGATGTCAGGAAGTTTTCATGTAAATTCGGAGGCGTTAATTAACTTCTTCACCTTCGATTCAACTGTGGCTCTTTCCGCATAATGAAGCCTTATTCATGGAGGTCAAGTGCATGCTGGGAACACAATGTACTCAGAGGGAATTAGTTGTCGTAATGAGTGAGGCAAGCCTTTCCTTCCGTGTGTCTTTGTGTGCTGTGCATGTTTGTGCGACACATATGTCTGCAAGGCAAACATTGTCAGAGGACGCTGGGATGTGTGGAAACTCGCCATCAGAGCTCTAGATCTGCCCACACACGACGCAAACAAACACAGCTCCAGACTCATGCATGTATGTAATATCTGAGTGCATTGATGTTTGGTTTCATCAGATGAGATAAGTGAATGCTTTGCTTTCGCAGACCCCCCTGAGCATTTTGCTCTCCATCTATCATCGTAACTGCAGTCACAGGTGGAAGCAGAGGGCCGGACCCACCTGCCACTCTCTGTTTACCTCCAGCTAGGTAAATAAAGTCTTCATTTCATGTGTTGGCTTTAAAACACAGACAGCTTCTGCGTCCACTCGTCCCTACTGACTCTGAAGTCTGTATTAAGCTATCTCCAAACTCAACGCCTGCCAGTTCATGCAATGACTTCAATTATGACAGATTGTTAATGCCATCAACCGATAGCCATCCACGTCAAGCCCTAATAGGAATTTAATGACTTGGATAACAAATGGTCCTTGGTTCATGCTGCATTAGTATCATGGATTGCAGCTTGAATGAGAAAGTTCTCCACAGCGTGTATTTTAAAGCAGGAGGAAGAGGAAGGTGAGGCTTTCACACAGCAGGAGGAAGGCAGAGCCATCTTCAGCAGCCCTTCCTCCCCGCTCTGCAAAGTAATTACAAAAAAAGGGAAATCTCAAGAGGGAGTGCTTTGTGTGTGTGTGTGTGTGTGTGTGTGTGTGTGTGTGTGTGTGTGTGTGTGTGTGTGTGTGTGTGTGTGTGTGTGCAGCTCAGCTGTTGTTACAGAATGTGGATCTGGCTTAACCTGATAACAGCACATTTTCACTTTCATGCAGTGCATATTCCACACACACACACACACACACACACACACACACACACACACACACACACACACACACACACACACACACACACACACACACACACACACACACACACACACACACACACACACACTTTTCCACTCTGGTTTTTTTTGCACATTGTCTTCATCGGCTCTCTCTGTATTTTGTGTCCCCCTTCAATTTTCACCCTCTACCTCCTGTGGTTGAATATTTTAACACTCAGTGTGTTTGTGTGTGTGTGTGATGGGTACACAACAGCCACAGCACAGAGGCTGGCTGGGGAGGAAATGCTAACCCGGTCAGGCTCTGGGTGTTTACATAAGAATAAATGGCTGACGAAAGCACAAACATTAGTCATCAAGGTTTCTGAAATGCTGTTCCTCGTGTATTTTACTTTTTGTTTGTGTAAATATTTGAAGTCTCAGTTTTTGGGTCAGAGAAGAAATCAGTTCACTGAACATCAATTATCTTTCACATTAAAATGGTAAACAATCCCTATTTTTCACTTTTATTTTTATTGTTATATTTACTGTATTTTAATGTTATATCTGCAGTAACTTACTGACAAAGGCCTTTTCCGTGTATTATTGTAAACAGCAAAAGGTTTTTTAGGGAGAAAAAAAAAAAAAAACCACAGTACTGATTTTAAATGGAGGATATCCTTAAACGCATGTAAATACTTCAATAAATTTGTAAATTTACTGCAACAGTTTGAATGTGCAGGTGCACAACTATAATATCCTGATAAGAAACCCTCAACATAATGTATGTCTTGATCTTTAGAATAAAAGGACTTTAAAAATGCCATATATATATATATATATATATATATATATATATATATATATATATATATATATATATATATATATATATATATATATATATATATATATATATTATATGAGTATATTATATATCACGTTTGTCTGGAGATCCTACATGTAACCATGGCTGTATTGTTTACATGTGAAATCAGCTGTTGGCAACCTGTAGCATGTCAATGCTAACTGGTGCAAGGCCTGATGTTTCCCCACAAGGTGAGGAGAAGGAGGTGAGGATGACATGCTGGTTCTCAGGTGTGAGCTAAGAAGTTACGACATCGACATGTTCTTCCATCCATAGTTATTGGGAACGTAAGATCTACCTTCAATAAGATGGACGAGCTAGCTGTGCTAACCCAACAACAGAGGGAATACCAGAGGGCAGAGTAGCATCATGCTATTCACAGACATGGCTAAAGGAGCAAAAACCAGACATCAACGCCACATTGGAAGAGCTTCACCTGCTGTGAGCAGACAGGATATAGGAGACAGAGACTGAACAGACTGCTGAAGAAGCTCAGTCCTGGACCCTGTGGAGGTGGAGGCTGGCTGAACTGGAGAATGATGGACAAGCTGTCATCATCTATCTTGTTGTCCTTTTTGCACTTTCTTACATTTGTATTGATTGCAGCTGTGACTCCTGAATTTCCTCTAGAGTATAAATAGTGTTTTCTACTCTATATTATTCTTTTCTATTCTATTCTATTCTATTCCACCTGCAGCTACAACCAGCCACCAGGAGGAGTTCTCTTAGTTTTGGTTTGACTGCAGAGGAGCTGTTGCACTGGCGTGTTTTTTTGGTCTGTGGGCCAGAAGGACACATTCTAATCTGCCATTGCTCACATTGATGAAGTAAGTTAAACCATCTGCTGAATACCAAGAAATGCATATTTTATGAATGGAACTAACCACTTTAAGAGGTCAAGATAATTTTTAATTTTGATTTGCAAAGAGAGTGGAAAAAACACATTTTTCACAACCCCTAACCCATCTGCATCCCTCCACTGAATCATTTCCTCGCGTGTTTTATCTGCATATAATCCTCCTCTCAGCAGGCTCTCTGACATCTTGCCTCCATTTTCTTCTGAAAAGCTGACACAGTTCATTCCCTCCCTGCCTCATACTGACAGTGCCACCCAGCAGTAATACACCTCTCCAGGGCTGCGAGGTAGATCAGTGCATTTCTGGCTTGACACGAACTGAACCGTGCACCTGCTGCAGTTTTTTTTTTCATTTTCAAATTCTGGCTGATCTGTTTTGTAACACACACATCAGTGCACACATGCTGAGCAGAGCCACAGATGATTGAAGGAGCTACAATTGGAAATAGGAGTGGGTGCTGTTTGTGTAAGTGGGTAATAAATGAAATGACTGCTTGTGTTCATCAGCACTGGAAAAAATAATGTTTGAAAACAACAGAAAGCCCCAGTGTTACCTAACAGGGACTGAAACTTCTATATGACAAAACTTCTCCCCAGTGTTTCTGTCAGTCAAAATAATCCTGAAAATCTCAGATTTCATGCTTTCATAGACCCTTCAGTGCAAAGCGTGCTATATCGTGTGCGAGTTCATATATGTTGAGTGAGGAGGGTCAAAGCCTGGCATGCATTGCCCTGTGGGGGACATGGTTAACTGGTAAATGAGGTTAACATGAAGAGACAGCTCCCTATCGGCTCAAAACGGAGCCTCTGTAGTTGTGAGGACGTCGTGATAAATATGTCAGGGACAAATAAAAACAGCAGAGAAGGTGCTGAGGTGTGTTTCTTCTCTAATCTTCTCATACTCAAAGTGAGAGACTGCGCTCAACCGTTGACAATGATCTGTCAGGAAAGGGGAAAAAACAGAGAAAAGTGGGAGCTTTCTGTGTACAGTATATGTTCTCAGCTGCCAAAACAACTCATCTTAACTCAGGTGGAGAAATCCGCAGCCTTCCAAGAAATGTCACAAGGAATATTTGTTTTATTTTGAAGGGATTCCCTCAGGACAAAACCGCAGTAAAAGCTTTGCTCCTGAGCTATTTGGATAAGAAATGTTGAAATCATCAACAAAGAAAAAAATAAAAAATAGCTCATGGCAAAATATCAAATTAATTTCCTCCCATGATAAGAAGACAGTTAATGAAAACAGTAAGTCATGAAGATATACTGTAATAACAAAGCCATCTGGTTTTATGCAGGAGAAATGAAATGACATGTTTTTCTCTCCAGGAGATTGGACGCTGAAAAAGCAGATGGATGCAGATTCGACTTCAGCAGGGTCATCCTGACAGCAGAACAATGTGTGCTGTCTGCTGTGTCCAGCTCCTCACCCCTGCTGTATGGCAATTAGTGCAGGAAATAAAGCAGGGCACTCTCACTTAACCTCCTTAGCTGCTGCTGCTTCATTTCTATTCCCTTATCTATTGTTGTGTAACCACCGGGTACCCTGCAAAAACTGAGGGAGAGGAAAAAGTAACCTTTACCTTTACCTTTTCAAAAGTTAAATGCGTTAATCAGTGAAAATCCAAATGATTTACACATTATGTCCAATACCTCAACTTCTATTAAAGGTCCCATATTCTGCTCCTTTACTGCAGTTTAATATGGATCATTGGTGTCATGTTTTGGTCCAAAAAGTCAATAAATCAAGCACAGCAGCATTGTTTCCAGGCTCTCATAGCCCCTCTGTTCAGAACGCTCTGGTTTAGTGGGCGTGGCCTTCATATGTAAATGAGCCACCGCTGATACCGCCCCGCTCTTCTGCGTCACTGAGAGCAGCGCCACGAGCTCAGAGTGCACAATGTTTAGAAAACACCAAAGCTCGTTTCCCGCAACATGACAGGCTAAAACAACAGGCTAACCGCAGCTAAAGTTAGCATCCTGAAGCTAACACAGAGACAGGAGGGACACTGAGGAAAAGCTCTTACCTCTGCTCCACAGCACACAGCATTTAAAATACTCACATTTCCAGGGTCCCAGGTTTGTTGGTGGATGGTTGGTAATGCGCCTGGATTCAGGACCAGTCTATTCGCTAGCCCTCTGTTGTACTCTCCAAAGTTGGAAAAGCAGTCGGCCGTGAAGTGACTAGCACACACGCTGTCATCATCTATCTCGTTATGGACTTTTTTGCACTTTCTATACACTTTCTTACTTTTGTTTTCTTGATTACTGCTGTGACTTCTCCTGAATTTCCCCTCAGGGATGAATAAAGTATTTTCTATTCTATTCTATTCTATTCTATTCTATTCTATTCTATTCTATAAGGGTTATTATAGTGCTAGGGTTTGGGTTGGGGCTAATATAGGGTAAAGATTAGGTTCATTTCAGGGTTGGGTTTTTATATGGTTAAAGTGATATTCTGGGATATAACAAGTTGGGTCCTATCACAAGGTTTAGGGCAGAAATTACCCCTACAGCAGTGTTTTTGTGCAGCAGAAGCCCAGAGCGCTCGCACCAAACACCCCCTCCCTGCTCCTCTGCCGGTTTCCTCTTCACTCAGACAAGGCCATATTTTACTTGACCAAAAACACAAATAAACGGACTCCCACCAAAAAAATCTGATATCGGTCTGCATTCACGCTTCATTTAGAGAATTTTCAGCGCGTTACTTTCACACAAAAACACCGCTAAATAAGGCTCTAGTTCTCATCGTGTCTCTTCGTCCTGGCAGACTACCTGCAATTGTTTATATCTGGCGCCCAGACTGATACACTAAGCGGCGAGCGCCTCGTAGCCAGCTGTGGCTCTGCAGCGGAGGTAGCGCCGTTTTACGACACGATGAGAACTAGAGCCTTATTTAGCGGTGTTTTTGTGTGAAAGTAACACGCTGAAAATTCTCTGAATAAAGCGTGAATGCAGACCGATATCAGATTTTTTCGGTGGGAGTCTGTTTATTTGTGTTTTTGGTCAAGTAAAATATGGCCCCGTCTGAGTGCAGAGGAAACCAGCAGAGGAGCAGGGAGGGGGTGTTTGGTGCGAGCGCTCTGGGCTTCTGCTGCACAAAATCACTGCTGTAGCGGTAATTTCTGCCCTAAACCTTGTGATAGGACCCAACTTGTTCCATCCCGGAGTATCACTTTAAGGTTGGGGTCTGGGTAAGTTTAGAGGATAACCTTAACCTTTAACCTCTTGATTGATTAACACTTTCATCTTAGGTTAGACCATTTTTTTCCCTTTCTTTTGCCATTATGAGGTCTACACCAGTGGTTTTAACAAATCTCAATAACCACTGGATTGGTTGCCAAAAACGTTTTCCTCATAATCATGTCCTCTTGTGGATACAGCCCTGTAGCTTCGGTCAATATGCAGCCTTTCATCTGTGGCTTGTATCAGTCTTAATCAATCCTGGAATCAATCACACCACCCAAGAGAGCAGGAGAAGATTTTCTTTCTCATTGTTTTTTAGGGCTTATACTTTACGAATAAGCCCTGAAAATTATAAAGTCTGTGAGCCGTAGCTTTCTTTTAAGATGGCTCATGAAACATGCATTCAACATTTACAGGAAAAATCCTGCTTCTGGATTATAAACCTGAATTCTGCTTCATGCGCCGTATACGAGGACATTGAGCACATGTAGCTCAGGGCACATACATTACCCCCCCCCCCTTGTTATGAACATGGAAACATGCTGATGTTAGCATTTCGCTAAAAGCATCGCTTCAGCTTCTCAGTTTCCATTAAGAAATACTCCTAGAGCATATTTTAATGCTCAACTTGTAGCTACCACAGAAGACAGAAGCAGCTTGTGAGTAAATTCAGATTCCCCAGAGTTAGAGCCAGCCCCGACGCATGAATGAATGTAATTACAGCTTGTATTACATTGGTGGTATAACACAGATTACTGAGATTATTCACAGGCTCCATGTGCGCAGAACACAGTGTGAAACTTGTATGCCAATAGAGCTTCCAGCACTTCTAAATATAGGGTATCTTACACCAAGAAATGTGTGAACTGGGAAAGAAAGTGACAGAAACTGAAGAGAGAGAAGTCTGAGAGTCTTGTGGAGCAAGAAATGTTGGATTTCTCACTTACATGCTATAGATGTATCAGCTGATTGCCACATTGATTTTCACTCCCCAATCAGCCAATGAAAAGAAGCTGCAGCTCTTTGTGATGCTGTGTGGCTGACATCAAGCCTTATCTCATCTCTGTACCTTTTTCCACCCTCTTTCATCCATCCATCCATCCATCCACACCCCCCCTTTCCTCTCTCAGTAGCTATTCTATCTCACAATTTGTCATGCTGCAACGACACGCTGAGGCAACGGGCACTATGCTGGTGCCTGTGAGCCGAGCCTCTCAGGGGTTGAGATAAAGCTAAGCTGACAAGAGGGTTCGTCTGCGTCACAGTGTCCTTTGGAGCAGCCTCAGAAAAGGGAGAAAAGGAAGAAAGGCGAGGCGAGGCATGTTACGTCCAGAGGTGGCCCCCCCTCCCTCCCTTTTACACTTCACCTCTTGGCTCCTCCTTTGCCTCTGCCTCGGGGGCTGTTTCTTCAAATAATGCTGCCCTCATGTTGCAAAGCAAACACAGAGGCATGCAAAACAATCCCACCCTGAGGTTACATGGAAAAAATCACGACAACTACCAATCAATTTTTATGTTACTACGTTGGAGGAACTTAAACCTGATGAATATCTTCACAGGAACGACCAAAGACGTACCCATCCCTCATTTAACACACACAGACACACACACAGTCTCTCAGGTGTGTCACAGCCCCTCTCACTCTGTAGTGTATACTCACAAATCCATCTCCCTCTCGTCTTTCTACCCCCACAGTCTTCCCTCTCGAGCCCATCCCCCCTCCAACCGTGGAGTGGAGGGCCCTGGTTAATTATTGAGGTATATTCCCTCTCAGTCACTGGAGCTTCCCCAACATCTCTCCTCTTCTCCTCTTCTCTGGGTATCATCACCATCATATCTAAAAACAGCTATTTCTAGGTTTTGAATATTTGATGCGCCCTACTTCCTTCTCTGTTTGCGAAGGGCTTTTCCAGCACGGGCGCAGGATATGCAGCATTAAATATGCAGATACAGAGGCATCAGTGTCGTTAACTTTCTCTCATTAACGGCTTCTCTTGTTCGGTTAAATTAATCAAACAAACCCACAGACTCGTTCTGAACACTTCATAGAGAATATTCATGTCGTGATGAATCATACAGAGAGCTTTCATGTTTTAATATATTCATTTAGTATAAGACAACAGGCCCAATTTGGATTAAATGTTGAATTTGGAGAGGAGTAATGAGGTGATGTGTTTCATAATGAGGTGTTTGCTGACACCTGCTGTCTCAACGCAAGAAGTTCTGGTTCAACATTGTGAAATATACAAGTACAAGTCACTGGCAATTAAATTAGGTACTAGAGTTGCTAAATTCAAGGAATTTTCAAAGTTGGAGACTTTTCATGAGAATTCTAGAAAAAAAACGTGAATTAACGAGAATTTTCTGGAATTTATACTAGTTTTTCTCAATTGCTTTGGTTCATTTCTCAGATCAGAATTGAAATTCTCAAAACTACTTGTTCAATCTTCAAATCAGTGTCACTTTTGCACATCAAAAAAGCAGTTTCTCATATTTTTTAACAAGTTGCAAATGTTTTGGGATACCTATGCAAATGATGATGCATAATTCTCTGCTGTTTCCTACATTATCAACTATTTAAAGGTGCCGTAGGCAGGATTGCCCAGGTAAGATGGCGATTTGAAAACTGGCACAGCAAATGTTACCCATGCAAAAAATGCACAGCAGCAAATTTGTCCAGAACATATTCTTTTGTAAACATTTGAACACTTTTTTATCCAACACTTAAACCAACATTAATGTAATTAACATGTACATTAAAATACAGAACAGAAAGGAACTAGAGAGCACTTTCACACGTTTTGCTCATTGGCACCAACAGAGGAATGAACTTGAAATGAGTCCATTTAAAGTGAAACGTAAGGCAAAGAGGCTGAAATGGTTAGTTGCCTGAGATTAAATGGAAAAAGACATCTTTTTGCAAACATCCCATGAAAAAAAAACCCAAAACCATCAAATAAAAAAAAGTGCAAAAATAAAAACTTCATGATGGATTTTCTTCCAACACTGTTTGACTCATCATTCAGTCATAGGCGCGAATCCCGGGGGGGACGCAGGGGTCATGTCCCCCCCTTCCATCAAGTTGCCCCCCCCCCTAAAAAATCCAGTTATAATTAATTTTCTAATAGTAACGTTTCTTTTTTCAATGGTGTAATACAAGTGATGCTACTTAAAACACAATGATTGACGAGTTTAACTATTGAAAGATCACACACACACACACCCCTCCCCGCGCGATCCTCGCAGTGGTTTGATCCAATCTGCACGTATGCTGCAGCCGCGCGCACACACGCACACAAATAAACTCATACAGACAGAGCGGAGGGTCGCGGTCAAGTAAGTAGTTTTCACTGAAAGACTTATCAATCATAACTTCACTTGTTAAACAGACACACAGAGAAAATGAAAAGCAAATGTCAACTCCTTTTTCCAGGTCTGACAGTATGCTTTAAAAAAAAAAGGCGCTGATTAAGCCTTCCATCCGATGTGGTGCGCACACACAGACACAGACTACAGAGCGCCAAGGATCGCGATTAAGTGCATTAAAACACTGAACAATTTATAAGTTAATTATCACACCGTTTGTTGCTGGCTGGCAAACAGCCTCTCCTCTATGATGCAAAGAAGGCTGTGACAGATAAGACAGACAGGTGACATGCTGACATCCTTGTCCTCTCATTTATGACACAAATATTAAAACTATTTAAGATGCCTCTAGTGAGACAGAGGCATCTCTAGTGAGATTTATGAATTCATAGATGAAGCCATTATTTATTAAAGTCTTATGTTCTATTCTAGATTTATTGATTTAAAAAATAAAGTAGTTATGACTTTGACTTAGATCTTGAAAAGATACAGTTTCTAATTCCATTCTGGCTGTTAATTTACACCCCTTATTGTCCTCTAATTAAGATCAACACTTTTTTCATTAATTTGGATATAAAATACTAATTATTGAGTTCATAGTGTTGTGGATGTGTTGCTTCCACATTCCTGCCAAAACACTTTTTCATGAACTAAAGGAAAATTAAATCTAGGCTGATTATCCATAGTTGGGACTAGTCACTGTTTAATATCACAATATGAAATAACACAGCAAAAATTATAGCATTTATTTTTATGTCCCCCCCCCTAGGAATCAGTCTCTGAAATTTTACTGTTTATTGTCCCCCCCAACAATGAAACGGGATTTTCGCCCCTGCATTCAGTGATAAATGCAGCAAAGGACAAACTATGAGCTCACCATTGGCTTTTAGTGCAAATTAGGACAACCTGTAGCAGCAGCTAACACTGGGCTAAGGCTTCATCCTGCTTTACATGCAATAGCTTTCATATGCTGCAGCACGGCTCTGCTCTTACCTCTGTGTCTCTGCGGTCTCCGGCGCCTCCTCTGTGCTGCTCAGAAACAGTACCCTGTGCCGCCGGGGTGCTCGAGTCACTCAGGCTCTCCGTGGCAACTTCGAGGCCTGCGAGGCTGTTTGCTGTTTCTGTGCTTGGAGGAGTGGTAGTGATCGTGTCACTTTCACCTTCCTGCTTGGCCTCCTGGGTCTGTGGCTGTTCTCCTTTTTCTTCTGCTGCTTTTTTTTGGAGACGGAGGTCTTTGGTCAACAGATGACGTATCTGTGAACAAAGGATAAAAAATATAAATGAAATTGAATTTGAAATTTAAAATCAGGATGGTTTTAAACATTAAAAAATTCTTTGATTATCTGGAAAAAGAATAAAAGCATTCCGCAAAAAATGGGATTAGCTAAACCCAGGCATGTGTACTGTGTCATGGAAAGTAGTTTCCACAGCTTTGGTCGTCTTTCTAAGCAGAATGACATCAAACTTGTGAAAAACTTGCACAAAGGTGCTTGATCCCACTGCTTTTAGAAGCTATAGTGCTCCTCGAGGTGCTTACCCGGGTTACTCTGATCACAAGAGTCACCATCGAGAAACACAAGTTTCTGACCAGTGCACAACATACCAGAAGCGGAGACTCAGGATTTTTCAGTCGTGGCTTTAAAGTGATACTCCGGGATGGAACAAGTTGGGTCCTATCACAAGGTTTAGGGCAGAAATTACCCCTACAGCAGTGTTTTTGTGCAGCAGAAGCCCAGGGCGCTCACACCAAACACCCCCTCCCTGCTCCTCTGCCGGTTTCCTCTGCACTCAGACGGGGCCATATTTTACTTGACCAAAAACACAAATAAACGGACTCCCACCGAAAAAATCTGATATGGGTCTGCATTCACGCTTTATTTAGAGAATTTTCAGTGCGTTACTTTCACACAAAAACACTGCTAAATAAGGCTCTAGTTCTCATCGTGCCTTAAAATGGCGCTACCTCCCCTGCAGAGCCACAGCTGGCTACGAGGCGCTCGCCGCTTAGTGTATCAGTCCACGCGTGCGGCGTGCCAGATATAAACAAACGCAGGTAGTCTGCCAGAACAAAGAGACACGATGAGAACGTGTGAAAGTAACGCACTGAAAATTCTCTAAATAAAGCATGAATGCTGATATCAGATTTTTTCGGTGGGAGTCCGTTTATTTGTGTTTTTGGTCAAGTAAAATATGGCCCCGTCTGAGTGCAGAGGAAACCGGCAGAGGAGCAGGGAGGGGGTCTTTGGTGTGTGCGCCCTGGGCTTCTGCTGCACAAAAACACTGCTGTAGGGGTAATTTCTGCCCTAAACCTTGTGATAGGACCCAACTTGTTCCATCCCGGACTATCACTTTAAAGCCACGTCTGAAAATCTGGAGTCTCTGCTTCCGGTATGTTGGAAATATCTGCAATTCACGGAGGACAAATGTCTTTTCTAATCAGCATTGAGAGACAGAGTGTGTGAGCACACGTTTCCATCTTAAATTAGACTTGGTTACCTAAGTCTACAGCTTGCTGTGTGGGTGAGGCTTCACTTGAAATCCACACAGCTTCTTTAACCAGAAGCAAATCTATTTCGATGACACTGGAAAAGCTGTGCTCAGCAGCTGGAGGCACCTGAAAACAGAAAGTGTTAGACACAAAGAAAAACATGTAACATGTAATAGAAGAGATTTGATGTTTAGTAACTTGTGTGTTTTCTTGGAGTTGGTTCTTCGTTGCTGTGAGGAACCACAGGTGACTGCAGGATTGTCCTTTCAGGCGTGCTGGACTGAGTCAAGTGAGTTGGGATTCTGTGCAAGTATCCGTACCCGATGCCACAGCCTAAACTAATTTTCAACACAAATGCAACAGGGGTGTTACTATGAATATTTTATGAAGCTGTTCATATTCAGGTGACGTGCCACGACACAGACCTTCCCTCTCCTCCCCACGCTCTATTTGGTTCCACCAAGTTACATGTTTTTTTAACAGCAATGTATTAAATGACACAACATGTAACAAAAAGTGTTGAGCCCAAAATGTAACACAAAAAACTACATAGAATCACAACAAACCCTTTAAAGGATTGATGTTTTATTCTATTCAGTCCCTATGTTTTTATAATTAAGCATAAGAAAAAAAAAAACATGATTCTTCAACTCCACTACATTCCCACAAAGGGTGCATAAATTGTCTTCAAATTAAAACCATGCAGAGAGCAACTCCTTTGAATAATAAATTCTGTTTGTTCATTTAAAGTGTGTTTATTTTTGTTTTCTATTAAGTTTTCGACTGATCTTTATATAAAAATTGGTGTAAAATATCATTCCTGTTCTGTCTAATTTGGAATTACGATTCTACTCACAAGTCTTGTATTTCCAATGGAGGGAATGAAGTCAAAGAAAGGCTCCAGGCCTTCTTTCTGAGCAGGGGTGTTCTCCAGAACCTGAAACATGAGAAAACAAACTCATCCATGAGAACAGGTTTAATTTGACGGAAAGATGAGTGTGATGTCGCCCTCTTGTGTCGAAAAACAAACACTGAAGTGCCAGGAATTTAGGACTCCTTGGCGCGAAGTTTTTGAATTCAGTATTAAGACTAACACAATATTAAAATTATCGATGTTGAGTTGCTCAGGCACGTGCAAAATGCCACCTCATCGTGGGCGCGCACCTTATCAGCGACAACGTATTGCACTTTAAGATATAACATGGCACAACATGACAATCACAAAACAGCATTTAGTCTCTTCTGAAATAGATGAAGATACGATTTATTTCACATTGAAGCATGGTTTGAATGTAAATGAATCAAAAACACAGACTCAAGCTGTCGGTGACAGTCAGAGGTTTGCATGATAACCTTGTAATACGTACCCCGTGTACAGGGTATCCACAAGTTGCCCCCATATAGTCTATCGTAGCCCCCTCGTCCGGCAGAAGAGAGCTCTGAAACAGCCCCATTGCCTTCAGCAGTTACGTGATGCTATCCCTGTTTAGATGTCACTGAGGTAGAAAACGTTAAGAATGTTTTCTAAAATCTTTACCAAAATCACAAAACTGATTCAAAGCTGGCAGCTAGCACCAACATCCCGTGTGGAGTGGCAGCACGCGCTACTGGGCAAAGTTCATAAACAAAGATACCAGAGCTGTGCGGAGCTCGATTAGCCGTCCTGGGTGACTTCAGGCTGTCACTCCACGTGGAAATGATCCCAAACAAACAGTGCTTTGCAGCTAAAATGAAATAAAATCACAATAGGCAAAATAAAACTCATACCATTAAACATTAAAAATGATTAATTAAGTTAAAAGAGGAGAGTGCAAATTAAATACTTTCAGTTGTTGTATAATAAGCAAAACAGAACTGTTTTCAGCCGGGATTTGAACATAATCAGAGTTGGGCCCTTGGGGCCTGTCTCACATCTTCTGAAAGACTGTTCCAGATTTTGGGGGCATAAAAGTGGGATGCAGCCCCACTGTGTTAAGTCCTTACTCTGGGCACCAGCAGACCCTCCCTGAGGTTCTGAGGTTCAGAGACCAACCAAAACCCCACCAGCTGATATCACTGATTAGTCCCTGCTCTCTGCTAGAAGGCGAGGTAATCAGTGAAACCAACTTTGTTGGAACAAAAAACTGCAGCCTCTCGGCCCTCCATGGCACGACTTTGACATCCCAACGATCTATGAAAGTTTCAGCTCTGTTCATTCTGTCCCTTTCGATTTGCCATAGAGGGATGACGTCATGACGCACAGCGTTCTCATCCCCGGGCGACGTAATACAAATTTGCGCGGGTTGTTGTCAGTTCGAAGAAACAACCATTTGGAGCCGTTTCGTTAGCTTAAACTTTTTTGGATAAGAGGTTTCATACTAACGACAGACAGCCACAGGTATATTAGGAACAGCTTGAAGAAATAACACTTATGAAGCAAATGGCAAACGGGGCCGCCACATTTGTTTTGGTGTTGTCAACGTACCAAAAGTCATACAC
Source organism: Halichoeres trimaculatus (assembly GCF_033239565.1). Taxonomy (NCBI): domain Eukaryota; kingdom Metazoa; phylum Chordata; class Actinopteri; order Labriformes; family Labridae; genus Halichoeres; species Halichoeres trimaculatus. The sequence goes on from NW_027437196.1 coordinate 10,733,063, forward strand.
CGTAAGTTAGCTGAGGTTGTTTATCCCTGATAGCTGCTGTTTTTCTCATCGCAGGTTTGCAGGAGATCTTGATAAATCGTCAACATGTTAAGGCGAGAGGCTTTTTTAGAGGCCGTCTCTAAGGAAAATGTGGAGGACTTCCTTCGCTTCATCCAACTCAACGTAAGTAGCGTTATGCGACGTGAACCAGTGATCTAAAAGCGCCAATGTTTGGGAAATTAACTGTGTAATTAGATAATCAAAGCAACGCAAATTCCCACTTAACCATGAAGGTTAATTGAAACCGGTATGATCTCACAAGGAAAACACTGTAGAACTGTGTTGTTTAATTTTTATATTTAATTTAGTGCACCAAGACTTGATAAGTTAAAAGTTAGGTTCAATATCTCAGGGAAACGCCTAAGAAACCCAGAAAGATTACAGTAATATTGAAAAGTTTGCGGGTACATTTGTAAACACCTGAAAAAGCAACATAATTCAGACCTCAATTTTTGATTGTGTGACTGTGATTGTTTTTATTCCGCAACTCCTTGTTTTGCTATGCAGAAAGACAAAACAGAGCCCTTCGATGTGAAAGAGGTGATGCAGGAGATGCCCCGGGACCAGAGACAGACACTGTGGGGGAAACTGTCCTTTCTCCTGCAGGATGTCTTGCAGGAGTTACCACCAGAGCGCTGGGTAGAGCCTAGAGAGGAGGGCATGGAAATAGAGTCTGCTGCTGACCCTGTGAGATTACTAATCAGAGATAGTCCCATTCTCCTGCTCTAAGACTCATATAACCTAATATGGATCCCTTGTCTTCTTCATTATTATCTCCTCAGAAACATGTCATGGCTGTTGTGGATGGTGTGACACTAGTGGCTTCAATATCTGTAAAGGTTTTACAGGATGGTGACAGCTATACTGCCCTGCTGGACACAGCACACATGCTTCATGGTTGGCATCTTTGCTTATTTTCATCTCTGCTAAGTTGATGTATCCTCAGGGAGATGTATGTTTGTTTTTCTTATGGGATCGAGTCTTTTGTTTATGTCTTTCTCCTAGCTGTCCTGGAGTCACTGCCTGTCTCAGAAGGACCCCTGCAGCTCCACATCCAGAATCTGTGCGATGCCTGGTGGAAAAAAGGACTGAAGGAGAAGGAGAAGTTCGGTCGCACTGCTTTCCTCATCTCCTTGCAGAAGAGCTTCATTCTAAAGAAACCAGTCAGTGACATGACTTCCAGGAAGATCAATCAGTACCCTGTCTTTTGCTGTAAGTTTTTATTTCAAGATTTCATCTTTGTTGTCAGGGTGCTGAGATCCAGAGAGTTTGGAGTTTGCATGAAGTACTTTTGAGCCTCGACTACACATCGGAGGACAACAGGCAGATAAACGACCTGTTGCTGCAGTGCTTTCAACAACCGATCTACATCAGAAATGATGATGTGAGTAGAGCAGGCGTGTATTAATTGCGTTTGTATAAGTAGTACCTCCTCAGGTCTTATTGTTATGACTCTTCCCCCACCAGGGAAAGCGATTCCTCGTCTTCCTTTTCACCTGGAACATTGACTTCATCTTGAAAATCCACGGCACCATCAAAAACCAGCTGGAGTTCTACAGCAAGTGAGACACAAACTTTGGCACCATGCTCCGTGTGTTAATATTTATCACTTTCTGTCACTTATTGCTCTATTTGTTTTGCACAGGACTGTGATGGCTCATATCATGGAGATCTACTTCAGAGCGTGGAAGAAAGCCAGTGGGGACTTTCTGGAGCAGATTGAGAGCGTATGCATTCAGGATTTGATGCAGAGCGCTGTCCTTCTTCACAGAGCTTCTCCTGTTTACTCCAAAGTCAGACAGGTGGACATATTTCTTCCCTTAACCTACAAACTTCTTAGTCATAGGTTCACACACGCTGACGTCACACATAACGTGCAATGCAACGCCATTTTTTCCCGAGGTGCAAACAATCCACAGCAACGCCCATAGCAACACCTTCAGAACAATGGTACAAATCTGCGGTCCGAGACTTTTATGCCAGTTTGTAAGTTTGTTTGTTTGTTAGTTCGTTTGGTAAGGTCGTGTGGGCTTCCATGTCATCGGACTACATAACTCAGCTCGAGCCTAGTGCCCTTGCCCGGTATAAATACAAGCTTAATATATGCGGTCTGGAAGAGTGTCCATATCGATTTCTGGGGGATGTCTGGCGGAATCAGCCAAAGTCATAAATACGAGATAGTAAATTATAGTTATGAGATAAGTCATAACTGTGAGATGCATTTTCATAAGTATGAAATAGTAAGTCATAATTATGAGGTATTAAGTCCCAACTATGAGATACATAGTCAATTGTAAAGATGCTAAGGCTGTGGGTGGGCTTTTACTTCAGACATAACTCTTGTTTTTTTTCTTTTGCTGCATGTGGTAATGTGAAATGAGATTTTTATTCTTAATGAGGCTCTCCTGTTTAAAGTTTCATTCATTCAGTAGGCTATTGGTAATTTTACTATGACCAAGTGACAGCAGCTAAGAAAAATGACAGGATACTTCGCAATAGCTGTACCAGTTAGAAATCTAGTCACCTCACCTTGTCATCATGATCTTCTGATTTAACGTTACATATTTAATTTATTTGTGTGCTTTTTGGGATCAGACAGCTGGAAAAGTAGATTGCGGCTGACGACAGCAAAGAAACTTGGCAGGCTAGTAGTAGTGAAGGTTGTGAAGTGTGTGTTTCTGCTAAACTACCACAAAACAAACTCTAACCATGATTATAATTAGACATACTGTACTTGCCACTAATGAAGTGTGCCGAACACACATACACGGCCTTCGCCTCATTCCGTGGCGCCCATGCCTTCTTCGTAACCGGGTCGAGGGGGTTACAGGCTTTTGCCCACAGTTCGCTCCTTACTGGCTCTTTTAAATGGGACGGAAACCTGTAGGATGAGTACTGCTGTGTTCCATCCTCTTTCTTCATATAATGATTATTCTTACAAGTCTCCACACTGCACCACTTTAGCATTTTTCAAGCCGTCAAGTCTGAGATGATCGCTCAAGTCTTGTTCTAGAGTGGGTCGTTATGGTTGTTATGGTTGCTATGGCGCTTTGTTTGCACCTTCAAAAAAATGGCACCGTTAGTACGAGCCCACGAATGCCCGGATGTTTGTGTCAACCTATGTCGTGCTTAATTTGATGCCTGTTTCCTTTCAGATTGTGAGTTATTTCCACTCAAGGAAAAGCTGTCAAAAGGTGGAAAAGATGCTCTACAAACTCTACAAGCCCATTCTCTGGAAAGCTCTGAGTGTATGAAAACCAGCATCTTTCTATCTCTACATAAGTATGTCATAGATTTTTTTCCTAGTCTGGTAATTTTATTTTGTTCAAACTTTAATTCTTCAGGCTCCAAACTTTGAGGTGCGAGCAAATGCCACTTTGCTCTTCACCGAGGCGTTCCCTATTCACGACCCGGAGCAGAATAACAAGAACATAGACAAAAGCATTCAGAAGCAGCTGGACACAGTGATGGTGAGAACCTCACAGAAAATTTCAGACACTGAACTATTCCTGAGCTAAATTATAACCAACCCTCTGCAGAGCCTCCTTGATGACCCGTACCCCACTGTGCGCTCCAATGCCACCCTTGGAGTCTGTAAGATCCTGGCTAAATGCTGGGAGCTCCTCCCACCTGTGATCATCACAGACTTCCTGAAGAAGCTGATGATGGAGCTCGCAAATGACAGCAGCTCTGCTGACGTCCGATGCTCGGTCTTCACGGTACGAAAACTCTGACACAATTAGTCCCTTAAATCTTTCCATGATTCAGTCAAACCTGCAGAATTGAGTCAAATTAAAGTAACTAAACACTTGTTCCTAAGGTTTAATGAAGCCAGGTTTTGGGCTGAAATCTTATCGCAGACAGACTTGGTTCAGCAGTTTGTATTTGCAGCCGATAGGATCTTGAAGGATTTGTTGTTCCTGTGATGTTTCCTCAGTGTCTCATCATCGTCCTGGACAACGCCCTCAGTCATCCCATACTGGAAAAAATGCTGCCTACTCTCAAGAACAGCCTTCACGACAACTCAGAGAAAGTGCGTGCGGCTTTCCTTGACATGCTCATCAAGGTCAAAGAAGTGCGTGCAGCCAAGGTAACGTCTGTGAAAACTTTCTCTTTGCTTTTATAATTCAGAAGAAAATGAAAAAATCCTGCACACTGGCCAACTTGCAGAGAGAATTTTTTTTCCTAACGCAACATTGTAGTCATAAACTGTACCTATGTCAAGCAAATAATTCAGAAAGAATACGACACGAACAATCTCATTATAGAAAAAGAGACAAAAAGAGGAACTGAGAGGGATTATCAGTCTACGTCATTATTAAAAACACACGCATCTTGACTGCAGAAGCAGCGTTAAGCTCCATTCATTCGAACGAGGAAGCATTTTAAAACACTGAATTCAACCTGTCATCAGTATAAAAATGTTCGGTTGTTCTGGGGTCAGTTTTTAGAAACGATACTATACAACAGAGGCAACTTCTATCAAGTTTGGACCGTCACAGAACAACTGGTGTTTTGGAGTTAATAGCGACCGTGCTAGCTGGTGACTCTTAGCCGACAGTATCAGTGATTTACAGCAGAGAGTCACCAGTTAACAGGGTCACACTTTACACTGAAACACCAGCAACGTCTGCGGGCGAATAATTAAATGTGCCGTCTTTATCTGATTTGTTGCAGTTCTCTGGACGTAGTTTTCTGGTTCCTTTATTTTGAACCGGGTCTCAGACTTGGTCTGTGTCTTTTTTTTTGGTTTGGGAGGGTTTCTGATTTATTGACACGTTTACGTCCTGGTATGTCACAGTCTGATAAGTGTCCACGGAAAATGTAGTCATGAGCATCGAGTGACAGTTGTATGTTTAAATTGCTCTCTGGGTACACGGCGGATTTCTCTTCCTCTTTCTCTGAAGAAATATCTGTCCGCTTGCTGATCTCTTCTGTCCACTCACTGCTATTTCACAAACCTGGGAGCCGTTAACCATCCGTAACAGTGCTGATATTTAGTTTAAAAATGTGTTTTTTGGTGGTTAACTCCTCCTCGTCAGTTGACAAACCATTATACTCCACAGTGCTTCTGCACCCAAGTTGCGTGGTGTTGATAAACAAATAATCACTCTACTCGTGCCTGCAAGAATCAGAATTTTTTTTTAATCTTTGTACTCAGTCACAACATGTTTTGAATCGATTCTTTCTAAATGTTTTGTACTTTATCAATAAATTCTCATTGTTGCAGTTGTATTTTGGCTTTTAAACCTCTTGCATGCAGAGAAGCGACCGGTTGGAGCCACACAGCTACTCCTATGGAAGATGGCTTCGTTGGCTGGCACAAACAATTGCTTGACAAAGGTTTATGAAATGTTGCATTAGAAATAGTCTTTTTCTCTCTGGAAGTTGGCCAGTGTGCTATTTTTTTTTTTTTGTTTTCTCCTGTCAAATTTGGACTGTTTTGTCTTCATCCGACGCACCTGATGTGCGAAGATCTGTGCTGTTTCTTTTTTGAATTCAAACAGTTCATGCTCTTGCTTTTTAAAAAAAAAAAAAACTTTTGGACATTCTTTCACTTTTCAGTTCTGGGACATTTGTCACATGGACCACCTGCTGGCCCGCCTCGCCGTCGACTCCCAGCCTGTTTCGAAACGCATCGTGGACTTGCTCTCAAAGTCCTTCTTCCCCGCCAATGAGTCAGAGAAAGAGTGGTGCTGCCGCTGTGTGACGCTCATCCAGATGAACCCCATGGCCGCCAGGAAGTTCTACCTGCACGCCCACAAACACACAGCTCCCACCAACATCTGTAAGTGCCACGATCACGAGCTGGAAACCAAACCACGTGTTGCTTCAGAGGTTAATCGCTGCTGTTTTCTCCCCATGACAGTGAAGCTGATGCTCGCTATCCGTCGGGCTCTGAACAGTTGCATCCAGATCAACCAGGACATGTCTGAGCTCAATGACAGCAACAAGGAGAACAGCGCAGTGAGACAGAGAAGCTAATTTAGCCGAGTGAGACTCCCTGAAAGCATTTGTGTCCTAACCAGAGTTTGCTTCCAGCAGGTTGAACCTCACCTGAGGAACGATACCACACTTGTGTCCCGTCTGCTGGAGATCTTGGTGATTCTGTGGAGGAGTGTGGACAAGGCGCTGAAACTGAACGAAGAAGCCCAGAAATATACATACGCCAAGTTTGGAACTGTCATGTCCAAATATTTTCAGGCTTTTGAGGTACTAGAACCTGCGCCTCATGTTTGAATTTTTACTTCCTTTTCTTGTTCAGTGATCAGGTTAGTGTGTAAGTTTTTCTTCTTGTGTTTTCAGGATGAACAGTGCACTGCCCCTCTGATCCAGCTCGCCTCGTTGATGCCTCCAGCTGCAGTTCCAACCTTCAGGTGCCTCCATCGTATTTGATCTTAATAAACTCATTTAATTTTCTCTTTCCCCGTCCTGATCTGACCTCTCTATCCCTCTCGTTCTCAGCTGTGGGGTTCTGTCCAGACTGCGCCGGATGGACTCAGGAGCAGCACCTTCGCAGTACTGCCAGCTGTTAGCCTGCATGTGTAGCTGGGGCCAGGCGGCTGACATCCTCGAGCTCATCACCGACTGGCTCAGCGAGGTTCTGCCCAAACAAGGGGTCAGTAAACACAACAGGAAACGGCTTTGACAGAAGCCTCTAGGGCTGAAGTGTTGTTTTATTCTGTTTTATTCTATGTTAAATCTCTTGTGTCTTATTTTCTTTTACTTTCAGGACAAAGCCAACAACAATCGAAAGGTGCGTATCTTTGAAACAGCGGAGGCCAAACCAGAGCTGGGGTTGGCCTATCTGGAGAATCTGTTCAGCCACACGTCAACACGGGAGAAAGTCCTCGCTCTTGGTGAGCAGCCTCTGAAGCAGCTCCACACTGTCCTGGGAAACTGGAAGGTATGTTAGAAACAACTTTAACATCTTTTTTTCTGTTTGGATACATTTTTCTTCATCTAATCAATGTATTTTATGTCCTTAACTCTTAACTTTTCAGTCGGTGCTGTACATGCACCTCAGCTCCACCAAAGACAATATTAATGGTCCCAATGTGGAGACTGCTCTGAAGGTTTTCACGTACCACAGTCGCCTCGCTGCACATCTGCAGCATAACGTGAGTTTCTGAAGTTAAATGACTTTTTTTTTATCCTCTTCCAAATGTGAAGAAAGACCCAAGTGCAAGTGAATAGATTTACTAAACTAAAACCAAGAATCCAAAATATGTACTGAAAAAACAGAGCCCCAGGGGGAATAGTTGGGCTCAGTGAAATGATTTTTAGTACTGAAATGTTTATTAACTCTTTGAACAAAACCACATTAAAAATATTGCTTCAACATTTTGTTTTTGCACATCCGGTGGTTTTGGCAACTTTTTTAGTGAAGCTTTTAGTAAATATGCATCTTATGAATCAAAAAAATACTTATTTGACATAAAAAAATAGTTACAATGCATGTGTACAAGGCCTCAGTCTGTTATTAAAGGTCCCATATTCTGCTCCTTTTTTGCAGTTGAATATGAATCATTGATGTCTTCATGAAATGGTTGTAACATGTTTTGGTCCAAAAAGCCAATAAATTAAGCACAGCAGCATTGTTTCCAGGCTCTCATAGCCCCTCTGTTCAGAGCGGTCTGATTTAGTGGGCGTGACTTTCATATGTAAATGAGCCACCGCTGATACCGCCCCGCTCTTCATCGTCACTGACAGCGGCGCCACAAGCTCTGAGTGCACAATGTTTAGAAAACAGCGAAGCTCGTTTACTGTAACATTACAGGCTAAAACAACAGGCTAACCACAGCTAAAGTTAGCATCCTGAAGCTAACACAGAGACAGGGGGGACACTGTGGAAAAGCTCTTACATCTGCTCCACAGCACACAGCATTTAAAATACTCACATTTCCAGGGTCTGAGGTTTGTTGGTGGATGGTTGGTAATGCGCCTGGATTCAGGACCAGTCTATTCGCTAGCCCTCTGTTGTACTGTCCAAAGTTGGAAAAGCAGTCGCCCGTGAAGTGACTAACACACACATGCACAGTTTTACTGAGTGTAGCTGGCACATTTCCCTCATAAATGAACTCTAGCCACTTAGTGCTGTCTTCTTCCGAGATGGGAAACTTGTGCATGGAACTATGTGGCTGTTTACAGCCAAAAATAGAGCAGTGATGGCTCATCAACTTTGGTATTCTCCTCCCCGCTGTGGGAGAGGAGTGGGCGGGGAGAGGGTTCGGGGTATCTGCTCCGGTGGACCAATCAGGTCAGACTTGCTCCTGATTGGTCAAAAAAGGGAATTGCTGACGTCGGCAAATCCCTAAAATCCAAACAGCTCGTTTTAGGTCAGGATTTTACATTCACAAGCACCACTAAGTACAGGTTTTGTCATTAAATATCACATTTTGTGGGCTGGGAGGAAAGCTCAAGACCCACAAATTTCACTAAAAGACTTTATAAAGTGATTTTTGCATAATATTGGGCCTTTAAAACTACTATTTTACTGCCCTCCACTGGTGCGTCGTTGTGTTACAGCTACTTTTTTTTTCTATGTCATATGTGATTTAATTTGCATAATTTTTTCTGGGAACACAAGCAATGGTTCCAAGGAACAACTTTGTTCCTGAAACAGTAGTTCCAGAGACTAAAAGTTCATTCAGTCATGGAATTTAAAGTTCCTGGGACCACTCTGTCTCGAAAAGCAACTATTGTGAACTTTTTGGACCACAACAACCTGAGGTAAAATTCTGATATCATGACGGCCCTTATCAAATATTTATACAATTAGTTGATGTTGTAGGTAGTCGTTGCTTAGTTTAGTAGCTCTTTTGCAAACATATGATCCTGTACAATTGCCAAGAACTGAGCTTTTTTGGAGCAAATTAGTATCACCAAGGGAGCTACAGAAAAAAAAATATTGTTGCTATTTCAGTATAAAAGCTCACAAAGCTGAAATCGTATGTGTCTCTTTCAGTTCTCAGAGGGTCGAGATTACCTACTCTCCCTGGAGCACGTGGCAGCGTGGATTGCTGAGAAAGTTCTGCCCTTCTTGGTTAAACCCATCAATGATGATGATGAGAAACAGGAGGCAGAGAACTCACATCTACTGGCTGCACAGATAACTGAGGTGAGATCCACTTTTACTTATGTAAACATTTAATTTCACATGTTCACCCCATCGAACACTTCAGTCTGGAGGAAGTGCACTAAAAGCTATTGAGTCTAAACAAATATGTGTCTAAGTGTTCGCAGAGCTTTTTGTAACTGCAATCAGTGGAGCTGAAATGACTCGCTGAATGTGCCAAGCTGCGGTGAGCAACAGATTTTAATGTGGGCAAATAGGGAGAATGTGTGTGGCCTCCATTAAGGGAGATGGTACAATTTCCTCCACTGCAGCACTAATGAGTGATTCAGGCACACAAGGTGGGAGTAGTTTCATAACAGAGTGTAGCCTGAAGCAGCTGTAAATGAAGACTCATAGAGCCTGGCTAATGTGTGTTTTTGAGACTGATGTAGTTACAGATCAGAGAAGACAAAATTCATCAATTGCCAATATGGTGACATAAGCAGATTTTTTATCTGGTACAAAGCAAAATGTTTTCGTGGATCCCTCAGCAGTTTGGCAGTACAAGTGTTTTTAAACAAGCAAATGTAACTTGTCAAGTAAGAGGTTAAAGAGGGGGTATCTTGCTTTTTCCCTAAGACCTTTGAATACCCTGTGGTATCTTTACATGATTAAGAGCTAAAAAAAAAAACTCCCTACTCTTCTTGCACATGTTTTGAAAAAAAGAACATATCCTATCTTTCTGAAACACTTCTTCTGGCTGCTGTCTCTTTAAGGCCCCTACTCCTAAAAACTCCCTTCCCCCTGATTGGCCAGTTTTGTCATCTTGTGTGAAATCATCATTTCGATCAGGAAGTTCACGTTCTATTTTTAGATCAGACTATTTTGAGCAGATTCACGATAGATTCAGGGATTTCTTTAACATCAATCAATCAATCAGTCTTTATTTGTATAGCGCCTAATAATAACAAACATTATTTCAAGACACTTTCCAAAAACATTAACAGGTCTAGGCCCGTTAATGTAAATTAAATTTTATTAACAAAAACCCAATATCAAGATAAGGAGTCTTATCTTTTCTTAACCCACCATGAGTTCAGGACTTTGCAGCATTTAGCAAGTTACAATGGCAAGGAAAAAATTTCCTTTAACAGGCAGAAGCCTCAGACAGAACCAGACACATGGTAGACAGACATCTGCCTTAACTGTGTCAACATATGACTATGTAGTGGTTTGAAAATCTGCACATGTTCAGTGTGAACATCTAGCATTGTTATTTTATATCCATGTTTAGAGTATGGGAAAGCAGATCCCCCCCGTCTTTAAGAAGCAGGTACTTTGTACTTTGAACCAACTATCTTCATTCTGATTATGTGGAAAAAGGATGACTTTATGATTTATAGAGCAGGAGGTCCTCGTGGGGAGCTATTAAAGTTTAGGCGTCACTCAGGGGAGGTAATGTCCATTTTTTATTTTAAGTTTTAAACAGACTGTGGACTTTTCCCAAACTGCCCCTCTTCACACTTCCTCTGTGTGTGTTGTGTAGAGGATCCACAGCATCAAGAGGTGTCCAAAACCAGGGATACACAATCTATCGGTATCAATATCAGTATCAGTATCGGCCGATGTGTAAAAGTGGGCTGATATTTACTCAGTAGCTGCCAGCCATTTTCAGAGCATCTTGAACAATCTTTCAAGACCCAAATAATATTGTTTCTTATGACTATTTAAACACCAAAACTACCCAAGAAGAGTGGAAGAGTCTTCTTTAATGTCTCTCTTCCTGTTTTTGATCCAAAAAAAAGACAAAATGTAATTTTTTGATCACATTCATCTCGGGCGCTCCATCCTTTGATCCTCTCCATGGTCGTTTTTTTTTTTTCACGATCGTGCCGCTCTTTCTCTCCAAACTACCTCAGTACATCATCTTAGATTGTTTTTTTTTTTCACCAATATTAATACCCTTAAATATCAGTTATTGATATTTCCATTTTTCATATTTTCACAACAGTAGCAATAAATAAAAAATTGATTTTATTTTATTTGGTTACTGAGCAGATGTAAATCTCATCATGACAATTGGTAAAACCAGATGCAACTTTTACACATATATACATTGTAGGCTGTATGTGGGTCATTTTGGACGGCGTCATTTCGCAAGGCATGTGGCCAATGAAATGCATGTGGAGGGAACGGAAAGTAAATTTGTGTTATTTTTACGACCAGCTTTTGACTGCCGAGGTGGATGACAGCGTCTGAAATGACCTAGTTGTGGCGTAAATGTTGCATCCAGTCAAAATGGGAGTTCCATATTATAATCTGCACAGCCATAAACTACTTTTACCAACATAAAAATTAAACCATCAATAATAATCAAAAAAGTAAAAGTTGGCTGTGTATATTTACAGTCTCGCCCTCTTTCTATTTCTCAAACTAACTCTTTTTTTAAAGTGTTTTATTTTCTTTAGGGCAAAATAAGCAATTTGTAAACCTTCAATTAAAGAAAACATGGTATAAAATGAAGAAAGGATGCTAAAACTTCTCATACCTTAGTATCATAAAATTTATGATTTAGTTAGAATGAGGATTCTGTATCAAAACTTGTAGCTGAATCTGAACTTTCTAACCTGATGAGTTCTTCATTTCAGCTTCACTCAGCGGGTAGAAGTGGAAAGGGCCTGTGATTTGAGTTAAAGTGCCCTCTGGTGGACCAAAACATAACTACACCATCTCTAAATCACACCAGGCATTATTTTCTGTTTTATGATGAGAATAAAAGGTTTGTATCGGTAAAAATTCAATAAATCTTGAACTTAGCGGTAGATATATGTGTTTTATCATTTATACATAATAAAAGAGAAAAGATGAAGATTCTTAGATGATTATTGAACATGAGCCAAAAGCTTTCATAAGCTGCTATTTAATGTTTTTTTCCTGAAGGCTGTTGATGCTAAATATCATTCAGGAGCTGCTTTAAAAAGCCATCAGTGATGGATGCAGAAGAATAAAACATCTAAATGGTTTTAAGCCTCATGTTGGAGTGCGCTCCCTTAAAATCATCTCCTCAGTGAAATCATCATTTATGTGGATTATAAAGTCAGGCCAAGCCAGCCAATCTCTCTGCAGAGGGATGATACCTCCTCGTTCATAAATCGCAGATTGAGTTTTTCTTCTTGCTCCTGAAACTCTCAGCCTGTACCGACCTCTGCTGATGACAAACACACAGTGATGGTGTTTTTCAGAACATTATGTTTTGTGGAGCTTTTTTTCCCGCCTACTCTTAGGACTTTTAGTTATGCTCTGTAAATTTAGACTGCTCATGCACTATTCTGCTCCACTCTACACTCACACATGCACACAAACACACACAGATTCTGCTCATGTCTCTTCCTGCCACTCTGAAGTTGGCTTATTTTCTTTATTTGTGCCATAACTTTTCTGCCTGTCACCACACGCCTGCTGCCATCAGCTATAGAAAATAACCCTGCATGTGTTTCTGTGTCCTCACAGTTCGTGTGGTGGTATGCAGCTATAACAGGCCAATATCTACAACTGTGGTGTGTTTTATGTGGGTTTGATTGGGTTTTTAAAAATGAGAAACTCTTCCTCATGATGCTGACGTCTTTTAAAAGAGTTTCCTAACGGTGTGCCGAGATGTTCTCCTCGTCGGTCTGGGTGACGAGACGTTCAAAGGTCAAATCCTTCAGTTGTGCTCACTCACGCTCCTCTCAGGTGAGGGATGATATTTGTATTAAAGTAAATAACTCCTTCTTCTGTCGTATCTTTATCTCAATGAGCAGCTTTGCAAACATTGTTGTTTCTCTGTTATTTCCAGACGCAGGCTACCTGTGTATCCCTGCAGTTCTTCCCATCCTGAAGGAGGTGGCAGAGGGCTACGTACCCGAAGACCACACTCAGGAAAATCAGGACGACCCAGCCAGTATCGTCCTTGGTGTGGTGGCCAACATCTTCCATAAGATTATAGAGCTTTTCGCTCGCCACCTCAAGAAGGAACCAGAGGAAGGGAAACAGGTACCCAGACATTTAACCCATTCTATGTGAACACATGCTGCGAAACTGGAAAGTCAGGACTGGGAGTGACGTCATCTCCAAGTTCAGCGTTCCAATTGCCCAGTTGGAAAAACGTGCCTTAACAGCAGTATTTCTGTATACAAACATCAAATAATACATGTATACAGCTGATTTATTGTGACAAACACTAGTCAGAAATTCTAAAATAAAAAGAATATGACAGGAGCTTAATTACTGTTTACCCCTGAAGTTGGAATTTCCTGCTGGGAACTCAGGGGTGGTGTGGGTGCTCAAACTTACAAATCATAAATTCCAAGCTGGGTATTCCCACTCTGAACTTGGAAATTCTGACTTCTGAGTACAAATAGAACGCACCTTTAGTCCACAACTTCTTAATAATCGTCCTGAACTGGTCGCTTCTGAAACAGACAAGTAGCTAACAGGCGAGTTAGCTACCAGCTAAATAACTAAAACTAGATTAGCTTAAAATGGCTCTATTTAAAAGAACAGTAGTCAAATGGAACTGCATTTAGTGTCTGCAGAAAAAAAGAAAATAAAGATGGATATAAAGTATCAATCCTGAATATTCATACTAAACGTGCAGATCCTCGAACCTCTTCATATTCATATGTTGTAGAAATGCCTAAATCTGTCTGTGATCTGTTCAAAACGGTTTTGCTCTAAAATTAGAACAAGATCTCCACAAGATTTAATCGAGACTTCCTGAGATAATGTGGCCATCGCATCAGGATCTAACTGCTTTCTGACCTTTTGGGGGTGGGTCTCAAACATGAAGATCATCCTTAGTCAAGCCTTTGACAGACTTCTTGAAGACTGGCCAATCAGCAGGAAGGGGGTGGAGCGGGGAGCCTTAAAAGGACCGCAATTACAACAAAGTGTATCAGAGGCCGAAAAAAGGAGTTTCTGTTTTAGCTGTAAGTTATATAGAGCTACTACAGGGGTACCAGAGGGATAGTATAATGCCTAAAGAAAAGCAAAATACCCCCTTTTAATGTGAGGGTTATGGCTTTAAGTTAAATCATCCATTTTTTTAACTGTGACTCTTCACTTGTCCAATAAATATATATATATATATATATATATATATATATATATATATATATATATATATATATATACAATAAAGGCAGAAATACTGTCCCTACATGGGGAGTGCAAAAAGATATTGCATAAAGATCATATTTAAATATAAATGTAGGTTTTTTCTGTAAAATGGATCAAAGGTTTACACTTACAGGGTGTCGGCAGGGTCTTAAAAAGTATCAAAAAGTCTTAATCGTGATGTTATGAGGTATTAAATTCTATCGTTATTCAAGCTTTGACTCCAGAAGTATCCATGAATATTTATTTTCCTCCTTGTGACTGTTACAAACTAACCTTACACGCCAAACAGACAGTTCCATATATCCGCCACGGAAACAGTCCATCTGGTTTGAAAATGTTTTTAAGGGTCTGAACTAGTGCTGCACGATTTGGGTAAAAGGTGCGATTTGCGATTAGGTGGACAATATTGCGATTGCGATTGTGCTTGCGATTTAATAAAAAAATTTGTGTCATGATGAGTCTACAGACTTGCTTGGTTATCATGGAGAAAAATCTGAATTGCTTGTGCTGACATTGCGATTGCGATAACCTCTTTTGCGATTACGTAATTGCATGTGCTGACATTGCGATTGCGATTCCGATTGCGATTGCGATAATCGTGCAGCCCGAGTCTGAACCTTCAAAAATTAACCACAGCTGGTGATTGGATGATAATTCTGCTGGTCACACTCATCACAGACCAGTGTGTGTTTGTTGTGGAACAAATTTTCTTGGTTCAAATCAACTTTTTACTGGGCCATTTGTATTGCTAGCAGCCCAGCATATCCGTTTGCTAATGTGACAACAAACTCAGCTCGTACAGTACTTCAGTAGCTGTCCGTATGTAGCGCTAATGGAAAGCAAATAACACAATCTCAAGCACAAGTCCTAAATTTTGATAATGATGAAATAAATTCTTGTTTTTTTTCTGCAAGTTGGCCTTGAATAACAGCCGTTACTTGTTGTGGGAATGGGAGTGTCAATTAACCTGCCTTTTGTTTTCTTTATTCTTTCAAGCTTTATTCCTTCTAAGCTTACCTAATTTATGTTAAAATGCTAACTACGATTGTCAAAGATGGGTTGCCAACAACAGCTTCAAGTTGGGTTAAGGTATTTGGACTTTTTTAAAGGTTTTTAAAAAAAGTCTTGAAAAGATATTGGATTTAACCTCAGAATTTCAGCATATACCTTTATTTAACTAAATCTGTAATCCATCCCATATACAGGATTTTACTTTTTAGGTTGCACCAGGATTCATTAACAAATGTGATCATATATTCTCACTTTAAAAGACACTAACTTTCCATATTTTTAATCAATGTTTGTTTTGATTTTTATTCTCTATGAAGACTTTTGTTAATCAAAGGCATCCTCTATTAGAGCCACTACGGTAATTTGACCAGCTTCTGTTTTCCTGCTGCTGATTTTCTAACCTTTGAAGTTCTTCAAAGTGGTTTTTAACATTCCAGCATTTAGTCTGTCCTCCATTCATGAATTATTCACTCGGTCTCTGTGCCCTGACTCAGCTGTGTCAGTCATCCATCCCCGGCCTGTCAGACTTCCTCCAGGTGGCTCAGACCTGGGACAGAGCGCCTCTCTGTGGGGTCTTTTCCACTCTTTTGGCTATCATCATCGTGGAGAAAAGACATCTGCTTCAGAAGGTAGAAACTTCAGCAAAGATGAGACAGGATTAACAGTGGGGAGTAGAAAAAATGAAATAATAATACTTTGCTTTTATTTTGAAAGATAAACCACCCTGAGGAGATCATCACACCAGAGTCAGTGGAGGACATGCCTCCTCTGTCCAGTATTCTGCTGGCTGTCATCCTAAAATCACCCTCTGTGATCAGGTAAACATCATCTATGCACAATCTTAGCTTGATGTTAATGACATTTAAATGTCTTTTACCAGCTTTGTTTGATCATGAATGTGTCTTTCAGAGCCTTTTTGACAGAAATGATCTTAACTCTGGACAATGAGCCCATCGGCAGCCTGAGTGAACTCGCTGCTGTCCTCCATGTTTTGGCGGTCATCAAACACAGTGAGTTTTCAGCATCAGATTCAGTAGCTCGTATATTTCCTGGGAAAGATCAATCTCATTTTGTCCTTCAAACATTTAACCAGGTCAGTCTAAAGTGAGTCTGAAGAGCGCAGCTATATCAGTCCAGCAGCATCTTCACAAACACGCCATCTTGTCTCCAGACAGCAGAGGAATCCAGAGGTAAGATTTCCAGATGATTCCTTTAGATTCACTTGTGAATAACTGAATTGATCTTCACGTCACGCGCTGCGGTGACTAACATTTCCTCCCTCTCATCCGCAGGGTTATTTATGAATCTTCAGTGAAGACCTTGAATGAGATCCTGGATTTATAGGGAGTCTTATCTGATATGAAATACTTGCCTCATCAATTTAAAGAAGAGTGTTTTGTTAAATTTCTGCTTTGCTTTTTGCTGTTGCAGACTTAAATCTGCTGGCAGAAGAAAACAAAGACTGAAACACGTATTGTGAATTTGGCGGCCAGGATTTTAAAGCATATGGTTTGGGTATCAAGTGTCTGTTTCTGTGTTTATTTCACATTGGCTCGACTCCTTTTTGAGTTTTTCTTTGTTTACTCATCTCTCATTTTTTGTTACTCACGCTTTGTTTATAGATAAAGTTAAAAAATATGGAATGGGTGCACCAGACAGTGGCATTTCCCTGGAAGCTTTCTCTCTTAGACCTGTCAAATATTTTCTAACTATTTCACAGAAAACATATTTTTTTATGATTCATGCTCTGTGTTTATCTGATGTTCTGTCAGCCTGCTGGCTGCAGTGTGCTTCCTTAAGAAAAAAAAAACTGTATTATTAATATAATGCTTTATCTTCATACTGTGTTGCGTGTTTTATTATTTGTGGCTCTATTATATATTTTCTCAAAAAATCAATATTACAAATAAACTATTAGACTTGTTAAATTGTTTGTTGTCAGTGGCGACTTTTAATGAAACTCATTCAGCTCTTCTTAAGACCATTGGGTCACACTTAGTGTAAAGCTTAACTGTATGTGTACGCAAAGAAAAAGGATAGGGGCCATTGGTTTTGTTTTTGGAGTGTTAAGGTCAGTTAACAAATTTTTTTTTTAACTCTGACTTTAAAAACAAATTCTGAGATTGATTTGTAAATTATATCTCGGGATGCTAATGTAAAGGGTTTATGGTGTGTGTGTGTGTGTGTGTGTGTGGGTGGGTAAAAGTTAAATTCTTGTTTTCTATGGTTTCATTGTCCAAAGCAACATGTTAATCCCAGAATTCTGAATTTATGAAATTAAAGGTAAAAAAAAATAAATAGCCAAATTGATATGAGTTGGAATCATAAGACTCAAAACAAAATCTCACCCTAGTCCCCGTAAGTATTCTGGACATTTGGATTAAATTCAGAATTCTGTTTTGCTAGGTTAAAGTGAAAAGTTATTTTAGAAACCAGAATTATGAGATTAAAGTCATTTTTTAATAATTCAATCTCATTGTGACATCTTAGATTTAACTTAATTTAATGTCAAAATTCTGATGCATGAGACTCAAGTCAGGATAACCTCCTGACTACCAGGAAAAAAAATATTATCCAATCACAAAGTTTTTAAGATTCCCCAATCTTTGTGAGGTCATTAGAATACTAAATACATTAAATACAAAAAGGTTTTTATTTTTCAGATATCGTGTCTACTACAGAGGACATCGGAACGCCGAACATGTGAAACTGAACCTTGATGGCAATCATTTAGTGCCAAAGAAAATAGCAAAAAAAGGGTATAAGAATGAGTTTAACTGTCCGTTTTCCTTTTTGTTTTGCTTTTTTGTGCTTATTTGGTTTAATACTTCAAAAAGCAGTTCCCCTTCTTGGAAACACAAAGGAGAACCTTCACTTTGTGAACATTAAATATGTTTTGCCCTAGCAGCCGGATCTGCGACATCTTGCTGCATATGTTTTTGTCTCCATGTCTGGAAGATGGATGGCATGTTGGTGTTGTACTCAGCAATCGCAAGGGGCCTTGACACCTGGACAAACCTTCTGTCTTTCTTGGACCTTTTTTACAATACAAACTGAAGGTGTCCTTTGGATTTTTGCTCCACAGTTAACACCAACTGGACTTAGATGTGGACTGTTCTGTCATCTGACATCTGCTTGCCCTGCCTGAGTTTCATCCTCAGAGCTCTCTGGATCATCTTCCTCTGCCTCTGCATCTTGATCTTCTTCATCAAACTAAATATCTGAGTTTCTATCAACAACTGCTGTAAAATTCTCTCTGCTTCTGAGAATGAGCCCCTTTCTTGCCTTTTGAAAAAAAAAAAAAAAACAGAACAAAATGAAGTAAATAACTACTGATGTCCACTACAAAGGACAATTCTTAAACACTTAATTACAATGCTAAAATACAGTTAAAAAATTATTCAAATAATGTTTAAATGTGTTGTTAAGAGTCCCATTCAAAATGTGCATATTAAAAAGTTTTATACACTTACTTTTCCTCTTCCCATAAAATGCACTTGCACTGATGGATGCCATTTTCCTTAATGAAAAAGAGAAAGGTACCAAAGCCTCACCCTTTCACATTTGGTATCATTGAACAGCCCCAAATGTCCTCTGTAGATGGCATGAGGAGTTTATTCAGCAGTGTGAAGTAATTGGAAGATATTCAGGTTAAGAAATGTCCTCCACAGAGAACAAATTTGAACTACTGGTAGTCAGGAGGATAAAAGTGAAAAATCTAAGATTACTATCAGAAATCAGAGAGAAAAATGTCAGAATTCTGGCCTCAACATAAATTATAAGAAATACATCTCAGATAAAAAAGAAACGAGTAAATATTATATTTAAATACTTATTTTAATCCCAGATTTCAGACCTTTGATTTCCTTTAGCTATTCTGGGAGATGAAGAAAAAAAAGTTAAGAATCCTGACTTTAACATTAGAAGTGTTAGAATATGTTTTCTACTTCATATAAGTTTTGTACAGTCTCTGTATTTCCTTTTGAGGTGTAACTGCATGTTTTTCTCATAAATCTTAACATAGGGACGTACATGTGTATGATTCTCTAGAATAAATCCGAGGCATCAGTCAACTTCTTTTTATTTATTTGCTCCTGTTTTCTGCCTCCATGTCTCCCGGGCAGTGATCAGTCAGCCCACCTGTCCCCTCAGCCACCCATCCTCCTTCTCTCCTCTCCATCCATCCATCTCTCCTCCGTCCTCTCAGGCGCTGTTGCATGCTGAACACATCGTCCCTCCTCACCATGTGTGTTTGACGTCAGAAACTTAGGAGGGGCTCCTCCGTCAGGCTGGTTGCTGTTTGTGGTGCTGAAACAACGCTTGCACTCTGTTGCCGTTCAGTCTTTTTCTTTGCTCTTTTGTGTTTTTCCTGCTCCAACATGAGTCTTTAATCCGACATCATCGCCCGAGCTGCTCACACCTGGGGTCGGCGTTGAATCATGCTGTTTTAGCGGAGCTCAGAAATGGATTAGCACCGTACTGAACACAGGCAGGAGCGGTATGGATCCACGGTGGTGTCCCATCCTCGTCGCAGCATTGGCGGTCAGCTTGTACTCCTCACCTGCCCTGGCTGACAGAAAATTCGGTAGGAAGCTCTTCATGTTGTGATTATCGAGTGTTGTATCGATTCACTTCCTTTTAAGAAGTCTTAACATGGTACCAAATCCGCCTCAGTGTCTGTATGTGACATTTTTGCAAACATTTCTCTATTTGCAAAAGTTCCTTTTTAATCAGACTTCACAACAGAAATTACAAGCGCATGCTATTTTTATTTGGCATCTTCCATAACTTGTCTGTTCATTTGCTGTCTGAATAACATCTGAATATCCAGCAGAAAAGTTACATAATCCACAAGGCCCAATGGATAAAATGTTGGCATGCACTGAGACTTGGTGCTATATATCGTATCAGCTGCTCTAACACTCAAAATATGTATATAAGCGTAACTTTTTCCAGCTACTAACACATAAAAGCTACATTATTACACATAACTTTCATAATAATGCACTTCATTTCATGTCTGGGTTTTTAATAGGGTTTGGGGTTTCCATGCCGTTTAAAAAATGACTCAACACATAGCCTGAAGCAGCATGCAATTTTAAATCCAGTTTAATATTTAATACTATCCTATGCCTCCTCAGGAAAAAAGGGCATCTTTTACACAGCTCCCTTTTTCAGTTTCAGACTCGGCCAGGCTGGGTCCACATTACCCTTGATTTGTTCTTGCAGCCCAGCCTCAGACATTACACTGTAATTTTTAAAAGTATGGCACACATCCAAAATATGAGATGTTATAAAAGCCACTATAACAAATTATTGTGTCCTTGGTTTTAGCTGACGGAAAATAGATTTATCAAACTTACCATTCTCAGCACATATGACAGGAGAAACTTTATAATGAGCTGGTGGTAAATATAGGCGTATCAGTCTGGCACTTCTGTATGATGATTCATAGAGACACACGGAGCACTGTGTCCTCTTCTTCCTATTTTAGTACAATATTCATGCACTCAGCTTTTATTCTGCATAAATGAATGTAACTCTTCCATTTCTGCCTCTTTTAGCAAACATATTCCAGTAACTACAGATCAAGATTTAATACACTGTTTTCTCCCTGAAAGTGGCGAAATAATGCTAAGACTACTTGTGAATAAGTCAGAGCTTATTCCCAGAGTGCTTGTATCTCATTTAATTCTCAGTATGTTTTTTTACTGTGTGTGGAAGAGGTCTCCATTGACAACGAATAGCTGGTTATTGTTTTTAATTAGTCCCTCTGTGCATTACACTGTATTGGAAAGCTATAGACCAAGGTGTGCTTGTGTGATGTAGTTACATGAATTATATACTAAATATAATAATCACGCTGCATGCTTCTTCCATGAACGTGGGTGTGTTTGTGTGGGAGAAAGACGGTGTGAGCTGTGAGGGGCTGTGTGTGGGTGGGTGTTTGTGTCCTGCTTGTCTGAGAGCACATGAAAGCCAGACAGCGGGAAATCAGTCTGCAGCTACACGCTCTGATTGTAAATTTAAGTGCCATAAAATTTGAAGAGCGGTGGGTGAGTCTGGCAATGTGCATATTACTGAAAAAAATCAGAACTTTGAACAGTAAAAGTTGAGCTATGGTGCAGTTTGAAGTACTTAATGCACTGACTAGTCGAGCAAAACCTCACAAGAGTTCATAGAATTTGACTTTTTAATGCTAAAGCTTTTAGTTGAATGTATGCCAGTTGTACTACAGAGGCAGAAAAATATAGTAAAAAGTTCAAGTAAAGTAGTTTTTATTTTAACAGAGACAGCAAGGTACAAGGTACAGCAAGCTAATGCTAAAGTAAAGATGATTTGGCTAGGCTGTGCCAAGTGTAAGCTAGCAGGTGCAGTTAGCCTTAGCCAAATGAAAGAGTACAAGAAAATAAATTTATCTTAATCTTACTTTTTTAAATGAGTTAAAAATACAAACTTTAATAAACCAACATCTTAATTTTAACACTTTTTGACGTAGTAGCCAAATTCAATCAGGATAGAATGACACAGCAAATTTCTTGCTAACTGTAGCTAACTTGGCTGAGTAGCACTAACAATCATTTTTTTCTTACTTAAAAGGCACTTACATGACTGTATGTGTCAATTTATTTATTCTCCATTGTATATGACTTCAAACTTACTCCTTTAATATGTTCCTTAACAAATTGATGTTAAATACTAATACTTATGGTCTAACTTAGCAAAAAACAGGATTAGGTAAGCAGTGGACTAGCAGAACACACATCTTGAATCTGTTTGGTTTTTGGTTATTTGAATAAGCAAATTAACTTCAGTTTGTCATTATTTACTACTGCAAAGAACTGAGATTTTATTGGTAGATAACTTATTTTCTATTAGAATGATGCTAGCTGTGACTTGTTTAGCACAGAGTAGCTATTAGCTGCCATTAAAGCAGTGAACCCAAGTGGAAAACCTTACAGTGTGGAGTTAAAACATATGTCTGATTGTTTAAATTGATTAATTTTTCATGATATATTGTATTGATTGTTTTTATGAATTAAAACACAGAAATCACTGCATAACAGATGTAGGGCTGAACTCCTGTTTACCTTCCCCCAAATAATTGCTTTTTTAGAAGGCGGTGAAAATGCACTAGACTGATTAAACTGAATTGATGTTATCTGTTTAGTTTCATTTGTGTTTACATGCCTTGGCTTTATAAAGCGCTACAGAATACACTGATTACAGCATCATGTTGTGTAGATTCACTGTGACCCTCACAGCATGACATAAGCAGCAATAAAACACTATAACATGCTCTTTAGTCACCTTGGCTAAATGATGACATCTGCAGTCCCTCGCAGGATGACGCTCTGAGGTCATGGTGGGGTTAATATGCTTTACTTCTCCTTTCCAGCTGAAGTGACTCACAAACCAGCTTACTTACAGCCTTGTGCCTTGATGTGGGACATGATTCAAAAGCATGTTTGAGAAACAGCCGTGGGGTATTATTTCAACCAGTGGGGAGCGTTTGTGAAATTAAACAACATTATTACACGCTAATTATGTCATAACAGCACAGCCTGAAAAACAGAATATTGTTATTCTTTGATAGATATTAAAAAAACGGATTTGAATTGGCACATTTTCCACTGAATGTCATGAAACAAGTGCATGAGCAATAATAATATCTGTAGATAATTTGCAGTGGGTAGTTCTGTTACCATCGTCTTGCAATCAGCTGTAGTTAAAATTTTGCTCAACATCTTCTTCTGTTTGCAGAGGTTTTACAGCGTCCTAAATCCCACTGAAGATCCCAGTGTCTCAACAAAACAGTCTGTGCTTTACGTTGGTCTTCAGACTGCTAATGTAGTTTTATACATCCAAAATTAAATCCATTTTGGAGTAGCTTTCACAGTTTGATGGAATCTGAATATTAGTTCAGCTCCCAAGAGCGTATTTAGCAGGAACACAGAGATCAGACTGTGATAAATATTTCTCAAAGCGTGACTTCACGGCAGGAAAAAAGTACTTCATCACACCACACTGAAGGTGTTGCCAAGTTTTTTTTAGCGTTGCAGCATGCACTAGCTCATCTACACCTGCTTTTTAGAAACATCTGCTTTGTACAGTCAAATAATGGAGAGGTATCGATGGATAGAGATATCTCACACGGAGGGTTATCTTCAATATGTACATAAAGACTTTGTCCTCTAATGCTGCTTTGCCACACGGGCCTTTCATTACAGCTGGCTATCAGCAGCCATCGCCTAATACACCCCGACAAGTTGGATTTGATTCATCGGCTGCTGAGCTCTATCTATTCTGCCGCGGGCCTCTGTCGTCCCATAGATATCAGGACTGAGTGGTGATATCAAATATCTTATAGTGGTCGTAAATCATCTGAGGGGATTGAAATTCACTCTGATACGAGGATGACTCTTTTACAACTGTGTGGGTTATGAGCACTGCATGACATAGTGAGGTTAGACATCTTGATTCACTGGAGGTAGTTTGTTTTCATCCTGTAGGGGTTGAAGTTAGTTTTATTATTATTATTATTTTGCGGAGTTGCTAGGACACTCCTGTTCATCCCAGGGGACCATTCTTTATCCTGGGTCTGACCCTGCCATAGCCTGGCTGTAAGCTAGCTATATTTAGCTCTTTAACGGTTTCAGCAGGAAAAAAACATCCCATTGCTGTTTATGCTTGAAGCTACGTGAAGCTGTGTTCAGCCATAGCAGTGTGTTTAGCTTAATGCAAACATCAACATGCTAACAAACTGATTCTAAACAGGCATAGTGGTGACCGCGTTGGCTGTTTTATCAAAGTTTTAGCATGCTAACATGCTGTTGGGATCATAGATATTCATCTCAGTTGTGTTGCCAGAAAAAAATGTCAACGTGCCAACAGTTATGATACACCTGACCTGAAAGAGGTGTGAGGATTTCCAAGTTTTCCATTATCATCAATGGGGTTAGCATGCTAATAATGGTCAAATCTAAAGTTCAAAGCAAATCTATAATAAGTTGCACATTTTTCCAACCCAAGGCACCCTCTGCTCAGCAAAATTTTTGTGCTTTTTCTGGGGAATCCTGAGGCATTCCCAGACCAGAAGGGGTGTACAATCCCTACTTGAGTTTTGGGTCTTCCTAGGTTCTGCTCTCAGTTGGGCGTCCCTAAAACACCTCTAGAGGGAGAAACCACCCAAGCTGGCACCTTTGATGCAGAGGAGCAACAGCTCTACTCTGATTTCTCTAACCCTATATAAGGATGAGCTCAACCACCCTTAGGAGGAAGACTTAATTGTTCAGGTCCAAATCCATAGGTCAGACAGGTAAATTGAAAGCTTAGCCTTCCATCTCTGCTACCTCCTCACCCTTATATGAAACAAGACCTGAGACATGGGCATAGGCTCATGGCCTCAGACTTGTTGGTGCTCTGTTTTTTTCACTCAGCTACAAAACACCATAAAGCTAGCTGGAGGTCCTGGTCTTGAGAAATGAACAGAATCCCATCATCTACAATGAGGCAGAGGTGATCTCTTGGATGATCCAGAAGGAAAAGTCAGGGGATCACCAAAGTCAATAAACCTGATCTGCTTTTGGTTAGGAGTAGCAGCATCAAAGCTCTTGCTGATAATCATAATCGTAAATACATAAAAAACCTAGATATAAAAGCCCAACAATGTGGACAAAAAGTCCCCATTCTACCATCCTTATGTTTACAATTTGTTCGATATTTAAGGCTATAACATTTCAAAACAAGAAAAGCACTCAGTGAGCACAGACCTCCGCCAAGCATATTTTGATTCTCACGCAACACTTTAGTCCTACTTTAATGTTATACTCCCTTTAAGCTGAATGTCTGCTACAATTTGGTGTTAGTTGCAGGTTTTTACAATAATTTGTTACCTGACAGTGTTGAAAATTATGATGACCCAGTACATATTTCATATTCTGGATCTTAGTATCCAGAATATTACTAGGATGTGGATCATACTTCAACATCTGTAAGAAGTTATCACAACCTTGTCTTGTATTGTTTTGCAAAGCAATCCGACCATTTATCGCAGAGTTATGTACACATATGGTGAAAACGTCCCTATCTCACAATGATAATGAATCCTTTAAAAAAAACCTGGATCCAGACAGTGATCCAGATCACCTCCAAAATTTAATCACTTCTTCCTTACCCCATTTTAAACATTTCCTGAAAATTTAATCAAGATCCGTTTGTTACTTTTTGAGTTATGTTGTTCACAGACAAACAGACAGACAGACAAACTCTACCAAAAACATAACCTCGTTGGCGGAGGTAATAATGGGCTTTCTAAAACTCTGCTTGAACGCCTCTTGAAACCTGATCAAAGCAGAAACTCATACAAGGCTAGAAGCTAATAGGACTGCCAGAACTCAGATGACCCTGCTGAGATGTCTCTCACTTTCTCTGTGAAGGCTGCAGTGCAGTTTTCTCATCTCAGCAAGCCTAACTCATCTTAACTGATCTGGTACAGTGTCTGCTTTCAGTTACAAGTTGTTCACCCTCCTTTAGACTTTGTACTTGGAGGTTTTTTACAATTCACTGAGGGGTATGCTTCTTCCATCGAATAGAAAACTCCAGTCGATGAGACTTTACCGAGGGAGACTGCTTTTCTTTGTTCAGATTGCTGAGCAGGATGCTTAAATGGGCATTTGGTGTTATTAGGAAAGCCTTAATGTCTTCCTTGATAAGTGCAACAGCTGCAACGTTCACATTAAGTGTAATTACATTTAAAATGTGTCAATAAGCAGCCACTACAGCTTTAAGACGATCAGTTGGCACAGATTCCAGACTGATAAGGCAATCAGATTCAAGGAGTTATTTAGTTTCATTCTGCAGCTCGTGTAGTGAACTTAAGCACAAAAAACAACACAAGGCAGTCTGTATATTCCTGACTTGGGATGCTGCCATGGCTGGTGTGAGAACAGACGAAGTGTGATGTTTCTTTGTGACTCAACAGATGCTCGGAGGAGTGAGTGTTGGCTTTGAGTGGTTACTGAGACTGAGGCTGCGCTTCTGTGACTTTTCCTGAAAAAGCGTCAGCTGCTCTTGAGAGGAAGGAAGTCAGAAACGTGTTGCACAGACTTGTCAAGGCAATCCATCTAGTTATTTCTCTTCTCCCCTTGCTCGGGTTTGGGGTGAAGCTGCAAGAAAATTCTGGGTCAAGGTGGAAGTTGGCCACTAGAGAGGCAAGAGAAGGTCGTGTTATGTTTTCATGGTGCACTACATGCTAATCTAAAATTAAATTAGGTTTCCGTAGCAGCATTTTACTCCCTTGAGATGAGGTGTTAGGATTTACACATAGATGTTGGTAACACTATTTAAAGATTGTGCGCCTTTGGACTTTCCCACCCTGTCTTACACCTGAGCCTTACTGCTGTGTGTCACAGAGAGTGTGAAAATACCCGTGGGTCTGAAAAGAAACAGTTGATGGCTCTGTTCTGCCTTTTCTCAACTGTTTCATTCAGTTCAAATTAAACAGTGTTGATAAAAGGGTCAGTGCGCGGGTCACCTTTGTTCTGCCGAGCCAAGATTAATAATGAGGACAATAACAGCATAATGAGGATTCTGAAGGCTTGTGAGTCAGGCGCAGGAATGAATCCATACTATCTCAGCTGTGATTAAAGCAGTAATGTGTCTGCTCAGTCTTACGTGATGCTGATTAATACTGGAGTCCATTTTTCAGGGCAGCAAGGAAATACAATTACCATGGAGGGGGGACGGGGAGGCAAAGACGATGAGCCGGTAATCTAATGGCATTTTCATGTTTTATTCCTTAAACCTATCACAACTAAATACCACCAGATATACGTACAGTCTGTCTCTGCTTCATCTTATAGGTTTTAACTTTGGTTAATGTTGTTCCTTCCTCTGACTCTGTTCTGTTCAGTTCTGGCTGTGTTTCAGATCCAGCAGGTGGTAGCCCTCTGGTGCTGCTAATGCAAGACTTTTATTTTTACCGAATGCTTGAGTATGACGTATTAATCAGCACAGAGCAAAATGAGCAAGACAGGAAGTCATCCACCAAGAACAGCATTTAGATCTCCGGTTGATATTCAGGATAAATCTCTACAGATAATAACTACAACAAACCATTATAATGAGAAGAGCCAGGCCTGGAGCCTTCTGGTTTGACGTTTGCCAATAAAGACAGCATGGTTGAGGAGAGGCTCATCATTTGGGCAGGAGGCACAGGAAATCTTTGACTGCACTGGAGCGGAGATGGATCGGACATAGATCTGGTAGAAGTCCAATGTTAGTTTTGTGATTGGCTGAAGCTACACTTTTTTAATGACATGATATTAATAACAGATAAAATGTGATGTAAAGGGGTGTTCCGTAGCTTCTTTTTAAGCACAGTTTAATGGCCTCATCTTTACCTGTTGCACTGAGGTCATGACCATAGACTGTATATAGAGTGGACAGTGTGGCTCCGCCATTTATCATTGTACAGTTATGAAGCCAAAATACCGCCGTCACAGGCGCAGCCGTTGGTAGCAGTTGTGCAGCCAGAGCCTGCACAGTACAGACGATGAGGGATTCTGGGAGAATCTGAGTGGATCTGGGTGACCAAAGTAATATATATTTTTTTTTCTTTCGAGAGTCTAATCACTTCTTTACTCTACCTCTTCACATATTTTACAATCCCTGAAAAATTTACACGAGAACGGCAGCTGTCAATCATCATTAAACGTTAGTAAAGCCTTGTTTTTAACCTCGTATAACTAATGAAAACAAAACTTTTCAGAAAGAAGAGGACTTGAATACAAGGCAACCAAATGATATCTTCAAATCACCACAATAATTGGACGTGAGAAACATTTCTACGAGGTGTATTAATTTTTTCAAGGTTGACCACAGCCCATCTGGAATGGCTGGAAAGCCTGATTTTTTTAATCTATTCTGCAGCCAGCCACCAGGGGGAGCAGTTTTTGTGGAGACCTCACTTCGAGCCAAGCAAGCAGACGTCCATTTTTTTTTTACAGTCAATGGTCATGACAGGCAGTCATGTTGGATATACCCAAAATGACTGTTTATCCTTGGTCCATGAACCAATGTTTGAAAGATTTGAGTTTTGCAGTTGTTGGTCGCAAACTTATTTCTTTGGTAGCAACACCAAAGCATCTATATATTCAATCATTTGGACCATAAATCTGACAGTGGAGGTTTGCACTGAGCTAGTGAACATTGTGGGGTTGTAAGCTTGGAAAGAACCAAGTATTTTCCAGATGTGGTGGTGGTGGTGGCCAAATTGGAGCAAAAAGAGAAGTAACGAGTGACCTTGTTGAGTACCAGTTGACTTGAAACAAACACTTTTGTTTTGTTTCTGCTAGAAGTGTACACACACAACTGTTTATTAACCGATAAATTACCCTTAATCTGGGAATTGTGTCTACAGCTTTTTGCACTGACAGGAAGTGGCCAGAAACAGTGTTATGATGCAGATTGAAATAAGAACTTAAGAATGTAAACACTGCTGTCAAACCCCCTTTAGCTGTACTATTTTGGTTACAGCAAATCAATCCATCTTTTAACTCTTATCAAACCACAAACTGCCTTTTCACTTGTGACAAATACAGAAAAGTCTCCTTCATTTGCTGGTCCACTTTAAACCTCCTGGGAAAAAAGTGCCAACATTGTTATCCTTTGATGACTTACTTTTTAAATAAGGTTCAACTCATAACATTTAAACCTTTTGGAGCATCTGTTGAGCGGAGATTTCCCTTGGGTGCCAGGTCGTGTTGGCTCAATTTGAGCTCCTCAGTACATTGCAGGGAGGACTCTTATTTATTTGACTTGCTCCGGGTTTGCACTTCAGTGCCCAATCACACCTTAGAAGAGGAGAGAAAGTCAAATGTCTCAATCTGTCATTTCAGGTCAAGGAAAAGGTCAAGCTGTCCTATTTCTGGGCCCTCCGTTGCTGCAGTGATGCTGCCATCTTTAATTCATGGTGGCTGTCTGAGTCTGTCGTCTGGCAGCTGGGTGACTTAAAGTGACCTGCAAACCTGGGAATTCTCAAACAAATTCTCTGGAAAGTTCATGAGAAATATGTTCAGTGAAATGACTGGACGTCAGGTGTTTCATATGAGAGCTTCTCTTTAATCAATGTGCCCCTGACGCCCCCAGACTTTCTACTTTTAGCCATTACTAATTATTCATGTTGTTGACTAACTGTAGCTTATTCTCTGATGCATTACATTGGCCTTGAAGGAAGAGTTCGGGTTGTGCTCTCGTTTGCTTTCTTGCCAGGAGGTAAATGTGAGCTTTCTCTTTTTTAATTATGAAGCTACAGCCAGCAGGTAGCTAGCTTACTTTAGCGCAGTGACTGGAAACTGGTACAGCTCAAGGCAACAAAACTAGCCAAGCAGCACAATTACCAAATATAATCATCTTTATTTTATTGGTAGCAGACTAGATTCCCTTTTTATACAGTTATGTATGTGTCATGTTATTTCCCAGATATAATGCTTGGGGATGTAGAAGGTTTTATTAGCTTGTGACAGGTACTGACCATCTATTTTCATTTTTTTAGTTTTTGGCTTAGCTAATGTGCTGATAACTTAAAGTTAAGCATTAGCATGACACAGTGGTTCTCAAACTTTTTAAAGAGACATATCCCTTTGAAATGATTTTTTTTTTTCTGCCAAGTATCCCCTAGCAAGCTAAAAAAAAAACATGAAACACAGTGCCGTTCTATTAGTGTCTGATTTATGAATATTCTCTTTTAACAATAAAATGGCTGTTAATCATAAAAAATCATGATAGGTACAAAACATTATAACTACATCAGCCATAAAATGGAAATAACTAAACTAAAGAAACAATTGTCAACTCAAAGTGCATTCTTTTGGTATCAAAATGAAGGGCTGTTCTCAAACCAAAATTATGAACTCAACAATAAATGAACATTTTTTCACAAAAAGACATAAACTTCATTTTAAATAAAAGATTTACTAAAAATATATAAAACGTGTTGCTGAAGATGTGATGGCTTCATGCTACTATTGGCTAATTTCTCCCCCGCAGAAAAATCACAATGCCTTGGGTGGGTCACAACTTATGGAAATAAATTTCATTAGAGCATATTTTCCCAAAAAACTGGCAGAATTTTGCTGGTTCTGGTTTTGCCTTCTTTACTGCATGCCCCTCTGTGTTTGCAGTAGCATTGCTGCCATGCTTCAAGCTTAATGCTCTTATTTGTGTTGCTATCCTGGTGTAATGGGAGACTCCTATCTTTATTTATTTGTTTATTTATTTGTTTGTTTATTTATTTATTTATTTATTTTTTTTTGGGGGGGGGGGGGATAACGAAATTGAATAACCTACTGGATGTGATACTCAGTTAATGAACTTAAACTCATATTTGATTCAAATGTTTATTGAATAAATAGTGCAAAGGAATTGTGCCTGGTAGCTAATTTTTCAATATATACTTTCGAATCTTGCACACCCCCTGAGTGCCCTTGCATACCCCCATTTGAGTACCACTGGCTTACAACTTGCTTGCTATTGATCTCCCTACCTCACCCTCAACTAGGAAATAACTGAAAATAAAGTAGAAAGTTTTCTTAGTAATAAAGTCTGTAGCCTAGTGTTGTAGTGAAATTAATTGTATCCCAGGCCAAATACATTTTTCTTAAACATGCTTTCTCTTTGTAGTATGCTCTGATCATACACATTTTTATCCAAGTGTTAGTTTTTGTAAGAGTTTCAGTTGTTATCAGTTTGTTAAACTTAATGATTGGAGGCTCTGTTAACTTCACCTTTCCTCAAACTAACGTACAGAATCTTTGCTATTCTTCATTAAGATTTACATCTAAAAGTATTGTAATGAGGCCTCTGCTAGCCTAGTGGCTTGTGCATGCACCCCATGTACGTATGCGCAGTACTTGTCGCAGCGCATAGGTGCATACTATTTTTCTGTGCATATTGCTTTCCTAGCGCTTCTTGCGCAAGTCTAAATAAGCAAGTTAGCGATTGATGTAGTTATTGTTTAACACAGCTATGTGGGCTCTTTTTATTGCAAGTCTTTGTGCTAATCTTAGCTTTTATGGCTACCAGCCATTCATAAATTCCAGCGTCATACAAATGACATGTACCTATCTTTTTAAAATGCATATTTTAAGTTTGCAGTCATGTAGCTCATGGTACCTTTATTAACAGTGAAATTCAACCCAGAGGATATTTTCGTAGGCCGCCATCATGTCATAGGTGAATTTATACAACTCTTATTAAAAAATGTCATGTAGAGATGAAAAGTGCACGAGGACCATATTGACAGAAAAGGCTAAGGATAGTGATCAAGTTTGCACGTCTGAATAAGCTAGCATGTGACATAGACAGACCTTTTGGAGCAGAGAAAAGCTCGGAGCCATCTTTAATTTTAGCGCTGTAATGACACAAGCTGTTTAAATCTGCAGACATGGTGTCAAGCTGATGCTAATTTGCTTGCAGGTGATGTTCCTCTGTGCCGTCCCTACTCCAGCCACTCTCCCCTTTTTTTCATTTCACTCGCACTTTTATTGCTGTTGTCACCAGCTGCACTCATTTCAAATGGCTTTTTTGGCTGATGGTACAGGTGTGCGTGAGGAAAAATGAGGCAGGTGCCCTTGGTTTGCAGCTAATAATTATAATAAAAGATAAGTTGGTTGCCCCAGAGAGTGAATGAATTACGTCTGAAACTGCAGCAGGCTCTGGGAGCGGCTGTACTCTCTGCCAGACTCCCAGCATCCTCCTTGGCCCCACAGACTATCACAGATGGTATCCTGGCGTTGGCCAACCACCTGTGAGGGGAAAGTGAACCATCGAGTCTCTGACTTCTTGTTCGGCCTCTCAGGGACATTTTAAATGTTCCAGGCAAGGTCAGCCAATGCCAAACAAGTGTTTGAGATGGTCACAAGCAGCTCCTGAAGGCCTTAAGCTGCTCTCTGAGACTTGTAATGCATGGCCTCATAATGTGGAGGCAAAGATTATCTCAGATATTAATGTGCTTATAATATTTCCAATGAGGATCATGTAGTCTGAACTGCTTTTCATATAATGACCTTAAACGAGCTTTTCCCTTTAAACACGCTGCTCGCTGATTTTATGCCTCTGAGGGTAAACACCTCAGCTGTTATGTCCCTTAAAGTGTGCTTGTAGCTGAAGGTGAATTGCTCTAGTGAGTGTTTGTGTGATCCTTACTTAGACAGAGGAGTCACATTATGCTCTTTAATAGCAGTTAGTTATAACAAGGCAGGCAGGGGGCATGATGGGAAAGTGTCCCTCTGCTTCTCAGGGTGTGCCTGTCCTTTTTCTACCTTTAAGTCACATTTAGAAAACTACAGCCTGACCTTTTGCATGCTCTGACCTTCTGGGTTCTCCCAGCATAATGTTTCAGTAAATGATGTCATACAGGGGCTATTTTTAGAAGGGAAGCTACAGCACATTAACTGCACCTGTGTTGAGCTCACGTGCTGATGCTGCTTATGTCTCATTGATGGTTAAATCAATACTGAATATCGATCTGTAACAATACTCTGAGCCAGCCAGCTGACCAAATCAGCACTGAAGAATCCAAAGACTTTCACTTTGATATCTTCTACCTCCA
Organism: Halichoeres trimaculatus; assembly: GCF_033239565.1. NCBI lineage: Eukaryota > Metazoa > Chordata > Actinopteri > Labriformes > Labridae > Halichoeres > Halichoeres trimaculatus. The sequence goes on from NW_027437196.1 coordinate 10,765,942, forward strand.
AGAGGAGCAACTTTAAATCATAAAATCCCATTTTCTCACACTGGAGGTAACACTTATTTCAACCTCTGTCTTGAACGCTTTGTTTTTGCTGCTGTCTCTTTAAGGCTTCCTGATACAAACCCCCCTACCCTCCAACTGGCCAGCCCTCAAGTGTGGATGCACTGATCCAGCTTTTCTGGTCCCAATACGATACCTGAGCTTTGGGTATCGACCGATATCGATCCTGATCTGATACCAGTGTTAAATAATAACCTGCATGCTCTACTGTAGGATAAGACTGGTAATGTTTTGAGTAAAAGACAAAAATAAGTACATATTCAATTACTGATGTTAATATTTATTCAAACTATAAGGGCTCTAATTTCGTAGACCAGGCGCAAACGAAGGCGCACCTGCCCTGCGCCGGCCTTCGCCGTGCGGACAGGGTGTGACCGGCGTATATGGGAAATCACGGGTAAATCCTGAGTGACAAACATTTATTTTGTCTCTTTTTTTTTCGTCTTTTCTCTCCCTCTTTTTTTTGAATTAAATGAAATGAGAGAAGCCAGATATATACTCAGTATCAGATGTTAAGGCTGTTTATTGTTTAATTGTAAGATGTGCATCAAACTTCCAGCTGCCGTCAGGTTAACTTTCCATTATGACAAACGGCTTTAATCTGACATCAGATGTGACGGGACAGTAAATATAGATACAAATGTATATGCTGGTTCAGACGGTTATGTTAAATAGCGATTACTGTGATTGTTTACTGCATTAAAATGTGGCTGACACTCTGGAAACCTGCCTCTGAGGCTTTGTTGACATGTGCCCAAATCTGCACCTGTCACCAAATTACAGCTGCAGAGGGTGCGCTCTGCTTTGCGTCGAGGATAGACCAGGTTGGAGCTGGCGAGCTTTCAGCACACTTTTTTGGCACGAAATTGTCACTGCGCCAACATGAATCTGCTGACACCTCCCCCCTGGTACGCCGTCAACTCCCCCTGGCGCGCCGTCACACCCATCTCTGCGCAGACGGTCTACCAAATTGTCAAATTGGCAGCGCACGGCGGTGCGCAGCATGAAATCAACACTGCGCAGGGTGCGCCAGGCTTGCGCCTCCTGCCCTACGCCATGAAATTAGAGCCCTAAGTGTTTAAATGTTTAACAGCAGTTTGGTTCAAAAATGCTTCAGAATTTACAGAAATGACTATTGATTGTACCATTTTATTCATGTGGACTAAATCATAGTTAAGCCTTAGTATCAAGTTTGGACTGATCCTTTCCCACTAATACCCAATACCAGGATCGGATCGGTACTTCCCTACCCTTAAAAGGCCTTTTTATGCAGAGCTTTTGCTAGACCTTGATGTTAGAGTACCCGTCCCTCTAAAGTGGTATGAATCAGTTAGGGGACCCTCATGGAATGACCTCATGATTTCAGCAAGTCTCATAAAGATCTCATAAAGATCTGGACATCCAGCATTAACATAGAACATTTCTAAGAGTGTGAGTGTGACTAGACGCACACTTACCATCCCTGTTGATCGACTTAATCCCACTGAAGCTGTACTCAGCCGTCACTGTCTCATTGATGAGCTCCTGTGATTGATCTGTGATGAGGTTGACATGGCAACAGAGCAGATCACTCAATAATGTGTGTAGCACTTTCTCAGAAAGGTCATTTTGCTTGTGAAATTATCTCGTACTCCCAGAATTACATGAGGCAGTTCTTTGTCAGGGGGTCTTCATTAAGATATAGCCTCAACGGCTTTTTTTTTTCTTTTTTTTATCTCCCAGTAGCTTTCTTCTTCCAACATGACGAGCGAAGCATCCTTTATTTATTTTTTCCTGCCCGAGGTAATCAGCGGCATCCACCGTGATTGCATTTTAATTAAAAAGGCGCCATTTTAATCATCTCTGGCGTTGTGTTGGAGAGAGAGGATGTGGCGTTATCAATCCTATGTCCCTGCCTATCACACTTACACACACATACACACACACGCACTGTCTGACTAACTATGCTTGGCTGGATGCTTCATTAAATGGAAGGTTGTAATTAATATTGAGGGTTGACAAGGCCGCCCAGAGAACCCGATGAATTAAGCAGGGAAGTGATGAGGAGGTAAAGCTGAATGGACTGACACTAATTGTAGAGCAGTGAGGTTCTTGATCAGAAGGGATTGTGTGTCTCCCTCAAATCGAAGGGATGCTTTCTAAGTTTTTTTATGCGTCTCTGCTTTTATATTAAGGGTGGTATTTGTAAAACAAGAACAAAAAGAGAATCCTATCAATTTAACTCAAATATACTCAAATTACTGACAAATATGATACAGAAAAGCAGCAAATTTCCCCTAACTTATTACATTTCTAGTTGTTTTGCATGCACGTAAACACAAAAATTAATTTTCGAAAAGTTTGCTAATCAAGCTTTTTTGGACCATGTTTTGACTGATTTATTTCAGCTCAATTTTCCATATCTCAAAGCAAAAAGTCTCACTTTAAAGCTCCTGTGAGGATTTTTTTGCCGGTAATGAGATACCTCTTTAAAATCAGTCAACCCACAGGAGTATAAACTAATCATCAGCATAAAGTTTGACTGATTTTAAAGAGGTATTTTTAACATCTAAAAGTGCTGCCAGAGGGTAGGTGTCAGCCGGTATTATCAACAACCCCTCTATCGAAACAGCCTTCTTACATTTCCCATTCAAAATATTCTTAAAAAGTGACACATTTGCTGTAGTACATGAAAATATAGTAACTACTAAAATACTAAGACTAACTGGTGTACAGAAAATAATTAGCAAGGGGGTGAGAAGAAACATTTAGGCCACAGGGGGCGCCAAAATCCACACAAAGGAGCTTTAAAGTAGGGATTTAAGTCTTTGTTGCCACAGTATGACCATTCATCACTTTTGAAGCCATCTTTCAACTTTTTAATGTAATGTAGCTCTAACTCATTTTAAGGGGGCATGACATGAAAGAAAAGCTTAATTTTGGTAGAAAACAAATACCTTGTAAAGCATTTAGCAATGGCATTGATTTAAAGTAGACGGTTTTTTTTTTGTTCTTGCTCATTTTTTCAAGCTGATCTTTGCAGATCAAAATTGCAATCTCCTTTTTGCTCTGTTTGGGTCCCCTCCAACTCCTAATGTAACTGTTTCAGCTTCTAAGTGCCAAATGCTACACTTGGTTAGGCTAGCTTTCTCTTTCTGTTATTTGCAGAAGACGTGCATGAGCTTTTTCACCAAATGGTTGTCTGATGACAACAAATCCTAATTCTAGAGAACAAAACTGAGAACGACAAAATGGTCCCCTTTGGTCTCAAAATGCTACATGCTATATGCTATGCACCTTAGCTTACACACATCAAACCATCAATCATCCAATTTCTTCACACTTGTACACACTCCAGCATCTTACTTTCATATGCCAGCATATGAGTCCCTTTGTGTCAAATAGGACACTGTTTTTCTATCTCACCTATTTCAATCAGCTACTACTTTTCTTTTTGTGTTGTCTGATTTTATTATGTAGCTGCTTTGGCTTTTACCTTTTTTGAATATCAAGATGCAAAATTGTTCTTTTGTATCTCCTCTAGCTGCAGTATGGTTGATCCTTTGTACATGAAAACGTTGGACCTAGTACAAAATAATGAGGTTGTCTGAAAAGTATCTTTTGGCCTTGTGATTTTTTCTGAGGAATGAGTTGTTTCCCTTCGTTTCGGAACATTCTGCCTTTTCATTTTGTTCAAGGGAACTGAGCGACCTCACAGCTCTGTCAGGTTGCCTCACTCTGCATCATTAAACGTCCATTTTAGTGGCATACTGAAGCCATTACCTTCAAAAGGTGTAATTTCCTCAAATGTGCCCTCAAACCAGCCCCCAAACAAAATGGATGCATATTGTGTCTGCACAATAATGCTCGCACACAGGACTAGACTGTGATAATTTCATCAGGATAATGATCCTCATGATGGGTCTGAAGTGAACAGAGTTGAACAAACTTGTTACAAGTGTTGCCTGGAAAGTTCCTGTCTCATCCACACCTCGCCTGATTATCTGTCCTCTCTGTGGGAATTGATTAGTAGACTTCTCGCTGCTATCTCGTCTCATTATCGGAGAGGTCTGACAGAGGCCTCTCCTTCTGCTCAGTCTGTTCTTCAATCACGGTCAAAAGCTGCTCTGCAGCGAGGCCACCGGGCCAAGAGGATGCATCTAAATATGTCACACCTTCTGATGCACTGATGGAAGAAAAAACTACAGCGATAAAACACTCGAGATGTGAAGGCTGAGGCTTGACCTAGTTGTATACAGAGTTTTTCTTTTTTTCCCTGAGAATGCAAACAACAAAACACTCAGTGAGAGCCTTTCAGCTCAACCCAATGCAGTGCCTCTCTCCTCTTAAGGTCTTGCTATTGACAGAGCCAGTTTGAACCCTGTGTGCAACCAAATTAGCCAGAGTGTTAAACTCACCCCCTGACTGACTTTTATTCTTAACTCCACACTTTTTTTTTTAGAAAGTTTGTAAATGTAGACGATCACCTGTGCAGATGGGCGAGCAGAACAATCAGTCCTCTGCTTGCAGCAACTCCCACGTGTGAAATATGAACACAGGGAACAGCTACCCATAATGCTCCTGCCATCTGTTCATTTATTAGTCTGGAACACCCAGCCCTAGTCCAAAGCGTTAAAGTTCATTAATATTCATAAAACATTCATATATGGAAACGCTGGCCGTGGAGTTGGGGTATTAGTGTCACAGACAGGATAGGGAAGTCGCACTAATTGATGATTGATGGCTCTGCCATTAGCAGCGAAGCCCACAGCTAGAGTTCATACATTACTGAGCTCCTCTTTGATTTAGCAGTGACACATTTAGAAACTCAGGCATTTGGATAATTTTAATCTTCTATATAGTACATTTTCTGTACTTTCAGCCATCTGTTTCATGTCTTACTTAAACTTATGGTCTCCTGTTATCTTTGTGCCTCCCTACTACTTATAATACATCTACAAAGCATGTATCATTTAAGCTAACAGCTAGTTTGGCTCTAATAAAGGTAACAAAGTAGTTTAAACTTTCACTGTTAGATTTGGTTTTTATTCTGTGCTAGAAGAGATGATAAAGCTGTTACTTTGTGAGGATTAGCGCGAGTCGATTGATTCATTAAATTAAACGCAGTCAGGCCAGTACTTTCCCGCCAAAAAGCTGTTAGCCTTTCAGTGGCAGTTGGCTACAGCTTCATCATTAAAAGACAGTTAAATGTGGTTTCAAGCTTTTTCATTCTGATTTTTTTATTTCATCATCAATATTATGCTATTTTTGCCTTCCTACAACTTACTGTTATAAAGGATGCAGCAAGTTTTTCTTTACATTTGAAATTAATACTTGGACATTTTTGGGACACAGCCTTATTTCTGACCCTAGAATAGCAATACCACTTCTATTGCTTTGCTCAATATAAAAGCCACAGCCAGCAGCTGGTCAGCTCAACGTAGCATACCGACTGCACATGGAGGCTAGGGCTAGATTTGCTTTATTAAGAGGAACAATTTGATTAAAAAAATATTCAAATGTTTTGAATCTGTTAAAACAAAAAAGGTACAACCGCTATTGAGTGAGTCAGAAGGTACAATAATGCATTAATGACAAACAATTCACGTCAGTATCAAGTATTTTTTACACTTTTGTCTGATGTTATCCTCAATTATATGTTATTTTTGTCTTACCATTGCTAAGTGTACATGAGAGCATTTAAGCTAGCAGTGTGAAATAAAGTAAAATGAGGTTGTAGCAAATTTTCTATACCTATGAATCTAATAAATTTCTATACATAACTTCGTTTCCAACCCTATGTAAGAGTTGGATAAGAAAATCAATATAGTTTGTAACCCCCTTACTCAAAATTAAAGATGCTGCTAGCTAGCTGGCTAGCTCAATTAAGCACACAGCCATGTGTGGGTACTAAAAGCTAGCTTGGTTAAAGGCAAGAAAGTGATGTAAATTTTCACGTTTTGCCTTTGGTTTTTGGTAAAGCTGTTATTAAGCAAGGCACAGGGCAGTTTTGAATTATTTAGAAAGAAAATGCAATTTTTTTGTAATTTGGAATATGGAAGTATAAAATATATATAAAGATGGGAGTCAGGAGCAGTATGAAAATGGAATGCCTAAGTTAGGAAGTCTGCTTTTAAAAGAACCCAAAGGACATTAATAGTGATGTTTCATGTCGTAAATACTTGTTCCTCTTTCTCACCTCCAGGTTGCCTGTTTGAAGACGAGCTCTGCACACCCTATGAGTTCTGCGTCAACGGTAAGTCAAACTTAGAGTCTTAAACGCACATCTTGTGTATTTAAAGCATTCAGGAATTCATAGAGGCAGAGATTGACATAACAAAAAGTGTTTTCAGCTTTAAGACGTATGAAACCTATTGAAAAAACATTAAAATATCAGGTTGGCAGTCTGCAACAGGAAGAAATGGTTAAAAATAAACCACATCTTCCTTCAGTGACTCAAATCAATACTGGTTTTACCCTTTGTTTGTCAAGGTTTCTTCAAACACTAAATGGTCACGACCTCATCTACAAACCATCTCAGCTTTTCAGGATGGCTGTGTCTATGACAGCTGTTGCTATGGTAACGTGTCCCTGTATAAATAGAGGGGAGAAATGATGGGGAGGGGGGTGGTTCTTACAGCGTGACATCCAGCAGAAACATACGGCAGGGGGCCTTGATTTTAAAGGCGATTGATAGCACGTGGATATCGAAGGAGGATCTCCACCACCGAGCCGTCATGAAAGGTTAATGCATTCTGCCATACCGTGGACGGTTTCAGAGAAGAGGTGGTGGTTCAGGAAACTGCACTTTCATATTTACAGGGTATACATATAAACCATCCCATCTGTCCTGGTTTATGTCAAGCCTTAGCAGCATAATGATTAGAAATCTTTTAAATTGCTTTGTTTTCCTGCACTTCTACAGATTCATCTCACAGTTAATGTCTCAAAATAAATGATGCCTACAAAGGGAACACTGTCTCATCAGCAGACAACAGAATTTCATGCAGAAACATGATGTGATACATGAGACAGCATGGAGCAAAGTGGGTTGTGACCTTTTTGCAGTGCAAATATGAACCTCTGTGTCTTTCCTTTCACTGCAGTCAGTTAGAGTCAGTGTATCAGAGATGAGATGAGACTTAAACCTTGTTTGATCTGAATTTTGTGAGTGATGCGAAGAAGATTTTGGAATACACTCATTAAAATTTCCCCCAAATTAAGGTGACTTAAGCAAATTGTTTTTGTTCTTCAAATCAACATTTTAAGAACAAAGAAATGTTCAGTTAAATCTTATTCTCATATAAATAAAGTTAATTTTTGTCTAATATTTTAGTGTTACAAATTATTGAAGAGAGGGTGCTTTCCTATATTTCAAACATGGATTTAACTTATAATGATTATGCAGAAATCCCCGAATCTGTCTGTAATCTGTTCAAAACTGTTTTAAAAATAGGTTGAGGTTTTCATAAGATCTTCTTGAAACTTGCCAAATGAAGAGGTCATCACATAAGGATCTTCTAGCTGGTTTATGACCTGTTGGAGGAGCAGGTTTGCCCACAGATCTATCCTCTATGGACCTCCAGAGGGCTGGCCAGAAAAATAATGTTCATAATATACAGAGATTTTTTGTTTTTAGGCTGTGAATCATGTGAAGCTACTTTGGGAATTCCAAAGGGGCTAGTATAGCCTAAAAAATCACAACACCCCCTCTTTAATCAACCATTAAGGTTCATCAGAAAAAATAGCAAACTAATCTCACTCTGTCTTCTCATTAACAAACACAAGATATGAACTAACAAGAGTTTTGGTGAGATTTTGTGCTTGTTGCAGGATCTTGACATCTCTACTTCCATAATAACACACTCCAGGGGCAAACAGGGCAGATTTTAAGACCGTTATAAAAACTGACTTTAATTACACAGACCACAGAGTGGAGCTGTGTGTAGCGTAATAGAGGGAAATTGCTGACACCTCATCTGAAAAGCCCTGTGAGACCAAGAGGAGGGTCGTGGGTGTGAAAGTTTTATATTAGATTAGATTATCAAGCAGGTTTGCATCGTGGATTGTCATTTCCACATCTTTCCATCTTCTTTCATCACTTTGGCCGAAAGAACACAGCTCACATTATCTCTGCAACGCCGAGATGAAATGCAAGCTGCACTGCTCCATAAAGGAAAAATATATACAGGGAAAATAAGATGAATGGTGGGTTAATGTTGTACATAATGTGCAAGTAATGAGACATTATTTAGCTGCTTCATAAACCCTCAGCACATATTCAATCTACCCTCTGTCACTCTCCATTGGACTCGTGATGAGCAGCAGCCACTGTGCAGACACAGGCTGAGTGGGTGTAACTAGGTCTGCCACTTCAACTTTTCCCCAGGTCCCTGAAGGAGTAACCTGGTTTATTCTAGGCCCGGCCAACCGTGCTCTCCCTTACCCGAGCTGTTGCCATGCAAGGTGGCTGAGGGAAGGGCAGGGCAATGGGAAGGAGCAAGTTTTTGTGGCGGCAATGCATGCTATTTCAAACAGGTCTTGTTGGATTCTGCTGTGCTACTTTTTCCCCCAAAATATGAAAAAAATATGAGTGTCTTTCCCAAAGATTAAAAAAAAAAAAAAAATCAACAATTGAGTGTTAAACATTTGACAGGAAAAGTGTTCTTTCAGTCAATGCTAGCCAGTTAGCTAGATATTGTTGTGCTTTTTAAACTTTACTTTTTAAGGAGTGTCAGTTAAGATGTACAAAAACAAAATTTACAGTTTTATCCCCCTGAAAAATGTAGAAATACTCAAGACATTCCTTAATTTGTCACAGAAGCAAAAACAAGCAAACTAGCTAACTTCAGTTTGATTTGTCTGCTGAAATGCTAGCTTACTTCCTCATATACTAGCTAGTGTAATTGTTGCTAACCCTTCGATTTATTACAGCTTTTATCCTCATTTTTAATAGTACAAAATACAACAAATAGATGAACAAAAATCAAATCAAGTACTCTTTGAACATAAACGGAAAACTGCTCAAAAGCTGAAGCTAATGCTAATTCAGGACTATCTTTACTAACCAACAAATCCAGGTAGTGTTGTCTGTGAGTGCGGAGGCATTGTCTGAATAATTGTGCATCTTTTTTGGAGAAAATGTTGAGAAAATATTTTATCAAAAGGTTTTTCAGTGATAAATTGAGATAAACTGAAGAGTCTAGATGTGGTAGGCTACTAAAGACCTGAGTATAGGCTAACTTAAGCTAGCATGTGTCATCTTTGATATGTTTGATTTAGATCAACAGCTACACTTTTCTGTGTTTTCAGACATATATAAAAGGCTGTGATAAAATAAACCTAAATAAAAGAGTAGGCCTATATAGCTTTAGAAACATCTGTGCTCTCTATAAGATACACATTGGAGTGGAGAGATTTCTTTTCATGTTGTGCTAGCACATGCTGCACTGTGCCACTGTTAGCCCCCTTGTGCCATTTAATCTTCCCATGTCATGTCTCATCTTTGAACCATCCTTTTCATACATTTAATTTCGCCTTCAGGGACCAACTTCCTCTAAAGTACATGTGTTTACTTCATGGCTAGAACTGCATTTTTAATTTGCTACAGCTCTCAAGGGCCTGTGGCTTATACTGCTATGGCAGGCTAAGCTAAAGTACAGCACGTAAGTGCTACATGTTTCCCCGAGGGCACTGGTTGGCTCCACTTAACCAACAGAGTTTCATTGATCTGTGGTTGTCTTGCCTCCACTTGGGCCAACACTGTCTGAAGCATCCACATTGCATCGTAGATTTAAATGATTTAGGTGATGTGTGTATTGATCAAAGCTGACAAATAGTTCAGCTGCAACAATAACACTGTTAAGTCTAAAAAACCATACAAATTTACATGAGAGAAGAAAAAGTGCCATGGCAGGAAATGCAAAACTCACTGTAATTAAGCATAAAGATAATAAACATTAATGCACCAAGGTAACAAGATAATATGATATACATCACAAAGCACTGAATAGGCAGTAGGTTTTAAAGTAGCCCTGAGAGGCTGGTTTGTCTCTATTAATTATCTGTATTTAAATGCAGATTGCAGTGCATGAATAATGTAATTAAATTACCATTTCAAAGCTACAATTTCCACATTAATAAAACCTGAATAATCCATAAACATTTTATCAATCATATTCTGATTACTTAAGCTGTTCTGTACGCTCTTTTCTTTATTAGCGGACTTCATCTGGCCGCTCTTGCTGCATTGATTTTTGCCTATTCATTTCCCTGACATGCAGCTAATACACCTGCTGCAATACGTCTTGATTCCTCTCCTGGGTCTTCTCCTCCTTTCATGCTACAGCCCTTTTAGAAATTCTTTTCCGACTGTCAGCTTTAGCGTTTGCTCTTGTTATCCGAGCGTATTAGCCTTCACAGTTTAAATAGCTTTAGCAGCAGCCGGGTGTCGCTCTGTCTGTCACTGTGGGAGGAGAGACATGTCTGGATTTAAGGCTTTTTACCTTTTTTGGCTGAAATTTGCTTCTCTATTCCTGCCAACTCACTGCCTTAGATTCCCTTTATTATGAATGACAGTGATTTGTTGGATTGTCCACCTTCTGTACAGGTTAATCGATTCCTTGGACCTGCATTATTGATGCCATTGATTGGGGTTTATTTGCATTGCAGGTGCTGTTGACAGCAATTGTCTTGTCTTACACGGTGGCACAAATTGATCCATTGTAAGCTTAATATTCCCTGAAACTTGACAGATAATCATTATAAAATCTCTCTTTCAATCTCTGTTTCACTCTCAGGCACCCTTCTTAAAGCTCTCTTAAATAAAGTCTCTGATATTTAACTGTGGTAAATTTTAGTCTTATTTTCAGTTTCCAACATCCTCTTATAAGGAAAATACCTCCTGCACTTCTCGGAGTCTGGAATGAAACCGTTTTTCTAGCTGTCAGGAAATATTAGTGTTACTTGATCTATCACTGCATGTTCTGATTTTGTCACTTCTGTGGATTTACCGCAAAAAATGACAGAGCGGTGCTTTTGTGATTCACTGAACATGTGAGTCTGAAGAGTTCAGAATCATCTCCATGCATCAATCAACCATTACATTTCACAAGTGAGATTTTTTGTTCTTAAAATACCTCACATATTTTCTAAATAATGCGGATCCCTGTTTGTGTGTTCCTTGCTGCTATCGGAAATGTCCCTGACAACACTGAAGAAAATGACATGTGCTTGTTGCCACTGTTGTCATGGAAACCAAAGAGGGATGCACAGCATCAAACACTGAACAGTTTCCCATCATTTTTTATGTCACCAGTCTGCCTTTTTTCCTTACATAATGTCTGTCAAAAGTGTCTAACTGGGAAAAATAAATCACAGTGGTCTTTATTATCATGTCACTATATTTAACACGCCACCTGCTGTAGAATGGTCTGAAAAGAAGGCCTGTCAGGAAAAGACTGACGTCTGTGAAGGTGACGTCCTGTGATTCAGACCCGTCTGTGATGATCTGTGCATCTGTAGGTGGGAAGTTTTCCCTCTGCCCTGTTTGCAATCCCAAAATAACTCCAGAGTGTTGTGCTACGTTGCTTATGCTAATTCACCACCTCTCACTGCTTTTTTTTTGTCTTCCCGGCACAGAGCTGTCATTAAACGGATCGCTGGGAGAGGGGGAGTCAGGAAAACACCGGTTTCTCCTTTGGAATATGAATTTAATTTCGAGCCTCGTCGTCAGACATCAGATTATTATCTTTATAATTGTCAGTCACCGAGTTTTGTGCAGAACATGGCACTTTAATTACATTTTGCTGGGAGGAGGTAAAATGCTCAGTGATGTATGAAGCAAATATCTTGTGTCATACTTGCAGAATAAAGTTAAAGTATTTCTGTGCTCAAATATGACAGCATTAGGATAATTGGTTGATATGATAGACTTAACTCTGATGTGCCCATCGTTAGATGGCTCAAAAATACAACAGGGTTTGCTTGAAAAATTTCTCTCCGTGTGTATTTCATCTAAATAATGTGGTTACCACTTTATAAAGTACGACTGAAAGTACATGAACTTCTCCTTTATTTTCTACTTATGCAACTGTACTCACCCGTAAACATTTCCTTGGTTTGATAATGATGGGGCTGTTTAAATATTGATCCCTAAACAGCATTTTGAACATTAAAGATGAATTTTTACAACATTAGATCAGCAAAGGCTACAAAGATGGGGCATTTTGAACATCTTAATTGTTCATTTCTCACTGTGCTGGTGTTTCACTGGCACTTGTTTAAATTTGCTGTGCTGGTGTACTGTATTTGGGTCATACAGGGTGAAATGTGCTATAGTGTGTTAAATATCCTGAAATATTAAATGAAAAAAAGAGGAAGAAGGATAGAGCAGAGTCATCCCTGTGTTCCCATATTTTTAAGACACTTTCAAAATAAGGTCTTGGGTTCCTACGTTTCCTTTCAACTTAAACCCTATTCTCCGACAGCATTTTGGAAGCACTTTATAGTGAATGAATGAATGAGTAAAAAACAATCAGCAGCCGCATAAATTGTCACAGTCATTACAAGACAAAATAAAATAGGCTGATAGAACAGGGTTTCCGCTACCAAAACTGGAAAGAAGAGGGATAAAATCTGGTTCCAAAAAAAAAAAATGTGACCAAAGGCCTAATTTGGAAAAAAAAAAAAAAAGAAAAGAAAAGTGGGAACACAGGCTTCTGGGTAAAGCCAGGTCACTGGGCAGTTCTTATAAGCCTATGCAGCTAACAGGTAAGACAGGAAATTATACCATCACAGAAGGGTTCATCTTAAAGTTCAAACATACCTTTAAGTAAATTAACTGCTGTAGACTATAAAAATTTAGTTTTTATTTTTGTCCATAACAGAGCTTGTTTAAAGCAGCCAGTTGATAGCACGCTACAGCACTTAGCTACATTTTCCTTACAGTCTGTATCCCTCACAAATTAAACACAAAATTTACAGCTTGAAATTTTGAGTTAATTTTTAACCATTGGAACTTCTTATTACTGATAAAAAGGCTTCTCATCGTTAGCTAAGAGTGGTCAACTTTCTTGTTAGCAAGCCTGTGGCTAGCAAGTTTGGAATAATGGTAAAATGACATTTCATGATTGAGTTTGAAATCCTAACTTCTGAATTGTTTGGATTTTTTGTTGGATAATTTTATATATGGAGACAAATGGATTGGCCCACCATTGTTTTCTTCAATTTATTGTTAATTTAACACATTTACACTACCCCAATATGAACCAGACTTTAGCGGGAATCTCACACGCGCATGGCCCGCCTACGTCATCGTGAAGCGTCTGTTTTTACATAAAGCGCGAGCTCATCAGAGTCAGCACAATGAGACGCAGAGAGCACTGCAACAACTTTAGGGACTTTTTGATTTATGGTAAGTCGTTTTGGCCCAACACAGCCCTCTAACAACCCCACTTCGTTTAAAACGATTGTCGAGAGATGCACTCGCTGCAATCATACGTCATGGATCCCACGCGCTGTCCGCGTGCACGTGCATGAAGTAAACCGTTGATGTGAGTGTGGTACAATACAGATATTTAGTCAAATGAAATGAACAGTTTAGAGGTTTGTAGCATCAGAATGGTAAAAGTAGCTGTGTCAAGCTGTGTTAAACTGATTGGCAGTGGAGCAGGAAATTGTAGCTTGTAACGGACATCAGTGTTGTCTTTAGGGCCGGGCACGTCATTAAACATCAGTCACAACATTGATATTTGCTGTCATATTCAGACAACTTGGGGCTAATTAATGGGATGCAGTGGTGCGTTACAAACTGTTGATTCACATCATTAGACACCAGCTTCATGAATACACACACAGACAGACAAGCTGGCTGAGCTAAAATCTGCAGGATTCATCTCAGGAGATCATGTGTGGGGTGAAGTTTTATTCACTGAGTTTATACAAAAAGATGCACAGGTTTATCTCTCCAGCTGAGACAAGGTGACTACGCAGGTCATTTATATTCCAGGGGCTACGTCTCCACACCGCTTCCTGACCCCCGTGAGCCTCCGCATCCTTCAGAGGTCTAGACCATCCATTGAATTATGGGGCTGATAGGGACTCTGTGGTGTGTGTGTGTTGCCTGGCAACCTGTATTGAGTGAAGCGGGAGGCCTGCTGATAGGGAGATTACCAGGGTCCCCGATAAAGTCCTTTTCGCCATGAACGGCTGCTTATCATGGTGCTGTCAGAGGAAAAATGTCATCGATTAGATCCCTAAAACAGGGAGTTAGAGGTACAGAGACACTGCAGGGGCCACACAACATTACAGACATCTCAACTGGACAGGTCGTTTGACTCTGTCACACAAAAAATAAATGTCAGAAAAGATTTCCTCTCATGTGGGTCTCCCTCTTTCAGATAGCGAAACACTTATTTTTCTTACCTGGATTACTGCCTGGTGGTTTTGTCCAACGTTTCTTCATAACAGGAAGGGAAAATTGATCCAAAAGGGCTTAAAAGAACAAGAAAATAACAAGAAAAAAACTTTTTTCATGAAGATTACCACAAAATTCAACAGAGCTGCTGCTGGAAGTTGAGAAAATGATGCAGTATTGATTGTGGAACCCAGTGGCTGGACCCTGTTGACAATTTAGCCTTTAGGATCTATGTGCAACTTGCTAGGGCTGCCTGTGCCAACATTTCTTTTTCTATGTGTTGCCGTCTCTGCAGCTGGATTAAAAGTTGATAGTCACTAAAAAAAAAAGAGAGAGAGACAGGGATCCGGCTCTACATCATGCTGCCTCCTTTTGCTCTCTGCTTGAATTCTCCTTCCTTGTCTTGTTAAATGCTGGTGCACAAAACTGCTTACACTTCACTTAGCAGATTCTGCTAAGCTAAAGCTAATGTGCATCTAATAAAAAAGAGGAAATGAACATGTTTCTGCTTTTCTTCACTTGCAGATGGAGTGTTTGGAAGATGCCAGCAGCTGGCCCATGCAGACCTGTACACGTACGATATCTCCTCCTCAGCTCTGCAGCGCCTCAGGATCCTCCTCCAGAAACTGGCTCACAGAGGTACCCACCACCCTCCTTACTATCTGTCTTTGTCCGAGCATCTTTTCTTCTTTATCAGTCATGAACAGAGCTTCCAGCAAAGGCTTGCCCCGCTGCCATTGTGTGAGGTTTGCCAAATAAGCCAAGCTGTCTCTTTGGCTGGAACAACAGGTCGTTTGAGTCATACGGGGCCATTGTTTCGCCATCATCTCCCAACTCCAGCAGCCAGTCTAATTGGTTTGTATGCCGCTCGGACATTTAGGGCTAATTTTGTGGATGAATAACTGCGAGGTGTGCAGAATAATCACATTAGGAAGTCTATCATGGCGGCTGCTAATGTGTTTGTGATAACAGGTCACATCTTCAGGGACATAAAGTGCTTCAAAATCTACTGCAGACAATTCATGAGTCTCGTCAGCACATCTCAGTTTTGTCACACTAAAATGGATGGTTTTATATTCCTGTCCTGTTCTGGCTTTGGTACACAGAGCTGATACAGTGTGAACAAAAGCTAGACAAGACTAAAACCTCCAGGCGTTCTGCTGTTATGGACCCTCTGCTGTGACTGTTAAGCAAATGGCTTGGAAATCAAACAACTTAAAGAGTCTTGGAATAATATTTTTTGCACTTTAAAAGCCTCAGGTACCTGTACATACATGTACTTTGGTACTTTTTCCTTGAATACTCAAATATTTTTTCAATGATGTAAAAAAACGTTGTTAAATAGTTCATTTGGTTATTTTTCTCATCTGAAAAAGTAATTTTCGGTTTGTTTTCAAGTGCTTTTTGGCATTTAATGCCCCCCTGAAATAACCTGAGAAAGCATTAGTGTCACCTTCCCATAAAAAATGTGTGTGGCACTTTGAGAGATTTTGGAAGAACTTCTTCCCCCCAAAATAAACCAGTATTCATAAATCATAGCTTATTAGCTGAAAAAAATAAGCAGTTATGGGTGGATCTCTGTCTCCTTACGTCCAAACAGGAGCAGAAGCTATTCAAATAAATCCCAAATTGTTAGCAATGACTATCCAATGGTGTTTTGGCTTGAGATGCCTGCGGAAATTACTGGAAAAGGTCTTTTCTATGTATTACTTTAAACAGCAAAGGATTGCGAGGAAAAAAATGCAGTAATGATACTTAAAGTGAAGACACAATAGTGATATTCTACTTCTTCACATGGCTATGTAATTTCCACCTTTATTCTACTATTTAATTATGCACTGCTTTGTGTGATATATGACATTATTATAGCCAGAGTTTATTTTAGAAAAATGCAGGGAAGACTTCAAAGGTAGTTAATAATTTTGCAAATCACTGCACATGATTCAGTTTTTATTAACCAGTTAATTCCAAATGATTGATTCAGTTACCTTAAAAGTATATTAATACTCATTAATAGGTAATATACAACATTTTTGTCAGTTATCTGATATTTTTTAGTGCAAATTTTTCAATAAATTATTATCTGTCATGTTATTTCAGCATCTGTTATTTTAGATTTCCCTATGAAAAAAACATGTTTTTAAAGTTCTGGGAAATTTTCTTGTAATTTATTTATGAATCTCAGCCCAAACCAATTTGTTACCAGGCTAATAGTGAAGTCATCCCCTGAGAAAATTATGTGGATTTTATTTCTGTTTATTTTTCTTCATACATCAAGCAGCCTGTAACTGCACTCATAACCCACCAGGGGGCAGTAGACACCTATAATACAGACTGTGACCATGAACATCAGCCCTCCAAACATAATTGGCTTTGCAGGCTACCCTGAGCTTAATATCTTTTAACAGGCGTGAACCAGTGTTGAAAATCATTAAGAGTAAGCAGTCGGCCAGGGGAGGGAAAAATGGTGGGGGGTGGGGGTAGAAATAATGCAGTGATGAATATTAGGCAAAGCGAGACCACACATTTATTCTAATTACTGCTTTGAAATAAACAAATGAGACTGAGGAAGATGGGAAGAGATGTGGTGTGTAATTTTTTTTCCCTGCTTCATTTTCTGAGGTGTTTAATTCTTCAGATGCTTTTCATCATTGAGTCTCGTTCTCTGACCTTGTGTTTTTTAACACCCGTTT
This sequence comes from Halichoeres trimaculatus, assembly GCF_033239565.1. Lineage (NCBI taxonomy): Eukaryota > Metazoa > Chordata > Actinopteri > Labriformes > Labridae > Halichoeres > Halichoeres trimaculatus. The sequence goes on from NW_027437196.1 coordinate 10,783,087, forward strand.
AGAAACGCCACAGACATGACATCATCACTTTGAATTATTTTCCCCCCTTTCTGTCTTGTACAATCACACACAGACACGTAGTATTATCTCCAGATGAGTCCACAACGCACTGCTAATGCTCGGTGGCACTGTGTTCTTATCAGCTCAACAGCTATTGAAGTGTCATCTTTGAGACATACAGGACAGGTTTTTTTTCTTTTCTTTTTGAGCCCAGACAGGGTTATTGAGACCATTGTACTGTAGCCTAAATTGAAGAGATCAAGGGTGGAAAAACGGGGAGGAACATCGATGGAATCGATTTACAATCCTCTTTATCTTTCATCAGAGACACAGGTTGAAATCACACAATCTGTGCTCGCTGCACAACACCAATGTCATTCTGATCAATAGGAGGTGACCCTTGTACAAAAGGGCTTGAGTTGTCTGGGTGTGTTCCCTGTAGTACATCACATCGTCTGGTATTAAATTTTCACCACAATACCTTTTGAATGCAAGGTCCTGTCACCCAAGTGCAAATGACTTTTATATTACAGCACCCAAAGCTAAGCAACTTCAGTATTCAGCGCATGCAGCTGCAGTATGTTTCATATCCAAGCTGCTGTCATATGTCTCTGGAGTTATTATAGCTCAGCTATAAGTGTGTGTCTGTGTTTTCTGTGAGCAGACTGAGAGTGGGGTGTTAGACACAGAAGCTATAGCCTATTCATTTGATGCACATATGGTCAAAAAATTGATACATTTCATGAAGGCCGGCTAAACGCAACCCTAGCACAGCACAGCATAGCTAGTTAAGTTATGTCTAGCTGGCCCAAAAACTACTCAGCAAGACTTTCTTTTTGGCACAAAATTCCAAAACAGCGGGACGGGAGTAACAAAATGGTAAAGCGTTTTTAAAAAGTAGTACTTGTTTCAACATAATAACAAGCTGTACCTATGTTATAAAAGACAAACCCAGTAAAACATGGCTAGGTAGTCGGCCACATTAATCAACTACCGACCAATTTCAAGGCAACAGCATTGGCGCTACATGACATGAGAGCTGCTCACTGTTTCGGAACAAGTGCCCCAACGAGCCAGGTGTGAACACACCTTTAGACTGTGTTATATATGTGGAAGCAGTGTCTCTGACGTCACCCTTTTTTTTTTTTTTTGTGATAGTGTTTCAATGGTGGCCATCATGGAAATGGTGAACTCTTCCTAGCTTCCTCCAGGTTAGGGTGAGGTAAAGGCCTTTAGCCTCACTGTAGACTGGTTGTCCACCCCTCAAGTCAGCCATGCCCTTCTAAAAACTAGAAAAGCAATTAGAGGTCTTAGCAGACCTCTGCTAAGCATGTTGTGATTGTCATGCAACACTTGAGTCCTACTTTAATGCTATACTCTTTTTCAGCAGACTGTCTGCTAGAATTTGGTGTTAGCTGCAGGTTTGTACGATAATCTGTTACCTGACAGTGACTCAGTACATATTTCATATTCCAGATCTAAGTATCTAGAATATTGCCAGGATCTGGATCGTACTTTAACCTCTGTGAGAATTTTTTGTGACCTTGTCTTGTATTGTTTTGCAAATTAATCCGACCATTTATCGTGGAGTTATATACACATATGGTGAAAACAGCCCTATCTCACAATGATAAAGAATCCTTTAAAAAAAGTCCTGGATCCAGACAGTGAACCAGTTCACCTCCAAAATGTATGTACTTCTTCCTTATCCCATTTTGAACATTTCCTGAAAATTTCATCAAGATTCGCTTGTTACTTTTCGAGTTATGTTGTTCAAACTCTCCCAAAAATATAACCTCCTTGGTGGAGGTTATAACAACTTAAGTGTGCCCACAGGACCCAAGCACTTTTCTACACGGGGATATAAACATGTTTACTTTTGCGTCTTGAATCACTTCAGCCTGACCAGTCAGTGTAGGCTGTAAATTTAGCCCTCTACAGATGCTGCAGCCCTTTGATTGGGAATCAGGTTTTGACATTTATGTTCATAGGTAGGACACTTAAGAGATTGTATCTTTCTATAGCTAGCTTAAGCTACCTGCAATACTTGTGGAGGGAAAATTACATGCCTAGCATCCACCTTTTTGTTGACAATATGCTGCTACTTGAGGGTTTCAAGGGTTTATGTTGTATGCCTGTGCCAGTGTTGGACAAAAGTTGCTCCTTTCTGCCTTTTATGACAGTTCACCCCAAAAAATTACCTCATTCAAGGATCAAAGGTATAAACAAGAGATTAAATTTGATTTTTTTATTCATTTATACTGTAGCTATATTTTTGACCAGCTCTAACAAGGAGAAGCACTGACTGTGCTAATACCCGTAAGCTAACACTAGCCGTGTTACCAGCTAAAATATCAATGTTTTCGAAAATTTTGGGAGCAACACAGATGAGACAGATTTTTATTTACAAACTTTAACTCAGAGCCTCTGTCCCTATCCACTGGCTTCAGTTTTTCTGTTTGTGTAATCAACTGTTAATGCCCTAACGCCAGCGTCACATAGCACTGATCCTGTTGCCTTACTATAGGTTAGCTAGCTAGCTATTAAAGCTTATTGCCTGGCACTGTTAGCATCACATACAACTTTTAATAGTTCTGAAACTAAATTCTGTCATTTAACAGTGTATCATCATTTTGTTTAAAATGCAAAGAATTATGGGATATGCTGGACCCTGAGGATTCTTCTGTTGTATAAAAAAGTAGAACAAATTCAAGGGAGTCTTTGGAGGCTGCAGTCCCTGACTTACGTTATAGTCACAGAGTTTTGGCATTAGCTTGTGAAAGCAAAACAAATACGCTAGCTGTGTTTTCCCTTCATGTGAAAAAAACTTCCATGAAAAAAATGAGAATCCTGATCTTGTCACTTGTGTGTGAGATCTAAGGTGAGTGGACTTGGAGTTGGTGAACTTAGTGAACCTCAAGACAAATGAAGCATAATTTTGTGTTTTCTAAATAGGTCAATGTCATATTTCCAATTCCTGGTCAGGGCTTAATCCCACGAGTTCCCTGTCTTAACTTCAGAAAGTATCATGTCAGAGCATCACTTGATAAACCACGCTAAACTTCTCTAACCTGCAGTCAATTGACCTCCCGGCCCTGTGCGAAGACATGGATACTCTCATAGCTTGGACAAGTGAAGTAAGATGATGCATTGTGACATTTGCATTAGCTCCATTGACAGGAGTTGTCAGTCAGGCGGAGCCAGTGACCGTAAACTGACATCATGTCACTCAGGTGCTATTGAAACCACAATGGTCCTACTTTTCCCCCTGAACAAACATGTTTTCTTTGACAGACAATCGACAAAAACTATTGTTGTTCTTCCTCTTATTCTGCTCTGTCTGTTTCTTGACAACCTTGCTAGATTGTACTGTCGAGGAAAAAAAAAATTGCAGGTACACCTTGCACAGTAACAGGCCATGTGAAAACAAGAGTGGTTTTATTGAACCGTGTCTGTGCAGAGGGTGAGATCATGTCAGGGACAGCTACTGAAGGATTTCACCCTGAGCAACGTATTTCAAACAAAGAAAAAGTGTTTATAAAATCTGAAGGAAATATGAAAATAGTATTTACATTCTGAGAAATATTGCTACTTAGAAATATGGAGTAGTAGCTTTGCAGTTGTTGATGTTGCCGGTTGATGGCCTGATTTTGATTTAACGCTACTTATTTTTGTCAAGTAGACAACAACAATACTCAGAATCGAATGGGATGAAATTACATCTAAAATTGTCTTCCCTCTAAGCACTTCTTGTATCTTTATGTCAAATCTGGATTGACACATTTCATTTTGACTAATTAGGCCAAAATCGCTGCTAAATTATTCACACCGTCTTCCATTAACGGCTTTAGAATCAGTTGGTGGACAGAAGTAAAGGAAAGGGGAAAATCTGCATTTCAAAAACACCAGATGAAACCACAAGACGTGGTGTAGACAGGATCCCATCTAATAGGCTTTGAATATTTAGGAGCCCCCCCCTCCTCTGCCACACAGAAAACAGACAGGAGGCCAACAGAAATATCTCGCTTGTTTGAAAGCTGTTGCGCTAATGGCATGGCGTTAATTAACCGAGGCATTTGCCTGAGACGGCGGCGCTATCCTTAACAGGGGGGAAAGAAAAAAAGTGGGCAGCTCTCGGTGATGGAACCTGCTCTTTCTGTGGACGAACAGATGAATTTGCATGACATTTAGTTTCCTCAGTGCCAGGATAATCAGCTGAGAGGTTGATTGAGAGGAATCCGAGCGGAGAGGCCCCCTTGCTACTTTTCTCTCTGACTTTTTCCTTAACAAAACGGCTCATTTTGATTCTGTAATTTGCGCCAGAGTACCTTTTTTTTCCCTCAAGTGTGCCCATCACAGACAGACAAAACATGGTATGTATGGAAATGAGTGCATCCCACCCCCTAGGAGACAGAGAGGATAGAGGTGTCACAGTCAATGAAGCCAGCCTCATCCACTCTGAACCCATTTAACCAGCTGCAGTTAACCGCAGGTACCATATGGATCCTTTACAGCTGAAACCAGCGCTGATATCCCCATGGCGACTGGTGCAGGCATAAATGATCATCACTGTGTTGATATATAACAAGTATACACCACATCGGTTAAGCCACGGGTAGTTAACTGTCATTGTTGTACGGATGGATGGTCGAGCTGCGTTCCAGAACAGTGACAACATACGCTGCTTTGTGCTGCGTTCAGCGCTGCCAAGAATGACTGGAGGCATCTGTAGCTGCTCTGCATAGCTCAGATCCTCATCTGGTGCTTATGAATATCTATGAGGAGAATACCCAATGACTATGGGTGAGAAACCAGGCTAATGAAGACATTCTGCTGTGTTCATACTTTCATTTTTCCTATATGTTTAAACACAGGCTGTTAGTTTATTCTTATGAAACATGTCCACATCGTTAAGAGCAGTATTGTTCCTGAAGGTTAGATGTATGGCAGACACAATTATGCATTTCTCGTAAAAAAAAAAAAAACGCCTCTGCACTGAATAAATGCGATCAGTCCAGATCTTGGCTCTGGAGAAAAACTATAATGTCTTCAGTGCTTTTATTCTCTCTGCTGATGGAATGTCGCGCCTCTCAGCTCATCAGGAATGGGGCCATGTTTTGGGTATCTTTTTTGCTCGGGTAGCTCCATCTGGTCCTGGCACTGCTGCGCTTTGCCCCTGCCCAGGAGTTCTGCATCCCAACTATGTGTTGGCAATTAGCAGGGATGTTGGCAAGGCGTCAGACTGCAGTGTGACATTCTCCCTGGGCCTGTTGACTGGCAGTGTGTGCGTCTGTGTGCACGTGTGTATATACATGGGTTTTGCATGTATGTTAGTGTGTAGCATTGACTTTTTTTTAGGTCTCAGATCTGCTGTACTTCTGATTATTTCTTGTTTTGTTTTGTTTTGTTTTGTTTTGCTTAAACTGATAAAATATCTTGAATCATGAGTTGCACTCCATTTAAACCATCCTTCCTGTTTAACAGATCATGTACTTTTGTTTTTGGTAGTTCCTCTTCAACTGTCACTAATATCAGCCAAGGTGTTCCTCAAGAGTCAGTTCTGGGTCCTCTACTGTTTTATGTTTATATGCTTCTCCTTGGGTCAAATTATCAGTAACCATAAAGTACATTACCATGTTACGCTGATGACACTTAGCTATATGTCCCATTACAGCTCACCAGTAATTACAGTTTTAATCAAGTGGCTGTCTGTGTCTCTAATACCAACACCTGAGCATCTCAAAAACTTTTTTTTAACTTAATGAAGACAAAACTTAGATTGTAGTTTTTCCTGCACCAAATGATATAAATAAGCATATCTCGTGCACCCCACATAACAGAACTTAATTTTTAAAGTTTAAACTAGGGATGCACCGATATGAAAATTTTGGCCGATACCTATATCTGATATTAATATTGCTGTTATAGCTGATAACTGATATTTACCAATATCAATATTGGTTAAAACAATAAAAACAATATGAGATGATGTGTCAAGGTAGTTCAGAGACCACTTAAGTATGGAGTTTTAGCCTGGCTTATTTCCAGTACTGAATTGATTCTATTTCAACTTGGTGAAGAGTTATGAATTTTCTGTGTTTTACCTTTTGATTTAAAAAATCTGAACATCAGCAAAAACATTTTTTTATCTTAGGGGTACTTGACTTGGCACATGTTTTAATTCTCTCACAACGATCTCTGTGTTTTAAGGTCTGACCTGGCAGGATGACATCACTCAACAAGTCATCTCTCGTGAGCTCTCCAAACTGAGGAGTGTCCCCATCCACCATCAGGGGGCGCTACCAGGCTCCTTGACCGCCTACAGCAGCCCCAGAAACCGCAAACTGAGGCCAGCTCAGGCTGAGTTGAACAGAAACCTCCAGCAGTACCTGACAGGACTTGGCTTCCTGCCCCAGTCTGAGGATGATGAACAACCAGGGCGCCAAAGAGAAGGCAGCAACATCCAGGCAAGAGACTTCAAATCACCTTAGAGTTAATGCATTAAGTACAGTTTACTCTTACTGGTGTCCTCTGAGGCAATGAATTTCTGAGGGTCTATGAAAACAATAGTTACTGTACGTCATACAACATGCATGACCCTCTATTTTTGATCTTTACTGGAGAGCCAGAAGTCTACATTTCACACTCTATGCTGCCATTTTTGTAATTATACATCTCATACAGGCTCAGTATTAGTGTGACCTGAGCTGTATGTCTGATTGGACAATCAAACGATCCTAATAACTTCTAAACCACAGAGTTAGAAAACAATTCACTCACCATACAGTGTGTGCTGATTGTGAAAATCAGCGTTTTAGATCCAAGTCGTTTTTTTAACCTGGTTGTCAATGCTTTTTAATGCTGTGAAAGTCTGTTTTTGTGGCTTGGTGTTTTTCTGCAGCCAGCCTCAAGCTGATTCTCGATAAACAGCAACTTTTAGCACTTCCACAAGGCTTCATTTTTACTAACCCCATGTTGCCCTATGGATGTCACCCATTACGAGTGGTATTTATAATCCCAAATATGGTGCCAGCCATATAAGAATATTTATTTATAGAAGCATAAATGACTAAAATCACTGTTTGTAAGAGGCTGTTCATGTTCTGCAGTAAAATGATCTTTTAACATGGGCGTTAATGAAGTTTCTTTGTTTTTTGGGGCCTACCTCGAGTGGACACTTGGGGAACTGCAGTGTTTTTGTTGATGTGTTTTTTTATTTGTTTTTTTTTTTGTTTGTTTGTTTTTTTGCTGGGGGGTAAATTTTTAGCTTTTATGCCTTTGTTCAGAGAACACACAACAATAGATAGCGCAAGAAACAGGAATATAATGGAGAGTGCCATGCTGGAATGAGGCCACGTGTTGAATTAAAGCCTGGACTAAAAGTTAAAAACCTTTCTTTTTTCCTTCCTTTTTATTTATTTTTTAAAAAGCTTCCCTTTGAAAGTTTTCAACTTGTTTTAATCTTGTTTTACTCTGTAGCACTTTGAAATCTCATGATAAAAAGTGCTTAACAAATAGAATTTCTTCTTCTTCTTCTGCTTCTCATTATTAAAAGTATTATGACAAAAGTATTAAAACAAGATCAGTTGTTAGCCTTACAGGGCCATAAATTGCCTTATAACTGTTTTTTGTTTGTTTTCTGTTGCACTTCCGAATTTGCTTACTTTTTCCAAACTGGAGGTCTTTTCTTTACAACCTGACTTTTCATTGTAATCAATTGAGTTTCCCCCTGGTGGCTTTTAGAAGCAAAGCAGGTCACTAGCACTCGCACATCTGCCTTACCCGACAGTTGAGAGGCTGCAATATTTATACAGAGTTTGTGCTTTTACAGTTGAAAGATTTAAATCATGTTGGCTTGAATTATTTGTCCACAAAGTAAACAAAAAAAACAAGCCAGGCTGAATCATGAACATGCCTCTTCCTCCTCCTTTAGAAAACAGTCAGTACGTCTTGCATCGGGGTCACTCTCTTGTCCCTTCCCTGCTTTTGTTTCCAGCATTCTGCCTTCTCCTTCTTCCCTGCTGAGCATAGTCTCCCTTACACAAAGATCTCCCATCACCTCTTTACATTATTCAGCCCTCATATTTAGGGAGGAACCCCGGCTTTGTGTGAAATGTGCTCTGCATCCTTCATAGCCCAGCTGCTTCCTGCTGCTGTGTCAGTGTGGCCATAATGCAAAGTTGAAGAGTTCAGGACCTTCCTTATTGATGAGACGAGCCCCTTTGTTGGGCAGTGCAATGGAAAAAGGCAAACATGGTTAGCATGAATGGCACAGAGCCCCCGCCTTGCTGTGCTAATGCCATTATGCCCTCTCGGTATGCCGGGATGGAAAGACTGACATTTTCTCTATATACATTTGAAGGACAGAAAATGGCACCAGGGGAGATAGCTAGCATTAGTGCAGCAGGGACATGGATCATAATGCTGCTCAGTGGATCGGATACTGTTTGCTGAATGAAAGCGTGGGCTCTTATGACTCAGACCAGAAAAATGGTTTCTCTGCCTCACAAAGATGGGACAAAATCACACATTTTTCTACCAGTATAACACCAACTTCAATGCCAAATAGTAAAAACTCTTCACGATGTCTGTGTAACACATAATCCTCCATGTGTTAAATATTAACTCATGTGGCTAACTCTGAAATCAGATGACTCATAATTTTGTCTCTGAGATAAGGACTTGGTGCTCCTTCTCTGACAGACGGGCTGTGCCTTTAAAGTTTGTTGTGTTGTGGAAATGCATGAAATTACTCTTTGACTGACACTATCTCATCTATGATTTCCATAATGTAATTTCCAAGGGCAGTTGTCTTTGATCTAGAATCCTTATTCATATCCTGTCCTGTCTAGGCGAGCCCAGGTTTCTTCTCTTCTTGTACTTAAAGCCTGTCACAACAACGCTGACCCAGCACAACCCAGCTGTGGAAAAAAGACACTTTAACAGAACTCAAGCCAGGTTGAAGATTAATCATTTGAAAGATGTCATTTTAGCAAAAAACACAAACATTTGCAGCTATATTAGCGCTATTTGAGGATAGAATTTGGGTACAAGCAGACATGCAACTTCACAGTGAAAATGCTAACATCTGTTTATGCTAACACATATTTAACCAGCAGAGCCTACTTTTCATTTGTACAACACCGTGATGCTGTAAGAGTATTCATTCACTGTATTTGGAGTCTTAGTTTAGCATATCTGCCTGCTAGACTTGGTTAGCTAGCGGGAGCTGCAACATTTAGATGAGACCTACGCTGCCTTCAAAATGATAAAACTATTACTTCTTTGTGCTGAAAAGTGGTGTGGAGAGCAAAACAAAAGGAAATGATAATTGAACTACGTTGTACAAGCTGCGCTCTTGCTAACTTTATCTGATGAACAATTTAACAACTAAATAGTGTACCTCATATATCTCATGCACAACTATTTGTCTGTTTCTCCCTACACATTTTTCCATTGCAAATTTTAATAACCTCATTCATTGACACTATTTAACCCAAATGTTTATTTTTTGGTACAAAAACTTTTTTTTTATAAGCAGTGTTTAGTGTTTATTCAAACATGTTTTTACAGCGAGAGTACAGCTCAAAAACAGTCAACAGTCAAATCTTCCGTATTGTTTGGTGAATGAAGGCTATCCTGATTCTGATTCTGGTTAGCTAACGCTAACTGAGACTTATGCTGCCTTCAAAAGAAACTCATATATTTATTAAGCCCTTTAGTGAAGTATTTAGCTAGTTTTAATAGGATTTCATTCTTCTTGCTAGTGTTAGCTGACTTAGCTCCTCTAACTACAGACCCTGTCAGTTACATAATAACTTTATGTATTTATGTAAAACTGGATGCCCTGGGCTCCACCATTTCAAAGTACATCATCAGATTTTTCACAGTTTTCAAACTTGATGCTTTCAGAAAAATTAGTCTTAGTATGTTGTGAGTGTTATAAGAGGGAAGAGTTATTTTGTCACTATTTGTGAAAGCATAAGTGGGTATTTGGTTCCACTTGGTTCTCTAATGAATACCTGAACTAAATTTAAATCATCCGTCTTTTTAAAGACATTTTTTTAATATTCTGTAATGTCTCCTCATTTTTTCCCATTTGATATTTTTTTGTATCTTTTTCTCACAATACAGAATTTGAGATCATGACCAACTGGGTGTTACTTTAGGTCATACTAAAGTTCATACTACATCACATGCATCAAACTCAAGGCCTGGGTGCCAAATGTGGCCCACCACACCATTTTACGTGGCCTGCGAGAGCATAACAGGTCTGATTGTCTTATAATAGATAAGTCAAAAGGTGCATCGACTATAAACTATGTTTCTCATAATACCTACTGATTATGATACCTGGGAAGTGACGGCATCCCGCCACTAGATCACAGTGTTTTCACATCAGTGCTATTTTCTGAACTAGTGGAATTGAGAAATAAAACAATGATCCTAAAATATAGACATAAGTTGATGCAGATGGAAGGCCATCAGAAAATATTGCAAGGGGAATAAATGTTTGTGCATTAAGAAGAAAAAACGGCATGTCTTTGGTGTTATGAGGTAGTGGTGTTTGTCGAAGAGTACAATCTATGTTGGCATTTTGACACCAAACACAGAGCCAAGTATGCCAAAGTCAGCTTTCAAGAAAAACAATAAATAGAGCAAAATTTAAAATGCAAACTGCAGCAGGATGTGTTCAAGAAAGCTATGACAAACGCATCAGTTAAAGCTAGCTTTAGTGTGGCTGAAGAAACTGCCCACACTGCAAAGTCTTTTTTCAGAGGGTTTACATTTATTTTACATTACATTTAGCTACATTTTATACTGTCTTACAGTTACATCTGGCCCTTTGAGTTTGACACCCCTGTACTACATACTTGGCACATTTACTTTTGTCATTCATAAATCCCTTTGAACTGCAATGAGCTATACAAGTAAAGTTTATTCTTACTCCCTTTGACATTATGGCGACTCTTAAGAGGAAGTCAGGGATCACCACTTTCACAAGGGTACATCCTCTGTGCACAATGAATACCTGCACAAAACCGGATGGCATCACGTCCCATGGTTTATGTGACGGAAGACACTTTGTTGGAATTGCCTAAATTGAAAGGATGTATCTGGAAACCATGAATATCTCTCAGAGAGCAGTCCAGTAGCACACTGCAAAAGCTGAACTTTAAGCAAGTGTTTGTCATGTTTTCAGCAAAAATTGTCTTACTAAGACTTAAAAGTAGCATCAGTCTCTGACATGTGCAGAAAAGACATTAATGATGCCTGATTTAGTTGTAAAGAGTAAAAAAATCTTCAAATGAGGCTTGTTAAGTTTTTTGAAATAAAAGTAGTTTCTTAACTCAAGAAGCTAAAACAAGGAAAACTTTCCCCAGTGCCACTGAAAACGATACTGGATAAACAAGATATCTCTCTTTACAAAGTATTTTTGTCTTACAGAATGGAGATATTGAGTCTGATGGTCATCCTGAGCCCAGCCGGTCAAAACCCCAGCAGGCCTGGAAGGAGACCACTCTCTACAGCCTCCATAAAGGAGACGGCCAACCTCCTGTCACCAAAGTCTTCACCAAGAGCGGAGAGGGCAAACACCCTGGGTTTGGTTCGTCCTTCTCAAAATCAGACCCAGAGAGGAGCAAGCTGCTGTCCAGCCACCTGGAGCGTCTTCTCAGCGAGATACCAGCAAGCTCCCAGCAGGGCGGCAAAGGTGGCGCTGCTGATCGTCCCAAAGGAAAGCTCCATTACCTGAGCTATGTCCAGCCAGAATCTAATGACCATGAAGAGCCGCAGTCTCAGGTGGCTTTTACGTCCAGCGCTGATCGCCCGAATTTGGATCGGCTTCTTCTGAAGGGTGGATCAAACAGACTGAACGCCAAAGAGCCTCCGAGTGTCATGGATGGTAAAATCCTTGTTTTTGTTTACTTTTATAGACCCCTCTATTTTTGAATTGAGAAAAGTTTGATGGTATTTTCCGTTTAATTGTTGGTTTCTGTGTTCGCCCAGACCACTTCATGCACGATATGATAAACGAGCTTGGCAGACACAGCATCAACATGAAGGCTTTCATGGGCGACGATCTGGACCATCTGGTCAAGGTCATGACGGGAGCTCTGCAGGAGGTGCACAAGGCACAGCCTGAGGCCGGGGCCCTGCCAGGACCAGGACCATCTGAATCCAGAGGGGGCAAGGAGGAAAACAGGGGACCAGCTACAGCAATGGATCAAGAGCAGGACCCGAAGTCAGACAAAGGGCAGGATGTAAACCAGAAAGAGATTCCAGTAATGAAACAACAAGGTGCGTGACCAAGAGATCATGAATTTTTGATGTATTTTCTTTTCAGCCATACATGCTTTGAGAGACATCAAGTTTTCCCACAATCTGCTCACAAACATTGCGTTTCTTTTCAGGCCAACAAAAGGAGGCTTCAGAAAAAGAACCTGTCGATGAGGTGAATTTAAAATTACTCAGCTCAAGCAACAAATTGGTTTCTGTGGGAGCAAGACATGTCAACACTTACATTTTATTCTCTTTTGAATGCAGCTTCAGAAAAGGAATGATTTAAAAATTGAGCAGAAAATCATTTAATTTATTGCACTTTGAAAGCAAACTTTTTAGAGAGAGTCTCTGAACTTCAAAAGTTTGGTCAAAATGAACCGGTAAAGCTCTGTTGAAGAAAGTGAGCTCTTTGCCTTGGGTTTTTTTTGTTTAGTGAGTCTACTGATTGTATCTTTTAATCATTCGTAGAGAAGAATTGGTCATTAGACCTTGGACTAGAACTCACACATAGAAAAGACTGAATGCTCCAAAATCCTCTCTTAACCAAAGTATTTAACAAGTCAAATCAAATTAAATACTCTATTCAAAATGTGAGTTTCTCCCTAGAACTTTATTAACCGTCTGCTAAAGCAAACTTAAAGAAACTCATAGAAATTTATGTGTAGAATAATTTCACCTTGCTTACCACCTAAAGATGAAATGTTTGTCTGATTCTATGCAGCATGAAGCTTTCTTTTCCAAGCTCCTCGACTACCTCAACATGGAGCCTTTTGGTGACGCTCCAGAAGTCAACGTGCGTCCAGCTGGCCTCCAGAAAATGGTCGGGCTGGAAAACGTCCAGAGTCGAACAACGCAGAGTAAAGTCCCCTCACCCATCCACTGGGAGAAGACTGTCATAGAGCCAGCGAAGAGTGCTGAAGGCTCCACCCTGAGGTTGACCGGTGCAGCAAACAGCGGTCCTGATTCTCAGGTGGACTCAGAGATCCAGAACTGGATGCAGGGGCATCAGGACCCTGCAGAGAAAAAACAGCCGGAGGAGCCACAGAAGAAGGACATGAAGATCAAAACTCAGCTGGTCCATGTGGGGGTCAAGGAGTTTGCCAGCAGAGGGAAGGACAGACACTTTGGCTACATCATCACTGGATCAGAGTGAGTATGATCAAGAAGTAATATACCAAAGGAGGAAGGCAGCGCAAACTGGGTGAATTTACATTAAAAAAACAACTTTAAGAATTGAGAGAGACTGACGCATAATGTTGGATAAACAAGATTACATCAGCTTGAAAGATTTTTTTGCCTCTACCCCCCAAAAAAACAGAACTGCTCTTATAGGAAGCAGTATTGTTGCCTGTTGAAATACTTGATTCTGATTAGTCAAAATGGCAAAACTACTTAAATCTTAACGGGAAAGTGTAATAAAATCTACCCAGTTCTTTGATTGAACAACCCCCAAAGATCACGAAAAGAGGATCCATTTCTCAGTTCAGCATTTATTCTGGTCACAGGTAAGGTTTACAGCGCTGGTCCCAAAAGAATGAGCCGGGATATCCGGTAGCAATATAGTTATTTAACAATCATTGCTACGCCCATCCAGAGGTTGAGTTAAACTAAACACCCGAGAGTAATTGGCCAAAAAAAAATGACTGACACCCCTGTCTCAACCCACAGCTGGTGAAAAACATACATCAACCCTGAAACTATACAAGAAAATAAGACTAGATAAATGCTAAGCTACGTCAATTATTGGGAAAATATATAACAAAAGGGCACCACATAATCACTCAGCTCATATCAATCTGCTGAACGGAGTCTAACTCATTTCAGCTCAGCCTGTTAGCACTGTGGCAAAAAAAAAAAACATTAGTTACCTCTGCCAAGAAGGTTATACTTTTGGGAGAGTTTTTCTGTTTGTTTGTCTGTGAACAACATAACTCAAAAAGTTACCAACAGATCTTGATGAAAGTTTTAGGAAATGTTCAAAATGGGATAAGGAAGAAGTGGTTAAATTTTGGAGGTGATCTGGATCACCATCTTGGATCCAGAATTTTTTTTTATTTTAAAGATTCTTTATCATTGTGAAATAGGGCTGTTTTGGCCATATGTGTATATACCTCCATGATAAATGGTCAGATTGCTTTGCAAAAGAATACAAGTCAAGGTCACGATAATTTCTGACGACACTGTCAGGTAACAAATTATCGTACAAACCTGCAACTAACACCAAATTGTAGCAGACAGTCTGCTGAAAGGGAGTATAACATTAAAGTAGGACTAAAGTGTTGTGACAATCACAGTATGCTTGGTGCAGGTCTGCGCTCTCTGAGTGCTTTTCTAGTTTCTGTTAAAGCTGGTCTCAGTCAGGAATTAAAAAGTTACTGGGCACAGATGTAAGAGCAGCCTAAAGAGTTTCTGGGCTCTGATGGTTTCTGGTAGGGGGAAGTCCAGGGTAAAGCCTGGTTTATATATCTGCGTCTAAAGTCTGCGTAGCCCTTTTTGATGCTGAAGTCTACACAGGGACTGAGGTTTCCAAACTACCTCCAGTCAAAACTTGATATGCAAATCGAAGCACCAGTGATCCCACTGGCACTAAGGGGTTAATTCATCATTTTTCTTCTTTGAAACAGTCCTGTAAAGAATGTTACATTTAGTGTAATTACTCCAACATTCACTTCTTTTTTGTTTCATAGCTACTGAAAGTGTTTTGTTAAGTACAAGGATTTTTTTTTCAAGAGAAAATAAATAAATTAGATTATTGAAATTTCAAAGGAACTTGTATTCACAGACAGTACTGGGAAGAAGGGAGAGGAGGAAGAGGAATATTGGAAAGTTTAATAATCCAAACACACATGTAAGGATGGTAAATAAAAAAAGAAATCTTACCCAGGGTTTCAAGTGATTTTTTAGCAAGTATTTAAAGCTGTTGGCAAAAAGATGAGTTTTTCAAGTGCTTTTTTTTTTTTTTTTTTACAGTTTCATATTTTTGTGATTTGATCTAATTTTTTCAGTTTGAGTTTGTAAAGTTCGGGTGTTTGAACACTAGTTGAACAATTTATCTGCAGGACTCTCTGCATTCTTCAAATGCTCTTCATTATAATACTTCTGGTGAATTTGATGCAGTGATACAGCTTTGAACTAAGAGTGTTTAAAAATAAAGAGACAGGCATTAGTAGCCAACCTTGCAAACATTACTGGCTTCTATTAAGTGTAGAGTTATGTTTTATGCTTCAGACAGCATAAAGAGCAGACACTGTGAATTGATTTATTGATGAACTGTGTGTCAATAACCTCTCTTGCTCAGGTCATTGTCCACAGCAGCTTCTATTCAGAAAGCTTTACCTCGTGAATGCTGCTCTCACTCTTAAGTGGTTGTTACCAAATGACTCCGTGGAGCAGCTCACAGCTTCACATTATAGTTTATTGCTTTTCACAGCCGTACAGTTGGACGGGTTTCAATGCAGACTCATTTAGCATACCTTAATACCAAGCATATGTCTGCTTTGTTCGGTTACTTAAAACTGCATTTATGAGATGCAATTTCTGTCAAAACCACCCACGTGTTCACGTCTTTATGGAAAAGAATACTGTAGTTTGAAATCCTTAGTGTGTGCCGCACCTGATTACAATAGCAGGGATGATAAATCCCTCAGCGTGTGGGTATTACCGCGCCGTATTACCACTTTAATGATGATACTCTGTCAGGAAGGGCAGCCAGGTTCCCTCTCCCTCCTCCTCTCACACCTCTCACTCAGCTCAGGCTCAGCAAAGATAAGTTCCTATCGACTGTGTCTTCGCCCCTGGCCCTCTCTCAAATCCCTTTATGGCGTTATCAAGTCCGGTGTCAGTGGGTTGTCCTTCACCTGTTCAACACAAGAAGGCTCATAAAGGTGTGCTGGGTGCACTGTCACCTTATTGCCACAAATATAGAAACGCAGATTACGACGTAAACACAGCGTAGTTGAGTAAGTGGCAGGAAAGAGAGACAGGTCACCTCTGAATGAAATATCCTCACCTCCTCCACTTCCTCCTCCATCCTCTCCTCAAAGCAGACACCTATAGTTGGCCTATAGAGGTGTCTGCATTCGCTGCAGACCTCATGATTGCACGGTTGTTATCCTCAGCTCCTTTCGCACCCTGCAGAGAGGCTACGCAAACCTGCTTATCTGACAGCTCCTGACATTGTGGTGGAGGTAGTGGGGGGTTTGGGGAATAGCAGGCGGGTGGTGGTGGTGCTGCTGCTTCTGCTGGTGGGAGGTGGGGGAAGAGGAAAAGGTATGGATAGAAGAGAAAGAGACAGAGAAGAGAAACCCAAGGGGAAAAAGTGCTAGCATCAACAACCAAGTCACTCCTGGAGCTCTCCAGTTGCTAGAATTACCGCAGAGGGATGCAAACGTGTCTGGAATTGCTTCGGCGAAGCTTTAACTTTCAAAATCGCTCAAAAAGTGGAGAAAAAGAGAGCCACCCACTCTCTCAAAGGTGGAGGAATGCAGGCACAGTACACAGTTATGTTCTGTGAGGAGAAATAGCTGGTGGGATATGGTGTCAAAATGCAGGCTAAAGGGATAATGCATTAGCTTAGTTTCTGAGATGACTCTATACTGTTGACAAAGTGGCCTCTGACAAGATGCTCAGGTTTGAAAGCTGAAATATTTTCACAATGTTCAACCACTGTGTCAAAAATACACAACTCATTAAATATTGTAGTGGCAGATCCATTTAGAGTATTTTAAAAGCCACCTGAATGAAAGGAGCCTTTACTGCTGTCCTGATACGTGTCCACTTTAGTTTCAAAAAATAAAAAATAAAAATAATTCCATTACCCACAGGTCTGCGGATGATGCCCCGTTTATTTGACAGATGCAAATTCCACAAGTCATCGTCCTTTTTCAAGCATTTCATGGATCACACTTAACAAAAAATATCCAAAACCTTTTATCATTCACACTCACACAATCAAAGAACATTTGTGTAAGGCTCCACTCAACCTGTGCGTACCAAAAAGACTGACCCCCACACCTGCACTGCCTCACCTAATAAATTAAAACTCCAAGTGTTTTCCTGAACATATCTAGATAAACCTACAAATTAATATAAACAACCTGCTTGATTATTTCAAATTCAATATATTTACATGAATTTGAGCAATATGATAAGTCAATTTCAATTTGAAATGGGCTCTAAAATTATAATTTCACTGCCTCCAGTATGCCTGCAGTCATTTAGCCCTCATTTAAATAAAGCTAATGTTAGCGGTTAACTGGAACACAATAGGTAATATAAGCTGGAAATGGTGATGAGCTAAAGAGTTTTGTTAGTCAGATCAAGATTCTCTTATATTCATTTATTTTTTCATTTAAAGATACAGTGCATATCCATTAACAATTCAGTGTAGCATCTATTCAGAAATACCAGATTTAGCCAAAAGGCTAATTTTCATCAGAGCAGATTAACAATATAAAGAGGCAACTAAAGACGGACACAAACAATACGCCACAAAAACTTCATCTATCTAAAAAAGTTATTTTTACCTGGCCTGACATTCCTCACTTTAAAATTCTGATCAATAAAGATGCAAATTTTCTAGCAAATAAATATGCTAGCTCATAGTTTGTAGATGAAATGTTTGCCAGCAAACATTAGCCCATTTCAACCAGCAAATAGCAACATTATCATCTAGGAAAACTTTAAAGCTAATGCTAGTTGTTAGCAATTACACAGCAACATTATCTTACAAAATTTAGCTCTTTTAAGGGATCTAAAAGAGAGCTTAGCTTTGAAACTTTTCAAAGTTAATGCCAGCTGCTTTGACCTAGCTGAGTGATTAAATTTGTATCTTTTTTCTTAACAGTTACTTAGCATTTTTAAATTGGTTATTTTTACTGCCTACACCTGACAACTTTCATTTCAGATTCTGATCAATCAACAAACAAATATCCTTGCCAATAATAATGGTAGCTTGAGCGTTTTAATGTTAGCAATGAGATAATAAAAGCAATAGCTGACAAAATTAGCTCATTTCCAGCAGCTCAGAGAAGTGTTAGCTATGACACAATTTAAAGTTAATGTTAGCTGTTTTGACTTATGTTTTGGAAAAAGTTGGTACTGCAATAGATTTATAACAGGAAGTAGTTAAATTTAATCTGGCGAACATTAGCTTAGCATTTTACTCCTTATGTCTGACATCCTTCGTTCATTTCTATTGAGGTTTTAATCAATTGAGGAATGTCATACAGAAATGTTTTTTAACATCAGCTCCCTGCTATTGGCATGAGGTCAGAGGTAAAAGGAATCCAGGAAATACTGTGACTGTCTCATAATGTTCCTTTTTTTTACCTGGAGGGAAGGTTATTAAGAACTGGAAAACATATAACTGATAAAGCACCCATACCTACTGCTGCATGGAATTGGTTCCCAGTTGACTTTTTGTTGCGTGTCACCTTGCAGTCACTTGGCAGTCTCAGTGCTTCCAGGTTAAGCTGTCAGCAGTATAAAGTATCCATCTGTGTGTTTGTGTGCGTGTGTGCCCCTCTCATTTCCTCCATCCAGCGCGTCGGCCTGCAGATTGCCTTTGTTTGGTCTATTTCCTTGGCGATTTACTCTCTGAGTGAGAGAGCAGCCGTGGACTGAGCTGAGATGAGGCATGGCTTTATCAGACCACCATTACACTTCACCTCCATTCCATTTGCACCTTATTATTCTCATCTCACCGAGGAGGAGAGGAGGAGAGGGGAGGGGGGGTGGCGGCGTGCGTGGCCCCTGTGTGTTTGTCTACTTTGTGTTATCATGTTTTACTTTGAGCGGACGCACGCGCAAGAGGGGAAAGAAAGTGAATGTAGGCGAAGAAAGAAGAAAGATGAGGGGAAGGAAGGGAGAGGAAGGCACGTCCATATGATACAGCCATTACACCTCATGCAGGTTCCATTTGCACCTTATTGTTTGTCTCATTGCTGGAAAAAAGCAGGTGATTTACCAAGCCTGAAGAGGCAGCTGATCCCTTTTCCCTTGGCATTGCTTTTCCCCTCCGTGTGTTTGTTTGTCTGTCTGCAAGTGTGTATGTGTGCTGTATATCCATCCAGACAACCGCAGCTTTTGCCGTGTTCAATGACCCATTAGTGGATGTGAATTGTGGCAGTAGCTCTATGAAAAAAATTGCATGTAATGGATGAATTGCTGCAGGTATTTTGCCTGTTAAAGTACAAGTAGCTGTATCCGTAAAGGCCTTCAACACTTCCTAAAGTCTGTACTAGAGATCCCTTCTGGTACTACAACTAATCAACCTCCAAGAAATCAGTTGGTTGAAGAAGTATCGTGCAATTGTTACAAACAGCAACAGTGGGGTTGTAGAAGAGAGTGCAACAATAGTTAAAGAGGGGGTGTCATGCTAGTATTTTAGCCTTAGCTAGCTCTAAGGTAGCTTTAAAGATTTAACAGCATGAAAAATTCTCTACATTTGTTAGCTGGTGGCTTCTGTCTAAGCTGGTCTCTCAGAAATCTCACTTTATTTCAGCTACTGTCTCTTTAAGACCACCCAACGTTTCTGAACCCAGCATTCTAGAAGCTTCTTTCACTGTTGCCATCAAACAAAATTGCGTTTCTCTTCACAAAATGAAAATTTTGCCCTTTTAAGGACATTCATCACCTCACAATTTAGGTGTGTCTTGTGCGGACTTGCTTCATTCTTGCAAACCTTTCAACAAGCTCTTCAGAGCAGCCTGTGGTCTCATTCTTGGAATGTTACAACTCATATTTTCCCAAGCTTAGTATTGACACCAGAGTTGCAGAATTCCAGGAATTTATATATTTTTCTATGTTTTATATTTTATATTTACTCCATTTTCCTGGTCATATAAATGTATAGATATTAAATATTTTGGTTTGTTATAAACTGACATGCATGCAAACATGTTTAATGCAATATTTTTAAATAAAGATGACAGCAAGAAAAAAGAAATCCAAACTTTCTGAGACAAAATTTTCCAAGAAGTTTTAGAAAATTCATTTAAGTTGATCCCAACAAAACCATGTATTGATGAGCTAAAACTCCTGTGGAGAGTTTCAGGAAACTTTCCTCAAATTTACCAGAATTTTTTTCACCCCACAGCAATCCTAATTGACACCTCACAGTTTATCTTAGTCTTTTTTTAATATACATATATATATAAAAAAAGAAAACATAATATCACCTCTTCACAGCTAGCAAAGTGTAGCACTTAGCTTTTTCGCTAATATCATCTCTATTTTTATCACACTCGTTGCAAGAGAGGACTTGATACCTCTACAAGACGTGAGCATGTGCCTCATAAATGTAAAACCAAACTGTCTGTGTGTCTCCCCTCACCAGTTCCCTCACCCAAGACCAGGCCTCAGACCTGATGGAGCGCCTGACGCAGAGGCTGAACCTCCATGCTGCAGACCTGTCACAGCTCTCGTAAGTACAGATGAACAGACACAAACTTCCACCCGCATTGTCAAAAATAATGCAGCTTAGAAACTTTACGTTGCACTCAAGATACCTGGTCAAATTTGGAACTGTTTTGTTGTATACCTTCTAGTTCAGAAAAAAAATAGTGAAGGTTGTCCTCGACTGTTTGTGTGGAAAAAAAAAATGCTGCGCCACACTCCCAGACTGTAGGCGTTTGTTGTTTTTCTGACCTTTCTGGGTGTTTGACTCCTCGCAGGGAGAGAAATCAGGCCTAATTACCTCCAGACACACACTGATGTCTCCATTGTATTCAAAACACTGCCTCGCCACTATTGTCACTGAACGCCTCGTCAAAAAGAGAGCAGTCAGCCTATCAAACGCCTCAGTTAGAGGAAGAGAGAGACAGAGAAGCAGCAGCAGATCAGGCGCTGGAAGTAGAGAAAGTAGTCCAGCAGGAGGCGGTTAATATATTAATGAGCGGGCGAACTGTCCTTGAACCCAGCCTGGTTTATGCTTGTACCAGAGTTCTGCTGTACACTCGGTGTCAGACCATGTAGGAGGCAGAGGAGATGTGTTCGCCTAAGATCTGACAAGCCTTTCAAGACGCTCCTGCAGGAGAAGTGAAGTCTGGGTGGTTCAGTTACACTCGCAGCATATGAACAAACCAAAGCTGGCTTGCTGCAGTCTGGGGCTGCACTGTTACTGTAGGTACAGCAGAGTCTGGCTGGGATAATAGAACTGAGAGGAAAACTGTCACACAGAAAACTGTGGCTAGTTGTTAACCCTGAAAGCAGAATGACCTCAGAATGAAAGCTTGGGGAATAGAGACGCTCTGGTCTTCATCTTCAGAGTCAAGCTTTAGGATGCTGGTGATCAGGAACACCAGGATGTACAGTAGGTCATTAAATCAGCCCTGATTAAGTTATTACACCTGTCATCTCATATCACTCAGAATCAACTACCCATGATCCACTGATGGGTGTCAAAGATAAATAACCATTTATCATTAAGGCAATGACAATTATTCATGTCAGCATCCTCTACTCAGGTTAAAGAGTCTTCACCTGCCTGCACAAAAACCTAAGAAACAAGTTTTTTTTAGTCTTACTTTCAGGAATGGTATTTTTCTCCACTTAAATAATGACTGGCAAAAGGGAAGAAATAAAAAAAATGAGAAAGAAAAAAGAAAAAAGAAAGAGAAGGAAGGAAAAAAGGGAAAACAGAAGGAGAATATAAAAAAGGTAATAAAGACGGAGGAAAACATATACAAAAATGGAAAAAAGAATAGAACAGAGAAACATGAAAAATAAATAAAAAAGAAACAAAAAAAAAGAGAAAATAAAGTAAAACCAATAGAGAAAGAAAAAAATGCAAGAGGATGAAAAGGGAAGAACTGAAGGGGAATAAACAAATAGTATCGACCCCTTTAAAAGATTTAAGAATGATTGGCAGAAGAAAAGAAGCACAGGAAAAAAAAAGAACAAAAAAAAAAGAAGAAATGAAGACCGGAATAAGACCAAGGAAGAAGAGGGAATTAAAGATAAAATTGAAAAAGAAAAAAAAACAGCAAAGAAGGAAAAATATACAGAAAAAGAAAAAAAGAGAAAGAAAATACAAACAAAAGAAAAGAGAAAATCAAACAAGGAAATAAAAGGAGAAGAAAAAAGAAGTAGCGGAACTGTGGCCAGAAAAAAAGAAATGCTAGAGGAAAGAAAAGAGTGAAATAAGGACAAAAAAAGAAAAAATATAAAACTTAGAATGAAAAAGAAGCAAACAAAAATGTGAAAGAAAATTTCAGAAAAAAAAAGAAATGAGAGAAAAGAAAAAAGAAAGATCATAGCAATAGAAAAGAAAAGAGAAATTTACAGTAAAAAAGAGGGAAAGTAAAAAAAAAAAAGAGAAAAGAAACAAAAAGGTTAAAATAATATGAAGAAAGAATAAAGTACAGAAAAAAGGGAAAAAAGAACACCTAAAAGGGAAAAGAAGGAAGGAAGAGAAGTAATACTTGATTCTATTCAAGAAGCTAAAAGACCAGAAAAAACAGGCTGCTACACCAAAGTGGAAACAGGATGAGTTTGTTTTGTTTTCTTTTTATTTCTCATAAATTGAATTGTCTCTCGTAATTCTTCTGGTCTTATTTTATTGAAGTTGTTTCCTCTGCCCGGTGCTTCCCTTCTTTTCAGATTATTAAGCTGAAGTTTCAGAGAACGTTTTCCTCTCAGCGAGAGTTTACAGGTGTACGAATCTGAAAGGAACAAGTAGCTGTCAGTTAGACGTAGTGCAGAATGGTTCGCTTTCTTGTTGACGTATAAAGTGGCACAAATGGAAACACGAAAGTACAGCTGTCTGTGGATGTTCTTCTTTCTCTGTGCATATATCCATAATCACAGTGCATTAGAGCTGTTTAGCCGGAGTAAAAGCCCGTAACAGATGTCTCAAAAGAAGCTGCTGCACAGTTTTACACCTCATGTTGATAACACAGAGAGTTTCCTGTGTGTCGGGTTTGTTTTGCTTCATCCTTTTTTTCTTTTAACAAAGCAAATGAAAGCACATTTATGTTGAAACAGTCGAGACGTGAACGTGACGCCGGGCCCATTGTGCGTCTGGCTGTGTGGCCACAGCGGGTAAGTGTTAGAAAGCCTGCGTCTGACTACGAGCTGGGTCAGAGCGCGCCGCCCTTCCTCGCCTCCCTTCGCTTCTCGCTGGCTCTGATGAGTCCTGATAGGAAGAGCGGAGGAGGGATACTCAAATGTGACAACAGGCAGGCGAGGAAGGATTTCAGACGGAGGCTGACGCTTTGGATGTTGTTGAGATTCTCAGACGCTGAACACAATTATGTTCAAGCCTGCTGCTACAGTAATCAGCAGAAGATATTCCCCTCAGAAGAAATAGTTTACTGATGATGATGATGAGCTGCCTGGAGGATGATGATATGCTTCTTTTTGTAGATGACGTAAGTGTTTTACTTGTCAGAAACACTAGGGGGAGTGGGATGCACACTCACAAATCCATCCTCACACATACTCTATGCACACACACACCTCCTGCCAATATCCCGCCAAACCACCTTGCACACACACACATACACACTCATCATGTCCTAGCAGCAGAGCTAATATGAAGTCCGAGCTTACACATCCGATAATATAGGAGGCAGTGTGAAGTCCTCCAGATAACTTATCGGTCTTAACTCAATCTAGTGTTTTCTCCCCTCCTGTGTATTTAAATAGAGTGTGTGTGTGTGTGGCATGGAAAAAAAAACATGTCAGTTTGAGATTTGAGATGCATTGAGATCTCAGCTAAGAAACCTCCGGGCAGAGAGAGAAGAGGCAAGGGTAAAGATTGTGGAAATATTGACATTTACGTGAGCAAACAGAGCCCAGGTGAAAGCATGAGAGGAGGACATTTTCCTCTCAGAGCTGTGAGTGCGTGCATGTGTGTGTGTGCGATCATGTTCACGAATGCATCAGTGCATGGTTGGGTCCGTCTGTCTGGGAGTATCGGCTCATAGATCGCCCCCGGCAGAGTGAGTGTAGCAGCCTCTGACTGATGGTGAGTGGGTCCGGGTCAGGGCACTGGCAGTCTGATGAATCTCTCTCTTACAGTCATACAGTCTGCAGGAGGACAATAAAAATGTATGTACACTCTGGAGCACTGGACTGTAATGGCTTGGTGATGGAGAGCTGAGGTACAAGTGGACATCTCAACTCACATTGGTGCTCACGGTCACTACTTACATAGGAATCAAGGACTAAGTATTTGTTCCGATGCACCAGCCTCGAATCTCTCTCTGAATTCAGCCAATCCAATATTCCAGAGGACCAAAATCAATGCTTTTATGTCCTTTTTCACATCTATTTTACTCCTAATGGTGACAAATCATAGGCATCATGAGTCTGGTAGATTGATGGTTCATTAAAAACATTGAAGAGGACAAACATGTTCAGTACAAATGAAAAGAAAATCAGTCACAAGCTCATACACGTGTTAGTTGAAACAAAGCCTACTTCAAATATTCGAAACTAAGGATGGGCATTTCTGTCTGAACCGTCACTGCTGGCCAATTTTCCGATATAGTCTCCCCCTGCAAACATAAGAAGATTTGATGACTGTGTGAATTAAAATGGGCTAGTAAGATACAATCTTTAGATTTTCTAAATTTACCCAGCAGAGTTTGCACTGTGCTACATTATTACCCCAAGGAGGCTATGCTTTTGGTAGAGTTTGTTTGTTTGTTTGTTTGTCTGTGAACAACTTAACTCAAAAAGCAATGAAAGGATCTTGATGCAATTTTCAGGAAATGTTCAAAATGGGATAAGGAAGAAGTGATTACATTTTTAAGGTGATCTGGATCACTGTCTGGATCCAGGATCTTTTGAAAGGATTCTCTATTATTGTGAGATAGGGCTGTTTTCACCATATCAGTGTGTAATATAGACTATATAAAACATGGGCGTAGCCTTCACGACATCACCCGTCTGTTCCTGAAACCATGAAATGACGCCAATCCTTGGACGCAGCAACATTTGCTATAACGCTGGTGTGAGTTTTCACTTTGAACAGATTTAGGACACCGGCCAGTCACGTGACCTGAGCTGTGCCTGTGATTGGACAATCAAACAATTCAAATAACTCCTAAACAGCTGAGTTAGATACGAATTCACTCACTTTACCGTGTGTGCTGATAGTGAAATTAGCGTTTTAGACCCAAGCTGTTTTGGAACCTGGCTGTAAATATGCTTTCTAATGCCGTAAAAGTCTATTTTAATGGCTGGGTGTGTATGTGACCTCTGGTCTTTCTGCAGTACAGTCCAGATCCTGCCAATATTCTGGATTCCAAGATCTGGAATATGAATTAGTACTGGGTCATCATAATTTTAAACACTGTCAGGTAACAAATTACCGTAGAAATCTGCAACTAACACCAAATTCTAGCAGACAGTCTGCTGAAAGGGAGTATATCATTAAAGTAGGACTAAAGTGTTGCGTGACTATCACAATATGCTTGGCAGAGGTCTGCGCTCTCTGAGTGCTTTTCTAGCTTTTTCATTTTTGAGGAGGTTCGTCCTAAAACTCTTTGGTTCTTTGTGTCTTTGATTTTCTTCATTCCTGAATCTGAATACTCTTTATTCAATCAAAAAAGCAAACAGCTTTTGGATACCCAACTACCAGCTCCTGGAGTTAATATCACGTCACAACCATCAGGTAAAGCTAGGGATAGGTACCGAATTTGGTACATTTATAGGTACCGACCAAATTCAGAACCAGAATCAGACATGATTTAGTGATCCCAGAGGGGAGATTACAGAAACATAAAATGACATTTTCCTCTGTAGCACCAAATACCCATTCAGGTAAAATCAAACAGTATCATATTTCAGTACCTAAATGCATCCTTGTGACTGGGAGGGAGTGGAAGAGTACGACATGAACACAGTATTGCAAATTTATATGTTGAGAAATAAATATGTTAAATTAAAATCTGGACGTATTAAATTAGGTATAAAAAAGGGTGCTGCTCAAATGAACATTTGTTGAATTTGCCAATTTTGCCACTCGGTGTAACTGTTATTTTATACTAGCTGTAGATGAACTTCACCTTATAGTAATGCATTGTAACATTGTTGCCATAACTAAAGTAAATTCATCTATTTAACCACCAGAATAAGTGTTTTAGCCAGACAAAACCTGTAAATTAAGTAAAAATTAAGATATATTTTCCTGTGTCTACAGGGGGCGCCAAAATCAACACAAGCAAATGTCCCTCGTGGGAGTTTAGAAATAGAAAAAAAAATTACAAGTTAGTAGATTGACAGTATAAAAATGCTTATTCCAATGGATGCTACTGTTAATTTTTGTTCAGTGTGTAATTTTTTTTCAGAAGTCAGAATATAAAAACTTTAAATTAGTGACAATTACTTTAATCAATTTGGTGACGGATTGAAATTCCTCTCTCTAATTAGGAGATTTCTCTCAAGTTTGAAGGCAATGAGGCATTTTGCATTGAATAAAACCCCAAGTTAATGACATACAAATGTTCACAGTGTGGATCTCTCTGCTCAGCTCTGTCACTGTAATATCCTCACTAAATGGCCCGTTCCGATTTTCCCAGAACTTGTGTGTTTCCTGCATTGATCCTTTGCTTATTTGTGTCGTGTGTTAGTCATCAGTTTCTCAGACCGAACTGATTTAATTTTGATTTGAGAAAACTTGTGTTAATTGATCTCTCTGCTGCATTTCGGCGTACAGATTTATCCTGATTGGCCCATTGGGGAACTACAATTACAGCCGAAAACAAGTGCCATATTTGTTACTGATTGGCCCCGACTGGGTCTTCACCATTTGAGCGGGATGATATGCTTATTGTTGCTTGCCGAAACTTGTTTTGAAAGACAGCCCTCCCCAAGACTATTAAATCACTATTTACTTTTTTTTAAAGCTGTCAAAATGTACTTTAATTGGGATTCTAGGGGTGACAGTAGAAATTGGGAGTGAGTTTTGCTTTACAGATTGCCTCAAAATACCCCTTTTTCCTAACCACTGCTGGGAGTTCTTCCAGAGTCTGTAGGGGTTGTTAGATTTTATTTCATGGTCAACCTCAGCAACCTTAAATATTTATTCTGCTCCAGGGGGGAGAGGTCTGCTGCTGCTGACTCCTGACTAGACAGAAGAAAGTATAGGCACAGGGAGGAAAGGCGGGTTAGTGTAGATAGAAGGAAGCAAAGTGCTCAGCTGACGTTTGTTGTTTGGTCTTTGGCCCGAGAATCTTTGATTAGTTTGTCATTGGGCACTTTGCAGCTTCTCTTTTCAACACAACACATTTCAACAAATATATTCTGTTTGTTTTAATATTTCATGTCAAGTAATAGTTATTTCAGTCTTTTTCAGTCTCTCACAGCAGGTCAAGTTCTCCCAATGTGGCGTTGGTGTCTGGTGTTAGTTCTGTTAGCCATGTCTGTGAATAGTATGATGCTACTCTGTCTTCTGGTATTCCCTCTGTTGCTGGGTTCACACTGCTAGCTCATCCATCTTATTGGAAAAAAGCTTACGCTCCCAATAACGATGGACGGAAGGACACATCAATGCCGTCACAGCACGTAGTCCTCACCGCCTTCTCCTCACCTTGTGGGGAAACATCAGGCCTCGCACCAGTTAGCATTGACATGCTACATGCTGCTAACAGCTGATTTCACATGTAAACAATGCAGCCATGGTTACATGTAGGATCTCCAGACAAACACAGGAGCAAAAATTAAAAATATCAGTGAAGACAAAACCAGTTTGGTGTCCATGACCAACAAATGCAAAGTATAGATTCACTCCAAATAAAAAAAATGACGAAAAAGAGACAAAAAAATTACAAGAAACGGACAAAGAAGAGAAAGCTGCTGCAACAGGCAGCCACGACCAACAGGGCGGCATCTGGTATACAGACTATAGATAGGGAAGGTTAACAAAATCAGCTTAACAACACCTCTAAAGCTTAAAGTTCACTGGTTTGACTCCCAGCTACTGCCATTTGCTGCATGTCTCCCCCTCTTTCTACTGCCTATAGTCACTATCTCTCTCTTCTGCATTTTTATTAAATAAAGGCAGGAGTTTATCTAAAATAAATTAAAAAAAAGTTTCTCCTTGTTTGGTTAATTAGCTAAAATATTATCCTAAAAAGCTATTTGTAGCTTAGCTTTTTTTTTTTTCTTTCTTGGCTGTACTAAGTTGCTGCAAAGTTGTTTGGGCAAGTGGACCGTTAATTAAAAGATGACTAAATAAAACCATAATCCAGGCTAGCTAGCTCGCTCTGTTTTAAGTCTCAATGCTAAGCTAGGCTAAGACAACTCTCACCATAAGCTTTGGACTTGAGGGTTAGATGTGAGATTGATGCCAGTCTTTTTCAGCTAAGGAAGTAAATGAGCTTTTATAGCTCCAGCAAAAGTTAGTTAGCTTATCTTATCTTAGCTTAAATAAAAAAGGTGACTTCTCAACTCATAAGTTAGCTCAAAAGTTAGCCTCTTCCTTTCCTGGCTGTATGAAGTCCTTGGACTAGTTCCATGTGGATTAGAAATGGTGCACAAATATTTCTTGAATGGACAGTTTCAGTATTAAAAAGGCTTAATGAAGATCCATGTCAGTTATCTCCCTTTCTTACAAATATTTATGCTAAGCTAGGCTAAAATAACTCTCTCCCTTAGTTTGGTGCCTAATGGACAAATGTGAGACTGGTGTTAATCTTAGCAATCAAAGCAGATATGATTTCTTTTATTAAAACTCTCTTATTGTTTTATATTTTACAGTGTCTTGGGTCCAGCGTTGACTTTCAGAATCAGCCACAACCCCAGAAACGTGTCCACCGCAGATCTGGTTCAAGTCGCAGGTAAGAGCAGTCAATTTCTTTTCTTTATTTGTTACATCACCTGTCACACAATGATGCCGCCAACAAGCTTCATTGCGATTCATCTCATTTTCACTCTCCAGACCGCTCTGTCACCGTCTGTGCTTCGATAAATGAGAACACAGATTAGAGTCTCCAGATACAGTAGATAGTCCGCTGTTCATCTTGTTCAGACAAACCCCCGTCCCATAGAAGATTATCAACAGTGTGTGATGACAGATGACCATCAATTACTGAGATGATGAGTCCAGTGTGCACACTTCTACTGTCTACACACATATACACACTCATAAACAGCGCTCAGGATGCTTTATTTGGACTTCTATTATGTCGAACATCCTGACAGGTTGAAACAGGTCTGCACCAGCCAATCACTGAGTGTGTATACCTCTGTGTGTGTGTATGAGAGTGAGTGTGTGTTTGATGTAGACTGATGGAGAGCTGTCACCCACAGAAAGGAGGGTTGTCAGTATGCACTGCCTCTGCTCCCTTGTTCATTGTCTGCACTCCGATCTGCCCTGCGTTGGCGCGCGAGCGTGTGTGTGTGTGTGTGTCTTTGTCCTTGCTTTGGTCGGAAATGACTTTGAGAAGCACAGCAATACTCCCAACAGTCAATATCATCCAATATCACCCCTCTGGAATCAACATGGTGGTGTTGTTATTGGCTGAAATGTGTTGCTGCTTCATTTTTTTTCATGCCGTGGTGACATTTTTTGGCACCAGCTCCTTTCCTATTAGTGATGTGCTGGATGACGGCTGATGATACAGATTTACCACAAGAAAGGCTAGGCCGAGAGTTGAGTTTTGGTTCAGTGGTTGAGAGTGTTAGATTACAGTTTGTATCTCTCAGCGTCATCCTACTTTTTCAGTGTTTGTTCAACAAAATGAGCAAATACAGCCGACACTGTAGATTAACCTACACACATGAGTTGTAATAATTATACTGTATCAAAAGCTGCCTTCTTTACCACTTCCTTATCCA
Source organism: Halichoeres trimaculatus (assembly GCF_033239565.1). Taxonomy (NCBI): domain Eukaryota; kingdom Metazoa; phylum Chordata; class Actinopteri; order Labriformes; family Labridae; genus Halichoeres; species Halichoeres trimaculatus. The sequence continues at coordinate 10,813,159 of NW_027437196.1, forward strand.
TCTCCCTTCCCCTCCCTTCTTCTGCGGCTGGCTTTGATGAGGCGGCGTGTGGTGAGAGCTAATGACAGGCGTGAGCGCGGCTGAAATGTCACACCAAATGTTAAGTCAACATGATCATCAGTCTGACCCGTGTTGATGAATTATGAATACATCTCACCTGAACAGTGATTTGTTAAAGGGGACAGAAGGAGTCCATCAAGCTGTATGTGGATGCATCTGACTCAAACCCGATGCAAATGTTTAAAAAAGTCGGAGTGGTGTTTCAGAACTGCATGAGCTTCCGATGACCTGAGATCAACTCTCATTATAGCTTCATCTCCAGCGCGGCCCTCCCACCGTTCTGCCACCCACTATTTCCACCACAGAGTGAAGTGGAGTGAACTTCCCACTCTCCTCCTGAAACAAAAACCACATGAAGTAAATGCAGAAATTTTCCTTTAGTAGAGGCTCACTGTTATACGAGACAGCAAATGTGATCAGCCCTACCATTAGTTAATGGTGCCTTATTCTGATACATGATTTAAATGTGGTTTAAAGAGGAGGTATGATGCTTTTCCATATTTTAAATATGGATATACAGTATCACTGCTGGATGTTCACACAGAACATGCAGCTTTTCAATCTGCTTAATATGTTGTAGAAATCCCTGAATCTGTCTGTAAACTGCTCAAAACAGTCCATTTTAAAAGCTCTTGGTAAGATCTTTGCAAGATCTCCAGGGGACTTGTCAAAATTATGATGTAAACCTCATAAGGATCTCTGAACTACTTCATAGCACAGTGGAGGTTAAGGCCTTAAACACCAAAGTCTGCCCAAAGCTCAGCCTCTAAAAGCCTGCCAAAGGGCTGGCCAATCAGAGGAATGGGGGTTTTGTGGAGCTGGGAGCCTTAAAGAGACAGCAGCTAAAATAAAGCGTTTCAGACAGAGGCTGAAATAAAGGTTGAAAATAGATTTTTTTTGAGCTGCAAATCACGTAAATCCACTACAAGGGACAAGAAGAAGCCCTTGGATAAAACCGCAATACCCCCTCTTTAAAAGAAATAATAGTTTGAACCATTTGTGTTGTTGTAAAGATTCAAAAATGTCTGACAACCAAGTTAGAAAAGACTTTTACTTGGTATGTATAAGCCGCCTTATCGGGTGGCTGCTGTTTTCATCCCAGACAAGTCAAAGCCCCTTCTGTCTTGTTTTGGGACCAGGGATGAGAATGTTTAAATTGACCTCACTAGTGAGTAGTTTTTTTAAACAAAACTACTCACTAGTGAGGTCAATTTAAACATTCTCATCCCTGGTCCCGAAACAAGACAGAAGGGGCTTTGACTGGTCTGGGATGAAAACAGCAGCCACCCGATAAGGCGGCTTATACGTACCAAGAAAAAGTGCTTTTCTAACTGTTTAAATTGACCTCACTAGTGAGTAGTTTTTTTAAACAATAAATCTGAATAATGTTGTTTTAAAGCTGTAGTTTAGCCTCCTACCACTAGCTGGGGCTGTAGCCTTGTTGAATGGTTGTTAAAATACTATAAAGCCAGAGACTGTATAAAACGGACGTAGCCTCCGCAGCGTCACCCGTCTGTTCCTGACACCGTGAAATGAAGCCAATCAGTGGACGCAGCCGCATTTGATATGACGCCAAGTCAAGTTAGAAAAAGTAGTCTGAGTGTTATCTACTTTTAAACTAGTCTTTATGTTCCTGTCTAAACCAACATTAAATATATCACGTCATGGCATCACTATTAAAATGTCTTTATTTTAAAACATTCAGACTCTAAATTTCCACCACAACATTTGAAATCATGATCCTACCACACTGAGTAAATGGATTCCAAAGTGGTGATCAGGTTGTGCAGCAACAGCTCGCCTTAAGGAATCTGAAAAATCAAACTGACACCCACAAGCAGAGGCCACCTGGGTAATCCTGGCTGACCGTTGCCTTGTGTGACTGTGCATAATGACGTAGCCTCTTAATGAACTCATCAAAACCCCTGCTGGATTCTTCTCTCAACCTGCTGCTGAGAGGCTGCACAGCAGGCTTTATGGCAGTCATTACGCCACAGCACCAAGAAGCTAAAACACCGTGGAATATTGAGCAAACATCTTATTCTAAATAGATGATTAGTAACCATTAAGTGAGTCATAACTAAGAATATTTATTTCAACCTTGCAGGGGCAAATGCTGAAAAGTTCTCTTGTAAGAGACCAAAATGCTTCGAAAACACAGGCTACAGTTTTTTTTTTTTATATATAGACATTCCCACTTAAAAAAGTCCACAGATTTGAGGTCCAGTGTGAGAGGGCTTCAGCATTCAGGAACTTCAACCAGCTGAAGCAAAATGTCTTACTGCTCCAAGCCTGGAGGGAGAATCAGTCAACAAATTCTACTTATAGGACTATATATTCCTACTGGTCATGTTGGCCTGCAGTGGCTTTTTCCTGATCATGTTGGGCTGTAAATATGATCGAATTTGATGTAAAAATCAATGTAAAATTAAAGAAACGAGTATAAAGAGAGGGTATTATGATATCCTGTAATTGAAACTTGACTATAGAGAGACAATCTTCATGAGATTTTAAAAAAGACTTGCTAAAACTATGATATCATTACACTAGGATCACCTAACTTTATCATGTTGTAGAATTGGGCCTTAGAGGCTGTTTACATGACAATAGTCTTAGGGTCAAACGCGAAAGTTTTGATGCGTTTTGGCCTTGCGTTTCCACGGAAACTGCGCTTTAGCGGGCCTAAAACCCAAACTTTTGAAAATGGCTTTCAGAGTGCAGTTTTTAAACAGTAAGCTGGCGTTTTCAGTGGAAACGCTGACATCATGCTCCACTTCGCGCAAGTGCATACAACAGTATGTACCGTTGTAACATTCATCGCGGACTACCATGTTGAGCTTGTGTTGCTCAATCTGCTGAATCTGCTGACTGTCTTTCAACAAAATGTGCATCTGTTGCTCCACTTCTGCACTTAGTATTCCCCAAAACACCAGATGATCGGCTCAGCACTACTTTGATTTAGAGCAACTAAAAGTGGCTTCTGCACAAGACAGTTATAGCGCCACCTACAGGCCTGGCATTCTTACTACAGCATTTTCAGTCCCTCTGTAGACGCTGATTTTTTTCACTGCGTTTTAGCGTTTTTGGATTAAACGTTGTTGTGTAAACCAGGGCCTCAAACACTAAGGTCTGCCCCGAGCCTCCAGAGGACTGGCCAATCAGAGGAAAGGGTGTCTGTGGGGCAGGGGGCCTTAAAGAGACAGCAGCTAAAACAGAGACTGAAATAAGGGTTTCTAAAACACCATAGGTCTCTGTTGTTTTGTCCACTGTCATCTTGTGCACCTCACACTCTAGCTTTGACTGCTTTTAATGTCATCTACTTCCTCCTGAGAGCCAACACCCTAACACTTCTGATTTGACAAGGAAGACTTCACACAATGACTGACGTGTCAATATATAACTTTAAGAGGGGAGCGTCACTTTTCATGTCCTGAAAAATGTGTGATTGTTTCCCATATTCTATTGTCATTACTTAGTAAAACTAACATCTTTATATTTGAGGCAGTTGATGCACCAGTAATTCTTTAGATTTGTTCAATATTTATATATAAGGACCAGTTGAAAATATGTGAAACTTTGCACATTGACTGTGCTGTAAATGGTGATTATTTTTATTCGTACACACACTGAATGAGTACATCCATTCATACATTATAGATTCCCTGCATGTTACCTTGACTGTACTCTGCAGGGTCTTAGGGAGGCTACTATAGCTCTGCTGCATTCTGCTGTCCATCTATCTGCCCATCACTTCTATTTGATGTGTTCAATGAACAGAGAATAGACAAAGAGACTCAGCTGAAAGGCATGGACAGTATAGAGGAGATTTGATAACTCATTGAAAAGCATCTTTTGGGCAGCAGGTTCTTTGCGGCTGTGTGGTGAAAGGCCTGCTGGGAGGTCTGACTGTATTAGTGGAGGTAGAGGCTCTTGTGTTCTGCTCAACTGGAAAACCGCAGGACAAAGACCGGCACTGCCTAATCCCTGCTCGGCTGCAAAACAAAAGAGAAAGCTGCTGCTTTATCAAAACTACAAGGCATTCTGTGTGTCCGCATTTGTGCGGATGTGTGTGTGCATGTTTGTGCGTGTGATTTTTTTTTTCTTTTTTTTATGCAGCTGTGTTCATGCTGTGCCAAGAAAATGATTTATTCAATATTTGATGAAGTGGCAGCCAAGCTGTTAAAACCAATGTTGAAACGTGTTGTTAAGAACCGCGCTTCTTTTTTGCCTGCTTGCTTCCTGCTCAATCTCCATGTGATTTCTGAACATGTAAACCACCTTCAGCTGAGAGAAATTGGATCTGCCAGAGCTGCTTTTGCTCACTTTAAAGTCACATTTTGGATCTGATGGCGGATTTGATCCACTGGTACATGTTTCTGAGTTGGTGGATTGAAGCGTAGGTAGAGTGTCGGCGCCTTCAGAAGTGTCTCTAATTAAATTCTGGTGTTTTTGTTTCTTTAACTGATGATATAGACGTGTTTTGATGGATCATCTTTTAAATTGGCGAGACGTAAAGTGTGACAACACCTTAGTTTGAGCTTCATAATGAATTTCCTGGTTGTTATATAACAGTCATATCCTGTTACTTTTAAAACAAACCTTTAAGAAGTATAGATTGAAAAATAAGACACGAGGAAGGGAAAAAGTCAAATCTTTAAAGCCTGAAGGGTCTTTAAAAATGTATTTTTTTAAACCCAGGAAAAACAAAAAGTTGCATTTCTTAAGTCTCACTTTATTTATGAAGAGCTCCACTTTGGTTGAAACTTTTGATGAAGTTCAAGTCTCTGCTTCGTAGTCCAATAAATGAGTACAAAAACAACTTAGAAGATGATCTTTTGAGAAACATGTGCATGACCTAACATTAGCTCCATATGGCTGCATCAACAGCTTAAGAGTTTTGGTCTGATTGGATTAGTTGGCCTCCTTTAAATCACTTAAAAACTCTTTTTGCATCATTAGAAGTTGTCAGAGAGGCGGATGAGGCCTGCATGATGACCAGTTCTGGTTTATAATACGCAAATGATCAAGTTTATGCCTGTTGACTCAGCTACTATCGACCAAATGTGGACGTCAATGACCGGGCCAAACGCCACTCCAACACCCATCTATATATTTGTGTGTGTGTGTATGTGTGTGTGTGTATTAAAGGAGGCTGGAGGTGGTGGGTGGGAGCCGGGTGAGGACACTCCTTTTGTCTCAGCTGTCACGGCTGGGCGACCCCAGAGCCCCTCGGAGGCCCCAAAGGCCCCAGAGGCCAGGCCTTAGCAATAAGTCCACGGGCCCCCAGGCCGTGAGAACCCCGGCCCTGGTCAATGAGCGCTGGGAGTCTGGGGACCCTGGGAGCAACGGGCTGGGCCATCTGGAGCAGAGAGCAGAGACCCTGACACATGGCTGTCACTCGAAGGAGACACGCAGAGATGTGGACACAAGACAATGTTGGCCCCATGTTTCTGCGCATGCTTCTGTCTATCCATGTCACACACACACACATATACACACACACACACACACACACACACACACACACACACACACACACACACACACACACACACACACACACACACACACACACACGGATACACTCGTTCAGATTTGTGGAAATGACAGGACAAAGGAGATCAGGGGAAAGTGAGAGGGGAAACTTTCGGGGAAATGTCCTTTTATGTTTTAAAAGGAAGGACAGTTCAAACCATCCAGCAACTTCAGGTGTTGACAGATGAAGCCACTGCAGATCACTGGAGAAATAACCTTTTTACAGCCTGGTACAAACACGATTTTGATTGGACTTTCTCATTTCTACTTTTCCGGACAACTGTCCATTTACTTGGCTGTTTTGTTGAAAGAAAAACAGAAATAATTGATATAATTTATTTAATTCGGGGTGTGGTCAAAGTGACAGAAAGAAATCAACATTGTAGCTGCACACCAGGAGGCTTGAGGCCCCTTAACTATAGTTTTTTAGACTATACAACACTCAATCATTCCTTTGCTGTACAACATTTACTCTTTGAAGCTTTCACATTTGGAATGTTAGTTGAATACCTCAAATGAAGTATCGACCACACCCATTTTCGAAGTTATCCCTAAAGCAACCTGCCACTCTGAGCTTATTACTGCACATATTTCAATTTTTATCCCGGAACAAAATAATTACCCCAAAATGTGTATAAAAATAGCTTCAAACAAACTCTGGTAACTCTACGGTTTTCTGAATCTCACAAGAGAATTCCCCTTGAGGATTCAGAGGATGTAGTAACTTTGGTAAACACTCGAACACAGAAAATCAATGTAGAATATCTGACTTGTACGCATTATTTAAGTCACCTACATATGTTTTGGCGGTTTGGTGCATAGTGAAAACTTGGAGATGGTCATTTTGCAGCCTGGTTTTATCATATGACTGTAAGCGCAAATGTGAGGCAGAGCTGACAAATTTGGTCCAGTTTCATGATAAACAAAAAATAAATAAATAAATAAAAACCCTTATTTAAAAACTTGAGACATAACTGGACCTATTTTTTTTTTCCTTTACCTTATTTTCTAAGATCTAATGGTTTAGTCTGCAATAGGGTTAATACAAATGGTCAAAACTGCAGTTCATCGAGTGTCCACTTGAGGCTGGCTTCAGAAGCACTGGAAACCAAATTCACAAACATTAGGTAAGTTTAATTTATAAAGCAAAAGGTTTCCTGACTGTTTCCTGTTTTTCTGAGCTGAATATTTTTTTCTGGCTTTTTGTGTCTTTTTGTAGAGGAAAAGACAGTGCCTAGAGCAGGAAAAGAGGCAAGAGTAGAGAGTAGGGTTCAAAATTACAGTAATTTTGAAGTTGGAAACTTTCGTGGGGTGTTTTCGGAAAATTATATTGACTGCATTTTCCTGATCATATACATGTATGAATGTTAAATATTTTGGTTTTTCCATGAGCAACCACACATTGAATCATGGCTAACATACAATTATTTAATCAAGTTCATAACAAGAAAAAAACCCTGAAAACTTCCAAAATTTCCTAGGAATTTTTTTGGCAATTTATTTAAGTTGACAGCAACAAATCCCTGAAAATTTCTAACATTCCTGAGCTACAAGTCCTGGAAATTATCGAAACGTTGAAACTGAATTTTTGGAGCCCTAGTAAGGAGTGACCAAAGACTGTAAAAAAAAAAAACTGCTCCCCCTGGTGGCTGGCTTCAATAATGGTCAAAAAAATCTGTCTCTCCAGTCATTCCAGATGGGCTGTGGTCAAACTTAAAAAAAATGAATGGACCTGTTAGAAATGTTCCTCACATCCGATTGTTGTGGTGATTTAAGATATTATTTGGCTGCCTTGTATTCAAGTCCTCTTTTTTCTGAAAAGTCTTGTTTTCATTGGTTATAAGAGGTTAAAAACCAAGTTTTACCTCACGTTTAACAATGATTAACAGCTGCTGTTCTTATGTATTTTTTCGGGGGTTGTAAAATATGTCGGGAGGTAGAGTCAAGAAGTGATTAGACTCTCGAAAGAAAAAAAATATTATTTTTGTCACCCCGCTCCGCTCAGATTCTCCCAGAATCCCTCACAGTTTTTACTGCGCAGACTCTGGCTGCACTGCTACAATGGCTGCGCCTGTGATGGAGGAATTTTGGCTTCAAAACCGTACAATAGTTAATGGTGGAGCCACGCTGTCCACTCCATATACAGTCTATGGGACTGACATGTGGGAAAGAGGCCACAGGTTTGATTTGGAGTCGGGCTGCGTGAGAGCTAGCCTCATGGGGTGTGCAACCTACCTGCTATGTTATAACAGCGCCCTGAAAGCGCTACTTTTGTAAACTTGGATATCAGACACATAGTGGTGTGATTTTATACTTTTGATCAGTTTCCAAATATTTGATTAGATTTCAGGTTTCCACCATATTTGCTTTATAATTGACATAATCAACAAATCATGATTCATATTGAATTGCCAGAGTATAGCATTAAACTCAAACTGAATTCATATCCTTCTCTTTTCTATCTTACTCTTAATGCGTCAGTCTGTTTATTCTCTTTTGTATACGTAGTACTGATCTTTGTGAAGACACACACACACAGCCACTGTTACACACTCACACCCTTTGTAGACGCCTCAAAGGTGAAAACACGTTAGCTGTGGCTGCGTAATGGCACTAGCTACCGCCTGAGTGGTGAGTGGTCGTCTTTTCCAGCTGAGCAGATTAGCATAGATCTCCCACGCAGACAGAGTTGACCTTCACTCTGGCAAACACTTGTCAAAATGCCAACGATAATTACCTGCTCTCTCTTCGCAAACAGCACAATGGTTTATCCACCTGCATCTCAGGCGTGGAGGATGGATCCGTGGCACTGTAGCCGCGTGTTTTTTCGAAAACATATGCCGTTTGTAAAGGTAATATAAGCGACGAGGGATTCCTATGTGGCGCAGGTGTGCAGCTGCTTCTTTTTGCTTGATATTGTAATATTTACCATTCCGAAGCCAGTGAGCCACCAGAGGCGAAGGAAATAAGTGTGAATTAAATTTTTCTGAATGTAGCCACCACTCATGCCTGGACACAGTTTTCATACAAAAAAATCAAATTAGATTTGTTGGTGTGGGTTTGCACCATCAAACCTGCAAGAAACTGTCTGTTCGTTCTTTCGTTTCTTTTCTTTTTTTTGGGGGGGAGTGCGTGATTGCGTTCCTGCTGTAACATCTGTATTGTCGAGCGTAGAGGTCAGAAAACAACCTCTCCCCCTTCTCCGTCTCCCTCCCCTCATCACTGACTGCCCTCTCTGCTTGAGTGCCTGAATGTGCTCAGTTCGGTGATCAAAGTCTTCCTTGGTCTCTTCTCCTCCATTGCCCCTGGCTTTGTGTGTGTATGTGTGTGTGAGAGTGTGTGAGAAAGAGTGTGAGTGTCATCCAGCTACATGCCCCGCTTTCCGTCGTTTAAACCGTCAGTCTCACTATCTTCTATCAGTCTCAGTGGTACGCTGCGAGGCTCCCCTTGCATCATCTTTGCATCTGCTGGAGGGCACACACACTTTTGTACACACACACACATATTAACCTGCGATGATGCTTATTCGATAGGACACATCTCACATTTCCGTCGTCTTAAACATTTATGCATTGTTGATCTCGCTAACTTCCCCTTTCTCTGCTGCGAACGGTAAACCAACTTCCCACTCCACACATACTGTGCATTTCTGTGTGTGTGTGTGTGTGTTTCTTGCTGCAGGATGCTAGATAACCAGAGTTTTATGAGTCACTGGAAACTGCTTAACATATCGTTTTTGTTTTTTTGATTATTTTTTTTTTTTGCTTGAAACTTTTCGTCTCCAGTGGAGTGTCAGATGTCTTTAAAAATTCAAGGTCAGGATCTGTTTCTTTGTCTCCGGTAGAGCCTCCAGGAAGAGAAAATATCTCAAATTGCCAAAGACAGCTATTTAAAAAAGGGCTCAAATAGGGCACTCTTCTGCTTGAAATCATCTTCTTATTGTCCTTGTCCCTGACTCTTTGTGAAAGGTGTCGTGTAGAAGCGTTTACTTTCCTCCCTTAAAGCTGAGACTGTTCCAAGCGATGAATCGAGCTCTGTCTTACACTCGCCTTTATCCTGTTTATCCTGCTTATTCTTTTCAGCCGCGCTCTGCCTCCATGCTCCCTTGCTCTTCCTTATTCCTTCCCCCTCTCCTTCAGTATTATCCCTGCACCTCTGCGGTGTAGGGTCAGGGCTGCGCTGCTCCTGTAAACATATTTACTGAGTCAACATTGCTGTTGCAGAGCAGCTGAAGACAGTAACAGGTGCCTGTCAACAGCCGGCCCGATCTCCAGTGCATTAAAGGATCTTTGCTGTAGACGAGGATTAGTGTCGCCTGGCATTGTTTGTTTGCTAATTCCATCTCCAAGGTATTTGTTGAAAATAGGCATGAATAATTGAAAGCGATTTCTAGTGGACGAAACGAAGCCATCAGCGAACGGAGGGAGATTAATGAGTAGGGGGTGAAACACGAGGCAAATTGGAACAACGGAGCAACCTTTTCACAGACACCCGGAGAGACCCTGATTTCGTAAACAAACATTGTATATGCATTGTTTCTTTGGAGAAAAAGAGCATTGGAATGAGGAAGATGGGGATAAAGGAAGGGATACAGCAATATGTTTAAATGTGAAGTGTGTCAAAGCATGATGCCGTGGTATTAAGATGTTTTCTCAATTTTCTCAATACTGAGCGATTTCAAATTGAATCAACATTTTGTCTGCCGTCCAAATGTGTTTTTTGATGTAAATCCAACTTTCTGACAAGGTTATGAATACTGATAATGCTTCTGTCTTAACTGCAAGTCTTAATCCTTGAGCAGAACTTTGCATCAGTAAGTGTTTGTGCTCGTTGTTGAAGAGAGAAAAAAAAAGGTTGTAACCATCAAAAGTCTGCATGTTGTCAGTCCATAAACACAGCAGTGTGGACAAAAACATAATTTGGTCACAGCACTATTCCTATTTCTACGCATTAGACACTTTTTCAGAGTTCACATCTGTTTCTAAAACTTTAAAGCTAACTGCTATGATTTAAAAAAAATCTGATGAGTATGTTATGTGTCATCTTTATAAAGCTACTTTCTACTGCAGGGTTAAGTGTGTTATTTCTTAACTTTAAATGACAACACAATATGTATTTCTCAGCCATCTGGGACTCCCCCAGACTCATAACTGTGGTAGCTATCACTCTTCTATATCTGGTTATGATTTGCCATTAAAGAAACATTGCAAATCTGCTGGGCTTCTGAAATATGTTACAGAAATATTTAATTGTACTAGTTTGAGCAATATGGTACCACTTTTTGATTGATTTCTTTCCATATTACATAGAATTAAAGTCCCAAAAAGATGAGTCATAAAGGGATGCAGTCTCTCTTCCTCCTCCTCTACACTAGGGATAGGCTTTATAAACCTGCTGTAAACCATTTCAAATACCTTTTTAGTTTGAGCCACTCTCTTCAAAGAGTTAAGACCTGTTTTATCATCTAAAAAGTGTGCTCTCATATATTGGTGCGACTTCAATACTGGTATTAAATTGCTGAGTGAGGTATTGAGCTGTGATGTGGTATTTTATCCAGGAGGTGGCGCTCTCATCTAGCTGAAGCTTCATCCCGGTGATGCACAGCCATGACGATCAGTGTTGCCGCTACCCTCACAGTTACGCTACTGTGCCTAGCTAGTACTGTACAAGTTGATCGTTATGTCCGAAAACAAATGCAGGGAAAACTGAAAAGAGCTAGCTAGCAGCGCAGAAAATGCCAGTTGTCGATCTCGCTGAACGCGGTGGAAATCGTCACGTAGGGAGGAATAAATTCGCTTAGTATCTTAATGAATTGCACTCATTTTTTTATTATAAAAAATGATTTAGAAACTGTTTTATCCCCTGAGAGAGCTCCAAAAACCAACTGTATTTTCTGTATGCAATAAATTATATTTAATGGTATTTGTTGGCTCTATTATCAGAACTCCTTGCCCTACCTTGTGTTTATGTGGAATGCCAAAGCCCGAGTTGGGAAGGGCACACCTTCCCTCTCTTTCATATACAGGGCTCTCGAGTGTCACGCATTGAGCGTGACAGTCACTCTTTTGGGTCTTTTGTCACGCACTCCCGCCACACATTGTATTTCTCACGCTGAAAAAAATGTCCACAGAGAGACTTGACTTGGACTTGTGAACAATCATTATGATCTCTCTTTTCCTGGCGTATAAACATTAGGAAAACTATGAAATGTCTGATCAGCTATGGCGCATCATAGATATGACGCGCACCTGGGGGTCCCGCACATTAGTACATCTGATGCCGCCACGATCCGCTCTGTGGACGATAGGCTCGATATCTTCCATCTAAAGTGTGGCTGTTACGTGTGAATATCTGACCTAAATACCTCCCGAAACGCTCGCCGTCTTTGGGGGCTGCCCCCTGTGTGCTGGTGAGAGTGCCTCCATGGATTATGGATCCAAAACTTGAGAGCCCTGCATATACATGCATAAAAAAGCCAAGGCAGGAAGAGCAGCAGCAAAGTCCTAGGGGTACATGACAGAGGGGGTGTCAGTGACAATCCATGCTACACAGGTAGAATCATAGGCTTTGTTAGGCATGGGCTTCAGTAGCCCAGAATGTTTGCTCCCCAGCCCAAACATCAAAGTCCCTTTTTTCCTTCTGTGCCCCGTGCAGCAGTCTAAAGGCTGTGTTTTGCTTTCCGCTCCAATTTGACACTTGGAAATGAGACCCACGCGTGAGACCCATAGACTGTATATAACATGGACGTAGTCTCCAAAACTTCGAAGTACATTGGCTATCGCAGCCATATTGGTAGTGGCAAGGGCTTCGCGTACAGCTATAGGGCACCTGTCGGTCATGTGACCCTGAGCTGTGCCTCTGATTGGGCAAGCTTGTGACCTTAGTATCCTCTGAACTGCTGAGTAAGAAAAAAATGTACCTCCCTGTACAGTGTGTGCTAATAGTAAAATTAGTGACTCAGACAAGAGACATTTTTTGAACCAGGCTGTAAATAGGTTAATTTCTGCTTTGAAAATGGCTTATTTTGGCTTGGTGTATGTGACTTCCGGTACTTCTGAAGCCAGCCTCAAGGGAACACTCCACAAACATCTGTTTAGTCGATAACATCAAATCAGGTTGCAGCAGCTTTTTTGGGAAAAGTAATGTTAGCTTTCTTACTAATTAGCGCATGCTAGCAGCCATTGCTATGACTGACTGGTTAGCTCAGGGGTTGGCAACCTGCAGCTCCTGAACCTAGATAATATTATTTGAATTGATTTTATTTTTGGTGTTTTTTTGTATTTCATTAGTTTAAAAATCTAATTCTAAATTTGAAGATTATAGTGTTTTTCTCACATAAAAAAAAAAAAAACGTGTAACTTTTTGATGCTCGTATACCTTACACCAGCCAACAGCTTTTACTAGAAACTTTGCCAAGCCCCGAATAATCTTGCCTTAGCCCCCCATCCTCCAAAATCCTAGAAATGCCCCTGTTAGCTAGTACACCATTAACTAATTCAACAACTTAAAAAAGCTTCATAGTTGTTTTGATGTATTTTCAGTTACATATAAAACATATCACTTACATTTATTTCTTACTTTTTTCTGTCTGTAAGCAGCTGACTCGTGAGCATCTATCTCATACCTTGACATTCTTGCTAGCTGAGTTTACATCTCTCACACACAAATGTAAGGAACAGCCAGTTAGTCCCTTTTGATTGTTGTAGAAATGTATTAAGTGTGTTGATTTCAGGAGTTTCTCTTCTTTGGCACAGACTCTGAGCGCACATGAAGAACAGACGAATGTGTTATTTGTATATTTGTTTGTCACAAACCGTTCCACTTTGCAGGGACTCGTCATTCCTTGACTTCATATAACTGATCATATCTGGATTTGAGCCAAAGCATTATTTTGATCCAAGCAGAGACTTTGCTATGATCTAATTTCCAGCTGAGACACGCAGGCTGGCTGACAACAACACATTTTCTCACACATGGTGGTGAACTTAATAACACAATGGCTCACTGGCTTCATGTTTTATACACTGACAAAATGGCACATTGTGCCACAAAGTTATAATGATGATTAGCTCTCTCGGAGACAGTCACACATCAGAGTTTCTCTGTTTTAACAGAATGTGGTGGAGATAAAATGTGTGTATCTGCAGACATATTCTGAATACATCTGCTCTGCGTTTGTGTATCAAGTTTCATGGCCATAGAGACGGTGAATACTCGTCCAGTGCTGCGGGTTTAAGCACCATGTCGAGCAGAAAACCCAACCTCCTCTTTGGCTCCACTCTCTTGTTCCCTTTTTTTTTTGCTTCATCTCGACCCCTCCACTCATCTCTTTATTCCCCCCCGTCCCTTCATCTTCCTGCCTGCATCCACTGTGAACGCCGTGCTGATGGCCCTCATGTCGAGAACAGCGGGTACTTGTGCATCATGTTTGTTGAATGCACAGTGGTTTGTACACTCGATGGGTGCTACTTTGTGCAGCAGCAGAGACAAACAGCTATGTAAATGAGCCTCTTCCCATTTCCTGCTATGAGTCATAATTCAATAGAAGAAAATCATAATGAAGATCTGGCCTGAAAATTACGGAGGGTTTTAAAGTTATAGAGAAGTAAACTTTTTGCCTATGTGCGATGGCTTGGTTTCTCTTTCTGTGATCTGATTTATTTCATTGTAGTCTCCTTCCCGCTATTTGTGTGGGAGCAACATCCAAATGAAGGACATTACTTTTTACTGCCAAAAACTTTATTTTTTAAATGTTTTATTTTTTGTGACGCATAAAAAAGTCATCCGAGTATCAGTCTCATCCCATAATAACTACATGACATCTTCAATGACTCCACTATGAGCAGCACTAAAACCCTGAAGCAGAAAATTGAAGATATTACCTTGCTTGAAACGAGTTCCCGAGAGGAACTTTCAAATTGTGTTGATTTTGGCGCCCCCTGTTGGCAAAGCTGCACTTTTTATGTCTTAGCTGATTTTGGCCTGCACATGGGTAGTTTATGTTTGCTGCTTCACTTTACCTAAAAATTACCAGATAGAATGTATTAGCCTTCTCATTGGTTGTCTTGTTTGTCTTTTCACTTGCCTGAAAGATGCATCACTGTCAGAGGTAGAGTCTGTAATCCCTTTGGGCTTCTATGCATGTATGTCAGTGTCTGTGTCTGCCTCAAAACCTCTCCTCTGCCTGTATATTGTTTTGGGACATTTCTTGGCAGAGAGTTAGCGTAGTTACCTCAGCCAATCACAGCGCACCCAGTGTTCAGGTTGAATATGGGTGTTGATTAGCGAGTGGAAGAAGCTATCCCGAGTGGCCATGATAGTGGACATAGCACAGAGCACAGAAAAATTGCTTAAAATAATCAAAATGAAACGAAACGCTTAACAGATTAAACTTTTTCCTAAGCGAGGGTGAAGCTTGGCTCGACTTTCACTCGCTTTTGGGCACTTGGGGAGCTACTTGAGATGAAGAGCGACACACATTGACTTCCTTACTGAACAGGTATGTGTCAAAGACCCTTGATTAGCTTGTGCTAACATGCCAAGTCAGGTGCACGGCTCTCAAGTCTCTCCCATGTAGAAACTCAATGCTACAGGTGGTTGCAAGGCTAGTGAGAATGTGCGTGTAGTCACGGTCGGAGGCTGTGGGCGTGTGCTGCTGCTGGCCCTGAGCCAAAGAGGAAGAGCCCAGTTTGAATGTTGTGTTCACTAAAAAGTAACGAAAATTCACAGAGACCCTACCTTTAAATTTATTAAATTTTCTGACCATCAAAAACTCCTCTGAGGAGCTTTCACATCCCCAGCTGTACAGAATCTGTCAAGTCATAGAGACATCTTAGATAATCTTAAGGATTTTTAGGGTAGGGTCATGTTAAGACTATTTGACCAGCTATAAAACAATGTGAAACTAAAATTGACGTCTTGAAATGACATTAAAAAAGAAGCAAACTCAACTATCTGTAATAAGATTTATAGCTTTGATATAGCTGTTTTTACTGGTGTTGCCTACTGCTGTTGTAGGGTAAATGTAAGAAAGTGCAGAATTTCCCCAAGAAAGATTCATAGTAACTGATTGAACTGACTGTCAGAAGACATTAGGACCTTTTCTATTCATGCACCAATTTGTCCTTAGTATATGCCAAAATCAGACCAACAGTTCCTCTCAGAAGCTTTAAATAAATTGAGTGTAGTTTTAGTTTAAGCAGTCCACAAAGTCATGCTTCTCCCACAGAACATCAGCTGCTCATAACAGCTCAGCTGATTATATTTAAGCATCTGATTGGCAAGTAGCTAAAACTTAACTTTCTGCTCCCCATGCAAACAGTTTTGTAACCCACCTTCATCTCAAAACCTCATTTAATGTGTATTTGCTGATGCTCTCCCTGCCTTAACTTTTCATGTATGCAGGAATTAAAGAGAAAGGCAGATGTGCTCTACCCACCTCAGGCTTCGGCGTTCCACATAAGCAGGTGGAAGAGCAGGGGGCTCCCAGAACAAAGTGATACCACCAAATTTAGTTATTCCATGCAAGTAATTGACTCTTTTGACAAGAGTGGCCCTGACTGAAATTCATGTTATTCACAATTAAGTGGGAACATCCGGTCTAATAACATGAGGCAATGAGCAAGTGCTAAAAATCTGACATTCGTTGAGTTTTTGCTTGAGGCTAGCTTCAAAAGTACTGGAAACCACATTCACACCAAGCCAAAAAAAACAATTTTTTTTTCTTTAAAAAGAAGTAAAAATATGTTTACTGCTTGGTACACAAAATGAATTCAGTCTAAACATCTAATTTGATGTAGAAGATATTAAGATGAAGAGTTTGCCCAATCAGATACACTGCTCCGCTGACTGACAGGTGGTCGGTGTGGAGGTTTAAAGCTAGCCCCATTTCTGATATGGCTGCCAACAACATTTGCTCACGTATGAAAGACGCTTTATTAAATGCTGTTAGGTCTTAAAAACTAATTGTCAAGTAGACATCCCCAGGTCAAATCAAAAAACAGCATTGATTACTCAGCAGTGTTTAATTCGGCAGAGAGAAGCCAAAATAATCAAAAAGGATGAATCACTACAACAACTTAACTTAAGCTGATCTAAGCAAATGAAAACGGTTTTATCATTTAGATAACCAGTCAACATTGTCAGTTTAGACACTTTTTTTGATATCATTATGTCGGTCATCACCACAAGTGTCTTGGGATGTGTTCGGGTCGTTAGTGTGGCTGTACAGATAATCCCAAATTAGTAACCACAAACAGATGAGCGCAGTTGCTGTGATTGAGGATTATTTTTATTATCAGTTAATCTGCCTGTTGTTCTTTTGAGTCATCAATAACTCTTGTTGAAACTCAGTGAAAAATAATCCAATCACATAACCCATTTTCTTGCTTATTTTCAATTAACACAAAGTGATTAGAAAAATCCTGCCGGCCAAAAAAATGACTCCTATTATCACTATCATTTGAATGTTTTTTGGTGCCTGAAATTATCGTGTCGCCCCAACACAACACTGTTTGTCTAACTTTGTTTATCCCTCTCTGCTTTTAGCTCGCTGTATACGATCCAGACTAATCTACAGTTAGAGAAACTCTCCACATTGTTGATGGTGTACTTTCTGAATACATATACGGTGTTTGTTTTTGAATATGGCTGTTAATGGACTAACAAAAGCGCCTGTGTGTATCAAAGAGGCAGCAGATGACTCTTTAAGTGCTTGAAGCTACAAAGGGGTTGTTATACAACAAAAATAAAGAGGTGGCCATACATGCCTCTCCAGGTGTGTGTGTGTGTGTTTGCTGAGTATATCACTGTCTCTGCTCATAAGCATGTGTTTGTATGTGCATGTGTTTTTCTCCTCTTAATGGTACATCCGTGCTTAAATTGGCCCCTGAATGCAGCGTCGGCTCTGTCAGTGGTTCTGTGAGCTACAAGTGTAGAGAAACAAAGAGAGCCAGGGAGCTTCAAAGCGAGTAGGTGACATTTTCGGGCTTTCCATCTTCAAAGCACTATTTGCTTTTGTAGTTCCTCTTTGAGGATAATTATATATTTTTTTCTAAAGGATTACAGCTGTCTGAAAACATAGTGCAGAATCTGAGGGCCATTTCCCAACATTTCCAATAAAGGACACACAGTGAGCCCTCTGTTTTATATATTTCAAGACATTTTTACTCCACCGCCATTTGATCATTTGATTTATGCAGAATCAAATCTGGCTCTCCACTATGGATACCATCCACTCCAGTCTTACTTATTGGCAGCCAATATTGGCAGTGAATTGATCGTTGACCCAATAGAGACACCCGGTGAGTGTCTCCAGATGGAGAAGACATGAAATCCCCCCCCATGTCCCCTCATTTCCATCCACCTTTCTTCCTCTTGTCTCTGTCTTCCATCCTCTTCATCCAAGAGCCGTTCTATAATTCATGTCCAGGTGCAGCACCAGCTTTCTTTGGCACCGGCCTTGAAAGGGAAAAAAAAGCAGATGTTCATTCTTCAATTCCTTTGTGCATCTCTCTATATGTGTTTACGGACCACTCGTGCCCTTCTTCTACCTGTAATGCAGTTTGTGGTGTCCCTGCAGTTAAAGCCTGAGCTGTAATTAAAGAAACCTGCAAACCTCGACTATCTGCTGGCTCCTTCTTAAGGTGGATTTAGATGTTGGGGGTTGCAGAAAAATATGCTTACGGTTGCCTTTGAGTTGTCAAACACAGCAGCATGATGTACACTGTAACAATAACTCTCTTGTTTTTCCCTTCTCTAAATGTTGGCAGCTTTTCCAGCCATCAGGAATAGCTCGATATGCCCACCGCACAGCTGTATTTACACGCAGCCTCTGTGCATCGTGTCATATGAAACACATGGACCCCCTGCTGACTGCAAAGCTGGTGCAGTGACTGAACTCTGCAGGTGGATATCTATATTGCAGAATGACAGTTCTGTGGAGTATAAAGCACAGCTGTGACCTGGAGAGATCTCGGACTAGAAAGAATAAAGTACTCTACAGTTGTTATTTTTGTCCTATACGTATTGTATATGAGTAAAGCAAGACTGTACACATCCTTGCTGTTAAATCCAAAGCTTGTGCTATTTGCTGTGCTATTGACATACACAAGTCTGTTTTTACATGTTACATGCCGATTCATTGGCCTTGCACCAGATGTCATTATATAGCAGACAACTTCCTCATCATCTCAATTCATGTCATCATAATTTTAGTTGTATTATTATATAAAATAAAGTACCAATCAGATGCCTGAAAACAGGAAGGATAGTGGAGCTTCATTAAAGCCTGGTTTATACTCCTAAAGCGCCAAATTTTAAGCACCTGGGGTTCAAGAAGCTCAAAACAAGACTCAATAGCAACATCGGAAAAAGCTGTTTGGCACTGGCAGAGAAGATTTGGCAGATTTTTCATGAGGGCACCCCACATATTTAGCTCTGCTGCTCATCCCATGAATGCATGTTCCTTGCAAATGTGGCACCGTTTCAAAGGGGAATAATAAAGTTGTTACTGCCAAGAAGCATTTTTACAACAATGAAAAAATCTACCAAACACAAACTGACTTAGTTTTTGTGCTATGTTTAGCTAGTAACTGCAATACCAGGTTGGTCCCATCAAGATTAAAAACCTCTTTTTCAAGGGAGACCTGGTCAAGACAGGCCGCTGCAAAAACACAAAGTTAAAGATGGAAATACAAAGAGAGACAAAGGACAGTTTACAAAGCACATTATGGATTTAAAATAGAGCCATCTATGGGCCATACCTGGGAATCAATTGTTTGAGCAACTGAGCTAAAACATCAACTGTAGATTCTGCTTCTATTGCTTTCATTTCAGATTTAAAACATTTAAGGACACAAGCTCCTCGATCTTTAAGTCTTAAGTAAGATTTCAGGCTGAGGGTGCAGAGTACCAAGAAAAAAGGCCTTTTCTCAAATTCTGTCCAAACGTGGGGGACGGAGAATATAAAGAGGTCCTGGGAACACAAAGAAACATGTCCAGTATGAAAAATAAAATAAAAAAAAACATAGAGGGTAAGCAGACCAAAAAAAATCCTCATTAATAAATGTGCACTAGTGTATGAACGTACAGGTACAACTCACAACAGTGAGTCAGTGTTACAATTTGTAATGAACCTAGGGTTGCCACCCGTCCCGTAAAATACGGAATCGTCCCGTATTTCGCACTTAAATGTTGCGTCCCGTTTTAAATCAATAAGGGACCCAATTTGTCCCGTATTTCCAGTTTGCCTTGAACGCAGCACCACTCTGTCTGAATTTAACATGGGTTCGCCCACTAGAAACGGCAGTTGATTGATTTTAATCGTGGAATAAGTGCTCATCATTAATTGGGTGCGAGAAAGTCATAGGAAATTTGTGACAACCCTAAATGAACCTCAAGGATGCATGCTATGCTAGGCAGTTTCAACCATATGGAGACAAGTTCCATGCCTGACATCCTCTACCAGTCAGAAAGCATCAATAAAATGTTGCTTTTTAACCTGAAACTAACCTGAAACAGTAGTAACTGTGGGAAACTTTTGGATTATACTGATTTCGGTACCTCTTGTGGACAAAGCCTGCTGTGAAGGTGCTGCCATGTTGCTTGGAGCAAAAAATCATCCAAAAGCATCCAAGATACAAATCTGATTCCAAAGTTAAGGCAAGCCCCTCAGCTTAGTCCAAGAGTTCCCAACCTTTTCACTACTACATGAACTATTACTGCATGACATGAATCCTGATTTCCATGAATTCACCCCCTATATTTTTTCCTACCAGTTTTCAAACAAGTATCCTAAAAAAATGGGTGAACTTGCCTCGAGGAACTTTTAGAACTTTCTCAAAAGGAAATCTTGAGTGGAAACATAACTTTGCATACCACTGCTCACAAGCAAAAGTGAAACCGCAGTGTTTACATTTGATGCGAATATTCTGAACACTACATGGATTCAACATGGTGTTTTATGTGGTTAGGAAACCTTTTATGACTTAAAAAAAGAAAAAGAGTCTGCAAGAAAATACAGAAGAGGCGTCGTTCAAAATTTCTCATCAGTTCAGCTCTGCTAGACAAACCCTACTCCATTTGTGAGTAAAAGTCTCCAGTGATTTGTTTTTGTAGTAACACATCTGTCTTATTTTCCTTTTCTTTTTTTCTTTTTTTGTACAAAAGAAACCAGTAGGAATGAATGCAAGAGATGTTCCCTGTTTGCACATGTCCTGTTTTTTCTTTATAACAAAAAAAGGCAGCATTTTGTGTGGGTACATCCTTATTCTCGGACTGTACTTGAACGTAGTGTGTGTGTGCGTCTGTGTGTGTGTGTGAAACAAGTTCCACAGGGATGCATTTCAAAATAGGTCGTCGCTAATCCTCCTTAAAAATGAACATTCCCCTGCCGTGCACCCATCTGAAAGAGAAAAGAAAGTGTAGAAGAAAGGGAGAAAGAAAAGACAATGAATTATGGATAAGTTTTAAGAGGGATATCGCTCCCTGGTCTCCTCAGTTTTTCATTTCTCCCCTCTCCTCTGTCTCTCCCTTTTTCTCTGTGTCCTCTGCCTGTTCTTAAATCAATACGGGCTGACTGTCATGGGTCAGTGGCCTGTATGCATCAGGTTGGGCAGCTACAGAAGAGCACTGTGACTCCCAGGGCTCTCTGTGGAGGTGATAACTCGTTTCTATCTCCAATCTCTCTTTAAGGGACACCTGCTTTCAATTTAACGCCAATATCCACCTCATATTGCTTTGAGATATGACACAAGAGAATAAATATAGATATATGGTCACCATTTACCCTAAAGGAAAGGGTGTGAGCCTCAACACCTGCAGCTGACCCTTTGCATGGATAAAAAATAAGTCTTTTCTAATGAAAATGTGGATTATTTGAATTAAATCCTCCCTAATATATTTCTTTAATTGACCTTTTGCTAAATCCAGCCTGGCTTAGCTAAAGGTCCCTGGATTAGTTTTTGTTATTTTACAGTAGCAAACAAAATATGCTTTTTTAAAATGCTCCTCAGTTTAAAGAAAGGGTGGACAAAGTCGTGTTGTCAGTTCAAGCCAGCAACAGTTGCTCTTTCATCTGTCACCACCAGATTTTCTCATCTGTAGCCAGCTAGCAAGACAAGCTAATGTTAGCTTTGTGTGTTTTTGAAAGTGACACTTCCAGGTGACTTTTTATTGTTTTAGTTCCTCTCACTGTATGAACTCTTGATGTCTTTGCCAAGAGACTTCTGTCCCCTGAAGGATACTCACCTTATAGTATGTAAAAGGGCTAAAACTGACATTTTTGACCATGTAGCTTTAGCATTTTTACAGAATGGCGAAAAGTTGAAAAGACATGGAAAATAACGCAACAGGATTCTTGTATTGTTGTGTAGAGTTACTTAATCCCTAAGTATGATATAAGATATACAAATTAAGACTTATTTGTGCTTTTCTATAAACTAGGTTAGCTGCTTTATTAGCTTTTATATACCGTCTGATTTAGCCGTTTGATTTATTTCATTTCATTAACTTACAAAATCATATTTTCATCTTTAATTGAAAAACAGACACTAATGTGGTGAGATTAATAAAAAGAAATTGCTCACATCATGCTAGCTCACTCTATTGGTTGCTAGGACAGAGCTGCTAGCATTAGCCAAAACCCTGTTGTAGCATATGGATTGTTTCTTTAAAAAAGTGTGTATGCTACTGACTAACAATTGTTTTTAAGACAATGTCACAAAATGAGAAGTAACATTGTCCTTGTGTCAAGGAAAAAAATGCTAATCTAAGTGTGATGCTAGCTCAACTGTCATGCTAATGCTTCACAAACAAGATGGAAACCTTCTGCTTGTTTCACCTCTTAAACTTTTGTTTTCTTTTCTTTTGACTATTTGACTTTTTAAGTTGAGTGACACAATGCTTTTAACTCTCATTTTTTGCTACCAAGATAACAATTTGAAGACTGATAAATCAGTGGGTATAAAGAAGCTTTTGGCACACATTTTTTAAAAGTTTTACTGGAAGAAATCATGAGGTCATGGTGAAATTGTGAGGAATTAGAGAGAATTAGAGTGTGCACAAAAGGACTTTGATAAACAATTCACTGTCCGTACTTTACACTTTCCACGCTGAGTGTTTTTTCTTCAGCTGTCCTCGGCACACCATTTAAAGATTTGCAAAACCGCTCAACCTGACCAGCCAGAAACCAAGCAGCTACACTTCACAATCAAACAAGATAAAATATCTCCTCTTGACAGTGTGAGCTCTTCTTATTCCAATTCAGACTGTTGTTTTGTGTATCACAGCAGTGTGTGTGTCTAGCCACAGGCTTCCTCACTCTCCAAGTCCAATTACCTGTGTTAAGGCCACATCTGAGACGGGGGATTACAGCATATTATTCTAGCACAAACAACAGTCTCTCTGCCCACCTACCTGCAGGCAGCCAGACTGAGGCAGCCGAGGAGAGGTGTGAGAGGTGTTGCATTAGCACCTAGATGTGTGAATAGCAGACTAGTGACCTTTTACTGGTGACTGATACACTACCTGCAAAACTTGTTCGCCTCCTGCAGCTTCCTCCTCTGTCCTCAACTCTTTTCAAAAGCTTACCGCCTCTGCCTTTTCCTTTTTTCCTCTTTTTCCTTTTTTTCCCTGTGCCTTAAATTGAGCTTTTATTTCATCCTTCGTTTTTTTCTCCGCTGTATTATTGAAGCACTCTCCACAAAACCACAGCCTGTCTCAATTTTCTCTCATTTTCTGACAGTTGATACTTTACCAGAGGATGTTAGTCAAGATGTCGCCTCTGTCTCTTGACTTGTTGTCACCACTTGAAATTTTCTTTGAAAATGACTGTGATGCAAAATAGTCTATTAAACCTCCTCAAGGCACCTCCTATTCCCCAGAAAGGCCTGGAGAAAATACATCCCCCGCACAAAAACACAGTTTCCTCAGAGGGATGTGTCAGTTTTTAAGCCATAACTTCATTTTCCTCTATTTTGTTTGTTTTGTGGCTACATTTTTTTTGCCGCATCTTCCTCCGTGTAACATGTCTCAGCCAGCATGCCTGAACAAATCGTCGCGCCTGAACATCCGAGAGACACACGACTTTCTTCAAGTCACCTGCCAGGGGCTCTAATTAGACTGATAAGCAGTGCAACTGGAATCAGCTCTTCCTGGTAATCAGCCCCACGGAGCCCAGACAGACGGCTAAATGAGGAGGAGATGAGCCGTGCAGCCCAACAGGTGTCCTTAAAAAGACAGGGAGGTGTGCTTATGCAGTCTTGTCTTCCTCCTCTCCGACTACTCCAGACTTATCCTCAGAGAGTTTGTAACATATACAGAGAGTTCTGCAGTTATTTGGGAGATTAACACAGAAAAAAAAACAGTGTGCAGGCGCTTCTGGGGTGTATAGATTTAATGATCATGCTGTGACTCTGAATCACTGTCTCACTTTTAAAGGAAATTATTTGAGAAACTCTGCAGCAGGATGATTAATTCAGAGTAGGGGGACTTATACAATCGCAAACACACTACTCAAACTGTGTATTTTGTTTTTTGTTTGAGTCGCACCCCATCCTGAATGCATTTCTTGCTTTTCTCCGTGCAGCCGCAGCTGCGTTGCTTTAGACGTATAATAATGATTATCACATTTTGTCCTCGAGCAAAGTAGTAATAAAAAAAGGCGCAGAGTGACACATGAGGCAGGCTGAATGCAAAATGATATCAGAACTAATAAAATCTCAGAAGGGAAATGTCATATTTGTCATTTTGACACCTGCGTGAGACTGTTGTGTTACACTTTCATTTTACACCCACCACTCCCAGCTGTACGCAGGAAGGCAGCGCGGTGAGATTAACACTACGAGCGGAGAAGCATGGCAGAGAGAGGAAGGCAGATTTAAGGAGTCAGCTGTAGGTTACTTCATCCACTCTGTGAGGAAACATGTCCGTTGCGCTCACATCTGAAGCTGAGGTTAGAGAGACTGACTTAAAGGTCCCTGACAGCGAGTGTGTTCGCTCTGACATTAACCTCCCCCGGCTAAAAGCATCTTGAATACCTCAGTGGAAAAAAAACCCCTCTCAGATATTTAATCTAGACGTTCAGACGATGCATTTGTCGGATCTGAAAAATGTTTAAAAAGGGAAAAATGAAAACCTTTTTCATCGTTGCGTCTTTCATGTGTATTTTTATAGGCATGAATCACACTCTGTCAGGACCAAATTGGCTGCTCGGATCATCTTGGGTTGGATTTTTGGCTCCATTTTGTATTTTTTTGTTGAGATGTGAGAAAATGGTTCCATCGTTTGCTGATTAGCACCGTCTCGTGTGACCAATGTGGTTACAGTCCTCTATAAATCAATCCAACATACTTGTAGACTGTGAAAAACTGACGGCGCACCAACTCCCATAGAGTGAAACCAAAACATGTAGCGCTCTATCTTGTGATGTGCTGCAGTATTTTATTAACTGTGCAAGCCATCTTACAACCGGTGTCTGTTACATACAGTAATTTGTTTGTTTTATTAGCAAAGCAGAGGAATAGAGAGAAATCAGCAGAAGCATTGCAAATACACTCACAATCCACTTTATTAGGCACATCTGTCCAACTGCTTATTAACTCAAATTTCTAATCAGCCAATCACATGGCAGCAACTCAATGCATTCAGACATGTACACATGGTCAAGACGATCTGCTACAGTTCTAAGCGAGCATCAGAATGGAGCAGAAAGGTGATTTAAGTGACTTTGAACGTGGCATGGTTGTTGGTGCCAGACGGGCTGGTCTGAGTATTTCAGAAACTGCTGATCTACAGAGAATGGTCCAAAAAGAGAAAATATCCAGTGAGCAGCAGTTCTGTGGGCCAAAATGCCTTGTTGATGCCAGAGGTCAGAGGAGAATGGACAGACTGGTTGGAGCTGATAGAAAGGCAACAGTAACTCAAATAACCACTGGTTACAACCGAGGTCTGCAGAAGAGCATCTCTGAACACACAACATGTCCAACCTTAAGGCAGATGGGCTACAGCAGCAGAAGACCACACCGGGTGACCCTCCTGTCAGCTAAGAACAGGAAACTGAGGCTACAATTCACACAGCAACACCAAAACTGGACAAAAGATGATTGGAAAAACGTTGCCTGGTCTGATGAGTCTGGATTTCTGCTCCACATTCAGATGGTAGGGTCAGAATTTGGCATCAACAACATGAAAGCATGGATCCATCCTGCCTTGTATCAACGGTTCAGGCTGCTGCTGGTGGTGTAATGGTGGGGGGGATATTTTCTTGGCTCACTTTGGGCCCCTTAGTACCAACTGAGCATGGTTTATAGTCCACAGCCTACCTGAGTATTGTTACTGACCATGTCCATCCCTTTATGAGCACAGTGTACCCATCTTCTGATGTCTACTTCCAGCAGGATAACGCTCCATGTCATAAAGCTGGAATCATCTCAGACTGGTTTCTTCAACATGACAATGAGTTCACTGAACTCAAATGGCCTCCACAGTCCCCAGATCTCAATCCAATAGAGCACCTTTGGGATGTGGTGGAACGAGAGATTCTCATCATGGATGTTCAGCCGACAAATCTGCAGCAACTGCGTGATGCTATCATGTCAATATGGACCAAACTCTCTGAGGAATGTTTCCAGTACCTTGTTGAATCTATGCTAAAAAAGGATTAAGGCAGGTCAGAAGGCAAAAGGGGGTCCAACCCGGTACTAGCAATGTGTACCTAATAAAGTGGCTGGTGAGTGTATGTGTGTGTGGTGCGAGCTTGTAGAGTTGAGTGTGTTTAAATTATTCTTCTTTCTACAGTTTCTGTGAGGCACAGAGTAAAGACTCAGGATACGGGGGCAGTTGGTGGTTTCAAAAGCGTGGTCTTTATTCTAGCAAAGGTTCAGTACACAAAAAGTCAGGCAGGGAAGGCAAAGGTATCAGAGGTCTGAAAGGCAAAAACAGGAAAGGATGGTCGAGATACAACAGTCGAAAAGCTGTAACAACTAAGAAGACTAGTGATAATCTAGCAGAGAAGTCAGGGAACAATTTACCTTTAAAAGGACAAGAGAGTGCAACACATTACGGAGAGGTTAGCAAATTGAAACAGGAAATGCAGAAATGGTTCATTGACTTGACAGATCTGGCGTTTTATTGAGCCCTAAAGAAACACTCTGTCATTTTACTCGCACTAATGTTGTGTTTGCAGCCTAATGACAATAAAGTTTGATTTAATTTTTGTATACTTTCTGTAATCACTTTATCTCCTGACAAGAATCTCTGCTGCTGTGGACTGAACCCACCTGAGGGATCTGTACATTGATAGCAGGGGCGGAGTTAATCCCACAGTTCCCCCAACAATACCAGGACCAGCTGAGGCACAAAACAGAGGAGTGCCACCCATACTTATGTACAGTTAGTGGATGTACAAAACAGAAGGCAGTTGTTTTCACTGCAAAAAGTGAAATCTAAATTTTTCTCGTCAGGTTTCTTAAAATAAGAATAATGTTTTAATGCAAGGATCTAAATAAGTACATTATTCTTACCCCATTAGGTTGTTCTTTTGATTTTTTACAAGCAATTCAGGCGCCAGTTTTGCTTTAATTTGTTGAAATGAGATATTTTTCTGATCTTATCAGGTGAAAATGGCCCATATTAAATATAGAAAAAGCAGTTTTTACTGAGAACAGGCTTTGAGGCTGGTGTTACAAACGCTTGAATTTATTTTTGTAGCTTCAGAATGAGTTTGGTTATTTATAAGGACACTGTGTCCTTTCCGTTTTTTTCTTTCTTTTTCTTTCTTTTTTTAATTTTTTAATGAAATTTAAAAGTTTATTTTTGATTGAAGAATTTGGGAAAAAGTTGGCAGATTAAAGCTCCTGTTAGGAATATTTAGTTTGTGTTGATTTTGTTGCCCCCCTGTGGACGAAGTGATAACTTGAATACCTTTGCTGATTTTGGCCTGTATAAATGTAAAATAAGGTCTTTTTTTATTAAAAAGTTTTTTTTTTGAACAGACTTATCACTCGTGGAGAATATTTGCTGTTGAAAATTTTTGACAGGGAATTAAAGATCTTGTTAAGGTAACAAAAAATATTCATGGGAAGTTCCTTGTTAGCTTTTGTTGCTTTTAAAGAGACCCCAGTATTAATTTCCATCTGTTTTATATTGAGTGAGAAACTTCTCACAGGAGCTTTAAGGTTATATATTAAATATTATGATTGGTCGACGACTCTTAAAAAGCAGCATTGTTCCTAAATCAGATCTTTAAAATGCAACTTACTATTTTGCACTTTTCACTTTAAGGGTGTGGTTTTACCTGACAGTATGACACATGTAGAGGTGTGATGTCTTGTTAGTCCTATGAATGTAATCATTCCCGTGTATATCCTCTTCTTTATCTGTGCAGATTGTCCGATGATCCTGTTTACAGATCAAATCCACTTAATTACTGTCACCCACCCTCCTCTCCTGCTGACTCCCCCTGTCTCCCATCCCCTTCCTCACATTCCTGACTTGAGTGATGGCGTTTGTGATTCCTAATGACAGTCGGAACAAATTTACGCTAATGAGGCCACATTGGCTCCATTTTTCTTCTTCCTTTTCTCTGAAATCACCCTTCACAGCTCCGTACTGTCAACCTGCTCCTCAGACTCACACTCTCTGCCTGAGTCCTGGATCACCAGAGTGAAACTGATCAATTCCTTCCTCTGCGAGACCTCCCTGCAGCCAAAATGGACACCCACCTTGTCCTTTGGAGCACCACGACTGTTTTTTTTCTTGTTTTTTTTTTTTTCCAATATCCGAGACTTATTATCTCTTGAGTCAGTGGAGCTCATATCCTGTCCACGTGTTAATGCCGCCTGCTACCTTCCCAAACTCTGCCTTATGACAGCTTTAGCATATTTATTGATTGATTTAGCTCTTCCGGTGTGTGTTTCTGCGTACTTCTAAGCAGTCTGCTCTGTGATAATGCATTTATCTTCAACAGAAGATGTGTGTATGCTTGCATGAGCAATCGTAATGATGTGTGTTTCTGTTGGCTTGAGCAGGATGTCTGCACCATCACATCATTACGATCCGTTCGAGCCATTAGCCTGTGGAGGGAGGGATGGAGGGATTGTGGATGAAAAGTGCGTTTGCAGTGTGCATGTGTGTTGATGGGTATGTACAGAATGTGTACTCTTGTGTGTGTGTATGTGTGTGTGTGTGTGTAAGTGTGTTCAGTGATGTGGTTAGTAATGTGGAGACCTGCAGGAGACGGTCCGTGGAGAGAGCCTGCAGGATAATTGCTGCCACAGTGACAGGTAGGGCTGCCTCTGTCAGGGTTCCCTCAGTGGGGTAGCAGTGAAGGAGTGTGTGTGTGTGTGTGTGTGTGTGTGTGTGTGTGTGTGTGTGTGTGTGTGTGTGTGTGTGTGTGTGTGTGTGTGTGAATGAGTATGTGTGTGCAGCTTCACCATCTCCTCCTATAATTCCCCAGTAGGCTTCCTTCAGACAGTGGCAGACTTCCAGATGTTTTCATCTTGTATCACACACAACCAGGGAATGTAATGAAGCCTTTTTTTACAAAACACAACAATTTCAAACCCTTTGGATTCAAATTTTACCCACCAGAGAACTCAGAATGAAGATTTTCTTAATCTAGCTTCATGTTTCACACACCAGAACGAAATGCTGTACACGTGGATTCAGAGACCACTTGTTGAAGTCCTTCCTAAGTCTAAACAGTGAGGCTGGACCTCAAAATGATTGTAGTCATAAAAGTTGCAGCCCCTGTACTTTTATATCTGTGTTTCTGAAATGAAGTATGTTTACAACAAGACACATCCACACATATTTACAAGTCAACAGTTATCCAGCTGTGTTAAATACTTGGTTCTGATTGGTTGAAACCTCTTAACAAGCAAATACTATGACAGCACAGTGGTCCTGCGTAATCACACATATCAGCATAAAAATATCTAGCATATTTCTTGTCTGCCTGTGGACACTGTGGCAAAAACATGCGTTTAGCATCCTGAATCAATAAACATCAAAGGGAATATTTTTAATATGAGCAATATAAGAAAAGATGAGATGCCCCCAAAGGGGAAAATGTTTAAATATATATATACATATATACACACACACACAAACCCCTTTAGTTAAATATTAGAATTCAGGGGTGGAAGTGAGAGTCCTAATTTTATATGATTCTCTAAATTATACAGTCAAAATTAACAATTACATGTACATCTACAGCCTGTTTCTCTGTTTCTTTTTTTTTTCTGTTTTGCAAATTTTTTACATCCTTCCATTGCTCTATTTTACAAAAATTTTAACATATTTCTTGTACAAAAATAAAAAGGTATTTTACTTATTTAAACTATTTGATTTTTAGTGTTGGTTTATTTATTACATTCATGCAGAGAAAGATCAGATTTTGAGATTAAGTGAGAATCACAACATTTTTTCAGTCCCCCCCCCCTTTTTTTTTCCAGGAACAGTCAAGACTCTGAATATGATCTTGAATTATCAGTTTTAAGAAAAAATTTAAGAGAACAGTCAGACTTTTTTTTATCATTATCATTTTTATTTTATATTATTTAATTATTGTATTTCATTTTATTTTACTGACACCCCCCCCCAAAAAAAATAAAAAAATAATAATAATGATAAATAATAATAAAATAAAATAAAATAAATAAATAATAATAATAATAATTTTAATAAATGTTTTGATGGTCAAATCCTCTCACATTGAAACTAGATTAATTCTTACAGAGATAGAAAAGCATCTCAAAGCAAACAATACATGTGTGAAACAAGTCATATGAGAGTCAAACTCAGGTTTTCCAGCCCAATAAATTCACAGATTTTACAACTTATCAAAATCCTCCATTCCCTCTTCGTTTCTTAAAATGTTTACATGTACAATTTGAAGTAAACAAATCCGCGACAGGCATTGTTTTGTTCTCATTCATCATTGTTGATCAAGCTGTGTCCCTGTGGTTGAGGGTTTCCCTTAAATTGTAACATCCTTCTCTAGTGAAATTTATTTTGGAATATTTGTTTGTCATTTCTTGTGTCCAAACCATTTGATGTTACAACTTGATTTTTAAAACCGATGGATGATGTCACGTTCTTGTCCCACACTGTTCACCGTCCTCATTGCTCTTGTCATGCTGATTTGCATTTTGGGGTTTTCGTGGGTGTTACAGAAATTTGCGAATACTGAAAAAAGTAAGGAAAGTAGGAAAAAAGGACTTCTTTTCCTTATAATCAGATCATTGTTACACTTGTTCCTATCTGACTTTGCAGTGAAAGTCGTGCATGCGTCGTCTCCCTGACAGAAAGACTGCCAGCTTGTGTGATTAGAAAAGGTCATCCAAAGAGCCATCAGCATGACTCTGGCCTTGTGATGATTGTCTCAGATGAGCTTTGTTTACCTCATTACTCACTCCAATATTCAAACCTCCTCTGTTCCCTCTGATTGATTGTCACATGTGATTCTCGCCGCACATGTCACACATCTGCACACTGTCGTCTTGGAGAGGAGGTGATGTCAGCGTGGCCCCGGTGAGAGCGCAGAGTGACATCCGTGTAGGTTTTCTCCCACATCTGGAGCCGCTCGCCATCCGAGTCATTTTCCGTTGTTGCTTCTGTTTCCCTCCCTCTCGATCTCCTGCAGTCCGTGAAGAATTGGTGTCAGCACCTATCAAAGGCAAAACGCCGATTCTACGCAGAGTGTCAGAGCAGCCACAATCCATTAATCAACCAGGCGGCAAAGAAACAGATATTATGTGTGTGTCTGCGAGCACAGACTCATCCAGGTGTTATTACACAGCCATCTTTAAAAGGGGGCTCTAATAAGGGTGGATGCAATTATAAATGTGTCATGTGGGTCGTGTTTGAAAGAGGAAGAGGCCTGTAATGTGTCTCCTAAAGGCTGCGGACACACGCTGCATGCTGATTCTACGGCTGCAAATTTTTTTATACAGTGTTATCTCTTGAAATCGTCCATAACGTGTCAGAAGGAAAACCGGTTTTGACATCGTTTTGCAGCAGGGTTCAGTGTTTTCAGTTAGCATTAGCCGCTGTTTGTGCCGTGTTGACTCAGGCTGAATAACAGCAGTCGGTTTGTTTTTGGAGCACTGTTGGCTTATCCGCAGGAAGCGATCGATCAGGGTGAATAAACAGTGAGCCAGCCAGGACCCCCTGCTGCTCCCAGCATGGCTGCACCATGTGACGGACATGCTGCTGTATGATTGGCACTGCTGATTGGACATTAGAGCTTAATGATAACATAGTTAGCATCATGAGAGGGAAAATACTGTGTTTGTCTGTTTTGGTTGAATTGTCTGGACCAACTTTGTCATTTTTAAAGGCTGAGTTTAACTGTCTTATTGACATATTGGTCTTAATGATCATTTTAACAGTCTAGCAGTGGAACTAAACAAGGAGAGAGCTGCTGTGCTGACTGCCTTGGAGAAACTATGAAAGTGAAAAAGCTGTTTTGTGTTTTTGTTTCTTGTTATCACAGTCGTACTGCTTTGTTCTTGTTGAAAACAGACTATTGTTTGATTCTTGAATATATTTTTTTGTTTTGTTGGACTCCTGGAGGAATAATTGTAATATTTAGACAATTCATAGAGCGACAAAACAGAATTTTACTTTGTCTTTTTTATTGTTTGATGACAATGAGATATTGAAATACAGTATTTGGCTGTTTGTTAAAAGTTATTGTCTTGACCATTAAACTAGACTTATAAAACAACAAGTGTTGAGAGAGAACAGGAAAGAATATCGCAATTTTTAAGATACTGGCTCAATACTGGCTTAAAAACTGAAATATATGGAGCAGATAGGAAATGTTCAACTTCCATTTAAAGCATTTAATTTCGGAAAATAAACAAACAAATGTTTGTTTTGGATTATGCTCTTTCTAAGCACATATGTTATTCAAGAAATCTGCTTAAGACTGAGACATTACAGGCAGAGGACTGGTTAGTTTTTTTTTCCACAATATACTTTTAAAAAAATTCACCTTATCTGTTAGTCTTTAAATTAAAACAGGAGTAACAGATTTGATATTACCACTTATAGCAAAATGTTCACTATGACGTCACTCACTCCAGTGGATATGTGTTTAATTCTACAATTTAAGGTGTAATTGGGAGCCTTAAAAGCAACAGAAAAGTAGAAGAAGGAAATTAGATTACTAGCCTAGCCCAACGGCTGAGTTACTTCAGCACGAGAAAGCACATGTGGCGTTTATACTTTCCAACGTTCACACAGTGTCTGTCCCCAAACTGCAGAGGGCGGTTTGTCGCAAACGCACCTCTACCCCAATAATAAACTAGAGTTGAAGAAGTTGTTGGCAGTGCTTACTACTTTTTTTTGCCAGTTCCTCTTCTCTGCTGAGTGTGGCCAAAATTTCACACAAGGAATCGTTCATCTTACAGTTACCACGGCGATACATGTGTGATGAATCATATAAATACCAGTATTTGTCGTACTTAACTTCAGGCACCAAGAGCTCTTATTCGTCCATTCTATCTCATCTCTGTGCGGAAGTTAGAAATTTTCAAAGGTGCAGGATCCAGAAATTTTCAGCTTGATTAGGACTGCTGGAGGGGGCAAGGCTGCTAAAATGATGTCATTCAATCCCCACAAAGCTTTGCAGACTGATGAGTCAAGCATAAACTAAGTTTAACCTAGCCTAACATAAATTTAAGTGATTCTGTCAAAAGAAGTGATTCACCTTAAGGGTTTTCAAAAATGGATATGTGTAGAGAAATGTCAAAGAAAAAAGGCGTTACAGTCCTGCTGGTTCTGAAGCTAAACAGTTTCTGTTGTTCAATTTTTGCATTTAGCAAAAGGCCAGATTTTTGAACCATGCACTCCTGCACTCGCAGACACTTTATTTTTACCAAGTGGTAACCTCTCGAAGGCTCACTCTCAAATGGGCCTGGGTTCGATTCCAGCCTGTGGCCTCTTTCCCGCATTTTGCTCCCCACTCTCGCCCTCTTTCCTACTCCATTCACTGTCCTCTACTATCAAAGGCGTTTAAAAGTCAGAAAAATATCTTTAAGAAAAAAAAAACTGCAGTTCCTTGAGTGCCCACTTGAGGCTGGAACCAGAAGTACCAGAAACCTCATACTCAACTATTCAAAAAGGACAGATCTTCACAGTGGGTGAAGACAGCTTGGTTGATAACTTTAATTCCCATGAAGAAACCTGGATTTAGTTTATTTTGAGTCTTTAATATTCATTACGTTTACCTTACATATTGCCTTACACATCATTTGACTGTATCAGCTCTGAATTGAAAAAGTGTTTATTGGACTGTTGTGTGTGGACCTACTGTTACTAAAACGTGGGTCATGAAACAGTAGTCACGTATACATGGACCCAAATACTCTGCTTGCATTCGATTTATTTGCGGAAACAGAATGAATTTATTCTTTGCATACACCTCATTCCGAGAGAAAAGTGCCAATCCCGGTTTCACAGGGGTGGAATATACCTTTCCCCAAACCGATTGAGGTATCATGTACTCAAATATAAAGTTGTTAGGGTGTGTTCCTTCAGCGCATGCTCAGATATGACGTAAGACGCAACTAGGGACATTCCTCAAGTTTAAAAATGGCAGCGAGCCGTCAGCACTGGACTGCTGTGGAAAGTTTGTTTTTGATCCAAAGTTTGAAAGAAATGAACATAATTTCAAGACTGGACAAACGAAAAGTTGCAATACGGAAATAAACTTATAATTAGAAAAAGAAAAAATTTAAAAATGTGAAAATAAAATTTAAAAAAAGCGTAGCAATTGTCCCAACAACCGTGATAAACAAACTGTCGTCCTCTATCTTTGATAATTCACGTGATGTTTACGTTTTTCTGCGCATGCCCCATTGACTATTTTGTTTGATTACAGCGGAGCATGTAGACCAGAGATTGGAATATTCCTATTCCATGTATACTATTGTTTTCGGAAAAGTCATTCAGAAAGATTCAATTCAGATAGACGAAAAACTCCTCATATAACCGTGGCTACTGATAGAGGGATCCTGACATGCCTTCCTGAATCAAACACTGTTTATAATTGCACATTTCATCCAATAGTGTAAAAATGTAAACAAAAATAGGGGTTAGATTTTATATGAAACAATGCAAACAGAGAATGTTTGATGCGTTTTCCACATTTCTTTATTGACGACCTCAAGGTAACTGAGCCAGAATAACGACGGTATCGGTGTCAGTAGATTCATTCAGGAAACAGCAATAAGTCTTGTAGGTATTGTTTTCTATCATTTTTGTCAGTTTTGGGATTTGCCAATAGTTTTTTCTGTACAGTAGGGGTCAATACTGCTATTTTGTGAACCCCAAACCTTTATATGTTTTTACCAAAGAAGCTGTACAATTGCACAATAAGATAAAACTTAGTCTTATGAGTTATATGGATTATTTAGTATTTGGTTTAGATGTCATTCGATAAATACGTTGCATGTTCAAGTGTCTAGTTTGTACCTTTGTGCTCTTTTATCCCCCTCCTGCTCAGCTCCTCCTTTGTCCCTCTCTTTCATTTGTAGCTTTTCTCATAGGTGCAGCGTCTTTGATTCGCTGTCCTGACTTATACGAGCCGAGGAGCAGAATAACAATTGATATGAGAGGAGAAAAGAGGAGGGGGTCTCTGAGCTGTAGTGTGTGCTCACATAGAAGCTCGTAGTTTAAAGTTATTTACAGGATGTTTATCAGACCTGGTGTGAGCTCTGGTTGATATTACTCTTTTTGTTAAGTATGAATACCTTTTCTTTAGAGACCAGCAAATAAGCTTTATAAGAGCGACAACGATATCTGAGGCCTGATTTACATTTTGATAAGCATCAGTATTCAGGAGTCACATGTAAAGGGGTCACACTCATGTTATATATGATACATGAATGAATGTGAGCTCCTGTTGTTTTTGTTTCCCGCCTTAGATTTTTGACTGAAAAATGGGTGCATCTTATCTTCCATGGGGATCAGGTGCATCTCTCACTCTTTCCTCCTCCACCTCCTCCTCCTCCTCCTCCTCTCTCCACTCTGATAGGTAGAGACAGCCATCATATGTGCGAGAGGAGGAGGGGGGCGAGAAGTGATGGGCGGAATGGCAGCTTTAATATCGGAGCGATTGCCTGCTGATAAGGCTAACGGCTGTGGAGAGGCGTGAGCGTCAGCCCTCCCCCGCAATAAACACTTTCATTTTGTTTGCTTGGAGTGACGGATGGAGAGATGGAAGCGGTGAATAGACAACCTGAGGAAGAGGAAGAGAGGAGGGGGAGGTGGATGGAATGAATGTGGATGTTATTCAATATTAACAGATCAATCAGAGGGTGGTGAAATATGCATTTTGTCAACGAAACACGCCCCGTTGGTCCAAAGAGGCGACATTATTTCTGCCGAAATACAAAACACTTACAGCCTACGGTCGCATATTTGTCTCCTCAACAATAACAACCCTGTATAGCAGAAAAATGAAAATATATATTCATGACTTTAAGCTCTGATGACTTCATGATAATCAGCTGAATTGCTATTAGAATCTATGATGAGGGGTGTGTGCACAATTGCTTCAGTTTCACAGCATATGGTGGAGAAAAGCAACATTTTAATCAAATTATATCACTCCACAAGATGGTTTGTGTGGCGCGCATATGCTACAGAGCCATTTAAAGGTCACATAAAATCAAGCTTAAATGTGTTTTTTTAATGTTTTTATTCATTAGTGTTGATGTTGGAGATGTTTTCAGACTTTCATTAGATCGGTGATTGAAGTGGCATTTTGCTCTCTCTTCGACGAGTCCTTGATCTACTCATCTTGTTTACCTTTCTCTCTCTCTCTGTCTTTCTCTGTCAGTCTCTCAGTTCATCCATCATGATCCATCTCTTTCTTTCTGTCTCTTTCTCCATCACACTTTCTCAATGTGTCCAGTAAAGGCAGATGGTTTGTCACCCATCAGTCTGGTCCTGTAGAGGTTTCTGCCTTTGAAAAGAAAGCATTTTTCTCTGATACCTGATTGGTGGATCACTGTGTCGGTGTATATTAATGATTTGGACAGGCTCTTTTATATATATATATATATATATATATATATATTTAGGGTTTGTTTGTTGCCCATTTTTTTTGCTGTTTCATCCTCTCCCTTCTCATTACAAAAATAACAATAATAAAAATTAACAAAACAAAAAACATGTATAGTGATGTACAAACTATACACAACAGAAGAGTTATCTAAAAAAGAAGGAGAAAAACTATACTGGTGCATTTTAAGTCCATATACAAACATCATGTGTATGTACCTATGACGCAATTTTTTTTAAATGTGTCAAAAAAAAAAAAAAAAAAAAAAAAGAAAATTAAAGGTCCATCTGAGGTATTACTAAGTAAAACAAAAAAGTAGATTTAGGTTTTTTTATGTATATATTTATTTATTTATTATTTAATTTTCATTCAACCAATCTATATTTTAATGGTTCAAACATCACAACCGTAAATCTGCACAGTTAATATTTTAGACCGAAAACAAAGCAATATTTTTTTCAGAGATAAATGTATTGTAGCTCCTGTAAGGGAATTTTGACTGGTTGTAAAAAAAAATAAAAAAAATAAATAAAAAAAAGCAACCCAGACCAGGTAAAAGACTGGTTCTCTATGCAGCTGTTTTTAATGTCATAAACCACCAGCAAGGTTTAGGAGGTAAAAAATTATTACCGGCATGTCAGGAACAGCCTTTCTCTATGACATGATATTCAGTCATGGCCTCTCTTTAAAAAAATAAGTGAATAAACTAAAAGAATTTAGATTTGGATGCAATAACATGAATTTGGCAGTATGGCTCTATTCTATGAGCTCCCTACCCTTCCACATGCCTATATGGAATATCAAAGTTTTAGGTGGGGAGAGCACATCTCCTCTTCCTTGAAAGGGTGGAAATGCCCAGGCAGGAAGAGCAGCAGCAAAGGCCGTATGGCTCTGTTGTGGGAGCTCCATGCCCCTCCACATGTGGAAGAGGAATGCCAAGCTTTAAGTTGGAAAAGCAAACTTCTAACTCTTTCTGGTGCAGACATGAAAAGCCAAGGCAAGCAAAGCAGCAGCAAAGACCTCCCGAGGAACAGAGCTTTGACTAAAAGAAGTCATTTAATTACTCTAAATGAAAACTGAGTAACTGTACACAAGCAACCTTTTTCCATCCTGAAACACATTTCCCATTTCCACTGAACGTGAATTCCAAAACTCTCAGAACATCAGGCGGTTTGATATTTCACAACCTCCTCCAATAAAACTGTTGTACATGTGTGTAATTTCACTTTAGAGTGCATGGAAATAGAGCACATTTTAACACACTAAAAGCTTTTTGACTGTGTTCCTTTATTCCCCGCTGAACATCAGATGATATGGCTCAAAGTGACTCGGAAACCAAAACGATCACATGAGCAGCAGGGATCACATCACGATATTAGAGATGAGACGAGATAGACTCAGACAATGCCCATTAAAACGGCTGGAGGAGCCGCTCTGAAATGAGACCTGACATCTCTTTTCCACAGTCTGTCAGGAGTATTTGGTGGCTAATTTGAGGCCTAAAAAAACCTGTGTGAAAAGAGAAAGAGAGTGAGCTCCAGAGGGAGGTTAATATAAGGGGCGACTGGGGAGAGATGCTGTGGGCTGTTATCTGTACAGTCGCTGACAGAACAAGCGAATCCATTGGCCAGATTCTCACTTCAGCCACATCCGTCCAGTTAGCGGCTAATGAGCTCGGCTAGTACGTCGTATTTACATTTAAAGTGGCTGTTGTGGGACCGTCCTCTCCCTCAGGTTGATTGGAGAGTCCTCGGCTTTGATTCTGGAGTAAAAACTGACCTTCAGGCTTCTTTAGTTCCACCTTAATGTCAGCGTGTCAGTCAAACCCAGAGCTGCAGCTGCTGTTATCGTGAATGTGTGTTGATTCTGGGCTAATCTTTGTAGTTTGACTCATGATTTGCTGCGCCCTCAGAGGGGTCCTCATTAGAACCAAAACAGTGTGTGACCTTTTCTCTGCTTTGCCTCCCTGCGCCACCTACGACCTCACCCAGCTGGGCCCAATTACCTCGCTCATTACCCTGCTATCTAAATAGCACCACTCAGGTACTATAGATATCTATGGAGAGGCGATATGTCTAGCTAAATACAGGGGCAGGAAAGTTAAAGTGAGCTGATGACTTGAAGATTTTCTCTTCTTCTTCTTGTCTTCTTCTGTCTCCAATTTAGAGACTTTGAACATTTATTCCCTGGTTTTCAGCCACCGCTTTCAATACAAGATGTCCTCTTTGCTACAGTTTTGATAACTGATATGACGATCAATGTTTGCCAGATCGAAGAGAGAAAAAAGGGGTAGCAAAGAAGAGCAAGGGAGATGGATGATTACCCTAAAAGTAGCATGCTTAATTAGATGGATGCTGCATACATTGTGGACTGAGTGGAATCATTGGGATAGATTAAAATACTAATTAAACAGGCCCTCGCCGAATTTGGAGTGTGAGGTGGGGTTCAGCTCTTCAGGGTCATTTGCATAACCTTCATCTGGGGAAATGGGATTTAAAGGACCTGCTCTCTTTCTCTTCCTCTCTTTAACTCACTCTCTTTTTTTTACCCTTCCCCATTACCAATCACATTCACATGCTAACAAACTCAATTAAAATTATGCTCCAGTTTTTTTTCACTGCACTTTATAATTTGGCGTAATCTATTAAGGCCTCTTTGATTTTGTTTTTCAATATAAATGTCTCCATCAAAGTGAGCCAGGAAGCACAGGAGGGGGAAGAAGTCGGCGAAATGTGTGAGCTTCGGCGGCGGATATTTAACGTTGCCTCACTTTGGTTTGATTTGCATGAGAATGTCTTTGGTGGAACAAAGCTGTGGAAATAGCATGCCATATTTGATTAGATCAATAGATCTGAGGATCAAACTCGGCTGGTGTATTAATTACTGCTAGAACAAAGGCAGGAGCTCAACTTATTGTGTGCTGGGAATCTACAAGCACTTCAGCTGCTTTCTGGTGATCCTCAGAAGGTCTTATTCAAAGCGTGTTAAGTAACAGGTTTTAGTGCTCAACTTTTGCACATTTCATGCTTTTGACACTGCTATCAACTTCACCCACAACTTTCTCCCATTGAAAAAGGACGATTTCATCTACTGGTAAGATATTTTCTACAGAGATGGGTGTCTATTGTCCTCAGAGGATGTATCCCTTTGAATCTGATGATGTCCTTCATATTCACCAGTTTTGTCAGTGAGGAAATGTGTAAATGTTTCATCAACTGTTGGATTAATTGCAATTTTATTTGGTAAATATAATATTAAAAAAAATATGATAATTGTGGTCATTATCAGGTCATAGTTTTGGTTCATCAAATATTAGAAATTATGCTAGCCAAAAGCCATTCTAACACTTCTGTTACCCCAACTTTTAGCATATTATTTTTATTAACCTTCACATTTTTAATTAAAAATAATAATAATAATAATATTTAATTTGATTATTAGAATCGAAATCCTTAGTTACATCCCATCCAAAACATATAGGAACACACAGTG
Organism: Halichoeres trimaculatus; assembly: GCF_033239565.1. Taxonomy (NCBI): domain Eukaryota; kingdom Metazoa; phylum Chordata; class Actinopteri; order Labriformes; family Labridae; genus Halichoeres; species Halichoeres trimaculatus. The sequence continues at coordinate 10,853,324 of NW_027437196.1, forward strand.
ACATGGGAATACAGGATATGGGAGAACCTTGGAGCAGCTAACATGCCAATAATAATAGATATGAAATAAACTAATTGAAGGGATGTTTTGCGCAGTGGAGTGCCTTCTATTCAGACTCCTTGGTGGCTATAAAGCCCTGTGATGCCAACTGTCATTCCACATCACAGAAGACTGTGTTCATCTGCTAACTTAGCAAACTAAACATAATTATAGCAAAAACTACATTAGATATGGACTTTCTCAGTGTTTTGTGCAGTGAGGTGTTGGAACATGAAAGAATGAAGCTGTCACAGCTGGCGGACTGATGTCCTGTACATTCAAACTAAACTATCTTGTTGTAAAATGAATTTAAGAAGTTGAAAATTTTCCTCATTTTGGGTCATGGTCTGTCATGGGGGTGCCAGACTTTGAACCACAGCTTTAGAATGCTAGCATTTTTTTTCCTTTTTGATTTTATTGTTTAATATTCACAGTGTAACACACATAAGAATACTGTCAGGTGCTTTTATTTACAACTAGAAAAGCACTCAGAGAGCGCAGACCTCCACCAAGCATATTGTGATTGTCACGCAACACTTAAGTCCTACTTTGATGTTATACTCCCTTTCAGCAGACTGTCTGCTACAATTTGGTGTTAGTTGCAGGTTTGTACGATAATTTGTTACCTAACAGTGTTGGAAATAATGATGACCCAGTACATATTTCATGTTTCAAAAGAACTAGAAGTATTGGGTATCGGTGAGTACTCAAAAGGGAGTACTCGTACTGGTATCGGTCTGCAAAAAAAGTGGTATCGAACATCCCTAAATCTTATCAAGTGTTTTTGTCTTATTTTATGTAAAACTTCTATTTTTTTACTTAATATGAGTCACATTCAACTGGTCAGTCCAGGAACTTGTCTTGACAGAAATGAGGTCTGAATTGCTTGTAACAAGTACAAAAAAGTCTACCTTCGGAACAAGAAAAAAATTGCTTGAAAATTTGCCTAAAACTAGAATAATGTCTTAATACTAGTAACTTTTTTCTTGTTCCATTGGCAGAATAATTTTACTCATTATAAGCAACTCAGATCAAATTTTGTCTTCGAACAACTTGAAATAAGAGATTTTTTCTGGATTGGTCAGGTGAATATGGTACATACTGAGTTTTAAAAAAAACATTTTCCACAGAAAAAAAAAGACAAAAACACTCGATGACTTTTATTCAGTGTATGGTTTTTAAAAAAAGGCAAATTTTGATATGACTGATTGCAGGAAGGTTGGACTCATAAAAGGCCTCTGAAGCATGTTTTTACATAGTTTCTGATTATGGTGCAGTTTTAACCTGCATTTGTGATGTACTGTGTCAGAGATGGTGGATTTTGAGCCCATGCAGCGAATTCCACTACAGAGTTGGGTCTGATTTAAATGCATCATCAGTAAAGATCATATTCATCCCGTATTAGTTTGAGGTCTTGTCCCTTTTGCACAGAGATTTCTCCAGATTGTCTGAATCTTTTAATGGCCTACTAACCACCCAGCAAGTAACTCCTCCATCTGCTCGCTGTCTTACCCGAAAGCTGATTTACTTTTCATCTTGATGAAGATTTTATGATGCTGTGTGTGTGGGCTGACCATTTTTGATGACCGGTTTGACATCTGACTCACACTGTTACATCCATTGCATCATTCTCAGTTTGGTTGACCACTTGTTTTTTTCGCCTCAGGAACTGAAAAATCTGCTACTTTGTCATCCAAGCGCTCATCCTTGACACCTCCTCTGCTTCTTGTCTCCCTGTGCAGTCCAACAGAAGCAGCAGCTGGAGAAGGAGACGGGCCTGAAGATAGTGGAGGCCGGAGTCAGTGATGTAAGTCCTTCTCTCTCTAAATATATCTATTATTCAGCTCCGTGTGTGTGAAAGAAAAAAAAAAAGGAGCCCGAGTGGGAGTTTCTGTGATTGTGTTAGTCTTCTGTGTTCGAGGCTCATGGGACGGGAATAACTGTGATTCCAACTTGTCTTGGCGTTCGAATCGCACCTGCAGCTTCAGTTCTGCAGCCAAACACTGATCTGCAGCACTTCCAAACACACATACATCCTTTTTCAAGTGTGCTGCTTTGATTACTGTCCCCCTCTTGGATTAATTTCCTTTAGGTTTTAAGAGCTGCTGTCACCATGGCAAAGGAAAAACAACACAACAGAACAAACGCGTGATACATTTTGTGCAACTTAAACCAAGTGTTGAGCAACAATAACCAGATTATCTGGAGTGCTGATGCTCCTGTGACATATTCATCAGGGGAAAAATAAGATGAGGCCAGGAGGACACTCAGGATGATGCAGATGAAAGGAGAAAACGTGTATTCATCCCGCGCTGATAAATATTCATATGTATGGGCGGTAAAGATCTAATCAAGCACCCATTGATGCGTCATAGCCCTCCATGCTCACCCCGTAAATGAGTTTCTCTATGGAAATGAGACAGACAGCCTCAGACCCCTGAGCTGCCCCAATCACGAGGCACGCTGAGAGCTAAATGGATGTGGCCCGTGCATCGTAGGACAGTTGCTATTGGCAACAAGCGTCACACACTGTAAAGACAAGATCATTTTCTTAGTTCGATGCTGCCTTCCCTTTCGGTGTCACTGCTTTTCTTTCTTTCTTTGCCCATCTGCCTCCCACTTATGTCTTTTTTTTTTTGACGCCACATTTTCTCTCGTCTTACTCCACATTGTGTCTTTATCACATTCTCTTCAATTATCTCTCTTTTTCCTTTTCCTTTCTTTCTTTCTTTCTTCGCCCTGACTTTTGTCCCGCTTCTTTGTCCGCCTCTCCTCGCCTCCTTTTCATCCTTTTATCCTCGCTCACACTGATTCCTGTGCTTAGCCGGCACTGGTACAGGGCTGTGTTTGTCATATTGGGCCTATTTGTAGATAATTAGCTGCAATAATAGCCTCTCTGCAGGAGCCAGGGTGAGGGAGGGATGGATTGGAAAGAGGGAGGGAGGAAAAGGGGAAAAAATCTGTCTTCCACCTCATGGGGAGAAAATCTGCGCCAGACTGTGTTTTTTTTTATTTTTTTTTCGCAACGCATGTTGAGGAAGCGCTGCATTTACTGTACTACAAATACAGATTTGGCGGAGTATGCGACTCACTCAGAGGGCGTTTTATTAGCAGCAGCGCTAATGTGGATGTGTTGATCCCACCGGTTTGTATCCAAGAAGTGGAGAGTTGAGGGTAAGTTGTGGAAAATAGAAGCTTTTGATAGGAGAGCCTGTGGAGTGGCTCTTCAAATACATTAGATTAAAAGGTGTTAAAACCAAAAGCCTGCTTTCAGTAAATGTGCAGTAAATTGACCACAGAAAGGCTCTGGCAAAAATAGAAATCTACTGGCTGAAATTACCCGGTTTAAGCGTGAGAGGTAGAGAGCTGAGAGTTAACTGTATTCCCTCTCCAAGCTTGTCTAAAACCATCAGCCTGCCCGGTATCATTCAGCCTTATCACTGACAACTCCCTCCTCCTTCTTACGTTTTTATTTAAGAGGTGACAAATGACAAAACAGCTTAGAAAGATGTCCAGATAGAGTGGACGTCAATAGATAGGAGCGCGGATAAGCAAATGTCAAAGTGGGGGGAAGGAGACATCAATCAATACGCCGAGCAATATCTACTCCATTATGGATTGCAGTCAGCTTCCTAAAGAGAAAAATAACTTTCTTTTGTTAATAATGAATGTGCGTGTAGCTGTCTGTATGTGTGTGTGTGTGTGTGTGGGGGGGGGGGGGCTTTGGCAATGAGTTGCACTTTTATTAACAGCTGTTTCCTAAGTGAAAGCTGCACTGCTGTGGACACCCGAAAGGCAAATTGGAGGTCCTCTTGCAGTGATTCTTGTCCTGCAAATGTGAAAAAACAGCAGGGAGGAGGAAGCCAAGTGAAAAGAGAGTCATAAAAAGATGCTGCAGACTTTAAGCTCTGCTCTCTGCAATGAAACCATGCGCACAGATGCATATAGATGCACAGATATTTTTACTCTAGTTTTTCTAAATGGTGTTGTTTCTTAATAGGGCAGACCTCCACCACCCACCTTCTTCTCTCAGCCCCTCTTTAAACTTGCAACAACAACCTGCAGGGATGGGTATTGTTTCAATTTTATTGAATCTTGTTCTGAATCTGGTTACCCCCACCAAGGAGGTTGTGTTTTTGGGAGAGTTTGTCTATGAACAACATAACTCAAAAAGTAACAAACAGATCTTGATGAAATTTTCAGGAAATGTTCAAAATGAGATAAGGAAGAACTGGTTAAATTTTGGAGGTGATCTGAATCACCGTCTGGATCCAGGATATTTTTAAAGGATTCTTTATCATTGTGAGATAGGGCCGTTTTCACCATATGTGTATATAACGCCACCATAAATGGTCGGATTGTTTTGCAGAACAACACAAGACCATCTTTACACCATCATTAAACATATTCGCAGCCTGATTAATAACAATGGCTTGGTTCTGTACACAGAGATTAATTGTTTTTATAACTCCTTATTCCCAAAGTTATAAAACTTAGGAGTTTTGTACAGTGGCCAATAGGTGTCAGCTGATTTGCAAACACAGCAACGCAAATGCAAACACCACAATACGAATACAAGAACAACACCAACACAAATGCTATAACACAAATGCAGACACCGCAACACAAATGCATAAGCCACAACATAATGGAAGTACAGCCTCAACCGAAGTTAAGAGGACAGGTTCCCGAACGGGCATAGAAAATTTGTGAAAGTAAGTTGATGATAGTTTTCTTTTATTATTTAAGCTATGATAAATATAGCTCCAATGCTAACGTAAATAAAGAAATATAAGTACTGTGAAGGATATCACAAGGTGACACCCCACAAAGCTTTATTTATCATAGATGAAGTTAATCGTTTACTTACTTTTACAACTTTTCCTTGCCTGTTTGGATGTCTAACCTCTTTAAACTTCAGTTGTGGCTGTACTTCTATTGTGCTGTAGCTTTTGCATTTGTGTTGTAGCTTTTGCAAATCATCTGACACTCACAGGCCACCGTATTTTTGCATGTATAAGGGCATTGGTGACTTGACTGACAGGCTGTCTGCAAAGAAGCTAAAGGCCCACCTTTTTGCCTCAGCCAAGTCTGAATGAAGCTGGGTTGAGTTAAGTGTTTCCGATATGGCCCCATCACGTGACGTCCAAGAGACTATGTCGTTGTGTTTTACAGTCTCTGAGGGATTACTCGTCAATCCTCCAAAAATATGATCATTACTGATTTGAAACTTGGATTAATATTGTTAAGTGTCCTGTGAAAATTTACCCTTAAATTATCTTTAGCGCTAATGCCCTGATATTTAATCACTTTGTATGTTTTTAGGTTGGATGTGTCTCTGCTAATATTGTCCTAACTCAGGTCTCAGTGACCAGGCAAGTGAGTGAGCGCCTGGTCTGCTGGTGCAGATCCTCTCCCCCATGAATGTGAAGAAGATTTCTTCTGGATTAAAAATTAAATATTAAAAAAAAACATGAACAGGTCTGACAGCTGAGATGACAAAACTCCACCCTGACAGACGGTGAGGAAATATCACCTTATGTGGCTTCTTTTTCTTTACTTGACAAAAAAATGTGCCTCTGCTTTTGCTTTCCCATGATTTCTACATGCCAATATTTCCCATGATGCTATCTGAGAGAAGGTCCCCATGTGATTAAGTTAGCTAGACTGAGAATCGTTGACATTTTGACAGCGGTCTCATGTTCAAAATAACTTTGTTCGAGAAGAGCTTCTTATTAAGCACAGAAGTCCCCAAGCTGCATGTCAACTGATTACTCAACCGCTAAATGTAAATCTTAGGTGGCAGGCAGGAAGTCTCAGCTCAGTGCATGTTTATGAGCACATACGTACAGTATTGTGTGTGCTTTACTGCAGCTGAATGATGGCTATCACATGTGAATCCAGAGGAACAGACTGACACCACCTCATGATGGTCCGAAGCTGTCATGATATTTCTAATCAAAGATCTAAGTGCAGAGGCACAACTCATCTCAGGGAAAGGTCACATGTAATGATGACCCTTCCCCATGGATTTGAAGGCTTTCTTTCCAATATCCTGTGCTGTAATTAATGCAGGGGCACATCTCTGTGGAAATGTACTGAAGGCTTCTGGAAAATACTCCAGAGCATCTTGTTTTCAGTAAAAACTGGTACTCTGTTATCAAATATTATTTTGGTTTAACTTCTTTCCTTATCATCTTTTTATAAACCAAATGTTTTATGTTTTAAACCACAGGGTTTTATTGTTTTATTTATGCAGCTTCTCTGTTAAGTAGAGCAGTTTGTCTGAACATTGACAAAATGTAGTATTGAATTTTTCAGCCTTGCTCACAGCTTGCTCGAGATAGAGGTTGGTCAGTTAGTCAAACACATCGATCCAGACTGAAACATAACATAAGCTTACGTTTGCATGATGGATTGATACAAAATAGGAGGCACTGGAGGATTTCTATTGTTTCACTACGTACAAATGTTGGCGTTTTAAATGAAACCTCAGTCTCAACAGGACACTCTTTGTGTTCTTTGATTAATGAAACAATCACTGTTGTCTCAAATTCCATGTTTCCTGCAAAATCTGTGATACAAAATAACACAAAGCTGGATACAAAGTAAAGCTGGACAGTCTCGTGGTTTGAAGCTTTTCTCTGTCATTTGGTAATAACCCTGCATTTAAAGTAAACAGTGTTATACTCTTGAGTTTATGAAAGGTATCGATTTCTGGTTTGATTAAAAAGACTCCTCAATTTAAGCTGATGAGAGATCAGCAGAGAGGAATGGCGCAATTCTCTAGGGATTATGGCAGCCATAATCCCATCATGCTAGACAGTGCTACACGTCTGCATTAAAACTGCACTTTGCTGAACATAGCGAAAATCTTCACTAATGAACACAGTTAGAACTCTTTTTTTCAAATCTTGGAGCCCTCAAAAAACAGACTGCATCTTTTTTTGCCAAATTGACCCTCCAGTCCAGGCTGTACCTGTGTATACTTTGGCCTAAACCCGCTGATACCCCTGGGTATAAAGTGGCCTGGACCAAATTAACCCAACAATGGTTAAACAGATAGGGCCAGACTATACCCCTCCAGGCCAAGATTTACCCCTCTTTGGCAAGAGGTGATATAGATTTGTCTGTTTTAATGTGGTAATAAAACTAACTTTGTTTGATAATAAAAACTAAAGGTTTTCAGTTTAACATATCTAGTTCTCAATATATAAATTTGCAATGCTGTGTTCATGTCCAGCGTGGAAAATTACCTACTCTTCCACTCCTTCAAAGTCACAAGGATGCTTTCAAGTACTAAAACATGGTACAATTTGATTTTATGTGAATTGGTACTTTAACCATAGATGGAATTTGATCAGTACCTATAAAAGTACCTGATTCAGTACCATAGACTGTATAAAACATAGACGTAGTTTCTCTGACCTCACCCATCTTTTTCTAAAAAAAAGAAAATGAAGCAGATTGACTGTCGCAGCCATTTTGGAAGAGGCAAGGGCTTTGCATACAGTTATAGGGTGTCTGTCAGTCAAGTGACCTGAGCTGTGTCTCTGATTGGGCAAGCCTCTGATCTTAATATCCTCTGAACGGCCGAGTTAGGAAAAAATTCACCCCCCTGTACAGTGTGTGCCAATAGTAAAATTAGCAACTCAGACAGAAGATGTTTTTTGTACCAGGCTGTAAATATGTTCATCACTGCTTTGAAAACAGCTTTTTTTGGCTTGGTGTGTGTGTGACTTTTGGTACTTCCAGAGCCAGCCTCAAGCGAACACTTGAGAAACAGCAGATTTTAGCAATTCCACAATGTCTCATATTCTTAGACCGGAGGTCGCCGCTTGTTCAGTATGTGTCCCGAGCTAAGATGCTCCCTTTCTTATGCCCAAGGCAGTGGTCCCCCCAAAATAGCCTTACCAGAGACTGGTGACCCCCTGCTGTGTGGATACATTAAAAGGTCAATCCAAAAGCAGACACAAACAAAAAATGAATAAAAACCCTTGTTTTTTAATTTATTTGTTTGTAATAAGAGATGAAATAAACAATTGTAAACAGTTTTTGATTGTGAAAGGCTCTGGCTTTGATAGCTAGCTAACACAGAAGTTAACTTAGCTAGTTAGATCAAAACAAGCAAACTAATGTAGCCTTACAGGATTAGCATAGATTCAGATCCTCTTAAATCCAGTTTTGTTTGTTGCCTGGATCACCAAGTTCGACTAGTCCTCTCACTGTGATATATCACACAAACTTAAGCATCAGAGTCGATTTGTACACAGTCACCTTCAGCACCCTCAGTGGGATCACTTCTTATTTGGAGGCACTGACTTTAAATGTGCATTTTGTTTTGCTGCAACGCTTCTTGGCATGAATATTTATTTCCTTTTTTTCTACATTATGCGCATGGTTATCAGGGAATATCAGTGTGCTTTGCTGCCTTTAATCTAACAAAGCATGAATATTGAAGCGCATTCTGAGTAACAACAAGTGCCATGTGCAACCATCAGCGAGTGCAATTCCTCTGAGTGTACGCAACAAATCATTTCAGAGGGGACTTCAAAGAAAATCACGCTGACCGTTTCTCACCACAGAGATGAGACACACACCCGGGCTGAAATAAATAAATAAATAACTGTGATAAGAGTCGTACAAATTGATCTTGTAACGGCATGGGTGTATGCTTAACTTTGAAAACAGATCCCCCCATGTTGGTGCAGTTTTTCTTTTCTTTTTTTTTTTAAGAATTTCAGGATGAGAAAAATGCATTTTTATGTTAATTTCTCTCATTCTCCTTAAAGTGAGGATGCACAGCCTCAGAGGAGTTGAGAGTGGCTTTCTTGCACTGCAGGGTATATTTTCCAACCCATCCTTGTGTTGCATAGTGTGTATTTGTATCAGCCAATCAATCCCACATCGGCTCTCGACTGCCTTTCCCACATTGACATCCTATCCAATCTCCTTCAGACACTGTAATAAACCCAAACAATGAAAAAATTGCCGCCTATAAAATTTTCAGCAGCCCAGGAAGGCCAATCTGGCTGTTTTAAAAGTGGCTAAAATGCCATTACTGTGGCAGATCTGGATGTGAAATGTCATATTGGAGCAGCCCCACTGTGCCTGCAGCCCTGAGTTACACTTGCCTCTGTGGAGACTCCAGCTGCCTCCCGCTGATGAAAGACCATCCAGCAGCTCCGTTTCTCAGCAACCTTTTACCATCACCTGACCTTTGGACTGCAGAAATGCCTTTGATACCATGCCATGCAGTTTGGTATTTGCCTCTCTCTACATCATTACGTGTGCTTTACCCTGGGTATGGCTGCTCTGTCTGTTTTTAATGGGTGTCAGGATGTAAAGTGTTTACTCTCCTTCCTTTTGCTTCTTTTATGTTCTGCTGCCTTTGTTAAAGAGGGGTTCAGTAATGCGTATTGTTGACTGTGGTATTTTACGCTGCAGTTGAAGGGCATTTCTTCTGCCTTTTGTAAGGAATTAAATAAGATACTTTTTCTGTTGGTGTACTTTTATTTTCCTTGAGAAGAAGAGCTCAAGGCCATGGTTTCCTGAGAGGACATGTAGGAAAATTTAAAGCATTGATGAAACCTGGAATAAATGTTTTGTTCTTTAATGATTTCTTCTTCAGTCAGTCTATGCAAACACTCAGAGAAGTACAGTAGTTCAGGGGCTTTGTGCTGTTGTGGTAAAGCTTGAAGGTTTTAATTCTAGGGCTGTTTAATAAATCATACCTTTACCGCCATCCAACATGATCATGCAGAATGAAATCAAATCAAAAAGACTTGAATTGAAAGATGAAACAGAAAGGTTTCTTTTGTTTGGAAGTGTAAAAAAAGGCCTTTAAGACTTGAGGCAAAATATATTCAAAAACTTTAACAAAGTTTGGTTGTTTTTTGGATTACATGTTTTTTTAAGCATTACTTAGAGGATCGATGATGGTTGGCTCCATACTCCTATGTTGTTGAATTCCATAAATCTATCTTTAGACTGCTCAAAACAGTTCATTCTAAAAGCAGCATGAGATTTTGATGAAATTTTGATGAGATCATCACAAGAAACTTTGTAAAATGATGAGGCGATCACATAACGGTCCCCCAACTGGAGACATGTTGGAGGGATGGGCCTCAAACACCAAGGTCTGCCCCTGACCTGACAGACCTCCAGAGGGCTGGCCAATCAGAGAAGAGATAGTTTGTGGAGTGGAGAATCTAAGGGGCCGTTTGCACAACAGTGGTTTTAGGATGAAACTCAAAAGTACTGTTGCATAATGGCCTCTTGTTTACATGTAAATGGCATGTTAGCCGCCTAAAATTGACACTTTTTCCTCTCTCCAGAGTAGAATTTTTCTGAAACACTGCCACCATCTTTGCCATGTAAATAACAAGCATGTGTTTTCAGTGAAAATGCTCACATCACGCTCCGCTTTGCGCATACAGCAGAAAAACAGTGCTGTTGTTATGATCATTGCGGACTACCATGTTGTGCTTGTGCTGCTGAACTTGCAGACTGTCTTCAACAAAGTGTGGATCTGTTGCACCACTTCTACAGTTAGCATTCACCAATATGCCAGATTATGGGCCTAACTCTACTGAGGTGGAGATCTACCGAAAGCCGCTTCTGGACAAGACAGTTATAGCACCAACTACAGGCCTGGCATGCTTACTCCTAGAGGATACTAGAGACTGAAATAAAGGTTTTCTAAAACCCAATTGTGGGGAATTTTTTTTTGTCCCCCTCCCAAAAAAAGCTTCTATGATTTCCCGTAGAAGCTATACATGATTAGAGCACGGATGAGCACCTTTCAGCATGTAGCCTTTGATCCATTTATAAAAATATATAAATAGTCATAAGTAGCGGTGTGCTGATCAATCTAAAATATTGGTATATTGATGCCAGGGATCAGTATTGATCGATGTTTGGGTGTACAGATTGATACTTAAGTTTCAGTTTCTCTTCTCAAGTACGGATTCAAACACACAACCACAATAAATTTTGCTTCATTTTATGTCTTTTTGTTTAAGTGTGAGAGGAAGTGTGTTAGTAAGACCTCGTGTGTGATGTGGCTCTCTGTAGTACCACGGTCATTTTTGTGGCTCTTGATCTCTGACTGGTTGCCCACCCCTGGATTAGAGGGACAATTTAAAATGTAAACACCAACATGATACCCCCTCTTTAAATTATAAACTTGTTTTTATGTTACCTGTATGATCATACTTGTACCAGCATAGAGTACAACACAAGATCAATAACCGTCATTCCTCTGTGTCCTTCAGTAATACTTCTTTTCCCAATCATAAATTAAGAAAGAAGCAACTAACATTTCGTACTCCTCAGTCAATGATGTTCATCTAACGCAGGTACAGTAAGTCTATCTCTCACTCTAGAGACTTGAGGGTCTTTGATCTTGTAGAAAGAAAGAGCTGGAGAAGCTTTTTTTTAGTCCTATTTTTCATTTTTTTTGTTTTTTTTGAAGTGACATTGTGTCATCAAACTTACAACATTATCCCTCCTATCTGTCAACCTCTGCTTTGGACACATTTACACTGTCCTCATAGTGCCACTAAAATGTTTAATGAAGTTGTGATAGAGTGAGCCAAATTGGCATAAGAATCTACATTTCTTACAAATTTTTGAGTAAAATGCCAATATTTGTCCCCAGCATGTTAATAATTGTATCCCGAACAGGGCTGACGATATTTTGCTATGAAATTATATTTATAAATACCGGTCCCCATTCCTTTTATCCAGCTCAAACTAATGAGTGATATTGTTATGGATGATGCAGACTTGTTGTAAGCAAAGCTCTGGCTGTTGATGCTAATTTTGGCAAATGGTGTCTGGCAACTGCAGCAGTAGGGTTGAGGGTGCCTGGGGAAGGCTGAGGGTAGAGGAGGGGGGGTGAGACCTGCGGTGTCCACAGCTGGATAGCATAGCAGAGGTTTTAAATGTCAGCAGTGAAGGGGGCTGCGGCTGCCATTTGGCCTGACGAGCTGCATGCCAAGGGACTGGCAGCGGGATGCAGGGGCAGGGTGCTCCCGGTCCCGGCCGCAGAGCTCTCACCTTCTGCCATTTATCACGAGGCTACTTGCCTAGCGCATCTGGCACCTTAGCATCGACAACAGCAGGGAAAGACATTGCTGCAGGCTAAGTGGTCGCCCTCGGTACACTTTGAGCATCACAGCCAAATTGAAAAGTATTTGTTTGATTTAATTCAGTGCATCTCGTGGTTGAGTTGTTTGAGATTCAGAAGCATTTTTAGAAACTTTTAAAAGAGATGACTTTGGGGTAAATTATGTTCGAGGAAAGGTTGTAAAGTAGTTAGTCTCACAGAGATCCTGAGCACTTCATAATTACTATCTCAGAGGATTAATGTGATTTCCATTAAAAATAACATTTCAGAGAATACTGCTGTCATTTCTTTTTCCTGGTCCAAAATAAGTAATAAGCGCCCTTTTAGCAAACATGAAGCAGTGCATTAATTATTGCTCAGTGAGCACACAAGACAGAAACCACTTTACTGTCAGTAAATGAAATGCAATCAGCTGTCGTAACATCTTTTATTGACGGTAATTGGCTGTAATTGTGGTCCTGGCTGTAACTGCTAGTTACTTCTTGCATGGCAAGGTTAACTGAATTGCTTGATGATGAGTTGTTATAGTCGTTTATATGGTGACCTTGACTGGGGAACTTGAATGCATGAATATCTTACATCCCTGGTGATGGAGCATGAAATGGGTCAAGTGGGTTAACAGCAACGACTGGTTGTGACTGGTTGAATATGCGAGTAGTATGTTGGACCCCCTTTGCCTTCAGAGCCGTTATTGTTCTGCTTGGCCTGGATGGTTTCTGGTCTTTCTGCAGCCTACAGACACTGGGTGATCTGTGGTTTAGCGCTTCCACATGGGCTTCATATTTCTAGACCTGGGTGGTCTATTGGATCGAGATCTGGTGGCTGTGGAGGCCATTGGCCATTGTTTAAGAAACCAGTTTGAGTTTATTTGAGCTGTGTGACATGCAGCCTTTCCCTTCTAGAGGTATCCGTCAAAGATGGGTACACTGTGGTCATAAAGAGATGGATACGTCAGCAACTATACTCAGATAGGCTGTTGCTCAATTGGTACTAAGGGGCCCAAAGTGTGCCAAGTCATTATCCCGTACTCCAAATCAATGAACGTCAACTGGAGGCCCACGGGCAGAATCCAGCCCCCAGAATATTACTGAAATACCCTAGGAGAAAAACTGTTTTACTTTATTTTTTTTCAATCAAAGGAAACAAACGCCCTCTGAAAAGTAGCTAGTGCTACAGCCTGCCTTCAATCAAAAATAACCCCAAACTTGATGCATTCAGAGTCACACTTGTTGCCCTCTCCTGTTTGGGTTAATAGCTCCTCTTGCATGGGAGTTTAGGATTTCAAACTAGAAATGTTTTTCTGACAAAGAAATGTCTCCTTGAAAATGCATGCAACAGATGAGGCACAGGCACAGCATTTCTAAAAGCTGGCACCGTAAATACGTACTTATCAGTCAGCTCTTCATTAAAGTTGTTTTTGTCATCAACTTTTCTGCTTCAGGCTCTTTTATCCTGTCGTTCTCTAAGCTTTGAATATATTCAGAAAACCTTTCTCCTGCAGGTGTTCTCTACAAACTACAAAACACTGCATTTAGACTCACAAATATGAAACCTAAAATACTGCAATCGCCCCCTGGTGGTCAACTGCAGTACAAAAAACATGAGTGAGTTAACACTGACAAATACTGAAAAGAGAACAGAATTTTTTAAGGAAATTTAATTTATCGAATAATAATATATGTGGAAAAAATATTAATTCTATTTATTTCAAAAAAGCATCTAGTCTTCACAGTGTCTGTCGGAGGGATATAGTTAATGAATCCTGATTTAAATGTGGCAGCCGAAATCCAGACTCATCAGACCACACAAAGTTTTCCAATCCTCTATTGTCCAGTTTGGGTGTTGCTGTGTGAATTGTAGCCTCAGTTTCCTGTTCTCACCTGACAGGAGTTTCACTTGGTGTGGTCTTCTGCTCCTGTAGCTTGTCTGCTTCAAGGTTGGACGTGTTGTGTGCTCAGAGACGGTCTTCTGCAGACCTGTGATGTGACGAGTGGTTATTTGAGTTAGATTCTTCTCTGACCTGTGTCATCAAGAAGGTATTTTGTCTTAGAGAAGTGCTGCTCCCTGGGCATTTTGGGACCATTTTCTGTATAAGAGATGATTCAAAGTCACTGAAACCACCTTTCATCTTCATTCATTCTTCAGCAGGTGACTATGTCTACGTGCCTAAATGCGCTGAGTTGCTGCCATGTGATTGGCTGATTGGATATTTGTGTTAATGAGCAGTTGAACAGGTGAACCTAACAAAAGGGCCAGAGAGTGTAATGCTAAAGCTGCCGCTTCCCCTTATCTCTACCAGCTGTTGAATGTAATCATGTATTCATTCACCAGGTAGCATTCAATCACTGGCTAATTATGTCCTTTAGCCTTGACCTGAAGACATTCCTCCAATGCATTTCTTATGACACAACGATGTCTTTCATCCTTGAACATGATGCAACGGTTGCCGCCAACGTGAAGGTGAAAAGCAGCATCAGAAACAAGACATGAACGGCGAGCTATGAACTGCAGGAGTGTCCTGCTGTGATGGGATTTCTGCTTTACATATCACAGTCAGGTTCGTGTGCACATGGTTGCTAACATGTCTATTTACATTCACAAACATGCTTGTCATGCGGCAGGGGCACAGATGCAGCGAACACCTGACACAGAACAGGTGGATGGATGTATTTAAAAATATAAGATGATGAACAGAAGCTTCTGCAAATCAATCACACACTTGAGTTACAGCTCAAATCTTGAATGTTGCTCTTCTAAATATTTCACATTATCTTAACTTTATCAGTTGAATGTTCGAATGAGTCAAATTATTGAAGGCTCCTCCTTTTGTACTAATCTGTCTAATTTCAAAGGAAAAGATTTCATAAATGTGTCATTTTCTCAAAGCTTCCTCAGCATCAAGAGCTAATCGAAAGGATTTCATGTCATTGTCAGAAATAACAATAGGCTAAAAGATCTCAGCAATCCAGGTCCATGAACACATGCAATCATATGTCAGTCGCTATTCATTACATTGTTCACTTTGAAGAAGGAGGAAAGAAAGGCATCATCACAGCTCCACAAAAAGCCATACAGTGTAATTATGTTTGTGGGTGAAAATAGGCCAGATTGATTATATGCCTTTACAATAATGAGCCGTCGATGTATTATTATGTTACAGAGCCATCAAAATCATGACACGAGTCGTAATTAATTCTGCCTTCAGAATTTCAGATCAGCCGTACTTTGTATTGTTGTCAGAGGTTGTGGTGTGAAGCGAACAGGCGGGCGATAGTACTACAGCTGTGGCAGCAGGCTCATTACGGATTCACTGAGGTTTCTTTCCACAGTAGCTGCTCAGTTTGGCTCGAGGGCAGAGTACGCTTATGAATCTGCTGGTGCTGTGAGACAGGCAGACAGACGGACGGTCGGGTGGATGGACATTCAGGGAGGCTGCGGTGCCGGACCGGTGGAGTGTCAGCTCAGTTCATGCAGAGGATTGTTGTGCAGCGCGAGGCCCCCTGACTCTCCCCCAGCTGATTGGTGTGGCTTCATTAGCATGGGCTGCGGCTCCTCCGATTTGCAGTAATTAAAGAGAGAAATCAGAGCGCTCGCCTCCAGTCCACACACAGCCAGTGCCTGTCAAGTGAGATCGCCATGGAACAGATCTAGCATCCTGGCCGGCTGCCACTCCACAACCCCCCCTTCCTCATCCTGAGTCCCTGTAGTAAGACCGAGTCTGGAGGAGAGGTATTGGTAGTTGGCGCCTGTGCCAAGTTACCCCCTAAGTAACCCCCGGGGTTACACAGGCACACACGTCTCTCCCCGCGGGCACACGCTGGCTCTGCGTTGTCATGGCGATAACAGGGAAAAATGTTTAATGAAGACGCTGATGAGAATTTATGAGGCTGAGGCTGTGCGCGTTTACAGGGAGACGACCCATAGCCCATCACGCGCTGCCTCCTGTGGTTCTACATCTATATCTCCACTTACACAAGCTGGAGCTGATCATCAGGGCGTATGCTCAGGCAGGCCGCCCCAATATGCTGCCAGTGCAGCAACACCATCCTACAGTCACAGACATGTGGCTGAGGTTCATCCAGAGTAATCACTTAGTTAAATTTAGTCTAAACAAGAAAATTTACAAATTCTATCGCTTAGGAGCAATTCTCAGGTATGCAGTTCTGTCACATGTTATACCAGGGTGGCTGAAAACTCCTCACAAAATTGAATGAAAGCTTAAAACACACAAAGTGGAGGGAAATGTGAACATTAAACAGCTTTGAAGGCCAAGCATTTATTTCCAACAGTGCATCTTCCACTGTCGGTCAGCTGGGCCCCCTTCATTGAGAAAACAGAACAGCAAGCTAGGCTACAGTTTCCTGCAGATGGAGTCAAGCCTGCCAAGTAATTCAGCTAATTTTGAGAGACTCTGACCCAAACACTCATCTCAGTTAGAGCATACTGAGAATCTTTTTAACACTTTACTTCGCCATCAGAAAAGCGTACACAACACAATCCTGCTCTTCTGCCTTCAGTGCACTGATCAGCTGTTTGGGACCATCATCTACATCTCACTGATATAGAATAGTTTTTTATATCTTGCATCTCATTTTGAAATTATTAAAGGCTTTTGATTACCAGGTGGACACACAGTGTATTTTGATAGCGTAAACATGGGTTGTGTTGCTATGCAATAAATAAGAAACAAGAGACAGAAACTTACCAAAAGATGCACTTCCATGTGGATCTTTTGGTATTCAGCGCTGCAGTAGATTGAGAAGGTGAGCATCAGACTACAGTAGTTTATGAACTGCTGGTATATTTTAATTTCCAAAGGCTGAGAGTTACTGTTGATGCCAAGTCTTCCTTGTGTAAGCACCAGCTCACAGTTAAAACACCTTGAACTTCAGGTAACGTATGACCTCTTATGCTCTCCAGTTTGTGAAGAAGTTTCTTCATTGCTTCCTTTAGTGCAGTGAGTTGCCCTTACCTCTATAAGGCCCAGTTCATAAAAGCTTATTGTCGCCAGTGTCAGAATCATTGGTGGTATTTCTGTGTCTCAAAATAAATCAAATCACATTGCAGACTCAGCCCCATGCACAGAAAACTATAGCCTATCTTACCGTGTGTTACTCAAACAACGTCTCATAATCTTTCCCCAACGTGCTTTACCGTATAATACATAAAGGACCACAAAAACTTAACATTTTGAGTCAGATTTTTTTTGAGTAACAATATCATTTATAGTGAGGGTTGAGATTTGGGGGTCTGAAGTGTCCTGCTGTCCATCTATTTGTTGTCTAGGTTGCACTGACAAATTGAGAAGACAGTTGATTGTGGAGAAAGTAATTTTTCTTCTAACAATTATTTGTCTCTTAACTAATCCCTAGATTTTGCACACTGGTTTGGCCCAGCAGTCTGCTGGTTACACTGGACGCCTGGAAAATGTTGGGGTTGTGGGAAATAAGAATCAGAAAAACACAGGACGTGATGTCAAACATCAGTGGTACCACATTGGTTGAAGGGTAGTACAACTGTGGATCATTCTGTGTATTGGCCGGCCAAACCCTCAACAGTCTTCCAAGAGGTAGCCATCTTCAGAGGTGCACTGTCCAACACCTCCATACCTTGGAGATTGTTTGCTGATGTTTTGTGAGCCCTAAATATTATACTTTATAATGGCTGATAGGTTTGTACCCATTCTGTACTTTAATTAAGTTAGTGAAGTAGAGCATGAATTGACGGGTTGGACAGAGAATGAACAGGATTATCAGAAACCATGTGTCCCAAGCATTTCCTCTGGTTGCCTCAACATGTATTCAGCTGAGAGATTATCAAGCCAACATTCTTCAATGTCGTCCTGGTAATCATTAAAGGTAGCACACTGGTTGGACTCTCTGTAGTCTGCACTTGAAGGACCACTCATCCAAGGCGATAAGGACCTGAGTTCAATCCCCTGCAGCAGGCTTAAACTCTTTCTGAGACTCTGCTGAACTCGAACCCTCCGGACAATAAAATTCAGCACCACTGTGCTGTGGTCAAGCAACCGCTGAGGAATACTGTGTTTCCGAGTCTTTGAGATTGTTAGTGGACACAGGTGTGGAGAGGACACATCCCGCTGAACTCGGGAAGTTATTCTCTGCCCTCTTCTCAACATTTCTTTGTCCTTTCACTGTCAGTCTCAGTATCAGACTCTCCCAGCCCACTAAGTCTCTTGTGACTTGGGTTTCAATTATGAATGCTACCTTTGACTACCTCTGTTATTCTGCGGCAGCCCACATATCCCTGCCTGCCACCACTCATGTGTGACTTGATGTATTGTCTCACTGTTTTCCCCCCTTCAAAATTAATTGCAGTTTTATCTCTCCCAAAGATAAAAAAAAAGCCTGCCGAGAACATAATAGTCTAAAAGTAGTGTGGGTTCTATTCAAACAAAACAATTAAAAGCTCAGTGTTTTTCTGGCTGCTTTTGACTGTGGAAGTGTTGGATGAGATTTTCAATGCCAGGTCTTCTTTTTATCTTTACACAAACTAGACTGAAGCATTACCTTCAAGTACCTTTCATTAGCGGCTTACGTTAAGGCAAACTCTGGATCCAACCGTTTTATTTGGTCTCTAATGACTTTTCACCTACATTATCATAATATCCCTCATCAGAAACTAATTATATTATGAAAATAATTCTTGTAACAGTGAATAATGCAAATCTGAGCATAGTTTACTTTGTCTCAGACCACTCTGCAAACATCCTCCCTGATACTGAGTTGATTTTAGTCTGAATTTAGATTATGAGCACAGTTTTGCTAACTTTGTTTAATTAATTTTGGCTGGCATTTCAGCACACATGAATATTATCCTTGTCAGAAATATTCCTTTTGTCAACACAGCTGCAGGTAGAAGGGATAACTGCTGTCAGCTTGAACAAAATAAAAAATTCAAGTTAAAATAAAATTAACAAACTTAGACCTGACAAGGGCTTAATCTTAAATTAAGAAGTTCCAAAAAAACCTCTACAAAATTAGTCATTCTACATAATTTTAAGATAAGCTTGTTATCTCTCATAGCTTCACAGCCTTAGCTAACGAAAGCTCGTCTAAAATTCGATAAAGAAATTTCCGGCAGAAAGAAGTTAAAATCATTTTTAACATTAATAGTGTCTCGGGGGTGTTGCTGATCATGTCCTGAATTTAAAAAATTTGTGAAAAGTTGGTTGAAGAGTGTGTACCTGTTAAAAATAGGCTGTACTGATTAGCATGCTGAGCTAACTAGCTTACAAGACGCCAAAAACACACTTTTACCAAACATTTATTACTCTTTTTAGGTTTGACAATGCACCCCACATTCAGCTGATAGCACATACAGTGTTTTGCTTCAACATTTAAAACCCTGTGCTAAATGCTATTTCATATGTGATGCTAGCAGTGCGTAATCTACCCATCTGCTTGAGTGAAAATATGAATATCACACCAGCCTGACATTGTATAATCACTAGTTAGCTCGACACTGGAGGATTAATACAGTTTCCCATTTGCATTTATCTAGACAGGATGCTAGCTACTTACATGAATTAGATTTTGTATAATATTAAATTCTAATCATGGATGCTACATGAAATTTTTCAGTTCTTAATTCTTTTTTTTCTTTTTTTTCTTTTTGAGGTTTTGTTTAACGAATCAAACAAATTAGGTTATTAACAACTGAAGGTGTTAGCTTAAATTGCTAGCCAGCTTACTTCAGCTTATAAACTCCAGATAAGCTAAACCGGCAGCTGTTGGCTTAAAGTAAGACTGATCTTCTTCTGAAGTCAAAGATTTGTTTCTTGAAATTTGCTTCAATATTTAGGGCCAAAATACTCTGGCTGCTTCTCCAACTGCAGGTCAGAGCCCAGATACGCAAGGGCACTTTTTGCTAAATGCAATGCCAGAGCGGTGAGGCGTCAATTTATAGATCAAACAGGAAGCTGTGCGCTAGAACCACTTGAACATTCCTTTTGAATTAAAAACTAAAATACACTGTCAGTACCATAGACAGTAAAAAATTGATCCACACCCATCTTGCTCGGTTCGAAATAAAGTCACCACCAAAACTGCTCCCCCTGGTGACTGGCTGCAGTATAGGTCAAAAAATCTGTCTCTCCAGTCATTCCAGGTGGGCTGTGGCAAAACTTTAAAGAACGAATACTCCTCATAGAAATGTTTCTCACATCTGTTTGTTGTGTTGGTTTGAAGATATCATTTGGCTGCCTTGTATTCAAGTCCTCTTTTTCCTGAAAGGTTTCATTTTCATTAGTTATACGAGGTTAAAAACAAGGTTTATGTTATGTTTAATGATGATTGACAGCTGCCATTCTTGTGTATTTTTTGGGGGGGGTTTGTAGAATATGTCGAAAGAAAAAAACAATTTTTATTTTTGTCACCCGCTCTTCTTCCAGAATCCCTCATAGTCTCTACTGCGCAGACTCTTGCTTCACAACTGCTACAATGGCTGAGAGAGCACGCAGTCAACACGCAACTAAGCGGGGTCAGAACCGACATGGATCTGGTGTATTCCCGACGTTAGCTTTTGTTAAGAACCTATTCTTTTTTAAGAGAAAGGGGAAGTTTAATATGTATAAAAAAAAGGAAGAGAGCTTGGCAAACGGTAAATGGTGCAGGAGACTGCTTTGGCCCACCAATTAGCAAATGAAATGAGCACTAAATATGTATCACTTTGTTGTCATCCTCACAGATTACAACATTTTTACAGATATGGTGTGATTTTCTACTCCAGGCTATGACGCCACAACACTGCTCCTTTTTGAAGTGCACATTGTTGTGCATGTGTGTGGGTTTGCCTCTCTGCTTTAAATATACTCAAGATGACAGGCATAGCATTTACCTTGATGTTTTCCAGCTTTGAACTGCTTGGCATGGGCAATGCCTGCGCTGGGATTCACATGAGAAAGAAGCCTATTTGAACAAGCTCATCTGGGGAAAATAGCAGGAATGACATGGCTGATGCACACACAGGCTTTGAATGGTTCCTCTATGGGAAAGAGACGAGCATGAGACACAGCAATTCAGATGTTTCAAGTGAAACCCAGAAATGGGACCTTTTTTTGTGTCTTTGAACATCATCCATTAGGAAACATGGTGCTTCTCTCCCTTTCTTTTCCTCTCCCTGTTGCACACTCACTGAGACATAATGCATTTAAAACCTTCACCTCCTTGTCTAGTTGCTGCACCTTAAGTGATGTAAAATGGAGTGCAAAGTGTCAACTTTTATATTCAGTCTCGGTCTAAGTGCAAAATTAAGCTTCAGTCTGCCAGCTGAGATGACATCATTGATCTGTAACTCAGACTTTAACTAATATTGATGCTTTCCTTCATCATACATGAACATAACAATTTACAGTACTTTCAAAAAAGGTGGGTAAAGCCTAGATTATCTCTTCCTCTCTTACACATCTTGTACTACCACTTCAGCAATAACAATAACAGCTGGTGAAACTGTTGAAAAAAAAAAAAGCCCAGAACACCCAAATGTGTTTTGTTTTGCATACATTTCTCCCTGCATTACAGTTGGAAGCTAATCCTCCAACACCTCCCCAAATGGCGCTGCAGCAACAGTCTTCCTCGAGTATTATTATGAATAATTTATTGCACCCCGTTTCAAAAGAGGCAAGCAAAAAAACCCAACTATTTTTGGTGTAATGGTATCAAGCGTTGGTTAAGTCTGCAGGTACACTGTGCAGCTGTTGCGTTCTTGCTCAGCGCTGAGGTGTGAACGGTATTAGCCTCTCACTGATGTCATTATACTGTGATTGGTATGTGGACCGCAGGCTCAGTGTGCTACCGTGCTGTTTGCTCAAATACATTACAATTCTGACTTCTCTGTGCCCAGGCTAAGGTGTGAGTACCTCGCAAGTGTACACACGCAAATACATGCATTTGGAGGTATATTTGGATTGCAAACATAGAGACAGACATGTAAACATGATCGAAACGTGCAGCATGGAGGTGCGAGCAAATACCGGAGCATGTTATTGTCACTTGGTCCTTTTCCTGAGCTCACACACACACACACACACACACACACACACACACACACACACACATAAGCTAGCGCCAGTGCACGTCTCTGCTCTGCCATCTCAGGTAGAGCACTTCATGATGACATTTGTTTAACATTCTTCACCTCACTCCCTCTCAGCGACACAGTGAAGTGTTGCATACCTCTTCCTTCCCGCTGTTTAAACACCCTCTCCTCGCCTTTCCATCTTTTTTTTCTCTTTTTTTTTTATTAGAAATGTGAAGTGTGTCATGGAGGCAAACACAGGAGAGGCACGACAAGATAAGCCTTGCAGGACTCACAGGAACTGTTCCAACATGTGTTACCGCGGAGGAAGTACTTACCAGAGGAAACACACAAGGCGTGACAGAATCGAGGAGTTTTTCGCCAGTGACCATACGAGTGACTTCAGCATGTTCCTCGATGTGTCTTCTTGGAGGTTCATTTTTTTTGTGAGACTGAATCAATGCACGTCAGATCTCCCTGGTGTGATAGCCATTAGCACCGGCCTCGCTTCGAGGACGGTTGTGAAATCATACTGTGCTGTGTGTAGAAAAAGGCGGGAACGTGTGAAAATGTGTCCATTTACGCAGAGTTCAAGCGAAGGAAAACAACAGGTGCCAACGTCCTTCAAAGAGGAGGAAGATTCATCCTCGCTTTTTTTTTTTTTTTTTTGGTTGGTTGTCTTTTCTCCCCCCTCTTTTCTCTTCCATCCACTGCACTGTCAGGGGAATACCCGCGCTTGGATGAGTGTGGATTTAGATATGGCTGACAGGTGGGTGACCAGGGTATCTCATATGAGAGAGAGTGAACAGAGCTCTCTTCCAGTTCGCCAGACAACAGGACAGATAGGATCGTATGGTTGACTTCATGCAGGGACTGATTTTCTGGGGATTAACTTGCAGAGGCCACTATTTATTTCTCTCCAGTAATAAAACCATTCTCTGGCAGTCATGATAAAAGTCTCCCATCATGCTTTAACCTTGCAAAAGCACACACTGAAGAGGATCTTTTTTTTTTTTTTACATTTCGATTAAGAGGTATGGGAGGCGGCGAAACTGATTTTTGTTCTGCAAAATCTAAAAAAATGAAGGCGCTACCGTGCAGGGGGCATGATGTGACACTGTCACTGCACATGCATTGAGGAAAGACAGCATTGTGCTTCATTTTTTTGTGACTTTTAAGAAAGAAATGTAACAAAACAAAACAAAACGCATGCACAGTTTTAGTTTCGCAGCAGCATCACACATAGGAGTGGTGTTTTAGAAGAAACTGTCGAGTCAGTTTGAGAGCACTCTCCTTCAGCTTTTCGTCCCAGCGATCTGTTTTTTTCAAAGGTGGGGTGGCGTCCGATGCAGCCTCGGACCCAGGCTGGACAGCGAGCTGGTTTTTGTTCTCCCCTTCACATTGCCAACTCCAGCTGTCACACAGAGGGACAATAGAGGAGAGGAGGGGGTGCTCTCTGAATGGAAAAAAAATAAACTGGAGAGCCCCCACCCCTCACCCTACCCCACCTCAACTCTTCCCTCCACCCCAAGACTCGTCATCTGCATTTGACAGGACCCCCGTTCTCCTCTCTTCACCGCCCCCTTTTTCTTTTTTTTTTTCCTTTCTCCTTTTCTCTCCCTGTGCTCTCCATAATCCCCCTTTCTCTTCCTCTCTCCCTGCTAAGTGCAGCTGTTGCTCTCCATTGGATGATTTTTTTTTTCAAACTGATTGCTAATTAGGATAGCTTTATCTGTAAAACTTGTTAAACTTGCAATTTTTGTCTCCCTTTTTCTTTATCCCAAGGAGAAAGAAAAAAAAAAACTTCCCCAATTATGCACAATTTACTTGAGGCGGGGCATTTTCCATGTCCCATGCAGCATTCATATAGCTTACAACTACTGTACTGTGTGGTAGCCTCTTATTATAGCGCTCACTTCAGCTTTGAATGCTTTGAAGAATAGACTTGCCCCATCTCCCTTATTCTGCTCACATAGCTGAATCCCTGGGAGAGGCAGCGGAGGAAAAGGGAGAGCCTGAGAAAACAGCAATTCACACACGGAACACAGAGACCCCTGGTAGCTCAACAAATGAGTGTCTAGCCCTGTGTCCATTCATATCGCCCCTTCGGTCCGCAAGCCTATTAGCCAGGCATCGCTCCTTGAAACATTCACTGTCGACAACATGTGGAGGCATCGCTATAGCAACCAGTGGATATGACATGTGCAATGGACGGGGACTCCTGAGCCGCTGAATATAAGGAGGGGCTCAGCCTTAACTAAATGATCGAGAAAAAAAAAACTCAACCCCACCACCACCTCCCTGTCTCTTTTCATTGGCACACAGACGCTGAAAGGACTCGCTAGTGGGGCTTCTGCACATTCTTCTTCAGCTCGGAAAATCAGGCGGGCATATCCCACATTCTTCTTCTTCTTCTCCTTTTCCCTTTTCTTATTCTCTCCGACTCTCCCTCGTTTTTTCTTCCTCTTCTTCTTTTTCTTCATCTCCGTGTTGAAGCCGCGCTCTTTTGTTGGCGCCGAGGGGGACGCATGGGACCCTCACATGCAAGGGGAACTTTTTTGGGGTGAGAGAAGCGGGGCTGAGTGGGCGG
Source organism: Halichoeres trimaculatus (assembly GCF_033239565.1). Lineage (NCBI taxonomy): Eukaryota > Metazoa > Chordata > Actinopteri > Labriformes > Labridae > Halichoeres > Halichoeres trimaculatus. The sequence goes on from NW_027437196.1 coordinate 10,878,124, forward strand.
CCGGGGACGCACGGACAGACGCTTCTTGGAGCAGGCACCGAGCGTCAGTGGTTAAACATGCTCTCTGGAATACAAGACGCAGCAGCATCCACCGTTTACTGCGCTGAAATGTGCGAACTGCCCCGCGACATGGATTTAGGTAATTATCTGCTAGCTAGAAACGTGTGTATGTGTGTTTTCTTTTCTTTTTTTTCACGTGCAGTGTGTAAGTTTAATGCGTCAAATGCGTAAAAAGGCGCCTTCAAAGACCGGCTTTGAAAACTTGTCAGCAGTGCTTGCACCACGCCAAGAGCTGGTTTTAATCATCGATTCATTCATTTAGAAGCAAATTTCCTGGAGGTCCTACTCGATTCAGTCTCATTTTCTTAGTAGGAGAATGAGCCCAAAAGCTGAAAGAAAATAGCAAAAATCCATTAACTAGCCATGAAAATGCAGTTTTATAACGTAGCATGATGGAAGAACCACATCAAAGTATGCACTGAGCTTTGTGTGATGGAAGAAGCACATCTGGATGCAGTGCACAAAGTTTGTGTGCAGGTTGGTCCTGATGGTGCTGCCGGCTGCAGCTCCAGCTAAAAAATTAAATAATTTAAAAAAAAAAAAAAACAGAATAGAATCTCTTTTTTTGCACAATTTCTTTCTGATTTGGTTTTAAACCGACCAAAAATAAACACAGTGGTCTATTTTTTTTATTTTTTAATCTTGTTAAATTTTGAATTTGAATGATAAATCTCTTTAGATCTAGAGTTAAATGAATGTAACACGAAAAATAATTGAAACAAATGTCAGCTTTCTGTGTTGAACTAAGTTTGATTGTAGTTGTTGCTTTATTGCTTCATTTCAAAAATTACTAATGTCATCAAAATGTTTTTCATTATTATAAAAAAGAAAATTACTCAAAATTTCACACTCTTTTTTTCAGATATTTGAAAATGAGTTTTCATTTAAAATGTTTTTTTGGTCCTCAATTTTTAGTTAATGTGACATTATTTTTTCAAAAAGGCAATTTTAAGCCCCAGAGTTCAAAAATAGCTTCATTCAAACCTCAAACCTCTTCAATTCTGCTACTTTACAAGAAAAAAAAAAGCTTCTGTGGAGTTTTTTTTTTTTTTTAACCCTGCGTTTTTCGTTTTTCTGTGAGGTATTGTGATGAGGCTGAAAGGACGGCCAGCCGTCCCAGCAACACCTCTCCGCCTGACCTTTAGTCTATCATTTGAATAATCCAGAGCCCCCCGAAATCCATCTGGCCCCCGTCTCCTCTCAGATTGACTAATTCAGCAGAGTGTGAATCTGTGAACAGAAGATAGTGAGAGAAAATGAAAGTCTGTTTGGGGCAGAGGGTGATAACTTCACAGTTTGTGTGAAAAAGGATCAAGAAATTGGGTTGATTGTGGTTTGGATCTCCAGATTTTATTTTTATATCTGAAAACAAAAATAAAAGCATGAAGTGGCATTATTCGTTACGACCTTGAATTTTGATGCAAAATCTGTTAAAAAAAACATCTAAATATTTGTACGTGGGCACATTTTGATCATGATAATTATAAGTCTGACTGAATTAAATTGTAACTCCAATGAGTTGATATTTCATCATCACCATTTTTTTTTTCAGTTATTCCAACCATCTTTTTCTGTCAAACAATTCTGCAACATTTCATCTTATTTATAAAGAGAGATGTAGAAAATAATAAACAGCAAAGGGACAGACTCTCTGAAGGCCCATGAAGGTAATTCTCCCCCTCACATCTCCTCCTCTCCCTCTGTCTGTCTCTATCTCCTCTGGTTTCCTCCTAACACGATTATCGCTTTCAAACACTCTTTCAAGCCTGTTTGCTCCCACAGTGGAGCTGCTTTTTTTTTTTTTTTTTTTTTACACTCATTTCAAGGTGTTTACCTGAATATTTTTAAAGAGTAGAGCAGATTTTAGAGTCCCCTTTTTGATTAACTGGATTAGACTTTTTTTTCTTTCTTTTTTCTCTTTTCGGAACAATGAAAAGGTTTTAGTGAAAGGGAAAAGCCTGGAGTTGTCAGGCAGGTTTTGAATCAATAGGTCTATAGGGGGCACTTTGGTTTCAGAGGCAGCAGCGTTGAAGCACTACACCGGTGTTATGTGCTGTGTGTGCTTCAGTGAAAACATGCTCAATATTAGACATACATATATAGAGTTTCTTTAAAGAGCTGTATACTCAGTCTATTTTGTCAGGCGCTCTCAACAAGTACTCTTGCATAAAAAAACTGTGCTCACATTCAAATGTAATTCTGCCTATCTTAAAATAAAAAAAATACATAGAGAAGCCTTGAATCGAGGCCATTTCTCCCCTCTATACCCGTACACAAGCCTCTTCAAAGCTCTCAGTCGTCATCCAGCCTCTTCATGCTTGATTGAAACTACAGTCGCAATCAACAGCAACCATCGTCAGGCCCAAACACAGCAATCGAAAAGACCTGGGTATTAGCACAGGCGCTAAAACACCGCCAATTACCAGCCACAAGGTCAAACCATATTGTTCCTGGTCTGAGGTGAAGTGTCGTGTTTTCAGGACGGTGTATGTAACAAGATGTAGCCATCCTTCAGACGCCCACATTACAGCCCTCAGGCTAAATGTCAAAGCTCTCTGTGTTTTTTCATGTGGTAGATTTGATTCTCTCCAGCCATCAATCTTTCAATATCACCAAATACAGACAATTAGGAGCCTGCTGATGTATTTGTGGAGTGGTATTGATGTAGCCCCTTTCAGAGATGTATAGATATTGGCATGTGTGCAGCAGCTCATGAAAATCAGACCAGAAGCTGCACAGAAGTGGCGTTTGCAGCGCGGCCATGTTTCTGTGAAAATTCTCGAATGTGCCAGGGGAAAATATAGTATCCGTTTGGAGTCGTGAGTGCAAAGCAAGCTTGGCAGGATGTTTATACTTCATGCAAAGAAAATCCTTAAACAGTAGATCCATTCTAGCCATCATTAATCATCCTTCTCTATTATTGCCTCTAATTATTGCTGTTATGCTCTGAAATATTCGTCCCCACAGGGAATTTATCTCTACAGTAAATGGCCACGAGTGGACCAATTATCAACACACAGGCCGACTCTTTAACCTGCACTGATAAAAATCTCTGAGATAACGTTACTCTGAAAACAAATTCTCCATATTAGGACGAGCTTTCAGTGTGGGTCTGAATATTTAAAAATACAGTCTGTTCTATTCAACTGGTGGATGTATGAAGGTCCAGTGTGTGCTGTGTTGCTGAGTGCCCCCCTTTCCTTCCCTCTGCCACCGTCCTGGTAGCCATTAGCTGCATGTGGCTTGGTCCAGGGCCTAATCCAGCCAAACTCAGGACCAGAGGAGCTAATTAAGCTCAAGCTTTTAGTATCCCAGCCTCCTGTAGCAGCACAGTGCCAGCCCACCCCATGCCAGCACTAAATGGGGTTGTAAATATCTATAGTGGGATTCAGTGTGGAGACAGGAGTGGACAGGGGCTGCTAATAGGGTTTTTTGAGCCTGAATGCATATTATAAGGCCTCTATTAGTTCAGAAAAATGAGTGGGGTGAGTCAGATGGAGGTTGAGGAAGGTAAGAAAGTAGTTGAAGTGTGGTTGAGTCTTCAGTTTTCACAAGAAAAGTCAAGACCAGCCTAAGGGTGTAAATTAGTCTGATACAGTAAAACTAGCTCCAGTACAATATGACTCAGACATATATCTTTGATATAAGATTAAATCAAGAAAAGTAAATATTACATGTTCACAATAACAACAATTGATGCCATTTTGCTAGCGTTGGCTAACATTACTCTCCCTGCCAGAAACATTTATAAACCCTCCTTTTAAAACCCCTGACAGACTGTTTTGGTTCCTTTTTAGTATCAGTATCAGCACAGATATCAACACTGGTATAGGTATTGATATTAGCACTGGTATAAGTGAATGTGTCAGTATTGGCATCAGGAGATTTTGGTACCATTATAGGTATTTGCACAGTATAGGTATCAGTATCTGGTGTTAGTAATATCGTCAGTTTGAATAATGGTTTTGTTATCAGTATTGGTCAACTATCAGTATTAGTATCAACATACTAGTAGGTATTAGTATTTGTATTAGGATTGGTTCCAAAGGTATTTATATAGTACCTGTGTTAGTAGTGGAATTAAATGCACAGCAGACTCAAAATGTAAACTGTTTAAATACAAACAACCCTCATCCATCAAAGCAGACACATCTGCATCCTCTCCAGCTCTAACGTGTGTTTTATCTCTGTGTTTTCTAGAGAGGCAGCCTGACCCAGATCCCCGTCGTGAAGGAGACCCGGGTGGAGTCGGGCCAGTTCCTGCTGCTCTCCGTCCTCTGCATGCTCTTCATCCTGGTGGCGCTGGCCGTATCCACCACTTTCTTCTGCGTGCGCCAGCGCTCACACCTCAGCATGAAGGAGAAGCTGGCCAGCCTGGGGACTGACACCAGTACTGATGCCACAGCAACCTATCAGGTTAGACCTGCCCCCTTTTTTTCTCTAAGCCAATCAGAGGCCAGGACACAGGGTTCCGTGATCTATGATTGGATGGAAACATACTCAGAGTGGATATGAGTGATTTTCAGATTGGTTTAGGAGAGTGTGTGTATATTTTTGGTCTTTTTTTCTACTTCCTGCTTTTTGGGCATTTTTTAGGAGGTGTGGAAGTGATTATCTTTTTTTCATGAGTTTATTTATTGTTAGATTTAAATAAACTACCTGTACATTGGTTTTATTTTTTATTTTTTCTGCCCTGTATTTATTTATTTATTACTTCTTGCTCAAACAGATGTCTTATGTCAGAAATACCTGAAAATGCGTTTGAAGGTTTTGTGTGTGAGAGACAGGCGGCAACTGTGACCTATTCCCTCTGTTCCTCCAGGGCCACGGGCAGCCTGAGCTGTATTGATTTTCAGCTCTGGGGCTCAGCTGTGCCCAGCATGGCACTCAGAACATATTTATCTGCATGTCGCGTTAACATTTTCAATATTTAATCAGGTTTTCACGGTGCTGCTGCTCCATCCATCAAAAGCAGAGTGACAGAGACTCTTTTATTTTACGTCTTAAAATGATATTCACTTTTGCTTATCATTCCTCCTTTTTTGCATTTTCCATCCTTTCTTTAAAATTATAGGTTATAACTAGATTCTGCTCCTTCTCAGTGTGCCTTCAGGGACGGGATAACAGCTCCTTGAGGCGTTCATGTGGGTGTATCCTCTGTGTTTGATGGATACAGTTGTTTCTGTGCTATGTGAGAGAGTTATTATTGGAAGGCACCTCATACAGCAGTCGTTGCCTCCTTTTTGGCCTGTTTTTACTCTTATTAGCGTCTGAATTGAGGGGAATGATAATCCCAAAATGAGTGCTACTCATGTCTCTCTGGTGCTAACTGCATCTCCCCTGCTCCTCCTGAGACGGTTTCTTGCCTCAGGTACAACACGGGCGCTTTGCAGAGATGTTGAGAAGCAGGATGAATTATGAGGTGGACCTGGATATTGCCCCAAGGCCAAGGCCCAGGGCACCGCTTCATGGCTCTAATCATTAAAGTCTGACGGCGGCGAAGCTGATCCAAGACCAGGGCTTAGAGGGGCCTGTGCTCCGGAGGGAAATATCACTATGATAGATCATGAGATAGCATGTGCTTCCAGGCGGCATTTTCCCTGGCCTGCCCTGGCCTCGCTGTTATTAATTGAGTATGGAAATGAATTCTGTGGCGATAACTGGCTTTGTGTCCAAAGACCTAACATGATGGGTTTTACAGATTAAGAATCCAACACAAACATACAATATGTGAACACACCTTATGGGAAAAAGTGCTGGATTGTTTACACATACACATATTGCAAAAACTGACAGAAGCTGTTCCCTTTTATTTCTTTCCTTGACATTTTTTTATGCCCGGTCTACAAATTTTTGATGACCTGTCTCTGCTTTGAGGAAAGGTGGGAGAAAAGCTGAGTCATTGGGAGAGGAGTAATCTGTTTTGCAGAGGGTCTTTTTGCATCGCCCAGAAACTTGTGGGCATCAATCAAAATGGAAAATTATGCTCTACAATTGTGCTGATGAATTTAGATTTCCTTTTTCTGTGGTTTGTGTAGATTTAAGGTGTGAGGTTGAGGTTGTTTTGATAAATGGAGAGCTTACCTTGTAATATTTCCTTCTTTTCAGGTAAATAGCTAGTTGTGTTTTGTCTCTAAAGAGTGACTTTGCAGTCTGAACATGGTTATTTTAAGCTTGTCACAAGCCAAAGATCAGCTCTTTTAGTATGAAGACAGTCTCGTGTGGCAGATAGGTGTGTGACATACTGAACCCATTCTGTAAATCATGTAGGGGTTCCTTAACCGTGCATTTTGACATAATTAGTATAAGCTCCGTAATCCACAAGGATAAGCCATTAATCTACAGGCAAGTGAGGACAGATCAAGTCAGTCGAAATGCAGGATTTTAGGATGTGCATTTTACAGCCCCTAACAGAGTGGATAAGCAGAAAACCTACACAAAACTATTGTTGTTTGCATGAAAGAAGATAAACACATAAAACCTTTCAACATGACTTTTTCAAAGAGATACTGCATTTTTGAAGATCACAATTCCTTTTGCTAATCCTCAGGAGCTTTGTCGCCAGCGTATGGCTATCAGGACGTCGGAGCGTGTGGAGAGGCCAGAGACCCTGCGTCACTCCCGCCTCAACAGTGTCTCCTCTCAGTTCAGTGATGGCCCCGCAGCCAGCCCATCCACCCGCAGCAGCACCTCCTCCTGGTGCGAGGAGCCTGTGCCATCCAATATGGACATCTCTACTGGTCACATGATTCTGGTAAGGAAGTTCTCAGACTCCAGATTTATGCAATAAGGGGGAAAAAGAGGAGGAGGTTGCTTGATGTGCGGTTTGTTGTTGAGCCTACAGGGACTTTTTGTGGTTCTTTGCATCAGATTGTTGCAACCAAACCACAACATATCGTGTCCAAACTCAAACTGCAAGGATGACTGACAATAATCAGCTGTTTTTCTGCTTAAGAGCTGAAGATCACAATGCTACATTAGCATAAAGTATGAGCCAAACCAAGACGCTGCTGTAGAATGAGGAAGAGTTACAATTTGTTTAGAAAAATAAAATAAAAAGAATGTTTTCGATTTTCAAGGCTAATTTAGTTTTACAGTCTCAAACAAGTTAGCTAAAAGCAATGGTTAAGCAAATAGCTTAAATCAAAAAAATAAATAGTTCAATTGTTAGCTTAAAACACAGCCTTCACTTGTGGCCTTGCTAATAGCTACATCTTAAGTCTTGATACAGTTAGCTTGTGGTTGAGGTGATAGCTAGCAGTATTGAGTACACTGTAAAGAGTTAGCCTAAACCAATTGATAACCTAAGAGCTAGCTAGCTAAATGGATAGGACTAGTTAGCCAGAAGCAGTGAAAAATGAGTGGATATTGGTAGCGCAAAGTACTGCTGGTAAAATTGTTAGCTAAAATTAGCCCCATTTGCTAAAGACAGTTGATAATTTTAACATTTTCCTAAGTCATTTTTTTTAAGATTTAAGGGAAACGAATGAGGTATTTGGTGGAGTAGTTGGTCACATGTCACAGATGTAGAGTCCACATAATTAGCTTAAGCTGCTAACTAGCCAAATGTAGTAACCAGGTATAATAAACATTAAGATTAATGAATTAAAAGTATTTTTTAAGACTAAATAAGTAATTTAAAAGGAAAAATTGTTGCTAAAGAGATGTATGAAAACATAACAACGTTAGCTTAAACAGCTCCTAAAAAAGGCTAGTTAGCTTAACATGATGGATGTAGTGCTGTTGCATCAGCACAAATAACTCAATTTGGTAAAATAAAACGTTACGTAATGAACCTTTATTCAAGAATAGGATCTGAATGCTGTGCATGTGAGGTAACTTCAGGTCTGAGAACATAACTGTCGACAAAATAAAGATTTGGAACCAAACCTCGACAAGAGTTGTCTTTTAAGACATTTAATGAGCGCATATATCATATTTTATACTTTTAAAACTCACTGGGTCTATAAATATTCTTGCGCTAAAAACCAACAGCTTGATTTGTCTTTGTTTATCAGTTTGGATGTGTCTCTTTTTCATCCCTTTCTCTCCTCATCCTGCTCAGAACCCTGCTATCTTTGCTGTTTTTTCATCACTCTTCCTGCTGTTTGCTCCCTTTTTTTTGCTTTATCTTGACTCTGTTGTCTCAATTTTTCCTCCTCCTCCAACTTTTCTTTCCCCTCCTCCTTTAACTGTGTCATTTTCTCTCTTTATCATTCCGTCCTGCTCCTCTCCCCACTGTCATTTTCATCTTTTACCTCCTCCGTCTCTGGCGCTGCTGCAGCAAAATAAGGCAGACATTGTTTTTGCATGATGGAAGCTACTCAAAAACTAAAACATCATTACCCATCTTATTGTCATTTGGATGTTTCAGAAGTTCTGTTAGGTTTTCGCTTCTGCTCGAAAAAGCTTTCAGTTGCCGACGCTTCAACAAACACACAATGGATTGTTTTAATTTTGCACAACTTTCGCTTCTTTCATTTGAGACAAGCTTGATAAAAGAGATGGATAGATGCCTTGCAGTGTTTCCATTAATGGAGAGAGCATTCATCACACTGCATGTCTCGCTTTTATATTGGGAGGCTATAATGAATGAGAGTGAATCTGAGTAATGCCTTGTATCGTTGGTAATAGATGGGTTTTGTTGCACTCGTCAAGGCTTGTTTGTGAAGCCTCTTTTGAAAACATTGACAATAGAAAAGCATTTAGCCCTGCAATAACAAAAGGGACACTGTGAATCATTTCTAGGGCCTGTTATTATTAGTGCCTCTTTCTTCACAGCAGCAGCACAGGCGTTGCAATAAGGAAAGGTAAAACACTGAGGGACCTTTACTTCTGTCTCATGCCGTGATTGACATAGAGATGTCCTATAGGGGGTTCTTTTTTAAAATTCCACCGCCATCTCACATGAAACCATGTGTGAGATTGCCTTGTTATCACTGATCTTGGGCCTATATTTTCCCATCTCTGCTCTCCTCTCCTCTCATCTCCCCTCTTTCGCTCTTTGGAGCTCACACCGTGTGGAGAGGGATGATGAATACTCAGCTTTCCAAAGCACATACGCTCAGGCTTCTTCTTTTTTTTTTTTTTTCCTCCTGAAGCCCGATTACCTCACACACACACACACACACACACACACACACACACACACACACACACACACACACACACACACACACACACAGAGTGCACATGCACAGAACAACTAAAGCACTTCGAGAGAGACTACGATGTTGTGCCCCACTGTTCGTCCCACCTCAAGACTTAGAAAGTCTTGCGTAACGGCTCCCAACTTCAAAAGTAAAATTGGATGCCTCTGTGTGCTGAGTCATCTGCCGTTTAGTTTCTTCCTTTCAAAGCTATGACACACCTCTGCTGTCTTACACTTTCTGCCTCTTTCTCTCCTTTTTGCCTTTGTCAGCTGCAGAGTAGTGCCACAACAATACAGAGAAAACTTATGTAACAGTTGAAAACCTTGAAATTTATGTCCATGTGTTGCCTATGTGGCTGTGAGTCCTTTCAGCACCATGGACAGCACTTTTCACTCTCTTTGCTTGTTTCTCCCACAAAAATCTTACCAAAAAATCCCTTTTCTACAAAAGATAAAGGAAGAAAAATAAATAATTAGGTGATTTGAGACTTTTTCTTTGTGGTGAGGATGTATTTTTTTAATTATTGACAATCAGAAGGCAGATTAAGGCAAACAAATTCACGCAGCACGTTCTGCCCTCTGCAGCTCTTAGTCACAGTCTAAGGTTTAGCTCATGAGACATCCATTCAAGGCTTTATAAGTCAGACAAAAACACACATATTAATACCTTCTCCTCACCTCTCACTGCTGCTTATCATATCATAAAGACTCCTGTACCAACTGTAAGCAGCATTGTTCATGTAATTTGACAGCCGAGTCTGACAGTAATGTGTTACCTGTTGTGTCTGCTTCCCCTGGTCGTCCCCTTCATCCTGATTTCACCCAGCACCCTCTGCTGCCGAGGATACTGCTTAGGAAGGATTAGACATTGTTTCCCTGACACCCAGGCCTCCCATCCCAGCCCTCTGATTGGCAGACATAATCCCCCCATTCACTAAACCTTCGTTACCCTGTCTCTGGAATACGCCACGGTCCACTGCCTCCCCCCTAGGAGCGCGAGGGCTCGATAAGGGCCTCTGCTGGCTGCATCGCATTAAGCTGCAAAAAATATGAATTTGGAATGCAATCGATTCAGGGCATCGTTTGAATAGAACGGGATGCAATTCAGAGTGGATTTATCAAGTACATGGAGATGTAATATTGGGAGGGGAGGTGGGATGCTGTCAGGCTGGCGAGCAGAGAGTACTTGTGCGGGGTGACAAGAGCATCGTGGTGACAGGCTCTGTCAAGTGGTCATAATGGCATGCTGTCATTTTCCCTGGAAGACAGCAACTGTGTGTTTGCGTAGGTGGTGCACAACAGCACACATGCAAATATACGTGTATTGCCTGCCATTAAAATTGACATTAACGGGACAATTTTTCCTGTAATTTAGATTTTTGCATGCATAAAATTAAAAAGCTCCAGCAGGGATCAGAGTATAAAAGCAGAAATCTGCTTTGAGCATCCAGAAAATTCACTTTGTGCCATTAATGGGTTCAGATAGGACACATTGTGCTTTGTGTCCTCTCATTATGCAGCTGCATTAATCACAAGAGTTGGGGTTTTTTTGTTCTGGGTGCAGCTTTTTAAGACCTGAGTGGCACCTTTGTGACCTTATCTAACAACAAACTTTGATTCCCATTGTCTGTAGGATTAGAAATGTTCTTAAAGTCACTTATTATTCTCTGCCAGTGTGCGTTTTTCAAAGGGTAATTACCCGTTGAGAGCTGGACAAGCTTATTTGTGATTATCATCAAGGTAGGAATTGTATATATTCTGCAAAGGCTCGGATTTCCTTTTTGACAGACAGGAGGGAACAAGTCGCACGTAACAATAGAGTGTCACCTCTCCGCTCGGCGTACCTATACCGCTTTTAATACGGGATAAAAACCCGCCACATCTGGGTATCACTTTCATTGTATTAGCCAGCTGATCCCTGACATCAGTTTATGAGTCTGTAATCTTCTGCTTCACACAATAGCGGACTAAACCATTTAACCCCGTTGGGAGGGGAGCCATGATACAGGAGAGAAAAGGGAACACGGTGCAATTCTAAAAAAAAAAAAAAAAAAGGCGGTGTTGCCAGCTACACCCTCTAAGCTTACTAAGACTTGCCCTGGTTTGGGAGTATTCACACATACACACTCACAAAACACACACAGGCCTCTGCCCCTCCCCCTTCTCTTTTTCCATCTTTGTCTCTCCAGTGAATTCAATTTTGTCTTCTCCAAGCGACGGCTTAAATGCAGACAATCTTATCAGTGGCTGTGCAAGCAGTGAGGGACGTGATTGAAACACCCCTGAAGTATTTCCAATGCAGACAAACCTTTCAGGAGTCTTAATTGTGTGTGTGATTTTTCCTCTGTCTCTCGGTCAAATACACACACACACACACACACACACACACACACACATGAACACAAACACATAAATATTAGCAGCACACCTTCCCCGCCTAGATCTTCAGCTGCCTTCTCCTCCTCACCCAGTTGTCACGCCGTACAGCAGACAGGAGACAATAATGCTGCATGACACCTGATCAGGGCTTTAATGGAGAGATGCTGTTGTGAAGGGTTTATGTTTGGCTCCATCTTATTATTTGTTGAGTAAAATAACAATACATAACAAATGCCTTCTGTGGTGGAAAAATGTCTATTTTAAGAAGAAAATCTGCTGGTTTTTTATCAGTCCAGCACAGGTTTTTGTTTGAATTAACGGCTAAGGTGGTGTCTCTTTTCTTCTAGTCATACATGGAGGACCACTTGAAGAACAAAAACCGCCTGGAGCGTGAGTGGGAGGCCCTGTGCTCCTACCAGGCAGAGCCCAGCACCTGCAGCGTGGGGCAGGGCGAGCACAACTCCAAGAGGAACCGTTCGGACGCCGTAGTCGTCTGTGAGTCCATTCAAATCGTTGTTTTTGTGTTTTAATGGTTGAAGCTCCAAGAACGATGCAGCCTTCAGTGAGTCCGGAGAAGTACAGCTTCATCACTTTGACTCATAGAGGAACATCATACCAACTGAGTTCACGTTGCAAAAATACACTGCAAAACATGACCAGTTGTGAAACCACAACATGATTTTGTTAGCATTAGCCTAAATTACTGCACATTAGCTTCCCTTATGATATAGTGGGAGGCGTCTTTTTTGATCCTTGTTTGTTTTGAGGAAGTTTACATCCCAGCGACCCCACTAAAGCAACTTTTTCCCTCCAAAACTGTAAAGTTTGAAACTCTAAGCATAACATTTTAATATTAATCTTTGATACTAAGGCTAATAGGCTCTGTGTACAAACACAATGAGTGCTTTACTGAGTGAGAACATTTTGCTAAATAAGCTTTAAAAAGATAGTATAAGACTCAGTCACCAAGCAAAAGAATAATTCAGTTAGCATTAGCTTAAATTGGTACACATTAATTCTAGACTCTTTCATCAAGAGGTAGCAGTGTTGTATCACTAGCTTCAATTATTTTAAGACAGTCGTCACACAAAAGCCACATTTCTTTAGCCTTAGCTTAAATTGATGGACATAAGTTTAAGACCAAGTTGTCATGCGGTAGTGGGATTTCGTTAGCATTAGCTTTAATTGTTGAACATTAGTACAATAGTCAGTATGCTAGCCACAGCAGAATTTTGTGGCTTGAATAAGTTTAAGCAACAGCAGTTTTTGGATAGCATTAGCTTAAATTAGAAGAAATTAGTCATAACTAAGTTTTTAACCAGAAGCAGTATTTTTTTTTTTTTGCATTAGCTTATAATAACAGACATATCAAGATTCAGTCATCAGCAGTAACAGAATTTCGTTAGCATTAGCTTAAATTGGTGCGCATTGGTTCAAAACTTAGTTGTCAATCAGTAGCAGTATTTTGGGAGTATTAGCTTGAGTTACTACACATTAGCTTGGAAAAACCCACTTATAAAGGTAAACTGAGCAGTTTGCTAGTCCAGGTTACTGGTTAGGAATGAATAAAAGATGACATCTATATGGAGGTGGGGTTTTTCTCCTTGGTCTGTGGGGGGTGTAGCTTACTTGGAGCTCAGTGATGTCCCAGAGCTAAGAGCCAGACAGGTTTTCATTGTAACATTGTTTTGATAAAAGTAGGTGGGATTGAGATCAAATTGAACTTCAGTCTTGTGAAAGAAGGGTTTTTTAGACCAAGAACTTGTATTCATCATCATAAATGATACACTGAATTGTCTTTTGTGGCTTTCTTCAGAATTATAGTACAGAATATGATTCCAGCCCAAGTTTTCAAGGCCTGAATCATGAAGCAAATGTGTCAAAAAGACTTCTGAGTTCAGCGAAACCAGAGTGTATGAATCTTGCAACAGTTTCACTCGTTTAAGAAAAGGGAAGGACTTCTTTAGATAAGATATTTTATTATTACTTCACTCTGAACATGCTTTATTGAAGGTGGAGCTTTTCAGGCCTTTCAGAATAGTGAGTGAGTATGATGAAAGTGTAGTGAAATTGCAGCTCATACAGGCTTTTTTTCGCTCTCATATTTCTCTGTTGCTGCTCAAAATTCTGTTGTTATTGTGTTGGGGAGGGGATGTTCGCAAAGTATGTGATGAATTATGCATCTGCGTTACAGACGATCACTCCAGGATCACCTTGAAAGCAGAGAATAACCACGGCAGCTCGGATTACATCAATGCAAGCCCAATAGTAAGTATTGTTTATTCATTTCAGCTGTATGTTGTGGGTAATGTTGGTTGACTGTGAAGCACCTGTTGGGGTTGGATTTTACTACGAGTTAAAACAACTTCCAAAGGACTTGTCATTGACTTAGCAGCATTGATCTTTTTTTTCCAACACTGCAAGCTGGGAGCTTTGGTCGTGTGTCTCAGAGAATCACATGGCTGCTTTCACTGCTTTCAAAATGGCCGCACCCTGGAGACTCCCTCGTTTTTCATCCACACTGACAAAAAAAAGGGGGCTACATTATTTTTGATTAAACAAATGTATCCCATCACACATCCAGAAAGACCTCACTGCTGGAGAGGGTTGAGGGATTTTTTGTAGTATTTTTCCCCCCAAAAAAACATTGCCAGTCATGATTTCCCCCGAGGCTGCTGAAAAGGGATTCCATCAAAGGGAACAGGAAACTATGCATTTCAAATACAGTGCCAAAATTTCTGAGGAGATAGATGAGGGGCGCACACACAGCTGCACTAAAAGCCTATTACTCTTCAGAAACAAACAATGGAGACTTCTGGATGCTCTATTTATTCCTCCATTTCCTCTAATGGCACATTCATAGAGGTTTTCAGTTTATTTAAACACTGCTGTAGTGCCACATTTGGCGTCTTTTAGAATAATTTGACAATAAACATCATCATTTTAGAGAAGAAGTGAGCAAAAAAAAAACATATTGGTGTATCAGAAAGAGAAGTTAGCATCCAGGAACACAAACGGATGCTGCAGACGGGTGAAGTAATGGCGGATGCAGTGGTGTGTGTATGAAAGGACAGTAATTACACCACAAAAGAGACCCCTAGCTGAGCCCAGCAAAACTGTGATAATTATGTCTGTCAATGCGGCTTCTTCCTCCTCATTAGCTTCAGGGGGCAGCGGCCTACGAGTAAATAATCTGTCGCGTCTTTCTGGGAATGCGGGGTCAGGGAGGCAAAAGGGAAGGAAAGCAGAGGGTGACACGCTCGCAGGGAGAAGCTTGGATAATAGCGAGTGTTGACCACAAATAATGCAAGCGCCCCCTGAGGTTGAGGAATAGGTCGGAGTCTTGTGGTCAGAGCAGGCTGTATTTGTTTTCTCTGGCCTTTTTTAACAAAGCCAAACACTGGGTGGCTTTCCCATTTTCTATCTGTCAGCCATGCTTTTTATTTTAAAGACATCTGGGGGAAACTCAAGCTGGCATTCAGCTTCTCTATCTCACATAAACACAGCATCAAGGCGCCACAGCGAGATGTAAAAGTTGTGACGCTGCTCCAGGAACAGATATTTGTACGAGCTATTCTAGTACAAGCTATTTGACTTCAAACCCAAAGAGCACTTTCTTGCCGTTTTGTTGTAGTCTATCTCCTCCCCCACAATAGCGGGAGGGGAGGACAGCTGAAACGCAGGACTGCTCTTTCATGTCTGCACTTTAGTATTCATGCAGGGACGTCGACGCACAGCTTCAGCATGTCTGTGTCCTTGAGATTGGCTAAACGGAGTGGCAGCACCAGCGTTCGGCATCACCCTTTCATTTCTGTGGGGGAGTTTTTCCTTTTTTTTTTCCTTTTTTAACAAAACCTATGAGTAGAATTTCAACCAGGAAAGGATGAAGAGAGAAATTAGACAACACGGTCATGCCTAATTGAAGTAGAACAGCGGGTAATGAGCAATGTTCTCCTGCATTTAGGTGTCCTTTTTGGGAAGATTTTTCAATAAAAGGCAGAAAAATGTCCTATTTCAGACAGATACTGTGTGTAGGTGTATTTAAAGCCTATTTTTAGTCCCTTAGGCTTCACTTCTGCCCCAAAATGACCGTTAAGTTACATCTACAATACCCACAGTGACTCTTACCATCTTGTTGAAGCTTTTTATTTCCAGAAATATTGACTACTAATCAAAAATCTCTGTAAATATGATCAAATGTGCAACCAGGGGTGAGTATTTCAGAAAGACATCTCTCAAATTAACTATTTCTGTAACTTAGTACCATTAAAATCAGCACAATAGAGTATTTTTACTCTTTGGAGTCAGACTTAAAGAGACAGTTTTAATCCAGCTTAATAGAAATAAATGACAAAGAGATGGAATGAAAGAAATTGATTTGTATTAAAAAAAATTCGGACTTCAGCACTGTGTTCGGTTTTATCAGCCGTCCAGAGCATTAAGACTTAATCCTGTTGTCGAGCGTCTTAAACATGAGAACAGAAAAGCATTACAGTAATACGAAAGTCACGATGACATACTCCGTAATTAGGGTGGAGGAGCTTGACAAAGTCAAAGAAGAAGAAAGAAACACACATGTAATGTCTAAGCTTACGTTTAGTATCCTTGGGAAGTTTTTCTTCGACATTAACAAAAACAAGCTCATAAAGTAGAGAAAGCCATTAAGTGCGACCCTGTAGCTTTCCATCATTGTGTTTCCTAATGTTATACTCGGAGATGTCTCCCTTTCTAAACGACTCTTGCGTAATTAGGATATATAATGCAAAAAAAAACTCCATTTGCATTAATGGGTGGCACACAAAGGTAGCTCAGAATGAAAGATGTTTCAGTCATAGATTCTTTTATAATGCTGCATATTCCTCATAAATGACCACTTCTGGTTGAGCTAACAAAAAGAGTCCTTAATGAACCTTTAAAGTCAAAAACAAAGCGCTGCTTGTGCATGCTATCAATCATTATAATGCCAAATATACATTAAGAATGCATCGATTCGTCCCCGGCTATTTCTTTTCCAACGTGTCACCACCTTTCCATTGATGCATCTCACACTGCAGGGTGTGCGTAAAAATTACAATTCAGTAAAGGTGATCATTGATTTATTTCTCATGAGGGAGGGGGAGGAGAAGGGGGGAGTCAACACCTACTCAATCAAGCCTCAATCACGTCCCTCCAATCAAGCCCACCTCCTTTCAACACCCTTCAACCCCCCTGCTCACATCAGCCGCCTGCGGGCTTTCAAGCTCCGCCCACGTGTGTCACATTTCATGCAGGAGAGCTTCCAAACCAGAGCTTTTCATGACATCTGACGATGCATGCAAACTATTGGCCCTATTAGAATTAACCAGTTTATTTTTATGCTTAACAGTTTCCCTGATTGGAGCCAGAAATGAAATGTTGTTGAAGTTTTCTTACAACTGTGCAGGATGTCTTTGTGCACTCAAAGGGTGTAAAGTTACATTTTCAAACCAAGATTCCTCTTTTCATGTTTTTACGAGCTCTTAGTTCAATTTTAGTGCAGCATGTTCCTTAGAGAAGCTGATCCTTAATCTGGCTTTGCAGAATATAGAAAATTGTGTAGATTTCATTCAGATCTCGAGGAGAAAAGAGAGAAAAGAAAAATGGACGCATTGGGTAAAAAGAGAATTCAAACAAACAGCAAAAGGCAAATGTTTCCTCCATCCAGATGGAGCCTTTGATGGAAGCCTTTTTCTCCCAGACCGTGTGGTTTCATCCATCCGAACACTGTGTCACACTCTGCTCCCTCTCTCCCCAGATGGACCATGACCCTCGCAACCCTACTTACATCTCCTCGCAGGGCCCACTTCCCTCCACTGTGGCGGACTTCTGGCAGGTAAAACTCATCTCAATTCACTCTGGTCTTTTATTTCTCGCCCGTTTCTTTTCTCTGAAGATGTGCTGCACTCTGTGTGACCCTGTAGTTTCATGTGATTTACTTTTTTCCCTTCTGTGATGCTTATATCTGCTGCTCAGGCCTTGAGAGAAAAAAAAAGCTTCCATAGAGGGTTTTTTAGTTTTGTTTTTAAGAGTTCAATAACTTCAGTTTGAGTGTCTCATTTACTACGATTACATTCAAGTCACAGAGCTAAACATTTGATTGTCCTTAAGGTTTCTATCTTTACCTACCCTGAGGATGCTGATTGAAAACTCTTTTCATCATCTTACAGTGAAGAAGTCCTTCTGCTACCTCTGCTATCAAGAATATGCCTCCTTTCTATCACAATCACAGATCCTACGCGCTAACTTATCTGTTTTTTAAATCTAGTGAGGTCAACTCTTTCGGCTGGAGTTAATATCTCTGATGTTCTTCGCCCAAAACTTCCAAAAAAAAAAAAAAAAAAACTTTCCTTCAGTTTAAAATGAACTCATTGATAGATGTCTGGCACATGCATGGCTGCATCGCCAACAGGAACTGCTTGTAGCTAATTCGGCGTAGTTCTAATGGCGCCAATCTGCCAAAATGTAAACAAATAGAGGCTACAAATGAGGCTTAAATTGTAGCCGACAGCAAAACTCCCTGAATCAATGACAATATTTGACTTCCATTTTTCAACCCCCAAACATTATTGGAGCTGGAGTTTCTGAGCCCGGAGCGTGATTATCTAAATCATAAAGGTGAAACAGAGTATAATTTGATTTTTTGAGGGGAAGTTTAATGCTGCGCTCTGCGGTGGGTGATGGTTTTGTACTAGACAAAAAAACTAAAGCCACAAGTCATGGTGTCACGAGCAGATTGTGCATGACTAAACTGGAGCTTTTTGTAAAGCAGTCTAGTTATGCACACCCCCAGGAAGTGGAATTTTATTTGCAATAATGCTGAGGTTTGCTCATATTTGCACTGTGCAGTTCACATCCCTCCTCCAGTCAGACAAAGCCTCCATTAATCACCGCATATAGGCTGTTGTAAAACATATCAGAGGTGTGCCTTAAATGATGCATGCCTGCCAAATGGACTTCTTACATGTTAATCGGACAGCACTGTAGTCATTAGCGGGCCCATCACCTCCATATGGTGAAGGAAGTCTGCCGCCGTGACCAGGATGTAGCAGTGTGAAGCATAAATCGTGGCAGACCAGCTGGCCTGCACTCTGCACTTTGCAACTTGTGCTAAATGGAGGCTCATTTCGATTCATTGTCGTTGTGCTGACTTCGTTCTGGCGCGGCTGTTTACACGCAGGGTGGCAACACCAATTTCTGACCGGCTCTGCATACAAAGGGAAATCAAGTCTTCTCCTTTAATTGCTTTTTTCAACCACAAATCAAGCTCTGTCCGCACATAGCATTCAAATTAATTAAAGGAAAAGAATAACTCTGGACCTTTTATCCTTAAAAGTCTGCCTTAATTAGCTACAGTAGCTCAAATAAAAATGAAGGCACCATGCTTCCTGTATTGAATTTGTAAACTCGAAAGCCCCTCAAATGAAACAGTTGATAATTATCTCTTACTCAATTTGTTTGTCTGCCAGTGTTTTCACTGTGCCAGGTGAATAAATGCATACCCATTATCTAATGAGATGTGCTTTTTAGCCATGAACTCTAAATCTTTCCCAATTAAACAGAAAATAATAAAAAATTAGACACAGATTGACTGGCACAATGAGCATCGCTTCTGTGTCCGGGAATAAGAAGTAGCCATTCATTATTCAATATGGTAACCTTGGATTGTGTCAGGAGGGGAGAAAAAAAACACTCTTTCCCCCCATTAAAAGTAAACAAACAGGGGAAACACTGGCACTCTCATGCAAATGGACCGTGCAGAAGGCAAATCTTTTTTGCTCCGTCCTATCTAATCCAGAGCAGCCCCCGGGCTGCGCTCTGAAAGGCGGCTCTGCTCTAATCCTTCCTCTCCTCATTCCTCCATCCCTTCATCCAGCACTTCTCCACCCGGCTCACCTCCCTCTATCCCCCTGATATTACCTTAGCTCTGCTGCTTTTTGCTTTCCTCATCAGAATACGTGCAATCAGTTTTGGGGGGAGAAAAAAAAAAGCCAGCATGAGGTCAAGAAAACCAGCTTATGTTGTTTTCTGCCTTCAACTAAACAAATTATGTGTTAGGAGGTGAATGCCAATATCACATAAATTCTCACAAATGTTTGGTTTTACTAGCTAGAAATAGAAAAAGGAGGCTGCAAATATTTGCCAAACCTTACAAGACTAAGTGGATATTATCGCCTCCTGTTATCACCTTGCCTAATCTCATCACATTTTGGCACAGTTGGCGTAGCTGGTGTGTAATGTGTCCACTGGGCCGGATCACAGAAGCTCCTGATTAGTGTATAGTCAAGGCCATTGTGTTTTTATAGCAATCATAAAAGCCACGTTTCCTCCTCATTTTCCTAATGGCTGCTGTGGGCCTGTATATTTTTTTCTTCCAAGGACACATTAGATTGTGATAAGATGAAATGGAGCAGTAGATGTTGTGATCCCGTTCAAACGACTAAGGGGGGGGCAACACGTGACGTGCCCCCGCTGCTCTAGCCAACATTTATCATTTGTCGCACGCAGAGAGGTGACATTTATTCATACTTCCTGGACCAGGATTAAGAAATCAATTGCACTGGAACACAAGGCTGCCATGTCATGCTAATGGGCAATATGCTGCTCCTAGTGGCACAGTTCAGCTATATATTAGTGCTCTTGTGATGTCACACTCATGAGGGATGCTCCTGACGTCTTTCCTCCGGTCTGTAGATGGTGTGGGAGAGCGGCTGTGTTGTCATCGTCATGTTGACCCCGCTGTCTGAAAATGGAGTGAAGCAGTGTCACCACTACTGGCCTGATGAGGGGTCCGATGTCTATCACATCTATGAGGTACTTCAGAGGGCAATACAAACAAAAATACCTTTTACTTGTGTTGTGTTGTACAGATATGTTTTGGTTTTATGTGCTTTAGGTTATGAGATTTCTGTCTCAACCCCAATTCAATAAAAAATGAATTCAATTTTAGCTGTGGTGCTCACAGCGTTGCAAAACTACATAAAAAATCAACAACGACTTGTCCTTTCAGGATATGAGTCTGTAATTTAGAGACTTCACTGTGGGCAGTTTCATCTGAACCATTTTCCAACAAATAAAATATTTCCTTTCACAGATGTTACGCAACAAGGACACTTACTTTTCTTTGGGCTCTGAAAACCAGATTACTTCAGTGACAAATTTCTTTTACGCTGTTTCAATACAGTATTCGTGCAGTTTGACACAACACTTAACTTACCCAAACAGCAGAATTTTACCTGACTTTTACCTCAGGATAAAAAGTGGCAATGCTGGATAAGTCATCTTGTGCTGAGTCACCGCTAGGTTATTCATGAGCAACTGAATGGATCAGTGATGCTAAAAATCCAGAGAGACATAGAGCGCTTCTTTCAAGGTAAAATCATGATTAAAAACACATTGGCTACTTTTGCACATTTGCATTCTTCAACTTCCTGACATAAACTACAGTTTTATAGTGTTAAACATGAAAAAACCTCCAAGTTGATGCTTAAATTAGCTTGGATTAGGTGGAATGCTAACCGTAAGTGAGGTTTTGTTAAACAGAAGTGTTCATTCCTGCACTTGCTAGCTTTAACAAAAAGTAGCATTACAGCTAGCTGTGATGTTTGCGATTTAATATTGTGAGCTTTGTGTAATTAACTCAAGTATTTGCTAGCTGTATCAAAAACATTAGTAACAGAGTAGGTCTTAATATATAATTGTAGCATTAGCAAACATTTCTTGTAAACACATTTTGGCGTTCTAGCTAACTTTGAACTAGCTTAATTGTCAAAATTTATTCCAGTATTTGCAAGCTATATCTTTGACAGTGATGCAGGAAAAGGCATTTACAGCTAACTGTAATGCTAGAAAGTTGTAGCTTTTTTAGCTTTGTTTTGAGAGTTTTTTCCCAGTGACAGCAAGTCCTATCAAAAATTTTCTGAACTCGTATTTATGCTTACTGTAGTTTCTAGCTTACTTTGAGCTAACTTCATTATTAGAGTATTTTCTTGTCCCGCTAGCTGAACAAAGGTGAAGTTACAGAAGAGGCATTTCCAGATAACTTATATGTTGGAAAGTTTATCTTATTTAGTGTTAGCTCTAACTAATTTTAAACTAATTACATTGTGAGACTTTATTCTCATCCTTTCTAGCTATACCAAAGATGGTGTTACAAAGCTAGCTTTGTCGAGCCAACAAAACAGTTAGCTAACAGTAGCTCACTGATTTGTTGGCTAGACATTTCTTGCAAATAATACCAGAAAGTACCTGCTAACTTTAGTGTTAGCTTCATTGTTAGAACTTATTCTGGTCCTTGCTGGTATAACCATTGGCTTATACAACACAATATATCTTTCCAGCTAAAAGTGAGGCTAGCTGGGAACGCCTGTCCTACTGTTGTTTCCTATTAAACTTTGAAATTCTAGCTTATTGTACTGTTTGCGAGGAAATGATACCAAGTTATTTATGTTGTACAGATTCTGTTTTTAGCATGAAATGACAACAATTTGTATTCTTCTACCCCTTTGTTGCTGCTGTCAGGAAGGTGTCACTCCTACACTCTGAACATCATCCTGTTTGTTTTCTGTCTCTATCTTTAGGTCAACTTGGTGTCTGAACACATCTGGTGCGAGGACTTCCTGGTGCGCAGCTTCTACCTAAAGAACCTGCAGACCAACGAGACCCGCACTGTCACCCAGTTCCATTTCTTGTCCTGGATGGACCGCGGCATTCCCACCTCAGCCAGGACCCTGTTAGACTTCCGCAGGTAGAGAGAGAACGCAGACCCTGCTGCTGCAAATTTCAGATAAATTTCCACCTTAACAACTGGCCTTTATCCTGAGCTTGTTCTTAATCACCTTCCTTTATATCCTGTACTCTCTGGTCCGTCTTCCTTTTGCCCGTCAGCCTTTTTGGTGTCTTGGAGAATGGTTGTTCTAATAAGGACTGTGTTTCTCTACTGTCCCCTTTCATCCTGGGCCTATTTCCCTCACCTCCCCCCCAGCACATGTGATGCAGCAAATTAACAGCCCCACGCTGCCTGGCTTGGCTTGGGAAGAAAAAGGAGAAAAAAAAAATCACCTAATTCAAACACCCAATTAAACGGGAGCTGTCTCACTTAAAACACGGGAGAAGGGAAGAGCGAGTGGCTGAATAACCTCACTCTGTTCTCCATATAACACATTCTGGCAGAAGAGCAGCAAAAGCTCCTCTGGGAGAACCCAGGAGGGATCGGGAAAGCCCTCCAAATGAGAATAGATGCATCTGATTTGTGGTTGGAAGTCTGTCGCTCCGGTTTGTAATGCAGATTAGAGGGAAAAAAGAGAATGTGCAGAGTTATCTGGTCATTCTGACAGAGTTGCTGTTTTTTTTTCTTTTTGTTAAATTAAACCAGCTCTCGCTCACAGTCAGTCAGTTAGTTGCAGGTGTGAGCTGTGGAAATTTCCCTTTTGCTGTTAGTCCCCTCTCTTTCCATTAAAGCTGCTGTAGCTTATCAGGAATCCAAAACACTCCGAGGTCTCACTGCACACTCACTCACTCACTCACGGTTGTCACGGTTTCGGCCAACTCGGTATTTTGCGGTTGCCAGTGTCATTTTTGTGATGTTGCAGCTAGTAATATGAGCCCAGTTGCATAGTCACAAAAGTGATCATTGGAAACTGTGTCTCCTCAGCCAGGCCTGTGCACAAACTGTCTCTATCTCTCACTCCCCTCTCCTCTTCACCCTCCTCCTCCTCCTCCTCCTCACTGCTCCTTCCACTGGCTTGCATGGGAACTCCAATCAAACTCCATCTCTTTTTGCTTTAACCAAGGACGTGTTCTGATTATTGTGAAAGATTTTAAAGATCATGAATGTGGAATATGCAAAAATATCTATAATAGTTATGATATAGGTGTAAAGCTTGCAGCACATATATCACGGCTGTATGAGGAAGTACTAACACTCCTACAAAATAAGATCCCAGTTAGGGAAAACCACAAGGTATCAACAACTCACCAGGAAAACTCATCATTGATCAGAAATTATGCGTTAAAAGGACTATTACACCAAGTACAGCCTATTTATCCAGAGCCCTTCATGATCGATGTGTTATTTTATTACATACAAACAGGAAGTAAGTCTCAGTGTAACAGAAACACTAGAAAGATGTAATAAACTCCCCACATGATGAAATACTCAGACATTTATTTTTCCATTTTGCCGTTGAAAGGTGAAAAAGGGGGGTTGGGGGGGGCGCAGAGTCCTGGATGCTCTCGGTGTAGTCAGTTTCCATGGCAACAGCAGGGGTGTGAAAAAGGCTCGTTGGCCTTCACCGCGCCCGTGGTGTAAAACACTCATAATTGGCTGGGGTTAATGTGTCGGCAGTCTGCAATCACAACATCGCACCAGCACATCCATCAACCCACATGTCACAATAACCGCCGTTTGGATTGATGCTCAGTTTATTTTAGGGTTGGTGCGACACGAATCTCTGTCTCTCCGCCCCCCTTCTTCAGATTGAGATGATTGACTGACAGGAGGGAGATGTTTGAGCTTTGATGACTTCTGTCGTTAATTTTAGTCCCTCAGGAGTCACAGGAAAACTAATCGATCTTTGTTTTCAGAGTGTGGCTCTTCTTTTTACGACGATTGAACTTCAAATATTTCTCTTTCTCTTATTTCAGAAAGGTTAACAAGTGCTACCGGGGTCGATCATGCCCGATAATTGTCCACTGCAGGCAAGTATTTCTATTCAAACCCTGGATTGTTTGTTGGAGGCTGTTATTTCTTTTCAACATGCTCACTCCATTTCCTCTATCTGCTGTTTATGGAAATTCAGTGGCACAAAGACACTTCCATTTCCCATTTGGTTGAGCTAGTTAACTGGCCTTGATTGGTTTGTATTAAACACCAGGTATCTGTCTGACCACTTTTTAATAGTCACATCCTGTTAAGTCATGCGTGGGGGGGGGGCAAAGCAGCCCCGCGCTCCCTCTGTGCGAGCTCGGGCATCTCGCAGTGGATTAATGAAGCGCTGGTGCTCAGGCCTGCTCTCCTGTTTTATTGGCCTCGCCTTTATTAGAGAGATGTGCACGCCTTGTTTGCAATTAACATGCAGAGCTGCTGAATGGCCGGCGGGCACAAAGGGAGGCTTTTCATAAGACTATCTCTGGAGTAATGGAAAAGCAAGGCTCTCCAAAAGCTGTTCTCGAACCGCCCCTGGCCTCTCAACCTCTCCTCTGCTCCTGAGGTGCATTCATTTAAAAGCCTTTGTCCCTGGTGCGCCTCAGAAACCGTTCCCCCCTTCTCCCCCAATCGTCTCAAGACCACACATGCACTTGTGTGCAAAGGTTTAACATTTATTGGAACATGAAATATTCAAATCAGGTGTTTTCATAGGAATATTAAGGATTATTATGGACTTCTTCTGTTTAATCTGCAGCTTTTAAAGGGTGCCGTGTGTTTCTGTACACTTGGACTAATTTGTATTTAGATGTTCTCAGATGTAAATGAGCAATTTGTCTCCTTCCAAAAAACACTCTGAGATTAAAGCCTCACTCCGCCACCTTAATAATCTCCATCTCTCTTCCTCTTTCTCCTTCTCTCTGCAGCGATGGAGCCGGCAGGAGTGGGACTTACATTCTGATTGACATGGTCCTCAATAGGATGGCTAAAGGTAACGATCAATGGCTCTCCCCCCCACCTCCCCTCCCTCCTTTCACTCTCTCTGTTCGCGTTCAAGCGTTGCCCTGGCAACACCAAAGCCTCTCGCTCTCCACAGAGGGTCTTGGGGATGCATTGGAGGGTGACTTTTCTGAGGCCTGGAGAGGCAGCGGGGACAGAGGCTGACATGGAGGGGGAGCTGGAAGGAGCGGAGCGAGGGGAACAAAGAGGAAGAGAAAGATTTCCCACATTATTAGTTTTCTATTCAGGCAGCTGTCACACCGAAGTGACCTGCATCACAGCTCCAACATGAATTTAGATAGCACATGCATGGAAATGAAATGTTTAAAGGTACAAAATGAGTGTTTGCAAATGAAGCTCCAGTGATTTGGATCAATATTAAATATTAAACACAAGGTTTATTTTATTCCATAGTATACTTAAAAATCAACATACTACTGAGCACACAGAATCCTCAAAAATCCACACTTCTAGCTCCATTTTCTCTAAATTTCCTGCTCGTTTATCTCCTTTCTCCTCTCTTGAACAGCAGTCAGGGAAATGTGACAAAGAATTTGATCCAAACAAAAAATTTTGAGCAACTGCTGCAGGAAAGGATTGTCCACTAGTCAAAGAGAAGCTTCTTAAAAAGGACATTAGCTCCCATGCTAACCTTTTGCCAGAGCAAACTTTAACATGTTTGGACTTATGTCCACATTAACTACACAAATTGCTAAGAAAGTGCAATAAACCATTAAAAAAAAGTTAATTTTACACATATTTTCCTAAATTACAGAAGACGTGATGGCTGTGTACCTCAAAAATGTAAATGTAAAAACGTGATGACGTGTGTTTGACGTAGGAAGAGGAGGATCATAATCCTTTTGTTGCTCTAAACTGGATTTCTGCAAACACATTAGTGGAAGGAAACAGAGCTCTGGGATGTACTGAAAACCCGGTGTGAAAGTGTAACTCCTCCGATTTTTAATGATAGGTAGGAGAAAGGTAGATTTTAATCTGAGTTTTATGTTGTGTTGTTCAAAAAGTAGCTGTGAGTTTGTAAGAATAAGCTAAAGCCTAAGATAAATAAGATAAGATCCACTTTTTAAATCTTGTAGGAAACTGTGTCACCAGAGTACGAAAATACAAAGTAGGAAGTTTGTGAAGGTAAAAATCAAAATAGAAAATACTCACTGTGAGTAAAAAAAAACAATAAGATACAAATACAAGATACAAGAGGCCAATTCTGATATTACCACAGAAAGAAATCAGAGGTTGATGATTTGGAGGCTGATATAGGAGATATTTGAACTGTTAGGAACTATTTAAAGCTACTTAATCAAAGATTAAAAAGAAATAAAAAACATCCACAGTTACGATACATCAGTTTCAGGACGATACAGCCTACCAACATGTCTGTCAGAATCAGGGATATATTTCAAGATGTCAAACAGAAGTTTTGCTTTGAAAATCTAAGTTCTGCATCCGAACACATTCAGATTTCAGCATCTATTGTTTCCCAGTCGCTGAGTTCCTCTGAAGCCCTCCACAGCTCAGCCCGCCCTCTGCCCTCCGCCCTCCGACCCCTGACCCCTCCTCCTGCCCTCCTCCTGCCCGTCAGAGCAGGTTAGCAGCTCCAGCCTCGTCTTCATCCAGACCTTTCCTTCACTTTCTGTAAAACAGTAATAAGACTGACCCGCGCTGACCGGGTTCATGCGCTCGCTGCTGTCGGCTCGATGAAAGTCGCCACCCGCTCTTTTTAACCTTTTGTTTCCCGCTGCAGAGTCGAATGTATAAAACCAACGTAATCTCGCCCTCCAAAGCTTTTTTTCTCCCTCCTTTGCTGGAAGAGCCTCTCCTCAGCTTTACTTTGGAATCCAGCCCTTCTGAGACATGAAAGTCTTGTCGGAGCACTGGAGCACTTTGAGCACTAAGTCCAGCTGCATTAAATCCCTCTCCCTCTCATACTGCTCCATCTCTTTTTGCTTCCTCACTTTCAAACCATCTCGAGAGTTCAGGGCCTCTCCGCCGTTCTCTCCCTCTGTCTCTGTCTGTTCTCTCAAATGAGCTCTGACGTGCTCGCTTGAAACCCATAAATTTGAAAGAAGAATGAGATTTCCTGATAAACATCACACACTTCTGCCGCCAAACAAGATTAAACTCAACAGCAGCTGATGTCTGTTGAAAGTTAGCAACTGTTGCTGCTGCGTTTATCAACAGCGAGGCGGCTGCAGAGGGCTTTAAATCTTTTAATGCGAGTATTTTTATCCGCACACACACACACTCAGATGTAGCTGCATCAGAACGCTTGTAGGAGACTTTATAGTTGGACATAATTTAATCCAAGACTCTTACAGACAATCTGAGTTTTTCTTGGGTGTAATATTGCGCATTTCCCAGACCCCCCAAAAATATCCTCCTGCATATTTTATCGAGAAACAGTCCGTGGCTCCCATCCAAGTCTTTCGAGGGATGAATGTAATAATTTTCAATCGCTGCGCTGTTCCAAAGGGAGCCCAGCATAAAGAGAGATTGACAGATGTGAGCTGGATTACTCCGCTGCTTTGAACTCAGTCCAATTTTCGGTCTGTTGCAGGTGCTAAAGAGATTGATATTGCCGCTACCCTGGAGCACTTGAGAGACCAGAGAGCTGGCATGGTCCAGACAAAGGTAAGGTCCCCGGCTTTGAGCTGGAGAGGTGGGGGGAGGCGGGTTTGGGGTGTGTGTGTGTGTGTGTGAGTGTGAGGAGAGGGGGTTGCAGTCATTCAAGCAGACGATTGTCTACTTCATGTGCACAGGATCAGGGGAAATGATGTGGTAATTGATAACCGCTGCAGGAGTAGACAAACATTGTGTTGGAAGATAATAACTCAGAGTTCCACATCAGAGGCTGAGCAAAGATGGAATATCTCTCCACGAAATGCAACATTTCAACACTTTCTGGACATTTCTATCACCTGAAACCAACATGTTTCATGTAAGCTGCACATTTCAATCCATAAGACTCAAAGATATCTTCTTTAAAGCCACAAATAAAGAAATTCTGTGCTCAAAAAGCTACAACAAGCTGATGTTTCACTTAGTCTTCTTCCTCCATAACCTGCAGCCACTTTAACTTCTTACACTTGCTTTTGTCTGCATTGAACCGACACAAAAGCTTGTTTTTCTCTTTCTTGTAATCTTCAGAAATAATAATTCTGGAGAAAAAAAAGCACCAGCCTCGTGCTGCAGTGTGTGGTAATATTTACCCATCGCTTGCTAACAGACTCCTCTCGTCCTCGGTGCTTCATTAAGGCTGCTCTTTCCAGCTTTTCTCTCCCTTTTTTTCCCTTTTCTGACACCTCTAAGTGAAATTACGCTGCAATATTGTCGATTCCTTTCCGTGGCGCTACACAGGAATTAAATCGTAATGAGGTATGAAATTTAGAGTAAGGTGTCAAAGATTGGACGAGTAATTATCTTTTTGTTTTTTTTGGAATGATGTTGCTGCTTTATTTTTGGATGGAGCAGACGAATAAAAGAGAACATTCAAGTTTTTTTTCTGATTCCTCCTTTGACAAACATGAACATGGAGTAATTACAGCATGTGTAACCACCTTTTTTTTTCCTCATAAACATTCATCTCAAGTGCTGGGCAGAGATTGATCTCCCCCTAGTGGTGGATGAATGAAAAAAAAAAAGCGCAAGTTGAAAACCAACATGGGATTAGATATAGGCACGTATAACTTTGATATAAAGAGACGCTCTTGTATATTTTTCTGCCCTATCACAACAACAGAGGACACATAAAAATAGAGAACCTAATCACTCCTCGTAATCTCCACCACGAAGCGACTCCTCCGTATCGATCGAGCCTTTCCTCGGGCCAGACTACGGCAGCCTGTGTGTTGACACATCTGAAGACTCCTACGTACCGTTTCTCTGTGAGAGGACCCCGTGGCCCGCAGCCTGGGGAGAGGAGAGGAATATAAAAACACCAGGTCCACGGGGCAAACATCAATCAGCCCCCTTTTGTGCTCCTCAGGGAGCACTGGGAGTCAGATTCACAAACAAACACTCGCACAGAAACACACACACTCACACACACAAGCGAGAGACAGCTCCACTCAAAAGCTTTATTTTAAGACACACCTGGCTGGATCGATGGCGGGTGCACTCCGAGTTGAAAAGCTCAGGGAGCGGTTCACCTTCACCTCTAGTCTGTGGCCAAATGCATTCTGGGTAGGGTCAGAAGAAAAGAGGAGGCGGCAGCTGCCAATCATTCTGTGGTGACATTTCTGACACTTACACACACTAAAACTTTCATTTTTCCTCCCCTTCTCCTCCTCCTCCTCCTGTACAGGAGCAGTTTGAGTTTGCGCTGACAGCTGTAGCAGAGGAGGTGAACGCCATCCTGAAAGCCCTCCCTCAGTGAACGACATCACCCCCTCTGCCCCCAAAACACCCTCTGCCGGCTCTCCGAGCACCCGTTTCCTCCCTCTTTCTCCTTTTCTCCTGTTTCTCTCCTCTGTCTCTGTCTCCTCTTCACCTCTATATTTACTCTATACTTATGAATGTCGTGCCAGATAACCCACCTGGATCCATATTCACAAAACGGAGCTTCAGAGTGCGATGGCTGATCTGGGACCAGCCCTCCTGCTGTGAGACTTTGTTGTCGATATGAACCCGGATCTTCTTTGACTGTAATGTTGTTCCTGAACATGCCGTTTTAGTGCCACAGACTGAGCTGTTTACGTGATGTCAAGTGAAGACTTTTGTTCCAAAATCAGCTAAAGAAAAAAGACAGGCACACTGAAAGCTACTTATAAGGCAAATTTGGCACCATCTATAGTAGAGCTGCAACCTCAGATTATTTTACATGATAAAAATGACAATTTTTAAAGGTCTTGAAGCGTATCGGAAAAAAATATCCATAAAAGGTTACATTTATAGGTCCTAAAACTTAAAGCTCCTGTGAGGATTTTTTAACTGGTCATGAAACAGACTGGAATTAACACTGATGTTTCTTAACCACGTGCTAAAATAAACTAGACCATCAGTGACAGAACAGATAACCTCCATCTAGCAATTTTAAAGCTTAAAACTCCTAATGTGGGGGTAGGCGTCAGATAAAGTGATTGAAGGCATCCTGCCTATGTTTATACTGTACGGTGTAACTCTAGCTATATTTACACCACATATACATTTCCAACAAAATTGGGAAGAGAAGAAAAGTAAGACACATGATTTTGTTCATAGGAGGCGCTAAATCCAAAGATGTGCACAGGAGCTTTAACTTTTTTTTTTTTTTTGCATTTACAACATAGAAAAGCTCCTCTTTGGGGATTTTGGCATTAATACTGAAACTGAATACAGAAACAAACTAAATCATTAGTGACATGATTGCTAATTTCTGTTGAACCATTTCAACTTGATGCCGGGGGGTAGGCGACAGATAAAGCCATTTAAAGCTACCTGCTACTGCGTATAATATACACACCAATTTTCAGGATGCAATTTCGGCTGTAAAATTGGAAATAGGTTAAATGCACTGGTTTGTCCACAGGGGGCGCCAAACTCAGAGATGTGCACAGGAGCTTTAATGTCTCGAAACAGACTGAAATTAATATTAATATGTCTCAATGTCTAACTTCAACAAATTGGACCAACTCTAAAAGGACAGATAGCTTCTTTAAAGCAGTTTTCAAAGCGTGTAGCTGCTGGTGCGGGGTAGGAGTCAGAAGAAGTGATTTAACTCAATCTCCTCTTGTTAATTATAAATGCAGGAATATTTCAGTATCTAACTGTGGCTGTACAAAACAAAGTAAACAAAAGGTAAGAAGCACTATTATGTCAAATCCAAATATGAGCTCAGGAGCTTTAATAAAATTCAAATTTTGCCTTTTATTTTAAAGGAAAAGAGCAAAATGTCACCTTTGAGTGGCAGAAAGATGGAAAATGGTCCTTTTTGCATGTAAAATAATTTACCAGTTGAACATGTGTTTCAGCTCTGAACTATAGTACATAAAAAATAATTATTTGTAAATGAAGCTACATCCTCGCCTGTAAAGATCCTAATATTGTACAGATTATATTCCTTACATAAATCGGTGTATTGGATGCATAGCTTTTTGGAAATAAACTCCTCACACGTGTCTTCTCTTCTGTGATCTGAACCAAACACTATATATATACTCGGCATCACATGTTGACGTGTGTATGTGTTGTTGTATTTTGGGTCCAGACGTCGCCTCCCTGCTGCAGACGCTCTGACACCTAAAAAAAAAAGAGCCTCATAGGTCATGATTCATGCGACATATCAATGTTTTTTATTCCTGATTTTACACCTGTTACATTCAACATTTCTGTTAATATTCAGTGTAATAGAAATATACAAACAGAGATAGTTAGTATATCAACAGTAATAAAAAATTATATATATATATATATATATATATATATATATATATATATATATATATATATAAAAGCAGATACTGTATATTGGGATTGTTGCTGAATTTGTTTGTCATCCATCACTGATATATTGTGATAATTTGTGCAACATGACAGGTTATTCCCTCTATGTAGAGACAATGAATGACTTTATGAATTCCTATATAGTGCTATATGAACAGTAAACTGAGAGCCTCAATGAGAACTATATATTTTGTGTGAAAAGTACCATGAGAGTTAATAATAAATCTCAACAGATTATAAAATGTGTTGTCTTGTGTTTGAAGTGGTTTCTGGTACACTCACACAGCAGAGAAAATGATGCTTTCACTGCCAACATGATGTGATGTGATTGAGTGGTCGAGAGAGAAGAGACGCATCGCGCTCCCTGAGGGTTTGTGTGTGTGTGGAAGACTCGCAGGTTTGTTCAGATGACATGTTTGGTTCACCAGTTCTGTCAGTGGAGAAAGATTTGAAATGAAGTCAGTCATGTATTTCAGCCGCTGTGGTCCAAATGGGGAGGAGGGGGAGGAGAAGGAGGAGGAGGCTCAGTAGCTCTCAAAGTCCAGTTTGAAGAATATTAACCAAAGCTTCCTTGAAGGTATCAGACAGGTTTCAGGACCTGATGCTAGTCTGTGACCTCTGTCATAACAAGCTTGACTAAAACTGCTTATTGCGATTTAAAAGCTTGATATGTCTTTATTTTTAAGTTAAAGCTCCTGTGTAGTGGTTACAGCAAGTTATGAACCAGACTAAAATGAACACTAATAACTCCTCACGGCCTACAAAAGCAAACCAGACTTCAGTCGTTTTTGATTTGACACAGCTCTCACAAAAGTCAATCTTTGGAGAGCAGCAGAAACAGCCTTCGTTTACATTTAACATGGCAAACATCCAGAGTCAGAGACCAGTTTTTTTTTTTTTGGCCGAATACATGTTGAATACATGAAAAATTAAAAAAAGCTAGACATCACACATCTTTTTCAACATAGGGCCACCAAAATGATCACTTAGCTCTTCGCAGCAGGAATTCTTCACAGGTGCCTTTCCCATCTTAATGTTGCATCTCACAAATAAAATCATCTGTCAATGATCGATGTAAAGATGCCACTCAAAAGTCAGATATGCAGTAAATCAAATGCATGAATGGCACTTATTCCTACATGTTTATCAACCGTGCTCTCTACATTCTCATATTCAGAAAGTTGGGAATTTCTTAACTCCAGCAAATTATTCACAATTGTTAAAATTCATTAATTTAGACACAAACTTTTTACAAAAAAGTTATTTTTGTAGTTTGATTGTTTTATTGACTTATCACGATAAGATGCACAAAAACACCAGTGAGAATATCATACATGTTCCTAATCTATCACCAAAGACTGTGTTAAACTTAAAATTAATGAGTTACAAAAACTTCATCCTCCCTGTGTGTTTGCAGTGTGCAGATAGGAAAATAAGTGAATCCCACAAAAAACATTCTTCTAACCAGCCCGTAAACATTTATTTTCATTGTAAAGAACGTATTTTTATTGAATGAGTGTGTATGTGGCTTCAATGGCTTTTGTAGCCAGCCTCTAGTGGACACCCTCGGAACTGCAGGTTTAATATTTCCGTAACTGCTCTTTTTAAAGGGGACATATCATGCTGATCCCTGATTTAATACTTACATATAATATAATAAACTTGAAAACAAGACCTTTCACCCCCTGAATTTTCAAAAAATGAGATATTGTATTTTTTCTGATATCCTAGAACGAGATTTGATGCCTCTGAAAATAGGTCATTGACATTTGGCTTTGAGATTTTGACCCTATAACACGAGGATCCTTTCTTTTTATTGGAGTAATCTGATAAAGCAGCTCCTCCTCTGTGAACCGCCACCGAGGGATACACCCACCAAGAGCCGAGTATAAACGTATAAACTATACATGTTACAGTACCGGTTTGACTCACCACACTGAAGCGTCCTGAGATGATCTGTGTCCAGGTGGATTTTCTTCCTCCTGAGCTGCAGAACTGTCCGGGTCTGACTCGGGGTCCAATACAAAAGGACGTATCCTACACTCTGCCATTTTATTAGTGCTATCAATCCCTTACGGTGAAGTTTTGGCAAACAGCAAACTCGCTCGGTCTGCCCCATCCAGTATGGCGATTTTGTTAATACTGCCATGCTGCAAAAACCGCCCCCTGGCTCTACCCCCTCCGTCCCTCTGATAGAACTGACCAATCAGAGCCCAAAGGGCTGTGACGTTGCGAGGTTACTGGAGGTCATTCTCGAAACGGAGCATTTCAATGAGATCTTCAGAATGGCCTAAAATGAGGATATTGAGGACGCTATTGTGGGGAAACAAAGGAACTAAATGACTTGTACTGAGGGCAAAAATGCTTTACAGGCATAGTGAAAAGGAGAAACAAGCATGATATGTCCCCTTTAATGTATCTCAAACCCTGCATTTTGTAGTGTTTCCTTTATACAGGCAGAATCAAGTATTTTAAGACCGCCATGTAACAAGCATCAGAATCATCACCTCAAAACTTAAATCTGATTTATAAGGGTTACATATAAAGATTTTGTAGATCATCATTTAAGGTTGAGAACATTAAAGATTCTGTTACCGGAGTGCAAACCCATGAATGAGCATGCATCCAGAGAATACATAATCTACCTTCAACACACACATTCACAGGGTATGTGTATGTGTGTGTGCACTGCCCGTTGACATGTCCCTCCCTCCCCTGACACGTCTAATAGCCGGGAATGAGGCTTCATGCACTTCCTGAAGCTTCATTTGCATACGACTCACTGATGAGCTGCCACCGCTAACCAGCACCACCAAACCAGAAGCCCCATTAATATTCACCCATTCAGGTTGTAAAGCACACAAACCTAATCAGCTTAGAAACGACTGTATGGAAACCATAATTACGCATGTTTAATTGCTTATCATCTGATGGGTACAAGTTTATTAGAAAATGCATTCATGGTAATTGCTTCCTGAGGTATCTCGCACGCTACAATACTATGTGATTTCCCGTCAGCTCCCATTTGGGAGGATTAATGCACTTTGAAAAGTCACAAAATTAAATACTGTGTATTGACTCTTTGGGTGCCCGGTTTAACTCAAAGTGATTTTTAATTTAGGGATTTCTAAATCACTGCTCAAGCCTGGATAAGTCCTTGGAGAGATCTGGTAAATCAGAACATCCCGGCTCACATTTCACTGAGATAAAATAAGTGGTTAAATGTGTAATCTTGGTGTCACTTGAAAATACTCAAAAACCCGACCGCCACTGAAGAAACTGAATTTTCTACCATCAAATAAAGAAGCTGGAAAATCAGGAGCCGCACAAAAGGGAAAAAAAAGTCACACGCATGAAATGAGAAAACACATCTTCTAAGAAAGACTTTTTGAAGTGAAGCCATCTCAAAGCCGATGAATCATTCAGTCCTGAAACAAGTAGATTAAAACACAGCGCAGGTCTCTTCAGAGAGGCCTCCACGCCGCCAAGAACATCGAGTGGGCCCTTTCAGCCTCAGACCTCAGTGAGTCTTACAGCTCTTGCCCACTCTTTGATGATCTCTCTGTGGTTTATTGTAATCACTGCTGGCTCGCGGTCCTTCTGACACACTTGTAAATTCATGCGTTCTTGTAAGGAAACGCAGCAGCCAGCAGCTCCTCTGTGGATCAGTCTTTGTTTCTTTGGAGCAGTGATTCCAAACCTGAGGCACTTTTACCACAGGGCTGCAGAAATCAGTCTATACGTGGAAAGATAATGAAAGCAGCACAGTGACTCAAAGAATGAAATATGAACATGTTTTTACCACACAAACATAGACAAACAAGCTCCAGACTATCTGAAGTCATCTGATGTCTGTTTTAACATTTTCTGCAAGCAAAAGTAGAAAAATGTTCAGCCTTAGAGCATCATGCTTTTCGAGCACAAGTGCAAGGAACTTTTAGTTCCAAGATCGACTCTTCAATATGTCTTGTGACCCTTTCGTGTCTGTGTTTCCACCTCAATTTAAAGTCTTGTGATTAATATGCAAATCAAGCTGGTTATGTAAGACGAAGTGAGAAACATTGTTGCATTACATTGTCAGTCAGTGGCATGCACAGACTTTTTAAGGGCAGGGGCAAAAAAAAAAAAGCAAATACAGTGTGATCTTGCCACTGAAAAGGGCACTAGGTTTCACATGTTTTCTAGGGCACTTCAGCACAAGTTTTTCAACAACTAGGCCACATGGCGGGGTGACTGCCCCTCTTGCCCCACCCTCTGCACACACCACTGCCACCAGTCCATTATAGGGCAGTAAGCAAAAAAACTTATAATAAAAAAACCTTTACGTTAACAACTTAAAGCTAATGTAAAGCTAACGAAACAGAAATTTATATGACTTGAAAAATAGAAAACACCATTTTTGACAATACTGATACTGTCCGTAAAATATTGTGGCGCTGCCCAAGTAGCTGCCTGTTGCAGCAGCTCTCTCGTCTTTGTCCGTTTCTTGTAATTTTTTTGTCTCTTTTTCGTCATCTTTGTATTTGGAGTGGATCATCACTTTGTATGGCTCATTGTCGGTCACGGACACCAAACTTTTTGTGGCTTCGGCGGTATCTTTTACTACTTTTCTCCTGTGTTTGTCTGGAGATCCTACATGTAACCATGGCTGCATTGTTTACATGCGAAATTAGCTGTTAGCAGCCTGTAGCATGTCAATGCTAACTAGTGTAGGGCTTGATGATTTCCCTCGAGCTGAGGAGGAGGAGGTGAGGACGACGTGCTGGTTCTCAGATGTGAGCTGGGAGGTGAGGACGTGGACCTGTCCTTCCATCCATCGTTGTTGGGAACGTGGGATCTAGCCCCCGGGGGATGGACCAGCTAGCTGTGCTAACCCAGCGGCATCATGCTGTTCACGGACGTGGCTGACGGGGCTGACATCGGACGCCGCGACACATCGGAGGAGCTTCGCCTGCTGTGAGCAGACAGGATCCAGGAGACAGAGACTGAACAGACTGCTGGGGAGGCTCAGTCCTGGACCCTGTGGAGGTGGAGACTGGCTGGGCTGGAGAGTGGTGGACGAGTGGTGGACGGGATGTCGTCATCTAATTTCTTATGGACCTTTTTGCACTTTCTAGACTCTTTCTTACTTTTGTTTTCTTAAATGCTGCGGTGACTCCTGAATTTCCCCTCGGGGATAAATAAAGTATTTTCTATTCTATTTTCTATTCTATTCTATTGTTGTTATACTGAATATATAAGTATAATATTTTATGGTTCATGCTGGCGCAGGGTAGGTGTCAGACATGTGATTAACTAGTTTCTAAACCAGCTTATGTTCATGGATTAAGCAGCAAAGTTTCTCAAAAAGTGTTGAAATAATTATTTTTGATTAAAAAATTCTATTAGTACACACTGCTACACATTGCCCACAGGGGGCGCCCAAATCAACACAAACCCAACTTCCCCATATGAGCTTTAGATCAACTACTTTGTGTCAGTAAATTAAAGATTGTGGCACTTTCGGGTAAAGACGTTCTCTCACAAGAGGGAAAAGATAATTATAGCCACAAGTGGCGACATGTGCCCATTGAGGCATGTCAAAAAGCATATTGATGCACTCAGGCTGTGACAGTGAAATGTCAACGTTGGCAGTTGTTCCTGGCCACACCAATGGAGCAATGAAAAAATCCTTTAATACCTTTTCATCTTCAGTGTTTTTCGGTACAAACTCACTAAATTTCAAGATGATCAGTAAAAAAATCTGGGGTGAGTACTTTCAAATACGTAGCCTTAAAGCTAACATCAACACAATGAAAGATCAGTGTTGTTGTTTTTAGGCCTTTCAATTTTACTGATTCACCTTTACTGCTTACACCAGCATTGTTTACAGGTACAAACAGATGTTTACAGTAAAAAAAAAGCAATAAATACTATTTTTTTTACACATTTTGTTTTTAACCAAATGCAAGGCACAGTAGGTGCTTGGTGGAGACCAAAAATGGAGCTACCAAGAGAATTCCGGACTTCTGTGTGCTCAGAGAGCAATTCCTTACAAATGCCTGTGCTATTGCTATATATTTACAAATGTGAAGGCGACAATTTGCGGATTAGATGGCAGTAAGAGGTGATAACAAGATAAATGTCTCCATATTTTTGTTGTCTGAAAATGTTGCTTAAAAATCACTACAACAGTTGTGGTTTTGTGCCCAAAAGAGTGTTTTTATTTCTTTTCCCAGCCAGCCCCCCTCTACATATCATGATTAGTATATCCCCAGATGACCTCATTGGTGAAACAACCCGTACCATATTGTGGATAAGTCAACAAAATAATTGATTTTTCTTAATAAACCAAATCTCATTACGTTATTGTGAGACACATGACTGTAGCTTTAATCAGATCTACTTGGCTGCTTAAGAAATAAATGCTGAGAATATTAAAAACAAAGCTGCTTACTTACCAAGTTTCTTTTATTTTGGAGCCAAGTCAAAGATTTACTTTTTGCATTCAAAGAAACACCTGTGGGTGATTAAACTTTTCAGAAAAAAACACACTACATGCTGTCAAACATGTCATTTCCCCATGTAGAGGGCTGGGGGATCCCATAGTGTTTGCTTGTTGGAAAAAAAAAAAACCTGTCTGGGATGCTTTCCAGGATTCCCCCTCAGAAAAAAGCCTTGTTTTTCTGTGCTGATGTTTTTGGGAATGAATGGAGAGCAGATTGTAGCGGCTGTGCCTCTCATGTCTGTCCAAGGCCTTGATACCTTTGATCTTCTTAAGAAACAAACAAGCTTTTAAACTTGGCACTCCCAGCTTGTGTCTCGCTTTGTCTTCTGACTTCATTCGTCAAAATGCTGATCTTGAAAAACGATCCACATGAATATGTTATGTATACTCTGGGTTATGCAATGTGTAGTTTGGAATATAGACTCTCACTACTCCACTGGAACAACTAAAAAAATATCTATATAAAGAGCGACAGATCTGATACAAAGGAAAATTGATGTGAGTTAACCACAGCTTATCACAGCCCAACAGTATCTCATGGATAAATGTTTGAATAGGCTTGTGTTTTTTTCCTGATCTGAAAACAAACTACTGAGCCCACAAAAGCAGTTTTAATCAGCTTCACACAATAACTCAATCTTATTCTGCCTCCTCGAGTAGCATTTGTTTTCTTTTTGAAAAAGATAAGTCAGAGCTGATGCATCCACTCTGAAATATTCAAACTTTTTCTAGTTTTAGTTTTTGTGATTTTTCTCACATTAGCTATAAATCAGGATCGGTATCATAAACTATCAAACATCGTTATCTCAGCTATGTCACCCATTAAATTCAGCATCAGAGTTTTGGAGTCTTTGTCGTCATATAAGTAAATGCTGACTCATCCCAACTTACAGCTAACTGAGCTAGCAGCTATAAGGTGGAGTTGAAGCTAGCCTTTAGCCTCCTCGCTAACTATAAAAGTGTGACCATCTCTTATCATGCAAAAAAACATAACCTTAATTTCTTTAAAAACAAATGGGAAGATACAAAAAAGATCTTTAAGTTAGCTAAACCAACAAAGCAAACATTAGCTCACTAATTCATGTAATGTTAAAAGGTCTTGTGAAAAACTCATAACACCATATTGGCTGTATCGCAAACTTTAAAACATAAATGAAAATGCTGACTCATCCCATCTTTCAGTCAACCTAGCTAGCAGCTAAGAGGTAGTATCAAAGCTGGCTGTTAGCTTACCTGCTAACTGCTACAAGTTAGCTGTGCCTCTAATTGTTCAAAACTTGTAAACATAATATCAATGAAACCAATCGAATTATATAGAGAAGAAAATCTAATGCTAGCTAACAGAATGAGCTAAATAGTCACAGCCAATGTTAACTTGTTGATATGCTATGTAGTAAGAGGTAAAAACGGATGTGTAAGTTGTTAAAAACACTGTTAAAATGACAAACTGTTAAACATGTTACAAAAAATACAGTACTTAACCTTGCGTAGACTTAAGCTAGCTTGATTTCTCACATCACCTGAAACTAGAATAAATATTTTTCCACATTTCCATGAATGAAAACAAAAATATTAGTCCCAAATGTTAAAATAATAACAGCTAAGTTTAATAAATACAGACATTTAGCCAGCTAAAGAATGTTATTTTTGAAAGCTATACCCCAGCTAGTGATGCTAAAGGGACTTTTTGTTCACATATGTGAATACATTTTGATCAAACAGAGCTAAACTAATTCAAATAGGAATTCAAAAACATGTTCAATTTGTTTTACCAGTTTGGACTAGTTAAAGTTGATTTTATGTTGTTTTTTTTTGTTGTTGTTGAATGTTTTGAATAAGCTAGTCATCATGTGTAATTGAAAATGATGAACTTATGTAAACTGCTAAAGCAGCCAAAGACAGGTGTAGCCTTGCGGCCAGGTGTTAATTTAGGTGTTGGACCCTTAGAGTGCTCTGTTGTCTTGTTTTGACGGTTGAAAGGTTTGGGTCACAGGTTTTCGGACGTTAGCGGCAGACAGAGAAATGTCACAGGGAGGGTTGACACCCGGCCGAGCAGAAAAGACAAATCCTTCAAACAGGAAGCAAATCTCTGCTCGTTGCCCTCCTTCTATCACTTTCTCCTCTCTGGTTATTAACAGACACTCAGCAGCCACACTGACATTTTACACTGTTTCATCC
The DNA here is from genome assembly GCF_033239565.1 of Halichoeres trimaculatus. Lineage (NCBI taxonomy): Eukaryota > Metazoa > Chordata > Actinopteri > Labriformes > Labridae > Halichoeres > Halichoeres trimaculatus. The sequence continues at coordinate 10,918,477 of NW_027437196.1, forward strand.
CCGTCCCATCATGCATCTGGGGGATACCCTGGCATTTGGCGGCTGTGTTTTCATCAGTGTCTGCGTCTGTGCTGACCAGCGCGACTTCAATCCCGCTCACTGTCACTCATCATAAGTGAGTTTATCAACACACATCTAATCGCTACACTCCGCGGGGACCTTAACCATTTGCATACTAAGATTGCTTTCTTTTGCACAGCTAAGAACCCACCTCCTTTGCATAATTATTAATGATAAAGAGCCAGTGAACAAATGTGTCAGAAGGTATTAGCATCACGTATACAACTAGATTCTAAAGGATACGTTTAGTGGCGTGTCTGGAGGAAAGACGGGGGCAAAGGGTCCTACCCAGGAGTGCGGCACTGTCAGGAGATGCTCTTTCGCGTAAAGGAAAGGGGTTAATTAAAGGGTCATGGATGGAAAATAGAGAGAAGTGTGATATTATTTTGTAGTTTTAGGTGATTGGTTGACTTGGAGCCCTGTTGAGATTTAGGATGTCTGTCAAAACTCGGGGAATGTTGAGGTCAAATAGATGGAAGTTTGATGTAAAAATCAGAAAAAGCTCTCAAAGGACTTGTGTGAGAGCAGCAGGGTACGGGAGCCAAGACTATGATATAACATATAATTAAGTTTTTAAAAAACACATCACTCCGGTGGAAGGAAAACTCACAGCGGAGAACAACACAACATGTTTACGTACAGCCGAGTCACTGTAGCTGCTCATTTCAGGATTTCTGCTGTGTACCATTAAAGCAGCAGGCCCATATTGTGTGTCATCTGTTGTCAGTAATTACCACTTTTTACACTGTCTTCCCCTCTGTGGGTAATATTCAGCGTCTAAAGCAGAAGTGTTACGTATGAATAGTTTAACTGTTCACTGCTTTATATGAAACAGCTGCAGCCTTTTTTACAGGACAGGAATAAATAAGTCACTCACGCTGCGGTTCAATTGGAGAGCTGAAAATGCCCTTCCTGCTATCTCTGCTAAACTAAACACAGGCCAGTGTACCCCATGAGCAGTATAACAGCACAATATTAAAAATGCCCACAGCGGTTATTAAGTCACGGTCGCACATTTGCACCAGGATGGATGACCTTTCTGTGAATCCTAATGAGGCTTTTTCACGACTTTCAAAAGCAAAACACGCTGTAGCATGTGGAATAATAACAGCTGTGTCTCACTGTTAAACGCTTTAGTAAGCAGGAGAGAATTAAATCACAGTTTCTACACTCAGACACCTATTAGCTACATTTTTCTTCTTCCCTGACCACAATTTGAACAAATAAGTTTATCTTAAGAGCTCTAAAGTGGCTCTCTGCGAGTCACTGTGTGAATATCAGCTGTAGCTGTCAGGAGGTGTCCAAACTTCACACGTCGCAGCGTTAAGAGAACTCTCAAGGGTCAGGAGGGGTCGTCACCCAGCCTCCCTCTGGCTATCCTTCAACAAATAACTGATAATGACCTTTGACCTCTCTGTTTTTGCATGAGAATTGATATGAGTAGTCCCCATCCCCCTCTATGGTAACCCTCAGGATCATTTCAAACGCCAAATCTTAACTTGATTTCTTTTTTTCTAATGAACCCATCCAGAGATCCAGAGGGGGAGGAGGAGGAGGAGGAGGGAGGAGACAGGGGGGAGGCGAGCTTCGGGCTCATCTGCATCACAGATTAGGGTGCTTAGAGAAAAATCAACCATCCATGATTCATTACATGTTTCCTGCTGAGCCTCTGAGATGGCAACCGTCCTAGCAACAGGATCCTAGCAACAGCAACAACTCTCCGCCATCGCCGCTGCCGCAGCCTATCACCAACTTTGATGCCTGATCAAAATTTAGCCAATGGAGGAGGGAGGTTGGTGGGAAAGCGTGATGATGCGTTTACTCAGGCTTTTGGCCAGACTGGGTGTGTTTGGGGCTCTGAACTCTGATGCTCCATCAGTGTGAGCGTGTGAGTGTTGTGTAATCTGATATTTGTCATGTGTCACGTGTGTGAATCTTTCCTGACATTTTAAAATTTGTCTCAAGTAGTGTGAAAATTATTCTCATAATGAATCAACACATATATTGTTTGAACAGTTGTTCTTTTATGGCATCAGACCTCCACATTTTCATCTACATCTCTTTACTACATGTAGAAATTATGCATTAATTAACCAGAGTCTAGCTCAGTGTGGCCAAATTTGGCAGTTTCATGTCGGATTGAGAAGGGTTAAAATTAATCTAGGGGCACAGATAGAGCCTGGCAGGTTAGGTCTCTTCATTAGGTTGGTCTTGAGTGGGTGGCCCAGGTTAAAATCCAGCCTGGATCCTCTTTCCCACTCTCGTCCTGTTTCCTGCTCTGCCCACTGTCCTGTCCTCTCTGATTAAAGGCATAAAACCTGAAACAGGAACTTAGAAATAATGCCATAGAGAGGTCATCTTGACGTGCTGCCTTCAAATGAAAACTGTTAAGTTGTAATGTCGTGTCGTGAAGTCATGGGTGAAAGTTGTGGCATTTAGTTGGGCTTGTTAGAGTTCAATTTGTAATAATGTCTCAAAATGTAAAAAGCTGTTCAAAGAAGTTCTTACATATCAGGCAAACTTTTTTAAAAAACTTTTTTTCACATTTTTTTTATTACATTTCGACTCAGAACTGTTGCTACATTACTGACAGAGTTAGAAAAAATCCCCACCCCACTCCACCCCTTACAGTGTGTGTGCTGGTAGAGAATTTAACATTTTAAAAAAAGAAAAAAAACTACTCAATCTTATACCTGCTTAAGGTCCCCGAATAAAGAATTTGTATTCTAGGACATAACAAAATTGTACTGCATGACCAATCATATGAATACTCAAAAAAGAGAAGATTTGTAAATCCATAGTTTTTCAACTGGCCAATGTTAAAATGACTGTGTTCGCTGCTATTGAAGTCTATAGATGTCAATTCGCTTGCAACCATTTACTGCGCCTAAAGAAGTAAATTATGTTTTTCAGCTGGAGGAGGCAGGATCTGGCGGGGCTTGTCAATCCATATCATGCTCGCAAACTACTGTGGGTGAGAGCGGTGCGCTCTTTGGATGAGAAATCAGCATGGATATGAGGAGAAGATGTGAGATGACAGAGGCAAAGCCAGACACTGCAAGTCAGAAAGGTTCAGGCTGCTCACGTTCAAACTGAGGATGTGTCGTGGTAGTTCAGAGAGAAAGAGTGACAGTGACTGGGAGAAAAGACAACAGCGATCATGGAGAGGATCAAAGAATGGAACACCCGAAATGAACGTTAACAAAAAAAAATTACACTTTGTCTTTTTTTTGGTTCAAAAACAGGAAGAGAGCCCACTCTTCTTAGGTAGTTTTGGTGTTTACATAGTCATATTATTTGGGGGTTGAAAGATCATTCAAAATGTTCTGAAAATGGCTGGCAGCCAATGAGTTAATCTGTGTTAATCTAATTTATGCATTAAAGTGACAGCAGTAATTTTTTTTTTTTTTATTACATTTCATCGTCACATATCGGACTCTAACAGGACTATTTTGGGACACTTGTAATGTAAAAAAAAAAAAAAAAAATGAAACAAGAATACAAAGCCCTCTCCCCTCCCCACTGCTGTTCAAACTGCCTAAGCTGAAACGCTGCTTTGTTGTTGGCTGTAAACAGCCACATTGTTCCATGCACAAGCTTCCCATCTTGGAAGAAGACAAGACTAAGTGGCTAGAGTTCATTTATCAAGGAAATGTTCCAGCTACACTCAGTAAAACTGCATGTGTGTGCTAGTCACTTCACGGCCGACTGCTTTTCCAACTTTGAACAGTACAACAGAGGGCTAGTGAATAGACTGGTCCTGAATCCAGGTGCATTACCAACCATCTGCCAACAAACCTCTGACCCTGGAAATGTGAGTATTTTAAATGCTGTGTGCTGTGGAGCAGATGTAAGAGCTTTTCCTCAGTGTCCCCCCTGTCTCTGTGTTAGCTGCAGGATGCTAACTTTAGCTGCGGTTAGCCTGTTGTTTTAGCCTGTAATGTTACGGTGAACGAGCTTCGCTGTTTTCTAAACATTGTGCACTTGGAGCTTGTGGCGCCGCTCTCTGTGATGTGGAAGAGCGGGGCGGTATCAGCAGTGGCTCATTTACATATGAAGGCCGCGCCCACTAAATCAGAGCGTTCTGAACAGAGGGGCTGTGAGAGTCTGGAAACAATGCTGCTGTGCTTGAGTTATTGACTTTTTGGACCAAAACATGTTACTACCATTTCATGAAGACATCAATGATCCATATTAAACTGCAAAAACGGAGCATAATATGGGACCTTTAAATCTAAATTTGCAAAATGACACTGGAACAGTGTGAGATGTAAGATCTGTCAATGCGTCATTGTCAGTGTCTCCTCCGCAGCCTAAATGCCACATGACGATGATGATGTTAGTGTTAACTTCCAGCTCATACTCCTCTCACATGTAAATGATCCAAAGTGCGGGGGGTTTGTTCACCTGCCTCTTTCTCACCATACATCATTATTCAAAGAGCACTGCCACCATCATCTGATGTCAGAAAAGCCTGATCCTCACTTCAAAGGGAGATGCACTGTGTTGGTCCTAATAGCCTGATAATGCTCAGTGTGATCTTTCTCTGTCTCTTTTTCTTCTGATCACTGAGCACAGAGAAGCTCCAGACCTCCTTACACAGCCATTAAATGTAGAAAACAGCGCTACATTGTCAGTTTGTTATTAAAGTATACAGTCACATGTGTCATTCTGGCTTCAAAAATCAAGAAAGCGCTCCTGTGGGTGCAACATCCATCCTAAATGGTCGCATGTTTTGTCAAACTTAAACTGTTTGGACGGTTAAAAACACAACCAGCATAGATTTGAGTGGCAAAACCTCATGCCTCATGTATGATGCAGAACTTTTTAGTGTCACTTTGAAAGTGCAGTACAGTCAGAGCCCAAAATCCCTCACGCCTGCCAGAATAGTTGAGTTATTACCACACACTTCCTCTAACAAGAGCCTCCACATCAACTCACAGCTTGTGTCAGCGGCAGCTAAAACTGATTTACACATTGTTTTCCCCTCATTTTGTCATCTCACTGCATGTATGTTTTCTTACAAGTATGTGCTGATTGCGCTCGGCAGGAGGGGACGTTATGGCATCAAAATAGCCCGTAGATTATTGCTCTTTATTTTTGTCTCACAGTTTGAAACAACAGTTTTTTTCAGAGGGGAGGGCCCAACTCAATCAGCAGACTGTTGTTTGACTTGAAGATAATTTTCAATGAAACACTTCCTGGATCAATTTTCTTCCAACAAAAAATCCAATTTCGAAAGAAAGAATCCCCCTTCTTCTTCTTCTTTTTCTTCTTCTTCTTTTTCTTCTTCTTCTTCTTGTTTGCTTGCATGTAAGAGAAAACAGCTCGAGCCTCTCTTAAGATGAGATTTTGACTGCATTTCCTCCTTCTGACACTTTTAGCTGCAGGATTTCATTTGACGCTGCAACACTTTTCCTCTTGTGATGGCCTTGAGTGAAACATTCGTGAAAATCCATCAAACAAGAACTGATAAAGGAGGAGTTAAAGTAGGAAAAGAAGGATGACATGTCTCGCGGTCAAATACGAGGAAAAGACCAGACAATGTCATCACCAAACAGATGCTATCATGGAGCTCCCCTGGGGACACGGAGCGGTAGATACATCCAAGACAAGCAGGAGGAACAGAAAGTAACAAAACAAGCTGACAGCTGAAGGAGATGCTGCTCTGAATCTTAAAGGTACAACCAGTTCCTACTGATAATCATGATCCTCAGAGGATGTACCAAAATGTCTGGAAACTCTGAAAATTTCATCCAGGAGGGGGGAGCACACCTTCCATCTCTTTCCTGTGACGGGGGTTATTTGAGGCATAGATGAAGCAGATCCAGCCTCTGTTCTTTGTGCCTTTTTTCACTTTAAGAAGACGATAAAACACTTAAACTGCTTTCTAAAGAAATTTCCTAAGTATTTGCTCCTAAATGCACAAAACAACAGATTTTCCGTTTTTCTGTTTCTGCAACAGGACATCATCACCACATGAATCATCGTACCAAAGCTTTGTATCTAAACATTTTTTATCTACCACAAATTTAACTGAACAACAACATTATATTTTTGCATAAATACTGTAAAATTTACTTTAAATTTTACGGCTTGAATGACTCTGTCCATAGTAAACATTATAAATAGAATGACTTAGCTCTCCTACACAACTTACTTTCAACAATATTAGGAACTATGGAAGCCTCAGAGGTACAGAAGCCACAAATGGATAAAAAGAGTAAATCTCAAAGAAAACATCCATTTTTACAACCAGTTAATAAAAGAAACTCATTTAGATCAAAATTCACAAATAACAAACAGAATTAAATTAAATGTCAATTTTCAAAATATTCTAATTTATAGAATGCATTTTAACTCTGTCATACATACATGAAAAGTCAAGGCAGGGAGAGCACACCCTTTCTCTTTTCCCATACATACATAAAAGTCAAGGCAGGAAGAGCACACCTCTTCTCTTTTTCCCATACAAACATGAAAAGTCTAGGCAGGAAGAGCACACCCCTTCTCTTTTTCCCATGCATACATGAAAGCTGAGGTGGGGGGAGCATCAGCAACAAATAAAAATCCAGGTGTGCAGAAAAGTGTAAGCATCAGCGTGTCAGTAAGACACTAGTAAAATCTGGAACTGAGGTGGAGCTGGATTACAAAAGTGGTTTGCAGGGTGAGCAGCAGCAGCAGCTGGCAGGCTAAAGCAGGTAAAATGAAACGCAAATTTTGCTCTGCAAAAAAATGAAATCTTATCAAGTTTTTTTGGTCTTATTTTCAGTTTTTAAAAAAAAGTATTTTTAGACTAAATATGAGCCACATTAGCCCGACTAGTCCGACTAGTCCAGAAAAATGTCTTATTTCAAGTTATTTAAAGACAAAAATGAGGTCTAAACTACCTGTAACTAGTAAACAAATCTGCCAGTGGGGTAAGAAAAAAAGTGTTTATATTATTATTCTAATCTCGACAAGCACATTTCTCTTACCCCACTTGAAGATTTTTTTACTTGTTACAGGCAGTTTAGACCTTGTTTTCGTCTTTAAAGAACTTGAAATAAGACATTTTTCTGAACTGGTCAGGTGGAAGGGGCCTTGTATCAAGTCTAAAAACAAATTTTTTACTAAAAATAAGAGAAAAACACTTGATAAGATTTAAGTTTGTTGCAGTGTTCTGTTTCTCAATAGGTTGTGTAAATGTGAGGAGCTAAGCTGCCAGCTGAATGAGACTGGTGTTGGGAGCTGCTGATGTTCTGTCGGCCGAGTTTAAACTGTTTTTTCGAGGTTGACTTTTTGACTCAAGAATATCATCCTCATCGGTCACTGGACTCACATAAAATTTTGTCCAACATTCTTGCTTCCCTCTGGATGTATCTTAACAGATTAGGCTGACTTTACCTCAAGCCAAGCTAAAGTGACTAGGACACTTGTATGGTTACAAACAGCTCAAAACCAAGACTTTGTAGCTGTGAGTCCTGTTCTCACAGAGTTGTCTTATTTTTCCTCATGCATCCCCCGTGACTTGACCCCCCCTGACAGTACATACAGTACATCCTGCTCAGAGTGAGCCTCTCTATCCTTGGATTAAGTGACACTCAGACTGTCCAGACACATTTCTATCCCTGTCAGAAAACAGCCACCTGAGTCAGATGAAAACTTGAGTCAGTCTACTAACACTGAGTTAGAGTTCTTCAGGCTTCCATTTGTTGTACTGTAGAGATAAAACCATCTTTACCACCGTGGATCTGCAGTTATTATGTCCACAATCCATTTTGTACACAAACACAAAACACAAGCTTTGGCTCTGACTTACGTAAATCCATTTTCTATTCCCAAGACAAAGCGGCATTAATACCACTAATACGAGACAAAGCAGCACGAGCAAATACACAAACAAGGCCTGAAAAATCAATCAGAGGAGAATCTGAAGATTTGTTTTGTATCATTTGGACAGGAGTAAAGAACAAGAAGCCACTTACCAAACTGAAATTCAAAAAGAGATACAAATCGACCCGTTTATCATGAAAGAAACTGTTTCACAAAAACAGCATCATTCTGGCAGGAGGCGTAAATGTTTTTGCTCCCTCCTCTAGTTTACAAAAAGGACTCTTTCTGGGATGTTTCCTTTCTCCTAATCTGCTGAGTGCACCTTTGGAAAAAATCTCACTCCAATTTAACCCCACCTAAATCCCTCTCTGACAGCCGCAGCAAATAAAACACACCCGGACAGCTTTTTGTTTCACTTTGTGTTTCCAGTTTCTTGTTTATCCTGCTTTGGTTCAAAGTTACGAGGTAGAAAATTTATGCTGGAAAACGTGTCTTAAGATTTTGTGCATCAAACATTTTGACCCGAGCTTTGAAATTCATTGATGGAAGTCCTTGAGCAGTAAAAACTGATAAGTCACAAATTCTCTCACAAAGTTTGTTTGATATACAACAAATTTGTCAGCACTCTGTACAGCAAAGCGGCTAAGTTCTGCTGATGAATAAAGGGTTATATTTGGTTTATGATTTTTTTTTTTGTCATACACTGTTAAAGGGAAGCTCAAAGGATGAACTGCACTTAATAATGTATCATAAAAATGGGGGGCTTTTCGTGCTGATCCAGCTAAATTCTTTTGATTATTATTATCATTTTTTTTTTTTTTCATACGAATTCACTCAAAACCTTTTACAAAATAAAGAGTCAGTAAAACACGAGTTGTACTTTGGTCCTGAAATCTGACCTGTAAGGCAGATCAAAAGAAAAATGTCAGACAAAAAAATAAAAATTGCTCAACCTTTAACATCAATGTCAGTGGCCTTTATCGTCTTCCATACATTAGTCCCTTTGTTTATTTTCTTCTAAAGTTGTACTCAGAGTATAGACCTAAAATCTTACTTTTATTCTTTTTGATCCCTTTTTTGTTTTGTTTTGTTTTGTTTTGTTTTGTTTTGTTTTGTTTTGTTTTGTTTTGTTTTGTTTTGTTTTGTCCTGAGTTCAAGATTATTCCAATCTTTTAAAATGGGTGGAAACATATCTGATTGCAACTTTTATTTGGCAACAGCTCATGTTAGCATTCAACCACTCCCACCTTGTCTGCCCAGTAGCCGCCATAAACTTACAGCTAACTCAACGTGTCGTTCCACTTTCTTGCATGATTTAATTAGCTTGGTTAACATTGAAAACTACGGTGGCCTGTGGGTGTCACATGAATGCAGAAGCAACAACACAAATGCAAAGACTAAGAGAGGTTACTTATTCAAACAGACACAGAGAAGTTGTAAAAGTAAGTAAATGATTAATTTCATCTATGATAAATATTGCCTCGTAGGGGTGTTACTTTGTGATATCCTTCATATTACTTGTAATTTTTTAGTGACATTAGCATTGGAGCTATATTGATCATAGCATAAGTTATATAAAAGAAAACAGTCATTAACTTACTTTCACAACTTTTCTGTGTCTGTTAGGAAAAGTGTCCTCTTAACTTCCGTTGTGGCTGACAGAAAACAGCACTGTTTTCTAGCTAATACAGCAATGCTGACTATGTGAGCAATATATACCATAATGCATTGCAGTTCAGACGGAGGAAATGGCTGATTACATGATTAGTGATAAACAGGAAACAACATTATATACTGACAAGGAAAAACACTTAGCTCTCGGTTTAACTATCGGACGAGTGTGTCCCACAACTCTATCAGAGAAACACACAACACAAAGTTGGCCGCTGAACCACCAACCATGGGTGATGCATTCACAGGACCTTGTAATTCCCAAACACAATATATAGTTTGTATTAATTTATTCATCAATATCAAAATTTATTAAATGTACTTATTATATTTGGTTATTGTGGATAAAATTGTTGTGGGTAATATTAGTTATCACTGAAATCCACGCCGTTTTATAGTGTTTGAGAAAAATTAAAACTGTAAATTCCCAGCCGTCCATGAACAGCATCTTAGTTGTGTAAGAATAATTACGTCACTGTCACCAACTGGTTAGCGAGGAAATAGTGTCCAAACTGTTATTTTAAATTTGTTGAATAAGTGAACAAGTCCAGTACGTCTAATTTACTAAATAGTGAGTAGGGGGAAGGAAATGAGTGAGCAATTTCAGACTCAACCTTTGAAATCTGGGTTTCACGACTACTCATTTTAACTCCCATTTATTCAAAAATACTGGTTAGCTGGTAGAAAAAACAATCTGCTTGCTTAGGGTGCTGGTGTCTGTACACATCTTGTCCACCTGTGCCTACAGCGCCACCTAGTGGTTGAAGCAGTCAAGCAGTTGACTGGTCAATTAGTTAGTGAAACACTTGTGTTGTAGTTGGTCAAGACAAATGTTTGCATTTGTCGTACCGTCTCTTAGCTACTGGGCTAACACCATGAAGGACATTGCAGGAGCCTTGTTTGCCAACAGAGCTGTCAAACTATAACTGATTGAAACTAAGTTCTCCGGTAAAATGAACATTTACACATAAATAAATTAAAAAATAAGTTTCAGAATTTTTCTGTCTTTCTCAGTTGACCCATACATTACATTAGATATCTTTATGATATATACTGCAGCCAGACACCAGGGGGAGCTCTAAATGTTTTGGCTTTACTTTTGGTGCCGTCATCTCATACACCTTTTTTTAAAAAAAATAAACTATATTTAAAGTGTCAGTGTTCCGTTACGGTTTTCTCCCACATCATTTCTCTCCGTGTAGAAACTGCTGTGGTTTTACTCTGTGCTATATTTGACAGATAGGTGATTCGTCTTTTTTAAGGAGGCAGACACTGGAAGCCTGACAGTGAGCTTTGCTTCACTCTTCTCTCTCCAGGAGGGAGATACCCTCTGAGTAGAAGTCAATAGGAGGATTTCACCGTTTTTTGTTTTTTTTACCACCGTCAGAAACGGTTGTGTAGCGACTTCAGGGCGAGGAGGGCTGTGAAAAGTAAGGCGATGCAGGGAGATGGGATAGTGCCTTAAAACTGTTTAATTAAACCCTCAGAGAATACTGTCTGCATGGGAACAAGGGCCAAATGAGTTGCTGGGTCATGTGCATGCATTGCCACATGAATAATACAAAACACTGCAGGCTCATTCAAAGGAATCTCGCAGTGCTGCTTATTTTAGGCTCTGCTCATGTGACAGGAAAAATACAGACTGTTTCGTCCCTGCTTGTGTTCAAGTGAAGTACTTTAACAGTGTGGTGCTCACAGCGGGGGACAGCTCAGGTAGTTTGGAAAGCATGGAGAATTACAAGCAGAGAAAAAGTGAGGTGTGTTGTGTGTTATTTGCAGTTTGATTGCAGATATTTTGTGTAGGATCATACCTTTAATCTGCCTCTGTAAGGACTAGATCACTCCAGTAATGTGACGTGATCCTCCAAAGTGGCAAGTCTACAAAAAGTGATCACAAAACCAAATATTTGCTTTAACTATTGCAGATTTTAGTGCCTCTCAGCTCTTTGTTTTGTTTATTCTTAAGGGTTCAGTTACATAAAGCTTATATCTGTACTCTATACCTGACCACAGCTAAAACTGCAAAAACATAGTGGGCAATGTTGGCAGTTAGCTGCTACCGCTTGTGGCTTGAAGACTTACATATTTCCCTCAGGACTCTGTGGAGACCAAGACAGTGCCAAAAAAAAGGAATCAAGACTCAGAGTGAATGCTACACCTGGTCTATGTCTGCTGGTTACATAAATAGTCAACTGTTTGGCTAATATGTTAGCTTGTTGCTCTGCTCCGAAGTGGTGAAGATACTAAAGAAAAAAAAAGTGGTACTTTCAGCTACTTAGAATAACCGTTTTACTTCACAAACAATAAAAGTCAAACAATGTTTTTCTTGAAGCATTTATTGGTAAGGGTTCATAAAAAATCATTCTTGACAAGTTGAAGTTTTCAGTTTCTGAAGTCATGAGAGCAAAGTTATAAAGCCGATCAGATGAAGAAAACCAGATGATGGTTCATGAAATGTTTCACAAAAACACCCATCAAAGTTAAAAACATGGGTCTGGTAATATAGTGTTAGAGTCAGGACATGTAGACAGGGGTGGATCCAGACTTTTTTGTGGCGGGGTGGCCCGATGTCTTACGCAGGGGTGCCCAAACAGAACATGAATAACATTATTAACCCTTTCTGTCTCCACCAGATAAAACATGTATCTAAAGATGCTAATTACTGCGCATGTTGTCGCTGTCTGTTGAAAAAAAACTCTTTTTGCTAGGAGTGTTAAAAAAACACATATCAAAATAAACACAAAATACTATTTAGACAAAGCCTAAAATGAAACCATTATATTTATAGAGTCGTCCATGAACTATTTAATATTTCAGGTGGACTTACGTGTATTATTGTAAGCTGTGGAGGATAAACATGTTTTAATAATGTGCTAAGTGATGGTTATGAGGAACCTTGAGTCTCCTGGTTTATGTCCCACGAGTTCAGGGGTGGCCAACCAGTCAGAGACCAAGAGCCATAAAAGTTACCGTGGTACTACAAAGAGTCACATCACACACTTGGTCTTACAAACGTACTTCCTCTCACACATAAATGAAATGACATAAAATGAAAATCAATACATTTCCAATTTTCAAAACAAGATTTACTGTGCTTGTAAGTGCATTTAAATTCATACTTGGAGCTGTGTTAAAGACAAATTTCTGTTTTTGCTGCAGAAAATTCATCTATCTATCTATCTATCTATCTATCTATCTATCTATCTATCTATCTATCTATCTATCTATCTATCTATCTATCTATCTATCTATCTATCTATCTATCTATCATCTAGTAAGTAGCTTTGAGCACATGAGTGATTGAGAGGAGTACATAGAGAAGAGAAACTGAAACTTAAGTATCAATCTCAACACAATTCTTTAGATTGATCGGCACAGCACTACTCATACCAATACATACAAATATTTTTTTGTATGAATGGATGGAAGAGCTGCACACCAAAAGGCAAAGAGCTCTCAAGCCGCAGGTTGGCCACCCCTGCATTAGTTTGTAGACAACTAATAGCAGACAGTTCAATGATACCACACAGCACATTACTCGGATCAGTGCTTTTTCTTGGGGTTTCACCCTGAAATCACAATAATCTAAAGGTCAGTAGTCCCATACTGATGTGCACAAATTCCCCTCCTGCTTGGGTGACAGCAGGATGAGATAGGTGTTAAATATAGATAATGTAATAAAATGTCTTTCCATTGGTCATTTAGGTCCCTAATGCTGACGTTTGCCAGGGGGAACTGTGGACATTCTATTTACTGTAAAAAGTCAAATTTGTCAAAACAGGGGATACACATTTTTCTATTGGTTGGCAATGAGATGTTTTTCTTACATAGCAAAGTCACAATGTGAAATTCTCACAACAACAAAGACAGCTACCAGCAGCCTGTAACATTTTTACATGAGGCCCACCTCTGATAAGTTTAAAGCCAACCATACTTGGTGATTTGATCTAGGGTGGCCGATTGAAGTCCAAGGGGCCCAGGCCACCCCTCACCACTCCGGATCCGCCCCTGACAAGTGGCAAAACAACATGTGTTTGTCATTACTTTTATTGTATGAAGTTTGTCTCCTTCTGTCATTAAACTCACTCTTCACGCCTTTCATTTTGACTCTAACATTCCTTTTTTCTCTCTGTTTACATATCTTGGTTTTAAAAAGCACAAAACAAAATGGTTTCTCTGCTAATTCTTACATGCCGTCATCAAAAACATTTCCCAGCCTATCAAAGGAAACAAAAACAAATGACAAGTCTCACTCTACCTGACACACACAAACACACACACTCTCTAAAAAGATGAACGCTGTGAGAGGAGAGAAGTCCAATTACAGGAGTTTGCTGAAGTCCCTGTAGCACTCTACCATACATCCACAGGACCCACCCACAATAAAAACAGCAATAAAAAGCTTTACTACCAAAAATGTATCATGAACAGAAGAAAACACTGAAGTGAGGTCTCTGTGGGCTACTGTCTGGCTGATGAAAGCTGGCTCTGAATGACACAGCAGTGGGAAAGTTTGGCCTGAAATACACAGCAATGATGATCTAATGCCACATATCACAGATGGCGCTTCTGCCAAGAACTATACATACAGTATATATTTATAAATGTAAGTGTGTGTTTGTGTAGGTGTGTGGTTGCGGGTGTTTAAAAAAAGGTTCCAAATCCACCGAACCGAGGGAAGAGTCGAGGAGCTCTTTTCTTTTTGGACTCTGCTTCCTTTAGCCTAAGCTTCTTCCTCTTGGTGTCTGTGTGTCCTACAAAATAAAAGCACAAACATCAACATGTAACAACTTTAATATCATCAATTAGTCAAATACTGTTTCTGTAATACCTTTAAAATGTTATTACAACTAACATGGGTTTCCAGGTTGTCAAAATATCCAAGAGAGCTTTTTGTGTTGAAAAAAATGTGTGCAGTGGCATGGACAGGCTTTTAAAGAGGCAAAACAAAAATAAGGCGCGCATACAGCATGACTTTTTGCCACGAGACAGGGCACCTAAGCACATGTTTTCGCCCCCAAGTGGGAAATTTGGTGCTTTTGCCTACCCGAGGGGGCACATTAGCACTCACTTTTGACCACCCAAGAAGGCACTTTAGTGTGCATGTTTGTGCAATCCCAAAAAGGCACTTTTGCCCACACTGAGGGCACTTAAGTGCATGTTTTTGCCCGCTCAAGAAGGCCCTTTAAGACACACTTTTGCCCACCTAAGAGGGCACTTTAGTGTCCATAGTTGTCATTGAAAAGATAACTTTAGCACTGTTTTTGCCCCCTAAAAAAAAGCACTTTAGCACACATTTTTGCAAACCCAATAGGGCACTTTTGCATGCATTTGCCCACCAAGCAGGCACTTTAGCACTTGTGTTTGCCCACCCAAAAGGACACTTCAGCACACAATTTTGCCCACACTGAGGGCACCTTAGTGCATGTTTTTTCCCACAGTTAGGCCCTTGAGTGCATGTTTCAGCCCACCAAAGCAGGCACTTTAGCACATGCGTTTGCCCACTCAAAAGGACACTTTAGTACATTTTTTTTTGCCCACAAGAGAGCCCTTAAGGGGCACATTTCACTCCCAAGAGGGCACTGAAGGGCATGTGTTCTCCAGAGTTTTTGCCTCCCCATACACATCACTGTATATGTGTCTTTAAAGTCTGTCTTCAAAAAAAAAAAAAAAACTTCCTGAGGACCCCTGTGAGGACTTTGTGGTGTTGCCTCACAAAGAGAGAATTAGGGCCTTTATGTTCCTGTAGGAAACATGCACAGTCAAATTAAAGGTTCTCGTCTGAACCTAACGAAGCTGCTCTTATAAAACATTCACAGACTGTGTGTTGCAGATAATTGCTCAGCTTTTGTCTGCGACTTCCCGACCCCGTGAAGGAAAACAGAGGATGACCTCTGACCTCGAGTCGTTACTGCAGTGTAGAACAGAGCCGCCTAATGAACACCTCTGTCCTCTGTGTTTATATCTGCCAATCACACGCACCGCTTTCCGTCATCACCCTTTGTGCATCCATCAGACACAAAAGCAGACAATTAGCTGCGCTTATTAAGACTCTACTCTTTAAAGGGGAGCTGTGTGTGTGTGCATGCATGTGTGTGTGGGTAATTAATCAGCCCCTGCAGTGGCGGGTGGGCGGACCTCTTGTTAGTCCCAGACTCTGGAAGCCGTGCTCCTCCTCGTCCTCAGAGGGGTTCTGGGCGGAGCTCCTCAGGTAGCGCTGGTGCAGGCTGAGGCCGGGGAGTGCGTTTTGTCTGCGGCGACGGAAGTCATCCTCCAAGGAGTCTTCAGCTGTGATGTCTGTGGGTGTGAGCAAAGAGGAGCAGAGTGGGAATGAATCACACCTAAACCTTCTCTTTCCAGCGTCTGGATGGATGGATCGCCTGAGGGGTTCAAACCAACATTAAATCTGTATTTATTTTTATTCTGCATGGCGCCCATGAGTTAAAAAAAATACCTGCTGAAAGGGAAACATATTACCTTGTGTTGCCCTTGGCAGTGTGAATACAAACAGACACACATCTCTTACAGCAAGTTGAGCACAAGTGCAAAAAAAAAAGCTTATTGATGTAACCGACGAGAAACAACAAAGATGATATAAAACAAGAAGTTCAAAGAGTCCCTACGGCCACACAGACCGCTCCCTTCAAACCTCCTTCCTTTCAAACCTCGCCCATATATTTCATTCATATTTCATCTGCCTGCCTTTATTGTGATTAGTCATGTAAATAAAATGAGATTTGGTTATTCTTTTCTCTAGGTAATTTACATTTATATTGAATTAGTGGCAGGCAGGGTATGAGGTGGAGGGAGGGGGCTTATTATTCTGCAAGATTACAGGCAGATCTCATCGCCATTGTGTTGTGTAATTAAGGCGGTGGAGAGGAGAAGAAAGGGGGCCAGATGCTCGCCTAGCTGAACCTGGTGCTGTTTGGAGGAGGAACTAAAGCAGCATTTCTGAAGTGACATGGACGGGCCTTAAACGCAACATGAGTCATTAGAGACACAGCAGCTTTGTTAGACATATTACTGAACATGTGCGGGGCCAAAGTCAGAAGAAGGAGAAGAAACTTAGACACAGGAAAAAAAGACAACCCTAATTTTTTGTTTTGTTTTGCCTCCCCAAGTGGGGGGTGTGAAAGTCCTATCCAAAACCAAAAACTACTTCAAGATGCCAATTTTTTTCCATTATCATAAAAAGATCGAAAATAATTTTGTTTTCTTTTCTCCCTGAATTAGTTTTTTGTGACTTTTGGGTCACGGTAGGAAAAGTTTGGGATATGGCTGCCTACCAAGCTTGAGGATTTTGTGTTATGATTTTCTCTTTTTTCAATGTTTATTTTAAAAAATATATACTATTTCATTTTGTGCTTTGCTCTTCTTTATTTCTTTTAATATGTAATATTTCTTTTTATATTGCTGTAAAATGTTTAAAACACATTTTATATGATTTTATTTTCACCAAAGAGAGACACATTAAAGAACATTATACCCTTAACAGGTAGTTGGTTTGTTTTCTATAGCATAAATACTCTCTTTACATGTACGCTGTTCTCTTTTAAGGAAAGGTTGGAGCCATTCAGAGACGCCCACACGTTCTAACAAAGACAAAGACGTACCTGGCTTTCCAATCCCCCCTGAGCAGACATCTTATTACTGCTCTCTCGCGCTACGTCACTATGCTTTTCGAGTGTGTTAGGGTTGAAATTGGCTCAGTTTTTACTCTATTTTCTTGCCTGCACTTTAAGGTGATTCATCCTGCCTTAGCCCCTGGAGTTGGATTTCTTCATTTTGCAAAACAGTCCTGCACATGGATTTGACCTCTGTGAGGGGAGACCAGCCCCCAGTGGAGCACCAGAAACAGGACAATTGGTGGCTTTGCTCTCAAGGCTGCAACTATTTGTTTTCTGTTGAGCTTTGGGGAGAAAAAAACAACTAATCTAAACCTGCATTTGTCCAGTGATCCTATCAGGGGAAGTTAGACAGCTGGATTAAGCCAATATGTGTGAGACTACAGCTTTACTTCACCTCCAGAGTGACAATGGTCTTGACTGTTGTAGGCCCAGTTGGTGTAGTGGTAAGATTCCACCTGACACAAAACCAGCCTCAAATTTAGATATCAGGAGCCTAAAGTCGAAAACAAATCACTGTTCAGGCAGACGCTAACCCTTTATGACAACTACAACTGTGGGCCAGATTCTTTTCAACAACCCACCTTCCCACAGTTCAACACATCTGCTGCCGTGCTGATGTGCCTTTACAGCACAGAGATACGGTCTGAGTCCTCGTTCAGACATGGCCAAACAGAAGCTGACAGCTTATCTTTGCCATCGTTCATAAAGTGGCCAGCGGCCCTATTTGATGTTTCATGCTTTGCCATCAAGCAGACAGGAGGGGCAGGTGAGTGTGGAGGAGGGTTTAACCGGATACTCTTTTCTGCCAACAGGAAGCCATCTTTCATTACAGGGGGGAGAGTCCAGGACAGGAAATCACAGTGTTGGTTGTAATATTGGATTGGATGGATGAAGAGGGAGAGAGGAGGGGAATGTAATGATAAAGAATTCACATTTAATTAGCAAAAATATCAAATTGAGAAGAAAAAACAAGATCCCACATAAAGAGTTATAATGTAAAAATTCCCATTATTTCAAATTAGTGACTGTGATATAGGCTAGAGTTGGGATCACTGAAGACTGTCATACCATGCTGTCTTTTGTACAGAAACACTGACATCTAGTGGCCACTTGTGGTACATCTTTAAATTCAAATGTCTCTTGATGGGTGGCATGTATATGTTTGAATAGTACTTATATATATGTAGATGTGTTTTAAGGTTATGAATACAAATTACTGTATTTATATGCGTGTATAGATAGGTATGTATACTGTATGTATTTGTAGAGTATTATGTTATGGTGTATAGATATTTATATAGATTTAGAAGATGAATTGTGCACATATGTAAGTATAGACAATAGTTATATAAGGGTAACAGGTCCTTTGGGGTTAAGATATATATTGAACAAATTTACACATTTTTAAAAGCTAATTTATACGTATACCTGCATATAGGACGATAAGTAAAGATAAATTATTTCATAATTCATAGAATGATTTAGGAATTAAGTGAAAGAGATTGTACAAATAGTATTTATTATGTTTTTAAAGAAAACTGACTGAATTATTACTTCTTAATTAACAACAAAGGAGGGGTGGAAATCAATGAGACCCCTGACTTATTTTCACTCCCTTTGAACGTGTACAAGAAATCAAAATATGTTGTCTATTTAAATATTTATTACTTAATTTAGTATTATCATATTTATGACATAAAGGTATAGTAAATAAATCACAGTGTTAATGCCGCTATTGTTCCAACAGAGGGCGCTATCATACAAAAAAAAAATTCCTGCCCCAGCAACACTGTTCAACTATTCATGAGCCTCTGCTATCTTCTCACTAACGTCAAATAAATGTTATTTTAGCTTTTCTGCTTGTTTTTGAAAACACACTTACATGACACTCCTTATCTCGATTCTTTGGTTCCGTATAAGTAAAAAAAATACATCATATAAAAGCTTTAAAAGATGGATGTTAACGGAAGGAAAATGCACTTTAAGATACTTTGGCGCAGAGCTGCAGTGTCACCTAGCAACAGACCCGCGCAAGCGCAGACGCCGCTCCAATCAACTGGTGAGAAAAAGAGGGAAAAAATAATATTACTAAAAACTG
Organism: Halichoeres trimaculatus; assembly: GCF_033239565.1. Classification (NCBI taxonomy): domain Eukaryota; kingdom Metazoa; phylum Chordata; class Actinopteri; order Labriformes; family Labridae; genus Halichoeres; species Halichoeres trimaculatus. The sequence goes on from NW_027437196.1 coordinate 10,937,752, forward strand.
CGTAACTGAAGAAAATGTTTCCGCCAACACCCACACACAGGTCTGGCATTGTAATATGATTATACCATTTTAATAATGTGTTATGAATCACCGTGTTAGAACAGCATACTGTAGTTCTGTACTGTAGCACAGCTAAAGGCCTCACCCTGCCCTTTTCTCCCTCCAGTACTCCTTACTTGTCTGTCTCAAAAATATGCAGAGGCTTGTGTAAATAAACTAGCCCAGAGCGCATTCCTCTAGACACACACACACACACACACACACACACACACACACACACACACACACACACACACACACACACACACACACACACACACACACACACGCATTCACTCACACAGACTTCTCTCTGTGCACAGTGACCTCTCAGCCAGCTGCAATTATCTCCTCTGCTCAATTTCACTTTTAATTTTGGCTTTAAACTTGTTAAGTTTTATAGGACACTGAATTGGAAGCTGCAGCTTTTTAACTGGTTTTAACACACATTGGATTTCAAGAGTAAGAGGATAAGACTCCCTGTTAAGGAGATAGACGTTAACTTAATTTTCTTATCAGCCAAAATCCTTAGCTTGTATTTGTGTCCTGGCTGATTTCATTTTCTGTTTCTAGAAATGTCCTGATGGGAGTGGCTGAGGAGAAACCAACACACCACGAGGGCACGTGAATCCTGACGGTGGGTGTTTCCTTTCTCACTGGTTCAGAGGTAAACCATACCTACCATGAAGAAAAAAAAGGGAAAAGAAAAAAAAAGCACCTCTTGCTTCTGGGATTGGGGTGTGTGGTCGCTGAAAACAAAGTAAATTCTTCCTTACGATCTCGCAGATTAAAGATTGTTTCAGTAAAAGCACACCAGTTTCCACTCTCCTGTAGTGGCACTGACCAAACCCTGTGAGTCACTTTAACTGAGATGGAGGCATTAGTAGGTTAAAATAATGAACACACCGTGCGCTGTATGATGGGTGAGTGTTCAAAAAGAAACAGGCGCTGTGTTTTCCGTCACTGCAGTTCGTGTGAAGCAGGTTTAGGATGTGATCAGGCACAGGCACACACACATACACAAACCTCATAGATCCAGGCAGAGTGAGAAACATCACACAAGAGACACCAGGTGACTGCAGCAGCCTTTCCTCCACATTCCACAAATCCAACTTTATTGACCAAATCTGAATATTTTATTTCTTTATTTTTTTGGTTTTACAAAGACTGAAAATTCCCCTGGCTGTCCGGAAACAGTGTAATGTGTTGTGCGTTCTCTGTTAATGGTTTGTGTTGTGCAGAGAGTTATCGTAGAACTACGAAGCAGCCTCCTGGAATCAGCAGTCATGCAGAAACAAATGAAAGACCCAGTGGAAATCTCAAATTTCTCAAAGAAATGCAAAGGTAAGATATAAAATGCACATTAAAATTATTAATTTATTAATAATATATGTCATTCATAGTACACACGCGTGAACATGGCAACAGCTAACAGGTTAGCAAGGTGGAGTTCAAGTTAAAGACATTAGGGCAAAGTGGTTAAGCGTTTACCATTCACTTTCTGTTAAATTGGCTGAATGAAAAGAGCAAAAAAAAAAAAAGACATGCGTACATCTCAATGTACAGCGTTTGTTTTTCCTGCAACACTTAGAAAGACAATATCCAATTCATAAAAGAAAGAAATACAGATAGAGCACGTACCCAGCTTTGTTCACATGGCAGAAATAAAAGTACAATTCAGTTATTGTATTCAACAAAAACACAAATTCCAGCAAGATGGTCCCCCTGTAATAATGGAATAAATACAAATATACAAACAAGGTGAGCACCACGCTCGCCTCTCCTTGCAGCTAAGCTAAAATGTTCTTCAGGAATGAGATGCAGGAGGACAAAGAGAGGAGAGACCAACGGCCAGTAGCAAACATAGTCACTGGGCGAGTTTTTCCAGGTGTGAAAATGTTTCTCGAATGCTGTGGTGAGATAATTACTTGTTATCCAGTCTTAGGAGCTGCTCCTTACCATTTACTGTGAGAGATTTTAACTGACCGTCCTCTTCCACCTCTACCCGCTCCTGGCCGTTCTCCACGATCCTGTCACACAAAGACACAGAGCAACATTAGGAAAGAGATCTATGGAGGAAGCAATGTGACACTTTTTCTGGACTTTTCAGGTGAATGTCACTCATATTGAGTCTAATAAGGAAATTTTACTTAAAATAAGACACAAACCCTCACTTAAGCCCCGTTTCCACCAAGCAGTCTGGTTAATATCACTACGGTTTGGTACGGGTTGGCTTGGTTAAGCTTGGTCTTGTTTGCGTTTCCACAGCCAACTGTGCCCCCTCGCGGTAGGTGTCATGCAAGCTGGATGCCGACAGCCACATCAGTAACCTAATACTATGACGCCATTACAGCGTGACACAGTGTACTCGGATGGGTTTAGTCTGGCACCCCAACGGAAGGGTGCCAAAAAGTGGAATGGCTCGTCTTATTTGGGGGTCCGTCGCGGGATCAGTCAGTGGAAACGCCACAAAAAGCGTGCCGTGCTGGGACAAACCGAACTGAACCGCTTGGTGGAAACGGGGCTTTTTATTGTGCAGTCTGGATGGTAGAGGCAAAGCTACTGCTGACAAGCTAACAAAAAGCTAAGGAAGGCAGGGACATAGCAAAAAAAAGGTGGCTGTTGGCTTGATTAAATCCAACTTGACCAAGTTTCTTTGTGGCACTTTTAAAGCTTGTTTCTGTTTAGCCCAAACAAGGAAAAAAGTTTCCAGTTTTGTAAATGTACTCAAAAACAGGCACACATGTCAAATAGTCCCATTTCAAAAACACAACCGACAGTTTTCACACTTTGGTTTGAGTTTAAGTGTTAGACCAACTTTAGTTACATTTAAAAGTCCCACAACAAACCTGTCCCTGTTTTTTATGCTAAGTTAAGCTGAGCTCAAAAACTGCTTCTGAAATGTTTTGCACAAACATGAAAGCAATGATCTTACTAGGTGAGGAAGCAAAGCACTGTTTCTTTGATCAAAGTACCGTTTTGTAGTGATTTTTCTGCCGTTGATGAATTTTGTGGAGGTCGATACAGATCTGAAGTTACCCATCCCGCCTCCTCCGCCACCACCAAAAGATGATGAAGAGAAGGATGTAAAGCCTCCTCCGCCCATGTCTCCAAATGAGTTAAAACCTACAAAATGAAAACGTTCAAGGAAAAGATTAGATGAAAAAGAAGTGATGTTAGAGTGTGTGCAGTTGATCGCCGTGATGATTACCTGAATCAAACCCTGAGAAAGCAGGCGCAAAGGATGGGAAGCCTCCAAAACCGTAGAGCGATCCCCCCATCCTGTTGCGGCTTGCGCCCCTCTGACGACTGCGACTGCCTCCAAAGAAGTCATCGAAGGGGTCGTCAGCTGTGGAAGGAAATACACAGAGACATTAGAGATTTTGGAATCAGAAAGTAACATTTAAAGACTTTAAGGGTCAGATGTAAGCATAGGTTTGTAACATGTGTGACAACCTTTTAAAAAATTCCTCTACTGTCAAATTGCCCACCACTAGTTCCCCTCCTAAAACCCTGTGGACATGCAACTAATTGCGTGCTGCCAATCTGGGTCAACCCAGCAGGATCAGGCTGGATCACTGGCACCATTTCCCAAAAGAAGATTCCTCCTTCAACCTTGAAAGTATCGAGACAGCTACAAGAAGAAAAGCACCCCCCTGTCCACTGGTGTACTTCTAAAAGAAGACATCATGAGGCGTCAGCTGAGGAAAGAAGTGGAGACGTGAAGGCTCAGATGTGCTGCTCAAACACTGGATTTGACTGTGTGTACATGATCAGAGGACATAGAGAGACAGGTGGGAGAAAAGCAAAGGCGCGGCAGAACTTCAAAGATGAGCTGTCAAACACAAAGACTGGGATTAAGTCTGGGAAAAAATGTGCCACACCTAAATACAACACAGAACCATGCCATTGGGGCTCTGAAAAATGAGCTGAAAGTGGGAAAAAAAAAACAAAATGGGGAAAAAAATCACAAATCCGTATTATTTGTATCCAATCGTGTAATTATTCTTTTTCATTTGCACAGTTGAGCCTTGAGTCTGTGGTCAAACCCACAGAGACAGCACTGACGCACCCCCACCCCTCTGTTTACTGACCAAAGAGAGGGATGAGTGACTGACCCTGACAGTCAGAATATACTTATAGATCTGCTCTGTTTTACAACACTGCTATAGGCAACAAAAGCATCAATTTCCCTTTTTTGTAAGGGCACATTTGTGACAAAAACAACAAAAAACAGGTCTTTAACCTCCTCAGGACCCTACAGTCAACACGTGGATCTCACAGATCTCTGCTCTTATTCCAATTCAGAAGTTATCTTATGATCTTAATCAAAAACCAGACGAGTTCTGGAGGACCTGGGAACCACTTCACTCTTTCTTGCAGGAGAAGTAACTGTTTATTTCTTGTATGTGCTTTTGTTTACCTGTGTCCTGTCATCTTTTCATTTTCATTCTCTATTTCATCTACTAATTCTTCTTTTGAATACGGACAGCGTTGCGTGCTCTGTTAGTTTGGGGCAGGATTTTTTTGTTTGATAGTTCTGTTTTGCTATGTGTTTTTTTTCTGTTCCAATGTTTGTCTGTGCATTTAAAATTGAAAAATCAATTAAAAACATCAAATAAACAAATACAGTAATGAAATATACTCTTAACCTTGCACTTGAAATAAAAAAAAAAAGATAAATAAAAGGGCAAAATAATAATACTATTACCATTTATCTCAAAAAGAGTTTCTTTTGGTTATTTTTTCTTTTGTTAATGTATTCTGCACTTAAAGTGATACTCCAGGATGGAACAAGTTGGGTCCTTTCACAAGGTTTAGGGCAGAAATCACCCCTACAGCAGTGATTTTGTGCAGCAGAAGCCCAGAGCGCTCGCACCAAACACCCCCTCCCTGCTCGTCAGCCGGTTTCCTCTGCACTCAGACGGGGCCATATTTTACTTGACCAAAAACAGCAGAGGTAGCGTCGTTTTACGACACGATGAGAACTAGGGCCTTATTTAGCAGTGTTTTTGTGTGAAAGTAACGCGCTGAAAATTCTCTAAATAAAGCGTGAATGCAGACCTATATCAGATTTTTTCGTCGGGAGTCCGTTTATTTGTGTTTTTGGTCAAGTAAAATACGGCCCCGTCTGAGTGCAGAGGAAACCGGCAGAGGAGCAGGGAGGGGGTGTTTGGTGCGAGCGCTCTGGGCTTCTGCTGCACAAAATCACTGCTGTAGGGGTAATTTCTGCCCTAAACCTTGTGATAGGACCCAACTTGTTCCATCTCGGAGTATCACTTTGAGTTGCACTTATAATTTTACAATTAAGGGTTGCCTTGCTTATTGTTATTCTGTAAAAAAAGAAAACGTACTATCATTATTGTTGTTACTGTAATTTTACTTTATTCTTTTTGCAAAGCTAAAGGCATGCTAGCCTTATTTTTGGTTGTCTAGTCAAGTGTCTATTTAAGCACTGTGTGAGTGAGGGGGGCTGATACTATAAGACTTTTTCTTCTTTCTGCTCCTTTGTATTTAATGTGAGACTTATTTTGTTTTGTAATGTGCATATATTTTTTATGTTATCAAGAATAAAATAAAGACAAACTAAAATAAACTGTAGCATCTGTTACGTCAAGCAAAAGTTAGATATTTTACTTTATATGTCCGTCTATTCAGAGAAAATAATCTGATACAGTGTAAAAAAAAGCCTTTCAAGATTGATGCTCTGCTGTCTCCAGTTTCCTACCAGCCAAGCACAATAAAGGTCAGAACAGAACTTGAACTGTACTCTGTGCGACGGTGCTGACAGCTTTACACTTTGGCTTTTTTTAAACACTCCTTGTTTACTGAAAAGAGTAAACAGCAGCTGTGCTCCCCCTCACTAAAGCTAATCCATGCCAATAAATACAACACTAACACATTTATTGTCCCAAAGAACAAACAGTCCATGTCCCGTAGCAGTTCCAGCTCATTTCCTGTTTTAAAACAGAAGTTTTATACCTTGTGTATCAGATTACAGTTATTCCTGTGAGTTTGTGTCCCAGCCATGCTCGTGTCAATTTCCATTTGCTTTTACACACGCACAAACACACACACACACTCCCTCTGCGTTATTACATCTGCTTTTGTTTTAATACAGAAGCTATTTTTGAAAGCATTCCAGTAGAGTGATGCAGACTTTCAAATCCATCCTCTGCCTGCGTCTGAACTCCATATTTAGAGCTACACGGGGTGAAGTACACATGCCTTTCAATCAGCCTTTTGCTGAACCCAGACAACTCAGGACAAACCATACAGACTCAAACACACAGGCTTTAGCGCCTTTTAAATCACTTTTTTGAATGTTCCACATTTTTAGTCTCTGAGCTTTCAGGTTGTTTTTTTTTTCTTATTTTCAATATCTCACAGTTTTCATCTTTTTAATTTACTGTTGTGTTTAATTTCATGAGAAAGAATCTGTAGAACAGTAGCACTGGCAAACTAACCAGGGAGTGGGATATCTTTTGAGGGTTACATAAAAGCAAAAACCTTCCACTGTTTTGCTCTTCAGTGAAAAATGCAGAGAGAAGTGGTGCAAAGATAAAGAGAGGGAGATGAAAATCTCTTGAGACCACTGAGAGGAACTGCTTTGAAAAGCATCTCTGCAAAAACATGACCACAACTGTCAAATCGGATAGCAACGGTGAGAAACATGCAGATGAAAAGCTGGATGGCCACTATGAAGTTTTACTTTCATGAGCTACCTATTGCTGTTTAAAAAAAAATCAATTATCTGGGAGGCAAACGGATATTGTGAGACCTTGAAACCCATGATAGTTTGAGATAATATCAGGAATTCAGGGACTTTAATAACCTTAAAAGAAATAAAAAAGGGTATCATGCTAAATTTTCAGGCTTTATATTGTGTCTCTGATAGCTCTTTGGTGTCTTTACACGATTTTAAACAAATATATTTATAAATATTTATTTCTCTCAGGCTGGGGTCTTAACCTATCCATCCAGGTACTGTCTCTTTAAATATTCCAGAGCCAAGCATTCCCTGTTGTCATATAACTAAGTTGTATTTTTCTGTTTAACTTGATAAAATATTTCAGTTTAAGGAGACTCACCAACTTGTGATGTCACAGCTTGAGTTGATCTCACTGAAATCTCATGTGACATCCTGAGCAGTCTTCAGTCTCATTTTGGGATCATTTCAACATGTTCCCCTGAGATTTTCAAAACTTTCTAATGCTACATGTTGACATTCAATATTTTAACACAGATTGTTTTTAAAACACTAAAATACAACAAACCGAGCAAAAAAAAACAAAAAAACAGTACCCCTCTTTAAAATTTGAGTGTTTCCATGACAGCTATTTGAATAATTGAATAACTGAATGTAGTTTTTAGCAATAGTTGCAAATTAAACAATTGACAAATTGTGCAAAAAGCATAGGTGAAATGGCTAAAATACTTTTTAACTGAACTTCCTGTTTATTTTTACCTGTGAGCCTTGATATTTATGTTCTTTTTCTTTCCTGTTACTCTCTGAATCAATTTCACTAGTTCATTTCAACACAGTAAAAAACATCACTATTATAACACAGTTTGATATTCAAGATTCAATAAAAAGGTCAGTGAAAAGCCTGATAAACAGACGGAGGTTACACTCTAGAGCTGAGGTCAACCTCCAGCAGAGGAACAAAGCGTTTTCCAACATGTGACATTTAGCAGTAGATGACCTCCTGAGGTGAAAGTGAAATGCTCATTGCACTGCGACCCCTCCTAGTGGGGGATCGTGACCGAGCTTTACAGAAGGTTTTCTGTGTCTCCATTTTCCTCATTTCCACGCAGCAGGAGCTAACAGCTAACAGCTAGCTGGCACTAATTAGGAAATAAAATATCAGTGTGATACAAGACCGCAGCCTCCAGGACTTTCGACTCTGCTCCCGTCTCTCTCGAGGCTCTTCAGGTCACATGTGAGCATATTTTTAACCAGATAAAATTGTGCAGTTAATAATAGCTGCTGCACGCTCCCAACTCATCTGTGAAAACAGGGAAGTCCCGTGTAACCAGGGGGACAGCATGAACTCACCGAAGAAATCTGCGAATGGATCTCTGCCGCCGAAGAATTCCCTGAAAACGTCCTCAGGATTACGGAATGTAAAGCCACCACCGCCGAAATGATCATAATGGCCTCCTGTAAAACATTGAATCAGACATGATCACAGGGAATACAAAGTGAAACCAAGTGATTTGTGCTACATTTGGATGAATACACTGCTTTTTTTTCAACTGGCAGCTAATTTTTGTACTAAATCATCTCCACAGCAAAAAACATGTCCTTACCTCCCCCTCCTCCTCCGCCTCCTCCTGAAAGGCCTTCTTTGCCGTACCGGTCATAAATATTCCTCTTGTTTTCTGTTATGGAGAGAGTTGGACTTAGGATCAAAAATAAAGTAATAAAAGAAAAAGAGAAATAGATAGAGAAACCTCCCTGTCGTGATTCAGTCTACAACTTAGATAAAGTCCAAGGCTTTGATTTATATCCCTGAATCAAACTCACCACCTTTGTTAATGCTTACTTTTCCCTGAGACTAATTATTTTGATGAGAAGTCTGTCAACATGTTGTCCAGGTGATGCTTTTAGGTCATCTACATGTGACAGCGACAGTTTTATAGCGTTCAGATCAAACTACTTACAGCTTATGAAAAGAACTCTGCACGTGACCCACACATTTCTGCAAGAACAATCCCGACACTGTGTGCTAGAAGCTACTAATGCTCTCTTGAACTAAATTTGTGGAACGTGACTGCAAATTAAACCTATGAGAGTGGTACAGGCTGTTCTAACCTTTGATGTTTTCTATTCACCTACATTTGAATCCCAACTTTACGGTTACAGAATTATTAGTATTGCCACCATAAAACTAAGTAAGAGAAATAAGACTGTGGAATGCTAAAAAAGGGGGACTCAAGCCTGTACCCCATGGCAAAGGCCTACTTGACCTGATGGGCCATGGGGCTCAAGCTCTGCAAATGACCCACTGAATGAGATCGTGTTCCCTGTATTTCCAGCATTTCCGTAATTCCATCTTTTACAGTTTTCATTTCAATAAACAATAGAATTTTGGTTCATACATGATGAGGTTTGCTGTATCGCCAAAAATACACCAGATGTGTCTCTGGTTTGACTCTGCTCCATCACAGCAGCAGCTCAAATAGGTTTCTTTTCAAGCCCTAATCTTGCTGTGACATGTTGATTTACAAAAAGAGAATCAAGTGGGACAGGAAATAATCTAAGAACACCCAGTGACGTTCAAAATAAATCAAGCCGTGTCAAAGCCAGATCATATTTAACTTGACCATAACAACAAACCGGCATATTGAGCCCAGCCAGGTCAAGAGTCAACAGGTTTGGGGCAGCAAAAGAGCACGCAGTCAAGACGCAAAAAAGCAGAGTCTGACCAGAGACACATCTGGTGTAAAGAAGGAGGTAGAAAGAATGAAACAGAAGCATCATGTGAGAAAACTCAAACACACTTTAGCTACGATAAGGATGACATCGACCAAGAAGTAGTGAAGTACCTTTTTCATAAGACGAAAGTTTTTTTCTGAGTAAACACTGCAGAATCAAAATTATGTATTTTGCTTGCAACAAATACAAGTTTTTCTACTTTTTCCCCTTACGAAAATGTGTTGTTTTTTTTCACAAAACATTTTCATTCTAGATGTGTGTATTCAAGTCCATCGTTTCAATAGAAAATTTAATTGTTCATCTGTGCATGTTCATTTCAGTTCCTTGTTTCAAAATTGTACAGATGTTTACAGAATAAATTAAGTTGAGAGTGGGATAATCATGCATTAACCAGGGGCGCACCGATCCAGCTTTACTGGTTCCAATACCAATACCTAGGCTTTAGGTATCGACTGATACCAGTGTTAAATAACTTTTACCCTGTAGACTTGTAATGCAGCAAAAAACAAAGGAAGTGCATCAGAGGTACCTTATCAAGTATCCAAGAGCTAAGAGCGCTGAAAAAAAGTAGACATAGAGCTGGTTCGGCCTGGATCAGCACCATGGATTGGCCCCTTCCCAACAATGACAATCCATGGTGCTGATCCAGGATTGGTACCGGTGCATCCCTTGCATTAACTGTCAGAAATCGAGGTACAAGATTCGCTTAATTGTGATTTTGATTTTTGCCACAATTACCCAGATCTACTTCATAGGACGCTGACACATCAGCGCAAAAGAACATAGAAGTAAAAACTGTGTTGGTGTAGAATCAATGCAGAGCTAGAGACCAGGCCTACGTCTCCTAGTTTTGAAAGTGAAGCCAACGCTGAAGATTGACTGTTTAAAAGCTAGACTCTGGATGCAACCTACTTTTTCTCGGCGGAGATACTGTAGGAAAATGTTTAAATTTGGAAGCAATAAATTGAAAGAACAGCCATGACGTACAACAGCAGAAACATCCTCACCATCTGAGAGCACTTCATATGCCTCTGACAGCTCTTTGAACTTCTTCTCTGCTTCCTCCTTGTTGTCCGGGTTTTTGTCTGGATGCCACTTTAACGCCAGTTTTCTGTAACTGAGATCCACATCCAGCCCAGTGAAAACACAGACATATGCACTGAAATAGAAGCTTACACACAATGTATGTCACTTTATCATGAGTACATCCATCAGTTCTTGGAACAGACACAGGGTGGAAAATATGAATGTATGTGTAACAGACATGCTCCTATCAGACTTACAGATCCACGTGTGAGTCTTTTTTTAGGCTGGCAACCATGCCTACACCAAACATACAAACCCCCACCACCACTCTGTCAACACACACTCTCTGTCCTTCTCCCCTCCCCAGCAGAAATAACAAAGACAGCCCGAGCTCTGGTGACGTGCTGTGTCGGCGCTCGCACAGCCACTTACGCTGCATCAGCTGTTTGTGTCCGCAGCCCCACAGCAGCACCGGCAGCGGACACAAAGACGCTGTGGACGAGACTCAGACTTGTGGGTCAGCCAGTGAAAAGGGCTGCGTGCAATCCATGGATTGTCTTTTCTGTGGTGAATAGTCAGTGTAGTCCAGATCTTTGTTGTAATCTCTGCGACACTATCTGACTGTCAATAGTGGACAGGCTGGGCTAACAATGCGGGGCCAGTTCTGTGCTAAAAGGTCCTCTCGTAAAAAGCAAAGATAGCAATCTGAAAACTCCCTGCTCAGCTTAAACGTGCTCATCCTACTGTCCAGATGGATGCTGGAGAGAGATCACAAAGACGTCTCATGTGAAGAACTGAGGATTAAAATACTCTGACATTAAAAGTTGGATTTAATTACATTTAACAACCGCCTTTGGCTGACATGGGACATTATGTTTTTGGCTGGTTTTCAGACTCTGGCATATTCGCAAGTGCCAAGACGGATCCAGCTCAGCTTTTAATAAACGTCCAAGTGTTCCTTTTTTATAATTATGATTTGGAAGTATTTCTCTGGACACCAAATTAAGAAAACCCAAATGTGACTTGAACTGATGAACATGGACACAGTCCTTTTAGCTCGATGCTAATGTCTAGAAACTAACACCTTTGACTTCAAAGATGGCAATGGATGTTTGATCCCAGTTTTATACCTGTCTATCAATATTAAAAACTAGTGATGCACAATATATCAGTATTAATATGGGGATCAGCCAATGTTGGTCATTTTTTTAACATATCGGCATTGGCGGATGTGTAAAAGTGGGCTGATATTTACTCATTAGCTGCTGGCCATTTTCAGAGCATCTAGAACGATCTTTCAAGACCCAAATAACATTGTTTTCTATGACTATGAAAACACCAAAACTACCCAAGAAGAGTGGATTCTCTTCTTTCATGTCTCTCTTCCTGTTTTTGATCCAAAAAGCAGACAAAAATTACTTTTTTGATCGCGTTCATCTCAAGCGCTCCATTCTTTGATCCTCTCCATGGTTGCCTTTTCTCACAATCACGCCGCTTTTTCTCTCTGAACTACCGCAACACATCATCTCAGATTTTTTTTTTCAATATTGATATTGGTAAATATCAGTTATCGACCATAACAGCAATATTAATATTGGATATTGGTATTGGCCAAAATTTTTATATTGGTGCATCCCTACTAAAAACACAAAACCACCCACCTTTTGGCACAAGAAAAGTCAGGTTTTAAAATATTAAGTATTAAATATTTTGTCTTGTTTACAAAGCTTAATAAAGAGTTAAATCTTAACTCCATTTGTTTCGATATCATTAGGATTCATCAAATGAAAGCTTGTGCCAAATTTGAAGACAATCAAAGGAAGTGGTGGACTTTAGAACCATTCCTTGAGCTGAGCTGCTCACTTTGTAAATAAATTAACCAGAGATTAGAAAGACAGAGTTGGGGTCAGAGGCTGACAGCATGACTTATTGATTGCCGCAAGTCGAGATAACTTTTGATTATCAAAGTAGCCCTTTCCTATTGTTCGCCTCATCTGATCTTTTATTTTATTTGTTTTCCCCCACTTTCTTCATCCGACCAATATTACATTCACTCACTACTTAACTCCATCTCATTAAAGAAAAAAATACTGCAATATACCGTGATACTGCCACAATCTTAAACTAGAAAAGCACTCAGTGAGCGCAGACCTCCACCAAGCATATTGTGATTGTCACACAACACTTTAGTCCTACTTTAATGTTATACTCCCTTTCAGCAGACTGTCTGCTACAATTTGGCGTTAGTTGCAAGTTTGTAAGATAATTTGTCACCTGACAGTGTTGAAAATGATGATGACCCAGTACATATTTCATATTCCAATTCTTAGTATCCAGAATATTGCCAGGATCTGGATTGTACTTTTACATCTGTCAGAAATTATCATGACCTTGTCTTGTATTGTTTTGCAAATCAATCCGACCATTTGTCATTGAGTTATATACACATATGGTGAAAATGTCTCTATCTCAAATGATAAAGAATCCTTAGAAAAAATCCTGGATCCAGACGGTGATCTGGATCACCTCCAAAATTTAATAATCTCTTCCTTATCCCATTTTGAACATTTCCTGAAAATCTCATAAAGATCTGTTTGTTACTTTATGAGTTATGCAGTTCACAGACAAACAGACAGACAAAGTCTGCAAAAACACAACCTCCTAGGTGGAGGTAAAAATACTGTGATACAGTTTTTTGCCATATGGTCTAACTCTACTTTCTTCTCTCTCATATGCAGCGATTTACTGCATTTCACAGCATGATAGTATTCTTCAAGGAGCACAAGCACCAGACTCAACCCAGACCTTAACATCTAAAAAAGCACTTTGACTCACAGGAAATTAATTTATGAACTCAAAACATGTTAGTGAGAAACCTGAGGAAGTGCGATTGACTGGAACTGGCCTGCTCAGTGAGCGATTGGAGAGCTGGGTGAGTGTAAGGGGAAGGTATTTGACAGCAGCAAGGTTACAGGAAATAGAGTGGAAACTTTCTGCATTGCAGGCTCTGTGTTCCCCTCCTTGTGTCAGTTTATATAGCCCAAGGGGGATATAATTAACCTATTACACCCCTCAGTGTTGGGCAATGTAGCAACAACATCAGGGGAAAACCAGAGTGTAAACAAGCAGCCTCACTTACGCTTTTTTGATGTCGTCTTGCGTCGCGTTTTTTGGGACTCCTAATGTCTGGTAGTATTCCATCATGGCTCTGTTTGTCTGTGTGAGATGGAAGTTCAATGTTGAGGTTCCCTACGTGGTGTCTGTGGAGAAAAAGTTAAGCTCTGTTAAGACATGTTAGCTTGGAGAGATAAAGCCCAACAAACTGCAACTGAGCGTAGCCGTGTGTGACGGGTGAGAATCCTGCCTCGTCGGCCCGAGGGCTGAATTAGTGAAGAGGAGGGACGGGGCGACGATATTAAGCAGGGTAACAATCCCTGTACTGAAATAGAGACATAGCAAAGCTAATACAAGCCCAGCGATATTACATAATAGGCAGGTGATCATCCCTCACCCTGAGGCTCCAACACAAAACGTGAATCATGTTCTGCTCTGAGAATTTGGAGAAAGATAGACTGAGACTCTAAAAACAAGACAGGACAGGTCTGATGAAAAAGTATCAGAACATCAGGTTGTCTTGTTAAAGCTCTTTGGTTCTTGCAAAATTAGAACAGAGAGAAATTTACCTGTACCAGCACATGACTGCATCAAGCTATGCACTGCAAATCTATTTTGATTTAAAAGTAGATAAGCAGACATGGGATAAGAGTCATGATGAAAAACACTTATGCAGAGTAAACGGAGAAACATTGCAAACCATCCCTTAGCTTGTAATTTATTATATCTTCACCTAAATGTCCTAAAATGTTCCACAGTCACACATAAAACCAGCAAATCAGCCGTGCAGCAGTTTCACTCTGAAGTCATGTACACACACAGACAAAAAAAAACAGACTTTTACTGCATTAAAAAGCATATTTACAGCCAGGTTCAAATAACGGCTTGAGTCTGAAAGACTGACCTCGCAATCGGCACACACTGTACGTGAGTGACTTTCTGTCTAACTCGGTGGTTTAGAAGTCATCAGGATCGTTTGATTGTCCAATCAGAGACACAGCTCGAGTCACGTGACTGACGGGTGCCCTGTAGCTGTTGGAAACTCACAGCCGGCGTCATATTAAATGTGGCTGCGCCCGCGGCTTGGCTTCATGTCACAGTTTCAGGGACAGACGGGTGACATCGCAGAGACTACGTCCATGTTTTATACAGTCTATGGATGGGAATTGAGAAACGGTTCCAAATGGTTTAATCCATCAACCACATTAACAGATTATCTGAATGATTCCTTTCTTCCAGGTGCCTTAAAAAATGGTCTCACAAGAGCCAGGCTACGCGAACGAGAACAGAGACTTTGAGGGAAAAAACATAGCGGACAGCACGAAAAGTAGGCAAAAAGGATCTATAGTGTGGCTTCATTTTTCTAAGCAAGACAACAAAAACGCGACATTCATCGAACAGTGATAACATGCAAAGGTGGAAACAAGTAATATGATATGGTGGGATGTTATAAGATATGATGCAATAAAAGAAAGTGCAGTACCTTCAGTGTCCACTTGAAGCCACATACACACTAATTTTAAAATGTCCATCTTTATGGCAACACATTTTTGAGAATAAAGTTTAAAAGATCTTTAAGCTACAAGTTTTGCACAGTCAGGGTGAGAGCTGATTTGGCTGCTAGGTGGGCATACTTTAGTTGTCAGAGCGGAAACTTTGTTTACGTTTGCCCCTCCGCGCGTCGTCATGTAGCCTGCCGTCCTCCCCTGAATCAATGAGCCGCACTGTGCATGCGTGGAGGGGCAATCGTAAACAAAGTCTTAGTCAGTTCAGAGGTCGGTACAGCCACACAGCGCTGTCTGGAGTGACACAGACTGCAGCAGAGGACTAACCCGGAGCGGACCATGATGGAATATTGGTGAAAAACACGAGTTTTTGAACAATTAATGCAGTTTTTGGAGTGGCGCTGTCTATGCCCCGATGGATCCCATTATACAGACTAGGGATGCACGATATTGGATTTTTGCCGATATCCGATATGCCGTTATATCGAAACCCCTTTTGGCCGATACCGATACCGATAATCACAAGTTTGTTTGTTTTTTTCACTGTAAAGAAAGCTAAGTCTATCCTGTACTGGCATTTATATGTTACTCTTATTGTGACGGTCTTATTTGTTTAAGAAACACACATAAAACACACATAAAACAAGACAAAAAACATTTGATTTTACCATAAATAAGAAATGTATTATTTTTTCAAACTCAAGACATTCACTATTGAAATACAGAAAAATAATTTCTTTAGATCACATGAACTTAAAATGTACAATGCATTTTTAAACATAACCATGTTGCATTTGATTATTTTAGAGCTACTGTAACAACCTGGTGACAGACACAGAGCTCTGCAGTGCAAATAAATGAAGTGCTACATTTTATTTAATGAGCCTATTTTTCAGATGGAAAATAATAATAATAATGCTAACTGAATAGCACATTATCAGCTGTGCATATCGGCAGAAATGTTCATATCTGCCAATATCGATAAACGTGTTTTTAAGCTTTTATCTGCCGACACCGATATTGTGACGATAATATCGTGCATCCCTAATACAGACGTCCGCTGCACGATTTTGGATCTAATTATCTCCCGAAGCACTGCTTGGATCAGGAAAGCCTGAGTCAGTAATAGAGCAATTGAGTCAAAATTCCAGCCATTCTTTTTGTATTCCTCCTGTCAACAAAAAGAGGCAGCTAACAACAGCAGATCTAATATACCAGCTATCTATTTCTACAGCATCTGCTTGTATTTACCGAGTTGCATTAACAAGCCATTCATGTGTAACAGCTGTAACTTAAAAAGCTTTGGAGATCAACGAGCAGTCACTTGTTATCTAAAGCATCTGTAAACCCTACCTCAACAAAAATGTAACCATCTGTTGCTGCCTATGAGTCCCTTAAAGGATGTCTGTAGCTGTCAGTGTTAGTTAATAATGACCTTTGAAATAGTAATCTAAACTTTCACTTCTTTTGTTTCTTTTTTCAGGTAATGGTTAAACTTCTGATGTTTAATATCACTGTTGTTGGGAGAAAAACTCCTCACTGAAACTAGGACGAGCCTTTCCCATTTTTGTGTTTTTGCAATGATGAAGGACTGTCACGAGTTTTATTTCATCACCCAGACTGCATAAGTGGAGCCTGCTCTGGTTTTCAGGTTCCTCTCTGTGATGTGTCAGGACAGGCACTTATTCCAGGACCTGTTTCTCCTCACATATTAAAGCTAAATATTTAAAAAGGTTAATCTCTGAAGGTTTTAGCTTAAAGAATCTTGTTCTATTTAAAAGAAAAGAAAAATGCCATGTCCACTTTCCACATTTAAAACCTGAACAAACTTACTCAGATGAAGCCTGAAACTACAAACACCCAAAGATGCCACGCTTCAACTTCTTTCTCAGGCAGGCCAAAATCATACATCCACTGGCAGAAGACCAACCACAACAAAAAAGGAAAAACAAAACATACCCTCAGTGGAGTGAATCCATTGATTATCAAGTGATACCTTTGCAAATGCGATTAAACTGGTAAACAAACCAGTTAGGACTACTTACAGGGGGTGTTCTGCGTCCTGTTTGTTTGCTATTTATAACCTGTGGCCTTTGCCGTTGGATTGTGTTTTGTGTGTGTTAGGACTCAGGAGCATGTGGGGTTGGGTGGGGGTGGACGGTTTGGCACATGGCAGAGCCGGTGAGTGATTTCTGGATTGGACAGGCACTGAACTCTTCTCTTTCAAATGCCAGAGCCAGGCTGTAACTTTATATTCCTTTGGCGCTTCATTATCCAGCCTCTCTTTCCTTGTTGGATTTAACAGAACAGGCAAATAAAGTTGAACTGTATGTGTTAATCTTAGATTTTGAAATCCCTCATCCTGAGGAGCAGTTCACTATAATTTAAAGCAACATTTTTCTCTATAAAATCTCACCAACTCTCTAGACTCATCAGATTAAACATCCGTCTTTTCATCCCCCTCACTTCATCCATCGCTAGCCCACTCACTTGGGACCAGCCCCCCTGCAGCAATGGGAGTTAATGGACACTTGTGCCTGCCACACATGTGGATACTTCTGCTTATGTGCAGTGGCTGTATGTGTGTGTATCCATGCATGAGTGTGCAGCGCTATGCCTTGTGGTAGCTTTACACGGCTAACCCAGATCTGATGGATTCCTGCTGGACTTCGTGTGAGCAACAGATGTAGGTCAGTCAGTCCCATGATGCTACAGTGATGGTTATAGAGAGGCATCAGTTCATGGGTAGAATAACTCCATCACTGTATGTTAACATTTAAAGAAGTGAAAACCTGTTAAATTTGAGGGTTAGGGTTGTAATCTTTAAAGTAAATGCTGTGCAAGGATCTGCGGTGAAATGATTTGTTCTTAATGATCCCATTTTTCCGATAGACTCCTCATTGTTTTGTGGTTTTCTTAATGAGTTTTATCTCAAGAGGAAATAAAAGTAACCAATAAATGTTTCGGCTGTCAGATAAGCTCTTCTTGTGTTGTCACTGTGGTAAAGGTAAAGGTATACTGCTTGCTGGAATCAAAGTTCAAAGAACATCCTAAGCAACAAATTGAAAGTCAAACCAAGTGCACTATATGAATCATGTCTCTAATTGTGGTTTGAAGAGAAAACAGGGGTCAATGCGTGGACTTCACCTGTGAAACTTGTGCAGAAGAGAAACAGGACGTGTTACTTCAGTCTTAGACTTTTATTTAGCTGGAGTGCTTTTGCTGAAAAGTACAGGTCAAAGAAGAAATCGCTTAATTTTGAACTTGAACCAGGTCTTAGACTTGAATGAGTCAGATATTCTCCCATATGAATGTTAATTTTGGGTTACAACTATTTATTTACACCTCTGCTTAGGGATGGGTACCAAATTAGGTACTTTTATAGGTACCGACCAAATTCTGTCAAAAGTACCGGGCATCGATTCATGTAAAATCAAAAGGTACCATGTTTAGGTACCTAAATGCATCCTTGTGACTATGAGGGAGTGGAAGAGAGGGTGATTTTCCATGCTGGACATGAACACAGCATTGCAAGGTTATATATTGAAGAATAAATTTGTTAAATTTAAATTTTTTTATGTTTCATTATTGAACAAATTGATATTTTTAACCACATAAACACAAAAAAGTACCAAAACTTGGTACCGTTGAGTACCGTTACTGATTGCCAGGTACCAGACATCTGTACCGTATTGTTTCAAATGTGAAAGGTACCGATCCCTACCTCTGCTGTATCCACAAGGCCAAGCATCACCAAAAAATCTGATGATGTCTTATATATCCGTCTGCTGCTATCACAGTACTGATGTGTCCAACCCAGAAACACTGGTCTTTTTGATGGCATTGTTATGAACACTTCTTTAGGCTGATGATACACAAATACCAACAGAATATATCGAATCTCAAAATAATCAAACATTGGTTTTGGCGTAGTAAGTTCATAAAATTATCACCCTTAACTAACCCAATACGTTTACATGGGACCAGTTGTCATAATACATCTAATCAAATTGAATGTTCCTTTTTTTTGGTGAATTTAATGGACAAAGGTTCAGTTATAGGATATTCTGACTGATTGGAATGGATATGTTTAACTTTGATGATCATGGTACAAAAACTGACTTTAATGTAACCATAATCATGATGAAACCTGTTATCCACACATCCTTCAATAACTTAAGTGAATCCAGGGGAACCCCTATGCAGGACAGGACTTTTGGAAGGGAGTTAGAATCTTTGCTGGCTCTGAAATGAGGTGAATAGAAACCAAAAGAGATTATAAAATGGATAATTATTATGAGACAGTAAAATGAAGTATGGATGCACTAATCTGATCCTGGTATGGTATTTGGACAATCCTAAAGCCCAGGTATTGGTATCAGGAATTAAAATTTTGATTGGTGCATCCCTAAAAGAAGACTTTCAAAAGTAGACAATGCAGGTCATTGCTAAACCACTGCTGGGTGATTTGAGCTGCAGGAATCCACAGCGGGGATTTTGGAGATTCTCCTTGAAGGGGCAATATTGTGCAACAGAACATAGTCGAATAAAGTCAAATTCAGGCAATGGTGAATCACACGAAAGCATGTAGTTCATGGTGATCCTCATTTCTCTTTGTGTCGTTAGACCCCCCACGTGCAAACAAGAGTCAACCTTATCAAGGATGAGTCGCACTCATCTCCACTTGCACAATGTTTTAAAACTATTACACAAAGATGTATCCACCTCATAGACTCTACAATAAATGGATGTAGCCATATTGGAAGTAGGGTGGGCTTTGAGCCTTCACACTAACAACTATAGGGCGCCTGCCTGTCAATAAGCTGAGCCGTGTCTCTGATTGGGTAAAGTTGTCATCTTAATATCTTCTCAACTACTGAGTTAAAAAGTTGGTCTTTTTTGGTTGATGTGGTTTCCGGTACTTCTGAAGCCACACTGCAGATTGTAGCACTCTTACATTATCTCATATTTTTAGACCAGTTTGCTGCTTGAGCTGCCAACACTAAATAAAAATCAGAACTGTTTGCTGCAGATGGAAAGACATATTCAAAATAGTCATTATTAGCCTTTACCAATGCAAATACCTGTAAAGGCTCAAAACAAAGGTGAGTGGTCAAAAAACTGAATCATAGCCAGTGTTTAGTGATGGGTACCTTTCACATTTGAAACAGTACAGCACCAATGCCCAGTACATGGCAATCGGTATCGGTACTCAACGGTACCAATTTTCTGTACTTTTTGTGATTATGTGGTAAAAAATATCAATTTTTTAAATAATAAAATCTCTTTTTTTTTCAATTTGACATATTTAGTCTTCAAAATGTAACCTTTCAATGCTGTGTTCATGTCCAGCATGGAAAATTGTCAACTCTTCCTCTCCCTCACAGTCACAAGGATGCATTTAGGTACCTTAACATGGTACCTTTTACTTTACCCAGTGCTTTCGACAGAATTCAGTCGGTATCTAGAAAAGTACCTAATTCGGTGCCCATCCCTACCAGTATTTATGTCTTATTTTATCTTATGGGCAACATCTACCTGACAAGTCCAGAAAAAATGTCTCATTTAAAGATATTAAGCCAAATGACACCTGAAGTCTTTGTAAAGACAGGGTTTCCTCCAGGATTTTTTGAAACTGTGGGGAAAAAATTAAGACATTTTTCTGGACTGGGCAAGTGAATGTTGCTCATTTAAAGTCTAACACGACAGTTGTTACTAAAAGTAAGATGTACAACCTAAGATCTCTTCTTTTTTTTCAAATTTGATTTACACCCCTCAGCAGCCCTATGGGACACACTCTGCAGAAGTTCAGTAAAAGATTAAGATCAGGATTGAATGCCTACAGCTCTACTGGAATTTCCCTTGCAATGCTGGCCGTCACATGTTATCAGCACTGACGCTATGTCTATCCTGTTAGTATCAGTGCTGATATTGACAGAATGGGTAAGGGGCTCATAAATGTCAAAGCTTTAACAATGTCTGTCTATGCAGCTACTCCCCAGTTAATTACCTGCTGAGGTTTTATCTTGATTTAAATCTGTGATTTCTTGCCTTTATTGCAGGCACATTCTCCTCCAAGAAGACCAAACAAACCAGGCTCTGAGTGCAGCACAACAAGTCAAATCACCCACGGCTGACAAGAGAAAGGCACACATGACATCCTGACAACACACGACAACATGGTTTACTGAAGTGACTCATAGCAGTGTGCTAAATGTCATTCTGTCACTACAAAGAATGCATTCAGAACTTGTTGGCGGCTCCTGCTTCTCTCTGGTATTTATTTCCTATAAGAACAGACAAGTTCAACTAGTGCATCATCCATAGATGGCTTATTTACTGTAAACAGCTTGAGCATAGTTCTCTCAGACCAAGGATCCATTTACACTCTTAAATATGTGAAATCCAGGAGGGAAAACTTAACAGATTAATTCTCCTGTGTAGCTTTGCAAGAAAATATCTGCATGTGCAAACTGAAAGTAGACTCGGACAAGAATTAGTGTTTTTTCTGTACTTCTAATAAGTTTAAATGAACTACAATACAGGTAGGCTGTATTTACATTGTTGTGATGTAATCCACTTAACAAACATTTACCTTTTTTTGTTAAACACTGTACAACATATGTTTTTCAGGTTCATTTTTTTTCCTTTTAAGTTGGCAGTATATTTTCAAATACCTTTTCATGTGAGCAGATGATGCCAATATTATCTTTTGCTCATTACCAGTAAGCTTTATTTAGATGCCCATTTAATGTTTTCCTATTAAATTACCTCCTGACACCAATGGCAACCACTATTTTACATAAACTTTAAGTTAAGAGGTTAAGGAGTAAGCAAGATCTTCTCCTGTAGGTTGTATTCATGAACATTCTGGAAGTTAGCACAGTTTACATAAGACGATTTGGCATCACAGATACGTCTAAAATCACAATAGACCCATGAGATCTATAAAAACTTCTAATAAGTCTTAGGACATCTTTGAGATGTATATCAAGACAGAATGAGGATACTTATAGAAAACCATAACGTTACATAACGAGTGAAAACATCTCTAAAAATAGTGAGGTCGTAACTTTAATTTTAGACAGGAAGTCTCGATAGAGGTAGACCTTTATTGGCGACATGAAGCTAGCTTAGCAAGAATTACACAATACATTCAACACATTAGGTCTTTCCCATAGCTATCACAAAGTCTAGAACATTTAAAAGGCTAATTTTAAAGCTAACTGCCCAGGTTTTCACATTCAAGCTAAGAATAACACTGGCTGATGTACAAGCTAAGGCAAATAAAAAGACCCTCAGTCGTTTGCCCACGTAACGACCGTTTAACGGTCACTAACGGTCAAAATATGCGTTTATTATCGCTAAAAGGTATTTAATTGTGTCGACGTTTGCGAACACAGCACAGCATCACCACATGTAAGGTTCCTGGTTTCTCTACCGCAGGCGACGGTAGTTTGAAACACTCAACGCCATATAAGCCTCATTTAGCATATATGTGTTTAATCAAAAAGGTGCTTACCTGTAAAACAAATGTCAGCTCCAGCCACGGCCTCTCTGCTGAAGCTGTTCACCGGTGTTCTCCTGAGTGCGGAACCTGTAACTGCAGCCGCTGGTGGCTGATGAGGCTGGTGATGTGGCTACTGATAGCGACTAGCCCACTGTGCTGCTGCTTGTGCTGCTTTCAGGTTAGCTCGGAAAAAAAGAATACAAGGATCGCAATTGTAATTGTTTGTACAAAGCACATTTCATGAAGGTTAAGCTCAATGTGCTTTATGCTGATAATAAAAACAAAGCTAAAAAAAAAAATTAAAAGTAAATAATCAATTAAAGAAATAATGAAAAAAATCAGCTGTTAATAGTTAAAATAAAATAAAAAATTAATACCAGACAGCTTACAGCAGACAAAAAAAAAAAAAAAAAACACAAAATAAGATCAAATAGAAAAACACTTTAGAATGGATGATTGTTCTCTCAATTGAGTAGAACAGATGAAAGTTTGAGACAAACATCAAAGCCAATGCAGTAATTTGATGGTAAGATATTTTGTGTAGTGGTGGCATAACATATGATCTCTAATGTGCAAGATTTTGTCAGAAAAGTCAAGTCAAGATTTATTTATATAAGAGATTTGAAAGATAACCATAGTTGACAAAAGGGCTACACAAGTTGAAAATAATATCATTAAAAATGTCAGATATGGGTTAACAAGGCAGACACAAAAAAACAACAATAAAATAAGAATAGAATAGAGAAAAATAGGAGCTAAAGGTCAGTCAAAGAAAAAAGTGTGCATTTATGTAGATGAAAATTTGGCTGTTATAGTTATACAGGACCAAGTTCAGGTAAGCACACAGTGAACAGAAAAGTATACAAGACCAGGTTTGAAGGTCTATGTTAACTGTTATGCTTTATTCTTGAGCCCTATAAAATGTTGGTTTGCTATTTATAAATACATTTCTAGAATCCTCGTCACCAAACTGACAAAAAGTTTCGTTTTATAATATGTTGTGGATTCTTAAAAGATCCATGGTTTTTCCCCAAGTAAATGTAAGTTAAATTTATTCCTGAAGGAGATATGCAATATATAATCGGTACTATCCATTCAGAAAATATACCTGTAACACAAGGATATAAATACATCTTACATCGGTTTTATGTCATTTTGTGTGTGGCAAGAGAAAAGAACAAGGCGGTCTGAATTTTTGCTCTACCTGAACATATTCGTCAAGATTTTCCGAGGAACACCTGAAGGCACCATGCCTTTGAGTGTCGACAGCAGCGCCGTTTTACTGACCTGCACATATTCGTGATGGCACTCAATAGACCTGGAAACAAGGTAGACAGACTGCACTTTCTACATGTGTGTAAACTGAGATATAACGCATTTCATTATTCCTGAATATCACAACAATTGTAATAAAAAATCTTGGTTAACAAACTGAGTTTACCTCATACGAAGCACAGGTACAAATACCAAGCCGAGGGTCTTTTGCGCCATCTGTCGAGCACTGTGGGAAATAAGGGAACCGTGTTACAAGAACTTCGAATTCAAAATACAGTAATGGAAAACAATACAAGCAAATAGAAGAGAGAAAGGGTCGTTTAAATTTGTTAAAGCTATCCTTCTTTTTCTTTACACAAGCTTATTTATATGTAACTATATAATAACCGAGAACAGGACTCATTATGTACAGAAAAGACTGATTTATTTGTTCTACCCTTGGGCTTAACCAGTTAGAGTTATGCTAGCTCACTGACGGTTATAGCTCGGAAACCGTCGGTATTTTGCTAGCTACACTTAACTTTTCACAATGTGGGATGCCACACGTTTTTAGTTCAATATAAACTTTCGAAATATATTTTTAGTGTCAAACGGTGAAATAGGCGTTAAAATAAGTACTACTAGGTCCTCGTCAATTCCAGCTGCGTCATTGGTGTTTATCTCTAAAAACAAAGTGCAGTGTTGATTTTTTTTAGCTTACGCCTTAGTTCTTTGATGTCAGTTTACACTTTGTTTGCCTTTTTTTTCTTTGTTGTCTTGCATTTTGTTGCAGACATGTTTGGGTATGAGAAAATATCACAACTGTTCATGGACACACCAGTCAACCCAAGCCATAAGCTGTCCTTTAGACTTATATTGCTTTATTATGGCTTTGAGTGCTGATATGAGACACTGTTATCTCCAACTCGAGTTTCTCCTCAAATGTGCCATGATAAGGTTTCTTTGTAATTTTAGGCTTACCATATCACACTTGGCACATGTTATTTTACTTTTTACTTTCTTTCTTTTTACTTACTCTTTTAGGCTATGTCCCCATAATCAACTGACCCTTTTCTTCAAACACTCAGTCAGTTTACGCTTCTACTCATAGTGTTTGCCAGTGGTCAGTTTTTCAACAACATAACATCATTACAATGTAAAAACATCCTATCCTAATGATGTCAAGGGAAAAGCTTTTCTTTCCAACACATGAGTGACCTTGCCGCTTTATATTAATAAATTACTTCTTCTTCTATGCAGAAAGGGTTCAAGGATTTCAGTTAAATGTGAAAAACTGGTAAGGTAATAAAAAAATCATGAGAGAGAGAAAAAAAAAAAAACAGTGTCTGAACTCATTGTAACCCAAAGAAGCGAGATGAGGCAGTGCATATTGGGGTTTCGAACGGATCAAGCCTGAAATTACACACTTGCATTGATTTCAAATAGAAAACGAAGGTCGTTTTTGCAGTTAGAGCTCTTGCCAGCTAAAGAAGACTCAATGAAAATGACAGATGGCCATTAATTACACTGGGCATTATGGGCAGTCAGTCTCTAATTAGACTCATTGAGCAGGAGGAATCACAGCATTAGAAATCATGCACGGGTCATTTTTTATCATGCAGTCGATAGCTTCCTCCAAACAGACTTTTTGAGGCTTTGCTTTTGCTTCTATGACTGCAAATTGAAATTTATTCTTAAACCCTTGAATGTTGGAGGTTAAAAAACAGACAAGGGTAGGTCTTGGCTGAAAACTGAGTGAAATGCTGCATACAGTGTGATTTTGAAAGGTTGGCCTCCTCCCTGTTCAAGTCTGGACAGGCAGGAAGTACGCCCAAGGTGCTGTACTGTTTCTCTCTGATGTTGACCCTGCTTCATGAACTTAAAGCTGGCTCAGGACCAAATATATGTTTCAGGTGCGTTTCACCTGAGGGCACAATAATGCATTGCACCAATCCCATCACAGCTTTTTCCTTCTTGTTTTTGCGTGTTTTATTTTTTTCTGACAAGGAATAAACCATGTGATTTGTAATTTTTAAATTTTCTTTTAAAGGAGCTCTAAGTTGAGAAGGCGTTAGAATTTGAGTGAAATGTCCCACAGATTTCAGAAACAGGGCCTACAAACATTACAGGTATCTCCTGCAGTGACACTTCCCAGCCAGCAGATGGCACCCTGTAAAAACAAAACAATCTAAGAATGTTGCAAGACTTCTTTTTGATGCAATACGTTCAGTAATAAAAGTCATCCTGTCTCATGATTTGTCACCCGTGATTAATTCTTGGGATATGCCTCCATGTTGAGTTTGATGCTCACGCACCAGTTATTCACATCCTATTGCACTTCGGGAGTAATTCTCTGCTAAATAGGCTAAAATCCTAAACCCACCCCCCTCCTTCAAGTGATTTTTGATGTTTCCCTTCTCTGCAGAAAGATAAACAAGCCTGAAAGCTTCAATTAGCCCCTAAAAGGCCTACCAGCAGCTAAAGTATATTACCTACTGAAGATGATTCATAACATCCTGCATTAACTTTGTCAGTTATAATCCATCACGAGGTAATAGTCTTAAATAAATCTCAGAGTAATTGAGATGAATCCCTCATTTCAATGACAAGTCTGCTTTTTAAGACCCAATTATCACTTTGAGTTCCCTGGCCCAGCGGATGTGCGGGGTTCGGGCTCTGAGTTGGCTGTTTCAGCACAGTGGCAAGGATGGAGACATGGACTCGGTCCAAAGAGGGACGGAAATCCTCCTCCTGCATCAGAGGGCAGGGAGATTTATGAGCAACGCACACAATCTTAATTTGTGCTCGGCCCGATAATGCATCTCAAGGCCAGAATAGTTCTGCTCAGTGTTTCTTAACTGGATGTTTCTTTAATTATATGTCAGAGGCCATAAAACTCAGGAGGAGATTTTCCCACAAAGCACCGTTTTATGTCCCGGTCATTACTGTAAATTACCAGCAGCAAGAAAATAAAGACTTCAAGAAATGCAAAAAGAAAAGTGGGGTTTATTCATATCCATACACTCTGCTTTTTTTCCACCCTGTTGGTACACTGATCACTCGTGAGCCTCGTTATCGACCAGGGAAGAGATTGTTCACCTTAGCGAGCATGTGTGAGTACACAAGACCTCCATTCATCACACAAAGGAAAGAAAAACAAACCTGTACAAATACTGAATAAATGAATAATACAAGAGCAGTTGTAAACATATACATATTCACAAATCCATAATAAGAGACTATTTTCCCCCAATCTAAGCTGATTACACACTTCAGACTGCGTGTGCACACTAACAGTATGGTTATCAGACATGGCGGTAATTCATAGTTAGATCTAATGGAGAAATCACAAAATCGGGAGTTTAGATGACCTCTACATGAAGGCTTAACCCAAAACTCCTTCATCTCTGCAGCCCTTTGCATGCCACGAGGTGGCTTTAAAGTCCTACAGTCTGCCCCTGTCTGTCTGTCTGTCTGTAATATTGCCTTTAAAATGATGCCGCGTAATCTTTGGTGAAAAATAACTGTCCACATATGTGTGTGAGAATTCCTGCAAAAATCCTCCTTATGCTTTCACTCTAACAGGTGATTATTTAAACATTTAAGTTACTTATAAGAGCTTAAAAAAAGGCTTCCTACCCTGCTTAAACATTTCCTTTCAGGCTTGGCACGCATACACACACACACACATACACACACACAGGCACACAAAAGTCAGGCAGGTCAGTGCATCATTTGCTTCTCCTCCTGTGTCTTTATATTTTCTCACAAAATCTTTCTCTCCCAAGCCATTTTTCTTTTCTGTGGCGTCCAGTCCGCAGATGCAGGGACAGAGAAGCCTTCGCTCTCCTCAGCTCAGTTCAAACCCAGCAGATGACTCGATGGCGTACAGCAGCTTGTTCCTCATCAGGTGTTGGTCGCAGAACTCTGGCAGCTTGAGGAGGTTCATGCAGGTGCTGGCAGTTGGGAGGCGCTCCAAGTCAGAGCCGCCGTTGTGGATGCAGAAGACCGGGTAGAGCTCCTGTGTGGGACACAATTACACGTTTGATGAATCGGTTGAAGTCGTGGAGAGAATCTGAACATTTTGAAGCTGTTAAAAGACGGACGAGAGATGAGACGTGAATCAACTCATGTTGATGATCATGATGTCCAAAGCAATCCCCATTAAGTAATAATTGTCAGATTCTGCAGAGGGGATAAATGTTAAAAGAAAGGCGCTAAACGTTTCTGAGGTATAAATTTAGGAAAACAGGTTACTGCTTGAAAGGTATGATCAGGAAGCAGGCGTGTGCTTTGACCTTTGAATGAGCCACAGGAGGAATGGTCATTTCATGTTGTCTATCTAGCATTTTTTAAATCAAGCCTCGCTGTGATGAGGCCACCTCATCCGAGGACGGTGACACCGACCGTTTCCATCACAAGCAGCACCGGCCAATGAGTTGCTCCACCTTAAATAAAATACACCCTGATTTCATCCCGCTATTCTAAAGTTAGCACGCGCGGTTCAGCGGCCACACTTGCCCGATTAAATGTGTCTTCGGGGGCTTAGCCGTAACGACCCCATTTTTCTGACAATTACCGTATTAAACTATCGTTGCTTATTGAGAAAGTGCCATTACCTCGGCTATCATTCTGGAAAAAAAGAGAGTTTCCATCATCTTTTTTAAATGGCTTCTCCTGACAGAGCTATTTCTCCTCTAATGAATCCTGTGCCGTTTCACGACAGCTAATTAAGGCTTAGCTGGCTCAGGCTGAGGGCCGGGTCAGGGGCCACCCCCCCACTCCCCACGAATTATTGGTCCTGGAGAGGAGACGATGAAAGAGGGTTGGGGGGGACACGCACACGCTGGCCAAAGTCAAATTGATTAAACGAGGAGGAAAGGCAACTGTGAAACCCCTGGAGGAGGTACAGCGATGGATTTTAAGGAGAGTTTTGTTCCCTCATATACTGCAGGACCTCAATTAGGTTATCTTAACTGATTGGAGTCATAAAGAGAACTGAAACCAATCATATGATGATTACAGCTTCTGCTTTGACGAAGTGAGACTCATAAAAAACTCTTTAATGGTTCTGAGCAACACTTTCAGATTTTTCCCCCCTCATCTCAAACTGCCCGAGTGTCCCATAAATCAAGTCAGCGAGAGCGCGAAATGGCTTCCAATTAGAAAATCATTTCAGAAATAGGTTAGCAGTTATGAATCAGCACAGCCGAGACAATGTTTAGAGGTATGAGGGGGGTTTGGCCTCCTTATAGAGTCGTTTAGAGAGAAATTGCTTCTTTCTGTCGTGTCACTCAGGAGGCAAACGTTCAAAAGTTGAAGTTCTGAATGAAGACATCTGTGCAGACAGGATCTGTTGGCGCTTACAAACTGACTCTTCAAGGTGGGGTGTTTACACCACTGATACACTTTGACTCAGTGTGTAATGCACAAAGCCATAACTGTAAAATATATGGACGTTATGTCTGTGACATCATCCATTTTTCTCTGATCAGGCGTTTTAAAGACACTCATTAATGGGGGGCAATTTTGGTAATAGTGAACTCAACCTAGCTTTGTTTATGTTAAGATTAGATAAAGAGAAGAGACTTTTACAAAAAAAACATTTGGTAGCAGAACTCAGTTTCAAAGGAGAACACGAGCTATGGAACGACTGCGATAAGACCTCGTCACACAAACATGAGGTGAAAATGATCAGTGTGAGGCTTGTGAGTCACCGCAAAGCCCTGAGAGGGGAACCCTTCCCTTTATTAGATGGAGCACCTGCCATTAATTCAATGCTGGGGAACTGGACTTGGATAATTTTGACGTAAAACTCAAGATTACTTCGATCATCGCAGAGAGCAGGATTCAGACTGATGTTCAGGAATAAAATGGATGAAATCTTTGACTGATCAAACAAATATCTGTTAAAAAATGTTGACAATTTAAACACGTTTAAAGATACTGTGCATGTGGATGCTGTTTTGCCACTCTGACGTAGTACATAAAGTAGATTAGGGTTGTACATTAACAACTCAGAATCTCGCTGTATAGTCTAGTGGTCTAGGTTGCAATGATTTTGACACGGTCTTTTATTTTGAAAGTTACTGTTTTTTTTAGGTAGTTTCTGGTCACGACTTCCTGTCCTGCTCGATCTTTCCTACGCTGAATTTATGCGTCACAGCTCCGCATCCGGCAAAAATAGGATGGCTGTGTATTACCTGCAACACAACAGACCAGCTACCCAGATGTACTGCAACAGAGCGGATCCTGTGTAAGTTGACACATTGATTTGAATGAAACCTATTTGATCCCTTTGCTGTAACAGGACGGAAACAAACTGCTTACGCATCAGGTGAAGAGGCAGGTAGCCCAGGTCTGAGTCCAGCCTGTGTCATTCCCCACTCTTGCCCTGTTTCCTGCTCTATCCAGTGTCATATCCTCTCTGAATGAAGGCATAAAGGCCCCCCCATTATACTTTAAACAAAAAAACAACTTGGGCCCTACAAAATACTTCCTCAAATTCCCGTGGATATAAAACATTGAATTCTGACTGAAAGCACCAGTGGCAAACTTCTTAGAGAGATTTTTAACACCTAAAGCATAGAGTATAAAGCTAAAGTATACATGACGTAGTCTTGGTTAGCTAACTGGTTGTTTTAGTCCCCAGAGGCTGCATCTCAATCAAGCTGAATTAACCTTTCAAAACTGAAGTGAGCTTAATTACCTGATCCTGAATAGAAAACAGTGACTGTAAATCTGGATCAGGCTCAAACCCTTTGAGCAACTGAGCCCAGGTAGTGCACGGTCTGCCCCACAAAAAACGGAAATCCAATCAAGTGTTAGTGTCTTTTTTTTGTTTTGTTTTGTATAAACTCATGAGACTTAATTTAAGCCTAATTCACCTGATAAGCCAAAAGGGTAAAAAAATGATTATTTCTTGATGAAAGAAACTAGCTAAGCAGAGCAGATTTTTTAGTCTTTTTAAACATTTCAAGTGTCATTTTGTGTCTTTCCATATTTTGAAATAAAACTTTTAACAGTGTGGAGAAGATGTAAACAGAGAAGGAATGATGATGTTTATGGGGTTAAAGTCTGAAGTAGGTGAGAAAGTCACCTTGAAGCCCAGGAGTGGAGGTCTGGAGCAGCTGGTGACAAACCGCAACAGTTTGCGCTTTTCTTCGTCTGTGAAACCTTCGACTACCTCCCAAAAGATCTGGATGACAGGGTGAGTGGCTGAATACCCACCTGAAAGAGACAAAGATGGAGAAGATTAAATTATCTACACTCAATCTCTATAAAGAAAATCAGCTCTGAAAACGTAACTACCTGAGTAGTTTGTGAACTTTTTCAGGTCGTCAATAGAAATTGGCACATGAGCCCCAGAGATCAGCACCTGTTCAAAATATGACAAACACATTTTAGCTTTGATGAACAAGTTTCAGCTTGATGAACAGCTTTTCTCAGCATGTGACGTATACCTGGATCTCCTGCTGGTCAAACATACGCAGCCACTCCAGGTTCACCACATTAGCCAGGCCCTGCCTGAAGGCCAGGCAGTGAGGTCTGATCTGCTTGTTCAGCCTGTAGTCGGCCACCAGATGGATGTAGGCGATACGGTTCGCTGTGGTCACAGGAATGTCTTTCCCTCCCTGCTTCAGCTCCACCACCTGGATAAGAGGACAAATGGTGACTTTTTAAAAGACACAAGTTTTTTTCTTGAATGGTTTGAATAACTGTATGACAGCTGGACTGCATTCTTCATTATGCATATCACCTCCCAACAAACAGTACATGTGCCAGGCAGACATAACTCACTCACAAAGGTAATGAAAAGTATTTTTTTAGCAGCATTCTGATTAAAGGTATGGCTTAATGTGTGTGTAGCTAAGTGCTCACTAAATTTAGCACACACCCAGTGAACATCTGCTCCAACACAATTTGGCCCCAAGTTCTCTTTTCATTAGCTGTAGAGCAGTTAGCACTTGATAAGATGTGCTCATCTGGGTTCATAAAGCGTGGTGTGTGGGATGACATCATGGCAGATACACGGGTACAAAATGAAATGATCATTTTCACATATGGCTTTTAAGAGTGCAATTGTGTGTTTTCAAGACTTAATAACAAACACTATTCAGAAATAACCAATTTTGGATTCGATAATCTCATTTTACACTGTGGATTATGATCAGGCACATATACACTCACTGGCCACTTTCTTAGGCACACCTGTCCAACTTCTTATTAATGCAAATTTCTAATCAGCCAATCACATGGCAGCAACTCAATGCATTTAGGCATGTAGACATAGTCAATCTGCTGCAGTTTAGACCAAGCAGCAGAATGGGGAAGAAAGGTGATTTAAGAGACTTTGAACGCAACATGGTTGTTGATGCCAGTCAGGCTGGTCTGAGTATTTTAGAAACTGCTGATCTACTGGGATTTTAACCCACAACCATCTCTAGGGTTTACAGAGAATGGTCCCAAAAGAGAAAATATCCAGTGAGTGGCAGTTCTGTGGGACAAAATGCCTTGTTGATGCCAGAGGTCAGAGGAGAATGGACAGACTGGTTGGAGCTGATAGAAAGGCAACAGTAACTCAAATAACCAGTGGTTACAACCGAGGTCTGCAGAAGAGCATCTCTGAACGCACAACACGTCCAACCTTGAGGCAGATGGGCTACAGCAGCAGAAGACCACACCGGGTGACCCTCCTGTCAGCTAAGAACAGGAAACTGAGGCTACAATTCACACAGCAACACCAAAACTGGACAATAGAAGATTGGAAAAACGTTGCCTGGTCTGATGAGTCTGGATTTCTGCTCCACATTCAGATGGTAGAGTCAGAATTTGGCATCAACAACATGAAAGCATGGATCCATCCTGCCTTGTATCAACGGTTCAGGCTACTGCTGGTGGTGTAATGGTGTGGGGGATATTTTCTTGGCACACTTTGGGCCCCTTAGTACCAACTGAGCATGATTTAAAGTCCACAGCCTACCTCAGTATTGTTGCTGACCATGAGCACAGTGTACCCATCTTCTGATGGCTACTTCCAGCAGGATAACGCTCCATGTCATAAAGCTGGAATTATCTCAGACTGGTTTCTTCAACATGACAATGAGTTCCCTGTACTCTAATGGCCTCCACAGTCCCCAGATCTCAATCCAATAGAGCACCTTTGGGATGTGGTGGAACGGGAGATTCTCATCATGGATGTTCAGCCGACAAATCTGCAGTAACTGTGTGATGCTATCATGTCAATATGGACCAAACTCTCTGAGGAATGTTTCCAGTACCTTGTTGAATCTATGCAGTTCTGAAGGCAAAAGGGGGTCCAACCCAGTACTAGCAAGATCTCTCTACCTAATAAAGTGGCTGGTGAGTGTATGTATGTGAGACTTCTTTAAGATTACTTAGAAAGTCCTCACAGGGACTTTAAAGAGCGAATATTACAAACCCAGAGGGATGAAGAATGTGACACTTTCCAAATCCAAAACACTCATTCCTTTCAGATTCATCACAAAGTTTCACTAAACAAATCAGACTTTATCAGCAATGAGTAACAGCAGGAACACGCAGACTGCTCTGAGTCTTTACAGACACCTCACAGATATTTGATTAGCTGCTACAACAGACCCGGATCAGTCACCCTCTGACGCAGTTTCAACAAAAACTGATTGTTAAGCTCCAAAAAGGTCTTCAAGTAAGTGATACTGAATAAGATTGTGCCATTATTCTGATTTACAGGTAATCATTTTCTGCTCCTTCTCTCCCCCTCACACACGGTGAACTCTGATTATGTGCTAATGTCAGAGAATTACCGCCCTTATCTCGCTTGCTCTGGCTATCTCACGAGGGCAAATGGAGGGCAGACTGCTCCCGTGTGTGCCTAATCTTTCACAAATTGTTTTCCCTATCGTGTTTGCAATGCCCTATTTGTGACCAGGAGGGCTACATTGTAGCTAGAGCGTTTCAGGTGTTGTTTGAGGAGAGCTAATAAGACGCGTTAAGGCCTTGAGCAAACACAAGCCTGACAGAGTGCATGTGTGAGGCCATATGAGTCAGAGCGGTGTTGGCGGTACATCTCTGCAGCCTTGAGCTCTGGAGGGGACGTGCTTAAGAGC
The DNA here is from genome assembly GCF_033239565.1 of Halichoeres trimaculatus. Classification (NCBI taxonomy): domain Eukaryota; kingdom Metazoa; phylum Chordata; class Actinopteri; order Labriformes; family Labridae; genus Halichoeres; species Halichoeres trimaculatus. Next base: position 10,971,751 of record NW_027437196.1, read on the forward strand.
GGTGCTTTGCTTCTGTCAGGCGTGCAGGGAGATAATTTCAGAGGGGAAATGCGGGTGGAACGGTCAACAGAGCCGTTGTGTTCACGGCGCTGCAGTGGAGCTTAGGGTGACAGCAGCAACGTGCTTTATCTCTCTGAGAGCTGAAAAGTGGTACATCATGAGGGAAATGAATTATTAACGCCACAAAGAGGAAGGATCCAGACAGGAGAGCAGGAAAAAAAAACTCATTATCCCAACTGACGGTTACCTGAGCCTCTCCAAGATCATTATTGACCACCGTGAAGTTGAGGCCCAGCTCTTCCACGTCACCCTCGTAGCTTTTGAGGAAGAGGAGGTTCCGGTACATCTCTGGGTCCAGCGATGCCAGGTGGTGGATGTCTACATCTGCACTGGTTCCCAGGAGTTTAGAGAGGAAGAAACTGGCAAAGGGGAGCTCGACCAGCATGTTCTCGTACAAAGCCTGTTGAAGAAAACCATAAGGAATCAGCATCGGACAACAGGATTGTAGTTCCTTTAACAAAATTTGATTCTGATGCTTCAAAAGTCCCATTTTTTTCTACCAAGAGGCCCCTGCAGAGGTGTCCTTTACTCTTAAGTGAACACGCTGTGTGGTTTATCTGGTAGAAAACTTAAAAAAAAAAACACTTATATGGCACAATCTGAGTTTTTCTAATACACTTTGGTGAACAGAATGCCAGAAGGATCTGAAATATAAGATCCAGCAAGCTTGTTTAAAGTCCTCTGATTGGTTTTAGGTTTAGATTACCTCCCACTAGGGTGGTAATCTAAAAAATATGTTTCTTTTGTTTTTGTTTTTTTTATGGCAGGATTAAGATTTCTGCACTATTCCATAATTTTATCGAGTCTTGTGTCCTCATGTTGTCAAGTCATTAAAAATACATTCATTTAATCACGCCACAGCTGTAAGAGTTCTTGAGTTTCTGCAGAATTCACCTAGCTTTAGCTTTTAAGAAGTCACCTATGTACAGTCATTGTGACTATACTTAGAAAATGTAAATGTACACATATTCTTTGATAATAAATAATTCAACACCACAATCAAAAAACTGAACAATGAAAGTTATCCTCAGGTCCTAAGACCTGGATGTGGCCACGTTTGGCATAAAACAATGCTGTTGTAGTTTTCTGCAGGCATCTGGCAGGTGAAATGTTAAATAACAGCTTAATGCTTCAGGAATGAATGGCCACATTTGATTCAACTGAGAAAAGTCTGAGTTAGAAGTCTTAAAGATGCTGTGAGGAGCATCTGTTTTGATTGCACTCCCTCGCCATCTTGTGGCCCGGAGTCTCCACACATTGTCATAAATTGCTTTTATTGAGGCGAGTGTTTGTTTTGAAATTCAAAAGAGATTGGATCAAAACAAATTTTCCTTGTTCAAGACGACTTTTTACTGGATACAACGCGCCAAGGTAAGGTATTCATCAGTACAGTTGCGTTGGGCTACAGTTTGAAACGTGACATCAAGTAAACATTGTAGCAGCTGGCTATGTGTTAATCCAGTGCTCTGATGTATCTGCAGACTAACAAGACAACAAGTAAACACTGTCAGTTTGTAAGAAATTTAGTAGCCGTTTATATTTGGCCCAACTGGCAGTCCAGTGCTCTAAGACATGTCCGTAATGTGTAACGTTAGTAAATCCAGGTTAGCTAGTTCGTGCTAGTCATCTACCAAGCAGAGCAAACGTAACCTCACTCTTCATTTTATTGATAGACTCTCAAGTTTGAACAGACCACTGCAGAATAACTGCTGACTGTGGGTTGGAATGAACATTATCACAAACAGTTTAGCCCCTGTGTTTTGAGTGATACAGCCTGAGCTAAAGGCTAATTAGCCTTTAGCTTGGGATGTATCACTTTCCCATTAAGCTTTCTTCTGCTCTTCTGTCCTTTTTCTGTCTGACACTTAGGCTCCTGTGTTCACCATCACTACAAAATTAGTCATAGAAATCGTTTTTAGCAGAGAAAAACACAGATCTCTGTGTTTTCTCTTCTCACTACTAAACTTTGTTAGCCGGCGTGGTGTTGAGACCTAGACATGCCATAGATCAATCCGGTCCTAGACAACCTGAACTGGAAGCCAACACATAGAAAATTTAAAATAACATGTAACCAACAATATTGGCACTGATAATCTCATTTTAAAGTGTGGATTGCAATTAGGCATATATCTAGAAGAGAGACTTTTCAAGATCACTTTCAAACTCCTCACAGCCCCTTTAACTTTGAAATTAACACTGAATGTACAATCGTGGCTATCCAAGATGACACTATGAGCTGTGGCCTGTGGTACATATTCAAAATTGAGATAAATATAAATGCAAAGTTAAGGTCTCACCTGCTTCTGTATCATATATTCAAGTGTCATGTTAGTAAATTTGATCATATGCAATCTAGTCCATCTGAAACCCACCAGCTTTTGTGTCATCCACCTCAAACTTTATAAATGCCGATTCTCACCTTGACCTGAAATGCCATTAAGAAGCAGAGCCGAGCAGGTGACTCATAAAACCCAAAGCTAATGTACTGGAATAGTCCGAAAAAGAGCCCGCAAGAGGCATTAAAATATACAGGTCTTATAAATGATACCGCTAAAAACCCTGACCGCATCAGCTAAATGGATTATAAATCTAGAGGATTTCCATAATGCATGCATCTTAAACACACACGCACGCATAAATCACGGCTATTTTCTAAACACAGGTTAATTGCACAACTTCAAACATTGTCTATTTTTTATGCAAAATAATCCACTTAGTATTTCTCCCATGGCCGCTGCTCGTTTCAGACCATATGCGCCGCATGGCCCCTTGAAACCTATCAATAACACTTATGCCGGGAAGAGGCAGCAATAAGTATATGGAAAAAACCTGTAGCCTTATTTTTTCAGTGCCACTTACTTTATTTATGAGTGTTTATTGCCAGAAATTGTGCCAAAATGACTCTGCCTGGAAGGAATTAATTATCATGGCCCGGGCCTTTTAATATAAGTGAGTGCAGTGGCAACGCAATTAAAGCAGATCGCGGCACTATCAGGTGGAGTAAACGCCGGCCACACTGCAGGTGCGTTCTGTTAGCTGCCAAATGCGCGGCTTAATTTACAACATTAAGAATCAATAAAATTATAATGCCTTTCAAACGCATCGCAATCAATCAGGAGAGCACACCTCGCACACCTCTACAGGGAGTGTCGGATTAGAGGAGGAGGAAAGTTTCCTCACCCGCGTGGTTAACGGAGCAGGGAGGTTACTTCTGATGGGGTTGGAGGTTTTGTTCTAATGAGAGAAAAATGAGGCATGAGGAAAGGCTCCTCTGCAAGCGATATCACAGACTTAGAAATGTGATTCTCTCCCATCAAGGTGATTAAAAGTGACTCTTTAAGCTTGAGTCTGAAACAATAGAATCGAATAAACAAAGTAACCCGTTTTCACCGTTTGTGTCTTAAATCTTTCAGCCTGTCAGCGGAGGTGGACAAGTGAGGAAGAGGGATGACGACCGGCCTCTATTCTGATGTTCAATCCCATTTCAGTGAGTACCCTAGACAAGCCACTCCTGCCTGTAATACATCACCTCCACAACAATGGCACGCCTCGGACATTAATTAACAATATTAATCTCCCGTGTCCTTTGAGCCGCAGTGTGCTCCGTGCACGCTGCGGCAGCGGTGATGCAATCTCAATCTATATAAACGCTCGCCTTTTATCCCGGCTATAACAGCACTAAACAAATATCAATACACCCCTCAAATGGCCACTCAAACGTCCATTTTTATGGAGAAAGAGGAACTTAAGGTAGGGTTAATTGAAAGTCAAATTCAAATTAATTTCCCCCTGCCTAATTGCCTGAACCATTAGCTACTGAGAGCACAATATTGAGAGGGGGAGTGGAGAGCTCGTAGCTGCTGATTGATCATTTCTCACTTGATCACGGAGAAGCAGAGAAAAGAAGAGGAGCAGAAAAAAAGGAGGAGGAGATTAAGAAGATGCTCTGATAAGTGGACGAGACCAAGAGAGAGAAGAGACCTGGATGTTCTTGACTGTAAAACAGATCAAAATGCTATTACCACATGCTTTGAGCGCTTATTTATGTCCTGTCTGTGCCGGCCTGCTGATTTAGTGCCAGCCCAATGCAATCACTACACAAACAAGAGGTAGGAATCATCGGCTAATGGAAGCCCTAATTGAGAGGCGACCGCTTGTCATGAGGTAATTCCTCCCCGGACAGAGATGATGGCCCCCCCAGGAGGAAGGCATCTTGATAAACAATCGCTACCACGTGCATTAGGGATGATTTAGAAACATTAGGCTCTAATAAATAGTGCCATCAGAGGAAGGAAGCGGGTGGAAAAAAAAACAATGCCGTCAACAGATTATGCAGAGGGGTAATTAACTAAACTGAGGCGAGTAAAGTTGGAGGTTCAAGTTACAGCTCTGAACTTTAGATCTTTCCCTGAAACAAATGGAGGTAATTTCTCCAAACATTGTCAGTTTCTCGAACAAACACCAAAACAGAACTGCACTAAATCAGCAGAATTTACATAAAGACTGGGGGCGGCTTTGGCAATGACTGCAGTTAATTTGAACAGCTGATGTACTGGACGTCAAATCAGTTTATTTTACGACTGAGTCTTAAAGCGTTTGATGCCTTCTTCTAAAATTACTTCATGTTTAAAAAGTTCATTGTTTTCCCTGATTCACCTTTCCAAGGATCCTTCCCAGGAAGTAGTAATGCCTTGTGAAGGAGTCTCCCACCAGCATCTCTGCTGCCGGGCTGGGGTACAGCAGGCCCTCATTGGTCGTCTTGAAGAAGCCCTGGTTGGGATTGAAGCCCGATTTGAGGAGCTCGTTCAGGAACTCGCGAAAGATGCCGCCACCGTCAATGCCCGCCTCGTCCAGACCGTGTGCGTTCAGCAAATGGACTCTGATCCGCTTCTTCAGGTCTGGCTCTGTAATTTATTAAGTTAGGGTAAATGTGAGAAGATCAACAATTAAAACTCTTCAAATATAATAAACATCAAAGTGAACAGCTGGATCCCATGCATCCAATCAAATCAATCAACGTGAAGGAGTCTGGCACATTTCACCTCCACTTGTTGACACTGTAGCCGACATGCATTCTAAAACGGTTTACATCCTTTAGTTTCATCATCTCTTTCATTCATTTCCTTGTGTTTCCTATCCTCGAGACTGGTCAGTCATTAACTACAAATGTTGAATTTTTTGCCCTTTAAAGAAATAAATAATAAAGAGTAGTATAATATGTCTTCTATAAAACATGTTATTGGCTTTAGCGATATTGATGAGGGGGTATCAAGCTTTGTTTTAAGGCTTTACGCTGTCACTCTGGTATCCCCATCGTGGCTTCACAGCTCAAAAAAATCCTTATTTTCTCTCATTCTGTGTTTTAGAAAACTCTTATTTCAACTTCCTTCTAAAAAGTTTAATTTTAGTTTCCTTCCTTCCTTCCTTCTGATTGGCCAGCCCTTAGAGGGCCTGTGCAGGCAAGGGCTACACCTTGGAGTTTGTGGCCTGCCCCTGCAATGTGACATGAACCAGTTAGGAGATTTTGAAAAAGTCTCCTGAATATCATCAAGACTTCATTTAAATATCCAGCATTTTAACTCTAGAGCCATGTTAAAAATATGGTAAAGCATAATACCCCCTCTTTAATATCCTCAAAGAAACGGATCATTAACCAAGCTTTTTATGTTTGAGATCATTTTTTACCAAGACATAATTTCTAAGGTGTGGTTAAAAAATTGTACTCATTAAGTGCAGACATCAGCACTGTAACTCCAAACCCTCGTTAAATGATAAAAGAAAGCATCATACCCCTCTTTAAAAAGCTGGCAGAGTAAAAAAGAATCTCATGCCAACTGTAAAATACTTGTTGTGGTTTTGCTCACCTCTCAAGATTCCCATCTGCATAACTACCACTATACATTAATCCTTACTAACAACCACTTTTTGGTCTTTTGTTTGCCTCAGACATTAGCTCATAACCAGTTTACGATAAAAAAGAGAAAAAAAAAACATCAAAACACATAATAAAACTGAGTTAAAGCACATGACGTATTCCTAACTGATGAGGTGACACAAGCAAAGGTGAAGTGAGAGAAAGGGTGAGACTGCACCCATAAAAAAATGGAAAGAAAAAAACAACTTTGATAATCTTTCTATCAAAAAATTAATCTTTAAATGTCTTGTGTTTTCCACCATTCTAACACTTCTTAAAAGGGTATTTGGATACAACTGGACCAATATTGACCACTTTAGCCTTCTAACCTGGACTATATAGTATAACCAAATTGTTTATTATGTTGTTTATCTTATTTCATGTTAGGTCTTTGTGGATTTTATTGTCTCTGACAACATGCTCCCCAATGGATTCATTTTTTCTGTATTTATTTTTATTTGGACTAAAGCATCTGAGGATTTATACAGGGGGAAGACAGGGGTGACTTGAAACAATATTTTATAGCTGCTTTAAACTATGAACCTTAAATGCTGCGGCTGGTGAGAAAGTAAGGCATCCTTTTGTCTCCATTTATGTGTATTTTCCTCCATCATATTACTCTCCTAGGACAAGGTTCACTTATAAGGTCTCAGACTGATCTCCACTCCAGGCTCTTTACAATGGTGTCAGCTGTATTTGCTGCACACTAAAGCTCACTCAACAACCAAAAAGAAAACTTCAGATTAATAACCTTTTTGCTCATGTAAAAAATAACAGACACTGAAATTGAAAACTTGTGTGTCAGAACTATAGGAATTGTCTCCCAACGACAGATTTTGCAAGGAAGCACTTACTGACCTGCCAAATATTTAAATCAAACCTTATCCCAGGTCATCCTTCAGAATAATTAATGTTCAGTGATAAATCAAGGTGGCTATAACTTATAGACACATAAATGATATAGATCATGTCTTCAGCTCAGGTCCCCTACTACTCTTTTTAATCAGATTGCCCCCACCAAAGTGCCCTTTCAAATTCAAACACAATAGAGGTGACTTAAAATAATTGACTCTGCTTTTATGTGATCCATTATAATAATCGGAGCCACAATTATGCTTTACTGAAATTCAATACAGTGCACAAAGGGAGAGTTAGCCTACATCTTTGATGCTAACTCGCAGCTTCATCCTCAGCGTTAAGAGTTATTTTGTTAAGAGAACAATGTTTTTTATAGAGAATAAGAACCGTTTCAGGAGCAGCATCAACATCTATTTCACTGTTTGCTTTCCTCTTTATACTAAACGCAGTAAGTGATGGCTCATACTAAGCAGAATCACATGAAATCTTTACCGTTTTCTGGTGACAGCTTATCGTAAGCATCCTCGTAGATGTAGTTGCGTCTGATGGTAACATTGATGCCGTCAGGGAATGGCCCGTCTCCCTGCACGTCCCGTTTGTCAGCATAGATTAACCTCTGGAAGATCTGGAGAGCAGGAGAGGAAAGGTGAGCGGCTAATCCTTTCAGGAGTAAACAGTTTCCTTCTGTCTGAAGGTCTGTCTTCACTTTTAACGATCTCTTTATTTCTTTTTACACATGCTTTTCCAAAAGTTAAATGAATGTCACCCTGTTAGGCTCCCAAATACAAAAACAACTGACACAAACATTCATACTGAACAAAACAGAATGAAACCAAGGCTATTACAAATGTAATGGCAGTTTTCTTCAGACATTAAAGCTCCTTTAAGGAGTTTTTAGAAGTCAACAAAACTGACTAAAATTAACAATAAAGCCTGTGTATGATCTAAAGAAGTGAATCAGCTCACAAGCAACACCTTTGGTAATCTCTATGTTGTTATTCCATAAGCCCGTCATCCCTGCTGAGGGGTAGGTGTCTGATGAAGCATCCATTTTCAGAGTATCTCCATCCCAAAAGTGCATCAGATAATTACACATACCTTGTCAGATGTTCAAAAAAGCTCACTTTAGCTTTACTGTATCATTGTAAGAATTAAACGGTTTCACTGAAAAAATATCTTAGCGCTTTGCCACACTCGTACTTCATTTCATTTGAGATTTCTTTTGTTCTTTGTGAAACATTGTGAAATACCTTGACTCGCTCCTCAAAGGGAACCACAAAAGGGAGCTCTGTGAGGATGGCCAGATGTCTCTCTTCAGACACAGAAAGCTGTGGAGGCTCCGAACCAACTGATAGGAGACAAAAAAAAAATGGAAACACGTCAGCACAGTTAAAAAAACACTTTATAAACACAAAAGAGTAGGTTAAAACTATGAATCATGGAGAAAAGTCAGAAATTAGTGCAAAAAATAGTTTAGAATGCAGGACAAGAAAAATTCAGGCCAAAATAGTTTGAAAATCTAGATCCTGATCCTGCCATAAACAAAATCCTGATAAATTCCCCTAATATCACCCTCCAATGGCGATCATTTTCCCTGAGAAGAAGCAAAAGTTTGCTGATTAAACATCAGTAAACTTTTGCTTCACCCAAAAATGACGTCTTATTGTCTCTAATTGTGTATTTATTTTGTAAATTTTGAATGAGGCCTAATGGAGCTTCCTTAGCCTTTTAGTCACTTCAAAACCTGCAGTTTCTCCCAACGTCTCCCCTCAGTACCTGTTTTTCTCAATCTGGGCTGCAGATCTTTAATTGTTGCATTTTTTTAAGATTGAATCTTGTGGGGCCAGTTGTTCAAAGAATTTAATCCAGATCAAAATGATCCAGATTTAGAAATCCCAATTCTTGCTATCCAGGATCAGGTAATCCATCAAAGTTTTATGCCAGTTTTTCAAAGCATCATTGGATTGGATCACCCTGATCCAGATACACAGTTTTTTAGGATTACCAAATCTGGATTACCAGTGCTGTAAATGGGACAACATGTAATATGGGCTACCAGCTCTGTAAAGAACAACAGGTAGAAGAGCCAACATGGGGTCATTGAAGGTGTTTTTTTATTTTGAGAAAAAAACAAAAATAAAAAACATCCACTACTTTTTTAATTTCTTGTATGACCCCTCATCTGAGCCACAACAAAAGAATAACAAATATACATAAAAATACTACAAAGTGGATGTATTCTGAAAACGTCTGAAATGCAAAAAAAAGGGCTAAATGTCCAACACTTAGCAAAATACATAAATAAAAGAGTTCAGTGTTCTTCTTCATCTGTGAAGGAGAGTCCAGCATTTTAAGCTCTGCTTTTAGAAGGTGGATCTGAAGTTTTTCTCTGGTTTGCTGCAGTTTGGTCAGCTTCTGCTCTTACAGTTTCTTTTTTTTGTAACTTTTCTGTACTGAAGGGCTTAATTTGTAGCCTAAGTTAACTTTATCTCCTTTATTACTGTAATGGTTAAACAAGTGAAATGCAAAATACAAATAAAATTATAGACACTAAATTGTAAAAATGTATTATTTGACCAATTTTAAAGTTTTTCTACATTTTCTTCCTGAAATCCACCTTAAAATCCTGCCTCCTGTTGGGATCAGGATAGTCCTGTTGATTTGGATCAAAGGATGCCAAATCCGACAGAAAAGTTTCCAACAACACAAACTGAAGGTTTGATTTGGATTAAAACTAGAATTGGATTACGTAATCTAATCTGATTCTGAAATCTTTTTTTTCCTTTTAAACAAGCCATTTTCAGCGTCTGGAGAGTTTAATCCACTAGGATAACCAAAATATGATTGGATAACCTTTGAAAAACCAGCCTGTGGGGATAAACTTCTCAATCTGACGCTTCCTCAGAGTTAAACACTTATTCACCAACATCATTAGCCTCTTCATGCAAGTAACTACTGTTTACAGGCCAGCCATTAAGACACACTCTTAATTACACCTTTTAATTGACCCAACTGTGAACCTCCTAGCCACCCGCTCTCCATCCATTAAGCTGATGTTTGTTTTGTATTTAACTCAGGCTTTGGACCGTTCAGCCCACAAAAAAAAGCCACAATGGCTGAACCGCTCTTCACCCTCCTCACTTAGCGTCCACTGCAGCTCAATTATTCTGCTCAATTAGTCAGTCTGATCTGCATTTTCCCATCAGGTTTCCATCTTTGAGGAGAAATATGGCCTCCGAGTGGTCAATACGCAGCTCATTCATCAGCCATGGGCCTGTCCATTTAAGGAAATGAGAAAAGGCCAGACAAACACATGGACCAGATGTGGCTGAGTTCATCAGGTACTTTCACACTAATTGGATTTATCCCATGCTGCCTGTGAGTGGGGTAAGGCAGATCATACACACATTGTTATCAGCTTGTTTCACACCATACTTGAGCTGGATGAAGCTATGCCTGCATGTGTCAGGGTGTTTTACTTTGAGTTGGCACAAAATTAATGCAGTGTTACATCTGTGCAGACGAGGAGAGGTCAGTAACTTTTTTCCTACAATGGTTTGTCAGATAATCATTTCACGGTTAAATTTGCACCCTAACTTTTTCTCTCCATCTACAAACACTTCAATAAATAGAAACCATAGAGATGAATCCCTCTGAGAAGGTGACTTTGGTCAATTAGGATGATTTCCTGGACTATGCATCAAGCCAGCATCAAGTATTACTTGGTACAGTTCTCCCCAGGAGCTGCTGAGTATTGCAACAGACCATTAAGAGAAAGGTAAGAGAGAAAGGTAGTTCTACCATCGAGTGTGGACTGAAGTGGCCCGATGCGACCCATCCGCCGCGTCCTCCACACGTGTCTCGCAGAGGGAACATATAATTGGGTGACCTGCAGAGGAAAAGAGAGACAGGATTAAAAAACAAACCATGAGTGCAGTTGGTCCAGGCTAAATGTAGCAACATTACAATGACTCAACAGGAATACCTCAAAGGCTTGATCTGTTGTTTTATGTTTCCTCCTGTAGTTTTTACAGATTAAAGAGGGGGGATAATGCTTTGCCATATTGTAAACATGGGCATGAAGTAGCAATGATGGATGTTTATATTAAACGTCTGCAAATTTTCAAATCTTAATGAGACTTTCTGAATTGATGATGTCATCTCATAAGGATCTTCCGATTGGTTTGTGACACCTTTAAACAAAAAAGGTCTGTACACAGCCCTGCCTTCAACAGGCCTCAAATGGGCTGGCCAGTCAAAGGAAAGGGGGTTTGTGGGGCAAAGAGCCTTAAAGAGACAGCAGCTAAAATGAATCTTTCAGACACAGGCTGAAATATTGTTTTGTTTTTTGTTTTTTAACACCAGTGTGAATTTTTTATTTATTTATTTTTTTTACTGTAAAAAATTTGAAGCTACTTCGGTGGTATCAAAAGGACAGAATAGAGACTTAAATAAAAGCACAATGGCCCCTCTTTAACTTTTCTTTTTTTTGAATTAACTAGATTGTTTTATTTTGCACCATATTTTTTGACCAATAAAGTTTCTTTTTTTAAAAATTGTGCTCTAAAGATGGCAAAACAATGGCTGTTATTCAATAAGTGTTACCCGCTTTAACCACTATAAACAATGCAAAATCATTGTTTATATAGTGGTTAGCAAGCTTTTTAATTGCAGATACTCAGAGCTCAAATTCTCTTGTATTTCTTTCCACACAAAGTGGAATATTACCTCAAACAAGAAGAAATCTAAAGTCCAAACAGTCATGAGTTGCCTACCTTATCTGCACGGATGTTGACCTCTGCAGAGAGCCAGTGACCTGCTGGACAGAAAGGTCGTCTGATGTCCCGAGCTTTCACCATTTTCACCAAGTTGGTAATGACCTGGGTAATTTATCAAACACACACAGACATAAACATACTTACAGGTGATACATCTCTTTTAATGTACATTACAGGCATTTTAGAGCAGAGAACAAAACACTTATATATCCTGTGTATACGCTGCTTCACGGGATGAGGTGCCTCCTCTTAGAGGGAGGAAAAAAAGCAATTTGAGAATTCAGCCATTAGTGAACCATTTATGGGGAGTATAAAAGAAAAACGACCTGTGCTGTCCCTCAATGTCCAGCCCCGTTAATTACGGACGAGGTCTGCTGACATCAGCCATCGGGCCGAGTATGCAAAGCTGCACGAGCGACCAAAGCCAGTGCTGGGTGTCTGAATTATGCAGCAGGAGTCTTATTATTAAAACTTCTCTCTGATATTCATTTTTGTGATACAGTCTTGATAAAGAAAAATGGTTTATTGAAGTCAATAAGGTGCAGTTACAGTTAAATATAAAGTTTTCCTCTAAGATTCGAATCTAAAGCCCAGTTTTTGGAGACTTCAGAGTGGCTTTGACTTGGCCTTGGCTTTGCAGTTGCTACGGCTAGTCCCCTTCAGAAATATAACCTCATGCATGTCATTGCATGAAGATTCGTTAAGGTAGCCGTTACGTCTGCCAATAACCGCTTAAGCCACTCCATTTCCATATAATACCCAGGCCAGAGTATTTCAATCGAAATCGTCGTCTCTAAAGCCCGTCATTTTCATAGAACGACGATCAATCTCAGCCGATCACTACGAGGCAACCCGAGTCGGCAATAATGGCAAGTGCAAAATGCTGTAAGAGGTGCGTGGCGATGGGTTTGGAGCAGGCCTACCCCCTGACTCTGGGAATGAATAAGCATTCCTTAATTAGCCCATCGGGTTAAGTGCAAGCCTTAATGGGCCTTTCCCAAACTCCGGCGTGACATCGTTCTCCAAACATGGCCAAGAAGAAAGTTCCATTAGCAATATTAATACAAGCTTAGTTGATCATTTTCATTCAATTAACTTCTTTCAATTAAATAGATAGCTGGACAATGGAGGTGATAAAAGATGGGGAGGGACGGCTGATGACACGAACCAAACATTAGCGTGTTAGGGGTCAGTGGCGTTAAACCGACTGTAAATCCCACCGTTCAATTTGGAAAATGCATTTCCCCTTCTCCCCACTTCTTTAATGGGTCGTTTTAGCTGACAAGAGGCCTTTGAGCTGATCTTTTATGAAAACACCCGACGTGCTCTTCACGTTTTTGCCACCTTTCACACAACTCCAGTGTTTCTTAATTAGTGTTTCCTGAGCTGAGAGAAAAGAAAAGAAAGGGAAGGGTGATGAGAAAAATAGCCGAGGAGAATTACTTTAATGCTGTTTGCTGCCTCATTCCCTCTCTGTAAATAAGCAATGGATGACCTCCATGGCAGCACTCCACCTTGTCTCTGCCTGCTCAGGCATACAAGCTTGATTTCCACTAGCACACAGGAGCAGAAGGACACTCTGCATCAGCGAACAGAGGTTATATGAGAATTTTATTATTACTTTCTGTTTAATTAAAGCAACTTTCCAGGATTTTTTCTGCTCCAAGAATGGTGTGTTTTAGTTTTCATGTTTTTGTCTACACAGGTCTAATGTTGTATTACCTCTGCCAAGGAGGTTATGTTTTTAGGAGAGTTTGTCTGTTTGTGAACAACATAACTCAAAAAGTAACAAACAGATCTTGATGAAATTTTCAGGAAATGTTTAAAATGGGATAGGGAACAAGTGATTAAATTCTGGAGGTGATCCCGATCACCGTCTGGATCCAAGATTCTTTTTAAAAGGTTCTTTATAATTGTAAGATAGGGCCGTTTTCACCACATGTGTATATAACTCCACAATAAATGGTCGGATTACTTTGCAAAACAATACAAGACAAGGTCACCATAATTTCTGACAGATGTAAAAGTACGATCCAGATCCTGGCAATATCATGGATACTAAGATCCAGAATATGAAACATGAACTGGGTCAAGGGATGGATACCTATCACATTGGAAACAATACGGTACTGATGCCCGGTACCTAGCAATCAGTACCGGTACTCAACAGTACTAATATTCGGTACCTTTTTTTGTTTATGTGGTAAAAAGTATCATTTTGTTTAATAATAAAGTATGCATTTTTTCAATTTAACATATTTATTCTTCATTATATAACCTCGCAATGCTGTTTTCATGTTCAGTATGAAAAATTGCCTACCCTTCCACTCCCTCACAGTCACAAAGATGCATTTAGGTACCTAAACATGGTACCTTTTGATTTTACGTGAATCGGTACCTGGTACTTTTGACAGAAATTCCGTCTGTGCCTATAAAAGTACCTGATTCTATACCCATCCCTAACTGGGTCATCATAATTTTCAACACTGTCAGGTAACAAATTATTGTACAAACCTGAAAGTAACACCCAATTGTAGCAGACAGTCTACTGAAAGGGAGTATAACATTAAAGTAGGACTAAGGTGTTGCGTGACAATCACAATATGCTTGGTGGAGGCCTGCGCTCTCTGAGTGCTTTTCTAGTGACTTTCTAGTAATTATTACAAACTCTTTTTTTACAGATTATCTTCAATTTAATATGTGTATGAGACACTTGTGTAAATATATCAAAGTTATGGCTATACCTTGGATGGTGCAAGTTTTTTGAGTTGTAAAGTTGCTTTGGTTTGGTGTTGACTTTTTTCATTTCCTTTGTAATTGAGAAAGTAGGACTTTTTAAATCCAGGTTTGATGCTAATAAATTCTAAAATGCTGCTTTTAATATCATACAAAGTGAAAAAATGCAATTTGGGACACTCTTGCCTAAAGTGTATTTACAAAGTTCATAAAGTCTGCAAACATCTTCAATATAAAAGTGAAAATGCTATGTGAAAATACCTCCTACTTTATTTCCCAAGCTCTGTTCAAAAACAGTAAGTAGATAGAAGACACTAAAGCAGAGAGAGAATCAGACATTTGAGATACTAGAGATACACTGATTTGATATAGGTATCTGGTTTCAGTCCAATACAGACTCAAAAAGCTGGATTGATATCTGTGGCAAAGGACTGATTCATCAGGCTCATCTATTTAACTCAAGCTTGACGTTTCCTCAACAACCATCTCTGTCTCATCCTCATCAAGATTGTAAAATTGATGGATCAGATCAATAAAGCCAATGCATCAGTATTGGTATCAGTATACGGACTTTGGTTTGTTTGGTGGGTGCATCCCAAGATGAAATATGACTTTTTATTTTAGTGTCGTCTGATTACTTGCCACGCTCTTAATCTCACCTTGAAGAGCTGAACCCAGCGTTTCTGCTCAGCCTGGATGCGCTGCTGAACCTCCGTGTTCGTCTTCACGCCCACGCTGCGGAAAGCGGCCATGTACTCCTCCCTGTGCTCTGTTTTAGTCTCCGGGTAGGCCAGCTTGATGATTCCCAGGCACGCGTCCCTCAGACAGCGGGACAGAGTCACCAGCTCTGAGAGCGTAAAGGGCATCATGGAGGACTGTGTCTGACCTGTTGGGAGCAGATTCAGTAACTTTAACAGATATTGATTTTTACATTTACATGGTGGCAAGATACTGCATGACCGCTGAAAACAGCAGGTAATGGAATATATATTATTCTGAGGAAGATTTGAGACTTTTGAGGTTAGCCATTGTTGTCTTAAGGCGGGTACACACTACAGGATAATTGGGATGATTTTGCCCCAATCTGCTCCTTTCAATCAAAGCCGGCAAAGGCCCCATTGTCCGATGTTTGAAAATGACACCATGTGTGATTTTCCTGTTGCGGGGTGTGTTAAGAGTAATTTTTTTCTGGTCAGAGCCACTTTAAAGACTTCTGTTTCAGAGAATGTAGATAATGAACATGTTTAACATTTGTGACTAAGAATCCTGTAAGGTGTGGGGCGCCAACAGGAGCCGAGCAAGTACAGCGTGTAATGTCAGAGCTAAGCCAATCAGATGTAAGCTGACTCAGGCCCTGTTTACACAACAACCTTTTATCCGAAAACGCAAAAATGCAATGGAAAAAATCCCATTTACATGGAAATGAAGAGGGACTGAAAACGCTGTAGTAAGCATACAATACCTGTAGGTGGCGCTATAACTGTCAAGAAGCCGCTTTTGGGAGATCTCTACTGAAGCAGAGTTGAGATGATCATTAAGCACAACATGGTAGTCCGCAACAACCGTAACAACAGTACTGTTGTATGGGCTCATTTCCACTGAAAACACCAGCTTACTGTTCACACAGCAACGGTGTCGGCAGCGTTTTGGAAAAATCCCACTCTGGAGGCTGTTTTCAAAAGTTTGCGTTTCAGGTCAGCTAAAACGCTGTTTCCTGGTAAACGCACGGCCAAAATGCAACAAAAGTTTTGTGTTTCACCATAAAACTGTTGTCGTGTAAACGGCCAGTCAGCTGACTGACCGAAGAAGAAGTAAGAAATATATCTGTGATACTTGTGATGGAATATTGAGCAAGAAGAAGCAGATGCTGTAGAATCGATAAGTGTGTAGTGTCCTCCTACGTACACACCACACCATAAGATCAGAAGGGAGAGATCTTATGAGATCTTATTTTTGTTATCGTCAAGTGTGTGCTCTCTAAACGTGTGAAGGTTTAAAGAATCCTGTAATGTGTGCCAGCCTTACTTTCTTAAAAACAGCTTATTTCAAAGCCTGAACATTACCATGCAATGCTTTCCAATAAAGGGCATGTAGCATGAAAATTTGAGGGTGCATAATGAGATTTAGATTTACCTTCCATCTCATGGCCAAAGAACTCGCTGTCATGCACTGAGATAAGGGAGTGGCTGAAGAGGGAGCTGAAGAGATAGAAGAGGGGAATGATGCGGTTGGAGTCCTCAAACGACATGGGAGACCCTCGAGAGATCAGCTGTAGCAGCGGCACCATTGAGCTGTGGGGAGGGAGGGAAGAAGCGAGAGTGTGAGGAAAAAAAACACACACAAACATAAACACAATATGACTGCACATGATCAGATCAGGATGAACTCACCCAGTGATCATCTTCGTTGTCATAGATGTTATAAGATGCCAGAGATGCCGCAGGAAACGTGCGTTGAAAGCTAAGCTGTACAAGAGTCTGCAGAGAAGAAAGGAGACGAGGTTGGATTCGGACATTGATTTTAATTTGTCTCTCAAAGACAAGATGATACAAGTTAAAGGACGATGACTCAATCAGAGCGAACACAGTAAAAGGACTTTGCGTCAATCTGTCTGCTATGCTGGGATTGTTAACACTGCCTTGTTAACCAGAGGACACAAGAAAAACACAGCAATCCGACATTTCCTTCATAGGATTTTCTTGGCCTTTTCTCTCTCCTTTTATACCTCGTGAGGGCTGAGAAGAGATTAAACGAGCCATTAAGCTTTATTTAGGCGAGGCACCTTCCATTAGTAAACTAGTTGCTGGCGATGGTACCCGGCTCCAGTCGTAAACAGCCCTCTGGCTTCCTGCTGGAGCCCCATTTAACTTAATGGCCAGGGGCGCAGGACAATGGAGGGCGGAGGAGGAGGGGAAGCCTGGTCCTCGCTGTGACCCCGTGGTGCCAGCATGCTTCCACACTCATAGTGGATTAACGCAGAGGAGGGCCTGCATACCGCGCTGAAGTCGCTGTGCTGTGGCACCGAGGTGTGAAGCAGCTCTTTGTTGAGGTGTGTGTCCTGAAATTGCACGGCTTTTCACGCAGAGGGTGAGTACAGGTGACAATAATGTGTTAAGTAAGCTGAAAGGTAAAATAAAGTGGCCCTGCATAGAATAGGCTCTTGTTTAAGAGTGACATTGCTGACACCTATAAGGATGCTTGCTTTTAATAGAGGAGCGTCTTGTATGCTTAGCGGAGACGAGGAGTAAAGGTCGGTGAAGAAAGAAAAGCTTTAAAAAAAAACAAAAAACAGGGAAATCCTCTAAATATTCTCAATGTCAACGCTCAAATTCTCATCAACGGAAAACCGCTCGGAAGTCCCAAAATGGAAATGAGAGTCAGGAGCGGGGTGTCAGACAGCCCTCAGTGTGGCTTGAAAAATGGTTTACCAAGCACCCGCACCATCTGTCAGGACTACAAGGCTCAGGAGAGAAGCAAGTCGTCGAGCGCCGGGCTCATAACAAGTGATGTGGGTGTTTGATTGAAATGGGAAACAAAGCACTAAATGCCAGCTGACACGCTGATTTACGGCCCGAGAGAACCCAAACCCCCATTTCAATCATGGAATGAACCGCTAATAAACAAAGTCAAGACATCAAAAGGGGTTACGTGTGCGTGCGTGAGTGTGTGTGTGTGAGAAGGAGCTTGATGAATAACGCCCGGATCATTTCATTTTGCGGTAATGAAAAAAATCTCTGTTCAGCAGAAAAAAAAAAGCAGCATCCACCGGGTTGAATTTGAAGCTGTAAAACCGAAACCGGCGTGTTTTGATTTTGCAGATTATGGTGTTGTGCATCGTTGTCCCATGAAAACACAAGAATCACAGCAATCACTGAAAAGTAAATAAGAGTGAAGCTCATCAGAGGCCGCCCTGTTAGCAACAGAGTGCTACATTTAGCAGAGTCAAACAATTAAAGTGAAATTACACCAAATATCCGATTCAAAACAATTAAAGGGAGATTACACCATACTCACTAGAGCAAACTGAAGATTAGCAAACGTATCAGACATCCATTTCCACTGTGAAGCTTTTGGATTCAACAAAAATCATTCCACGACACATTTTATATATTTATTAAAAGGCAGTGTGCCGGGTGCTCGGACAACTGGCCAGCCTCGCGCTTTTTTTAAGCCGTACCAGCAGTAAATCAAGGCAGGGATGCAATTTGCTCCCCTTAGCCTCTTGTAAAGCTATCCCGTCCACTCCTGCAGTGATTAATCTTTCTCAGTGAGCTAATTATTTTGTACAGATATCCAATAATGATGGAAGACGAGGGGGAGGATTTATGGTAAAAGCAAGGAGATGGAGGAAGCTGTAAAAAAATTAAGGTGGAGAAGGAAATCTTCTGTTTTAGAAGGGAAACTGCAGAATGACTTGTTGACCACACTGCTGCCTGAAAAGTGTGTTTTCATCCTTTTATGCTCATTTTTCTAAAAGTCGGGGCCTCCAACGTGATAATAAATCAGTATCAACAAGACATGCTTTTATATTCATAAAAGCTCAACATTTAAATCAACCGGCTCCACCATAATTAACTAGAACAGGCTGACCATCCACAGAACTCTGTTCAGATCACCTCCCGTCAGTCAAAGCACCATCACCCCCCTCGCGCACACACACACACACACACACACACACACACACACACACACACACACACACACACACACACACACACACACACACACACACACACACACACACACACACACACACACACACACACACACACACACACACACACACACACACCTCTGACATCCTGGCCCTAATGTAATCAACCTGAGAAGGGGTAATTGCCCTCATCCAGCGCTGACAGTTTCCCTGACATCCCCGCTTCCTTTGCCGGTTGTAAATGCCAGTGGGTGAGGATTGCTGATAACCGCCCGCCTCACTACGCCGTTATTTACATTATTGCTTACAACGCGGAAACACATAAAGACACAGTTTTCCCCTCAATCAGGCCGATGTGTAAACAAGCACTCTGGACGCAGTGATGCTCTCGACAAGACGAGTAAAATGTTATGATATGAAATAAAACTGAACTGCTCTGTTTTGAAGACGAAAACCCTCACTCAGTGTCGGTAATTACGGAGGGAGAAAAAACTTCAACCTCTGTTAAATTACAAGTTAATATCTAGCACATTTATGTTTTTCATACCTGACTTTTGGCACCATAAGGCGGTGCTGCACCATGAGCGTGTGACAGATGGATGCCATCATAGTAAAAACCTCCTCGCTGGCCGAGTCCCTCCACACCAGGTTGAGCAGCGCGTTGGTCTGATGCTTGGTGTCGAGCTTGTGGACACACTCCTCTGTGATCAGCTGGACGGAGATCCTGCTGTCGTCCTGAAGAGGGAAAATTTACAGGGTTTGCAGCACACGAGGAAAATGTGGAGTTTAGCTCATACTTCAGTACTTGAAGAAAACTGTTGAAATTATAGCATAACAAACGATCCCAGATGTGTTGATCTGTAATGCCTTTGTGTTTGAATAAGTGATCAAAACCATTTTTTTCTCTCAGGGATATTTTTGTTGATTTTTTTGACAAATGTACTCATAAAGAAAACGCACAGAATTAACTTCATTCTGAAACAACATTCATCAGTGAATGACCCAACAGTCCTAATGTCCAGTTGGGAGCTCCATGATGCATTTATCTCATAGATCAGTCCACAATCAAGTGCTGGAAGGCAAGATATCTACTATAATTAGGGCCACAATAACAAACAATACTTACAATAGTATTAAACAGTACAGGTGGGCAAAAAAAACAAAAATCAATATATTGGGACTTTTTGTTTGACAATATCAAAATCGGGATAATTCGTCAAAAATTGATTTTTCTTTTTTTTTTCATATTAAAATTCTTCATTTCAGTCTTTGTTTATAAACTGGATTGGAAAAAGGTTACCACTTTTCTCCAGTAAAGGGTGAAATGTTTCTCTCTGACTCACATCATGTGCATTTTATGGGAAAATATGGCTCTTGATGTAGTCTGTAGACATTATCATCATCATCATTTAATTTTTTCCCTTGGTCTAGTGTTAAAAAACAAAGTAAATATCGCAAAAGTCGTAAACATCTAAGCATCTCAATTCAAATCATAGTCGAATCACAAGAATAACATATCGTCCTGGCGTTATTAAACAGGCAAATGTACCTAAAGTTGAGAGACAGTGGTAGCCATGATGCTACTAAAGAGGAGTGAGACTGTTCAATTCTATGTCTGAAACTTATGAGGAAATAAATGATTCATGTAGCATTTTCCAACATTTTCATTAAACTGTAAAAAAAAAAAAATTTTAATAGAAAGGTTTCTTTCTCACCTGTTAAGTATTTAGACAATGCTTTGACAGTTTATAGTTTACACTAGCATGAAAAGAAGTTCCCTCTGTTGCACAAGGTAAGCAATTTAGCGTCTTAGTTCTTATGCAGAAATAATTGGCGAAACAAGCACTTTTGTGCTTCAGCTGAAACGTGTGCCAGTAGCTGGCTATAATTATGGACAGCGCAAGTGTGGTTGCCTGAGAGGACCTGTCTTTGCATCCACAAAGCTGCATCGTGGTTGAAATCTGATTTGCACAAAAATTGTTTGTGCTGCATTTAGAATTGAAAAAATCCCCAAACAAGCTTGTTTTTGAGTTTAGCATTATTAAATTGGAAGACTAATTTTTTTTTCTAGGTTTGTATTTACCCACATCTGATGCTGTGATGTTGATCAGCTGCAGGCTTGTAGCCAAACCTCTCTAAGATGCTCTTCATTTCTCTGCAAACAGTTTGCCTGACAAAGGTCTTGTACAGCTAAGTTATTAATAAAAAAAAACATTTTTGCAAGTTGAACGGTGTGTGGAATTTCTACAGATGTCATTCTTCTCACTCCTCTCCTATGCACTTGTGCCATAAATTAGATGTGTGCAGAGTCCTCCTTTCTCTTGACTAATCCATTTTTGAAATTTTGTGGCCTTCGAAGAAAGAAAAGCTCTGCTCAACGTTTTTTACATCATACTGAGTCTACCATTCATGTTTCAACAGTGCATGTATCCACTGTTTATATTGCAATCTCTAGGAGTCATGTTTTCTAGAAAATATACTGTATAGAACCAATTATTTTAGTTGTAGTTGCAGACTATTGCTGCCTCAGCACATGTTTTTTTTCATCTGAATCAAACTTCTGTGTATCGTACCTGCATTGGTGGCGGATGGATACCAGCGCTGTCTTCATCCTCTGAGTCACTGTTCACTTCAGGCCTGTTGCTGCTCTCTGACACAGGCAGCAATGGCAGCAGCGTCTGCAGAGCTCGAAGGTACAGCAGGAGACCCTCCTCTGATAGTGAGCCTGTAGAGACACAACAATCATCAAGTTAACGTGCACAACGTCATATCTTGGTCTCAGTTAATCTGAGAGTTGCTGCATCAGATCACTCCACTAACCTAAGCAGTTCTCTCCTGCAGAGAGGACAAAGTACAACACCCACGGCGCCTGGCTCTGTGGCGAAGACGAGGAGCAGATGGTGGCCTGGAGGGAGCTCAGGAAGGCCTCAAATGGGAACAGGAGACGGACGTCGGAAAGCGCCGGGATAAAGAAGTGAAAGATCTGCTCTGTGAACGGTGCCGAAATAAACTCCTCAGTGAAGGCTGCAAATACAAACTGCCTGAAAGACAAAAAAAGACGTGACACAAGTGAAAAACAATCCAAACAATTTAAGTTCGAACAGAAATTAGCTAAAGGTTTGGCTTGTTGTAACTTCACTTTGCTCATTCTGATCCAATATTGTGTCTCCAAACAGAGCTGCTTTGTGTGGTCCAGTCACACACATCTGGTGGGCCGAGTGAGATAATTAGCTGTTGGAGTCAGTGTGTACACAAGTTTCTCTCACTCCCGCCTTGCTTTTCTTCAAAGAAGAAAAGGAGTTCCCCGTCGTTTGTTATCAAGAATGTCTGAAACTGAAGGCAAACAGGCTGATTTGCTGCACTCCAGCGAGCAAGTCCCAGGGTCTTTTATGGCTCGTTGTAAATTGGTGTTCAAAGCAATTACTGCTTTGCCATCGACTACAGGGGACAAAAACCTGCTGTAGTTTGTCTGATCAGTGCAAGAATACAAAGAAGAGCTTATTTTTCTTACTCCTAATCCTAAATTTGAATTGTTAGAATTATATCTTTAATGATATGACTTATTTTTGCATCCAGAAATCTCCTGTCTTCAGTTATTTAGGTTTTACTCGTTGTGTCCGTCTCATGCTGTACCTTGCGCCCGTTGTGCAGGAGGAGTAGGTAAAGTGCAGAGGTTTGAGAATGTGCTCCAACAGTGTGCTTGCTAGAGGGACAGAGGGAGCATCGCTGTAGTCCAGACTGGAAGGAAGTCTGTGATTCACTAAAATATATAGCGACCTGTAGTATCCTAAAGGAAAGACACATTGAGAGGTTAAGATTCTTAATACATCATTACTCACACTTCCAATTGTGTGACAAACAAGCTTTAAAAAGGTTGTGACTGCTGTGATCTTACCTTTCTGTACCATATAGTGCAAAATCTGCTCGAGTATTGAAGCTACATAGTTAGTATCTGGATTAATGGGAAGATAAGTCTTCTCTGAAGAAAAGATTTCTAGCATCCGCATGGGGACGGCCACATTTAAACCATCATCTTTGCAGTTCTGCAGCAGTCTGTTAGGACAAAATTAGAGACTTTAATCAGATGATTATAACAGATATAAAAATGATTCTGCTGTTATTTTTTAAGTACTATACCTGCAGCAGAAGCCTAAGATCCTCTTGATCTGAAACATACATGTATCTCTCTTTTGGCCCACAAGCAGCTTCACAAACTGGCTGTTGAGTTTCACCAGGTTCTGGCACAACCATATCTTTACAAACAGACAACACAGAGACACAACATAATAACTATATAGCAAAGACAGAAGGAAAACAATAGCAAACATCAAAGATATGTATATTATTCCTACCAATCTATGTGCATCCACACTCTGTCTGTAGAAAAATATGAGCCGTCTTGATAGAAGGCTGAGACCAGGACCATCCAAAGAATGCTGTGCTCCCCCTGACAGAGTTTGGCTGACACACTCGTCGAATCTGGCTCTCTGGATGGCATACTGGAAGAAAGAGGTCAAAGGTCACATATCCAAAACACTTCTCATCTACAGTTTCGTGTATTTAAAGAAGCTGTTCAGCATCAAGAAGTGCAAAATCTTCATGATAATGAAACATGTCAAAGTCTATCTGCATTTTTTTTAATCCAACAATAATGTCACTCATACTTTACATGGTTTGCTGTCTAGGTCAAAAGACGACTATGTGACAACTAAAATGCCCCCATCTTTGAAATTGGCCATTGACAGCAAAACAAACAAAAAATAGAATACAAAAGCAACAGATGAAGTTATTCTCCAACAGACTTGTTCTGATTTTCCCTTTAACACCTTTATTACAAAAAAGAATGTTTTGTGCACTCAAACAGGTCCGAATCAGATTTCTGCTAAGGGTAAATCTCATTCCTTGATTTATTTCATTTATTCTAAAAGTTACTGTTTGCACTCATCAACAACAAGCTTAATATGCAGCTTACACTTCTGATGCCAATATTTTCAAGGTAAATCCATGAAATATGAATCAAAAAGTGTACCTGTCGTTTCAAGTCCAGGTAGCCACGAATATAGGACTGGATGATAATGGCGTTCTTCAGTCGCTTTCTTTCATCCTGAGCCAGAAACGGGAGAGTTTATTGTCATCACATAAGAAATATCAACAGTTTCATCACACGGTTTAGAGACGTGCAAGTCCTTAGATACTTGCTTGTAAATAAAGAAAACAGTACCTCTCTTTTTCGTCTTTCTTCTTGAGTGCGGTGCAGCAAAGAGGCTTTCTCCTCCTAACAGACACACATGACAGTTACACACAGTTTTCTTTGTCAGTACAATTTCAGGTCATTAAACTCATACCATCATTTTGTTTCTGTGGCTATGGAAAGTGTCACCATCTGCAGTAATTCCCTCTTACCTTTTTACTTGCTCCTCCAAGTGAAACCTTGGGTCTTGTCTTGAAATCTCCCTCAAAGCTAAACATTATTAGATCTTTCCCATGGACTGATTCAGAAGATGTCACAGGTTTCTGGGAGAGAAAACGAAAGGGAGAGCATTTCTAAGTCGTGATCTGATGCCTCATGATGGATCAAATGTTGACACGAGTGACGAAATGAAACTAAAATAACAAGAGTACTCGTGACTTGGCTCTAACGTACTAACCAGTAGCTAGATATCCTTTACCGTAAGACGCTTACAGGCTATTACACCAAATAAAACAATTATGAACGACTTCCAAACGGCGTGACAGGAGGTGAACTTCAGCTAAATATCCGGCTGCCAGCTTCTGTTTGGCTTTAACAATAGTTAGCTAACCGGTTACCTTCTGCTAGCTAATGACTCAGCAGCTGTCAGGCTGTAAACAATGCTGTTCACGTTTCATTCCATCTAAGGAGAAACACACACATGAAATAACCATAAACTCTTCTATGACATGTTGAAGTACTGATTTATGTGTAGGACTGATATGATTTCGTTGACGTTAGCACTGCAGCTGGCTAGCAGAGCAGCTAACCTCTTAGATAGGCTAACTTCACGGGGGTTGGTTGTCTTTCTAAACGGATGTCACTTTTCTAACTGCTCACATTACAGGACGCTTATCCGAGAATTAGAATGGTTTACCTTTGACGTTTGAATAAAGGAGTGAAAAGACACAATAACTCGTGGAAGGCAGTTAAGGTTAATCCAAACGTCAAGTCCTCTTTTCCTTCTCTTTCTAGAAATCAACACAACACAGGGAACAGCAAACTTAACTGCATCCGGTTTCTGGGACATCTGACAGCTGATTGGATAGATTTGTTGTCGATCTTTTCAGGGAGGCTTAAAACCCGCCCTTCAACCAGATCTGTGAAGAAGGTTCTGTGACGTGTGTGTGCATGCTGTTTACATCTGCTGTACATACATAACAGAAAACACAGGAACTCTATCATCACGTCTTAGTTGACTTCACTATATTTGTGTACAGTATGCATTGACATTAATGCTAACAAGAGAAATATAAAAATAATGATAACATTTCTAACAATACAAGATATCATAATGCTCAGAATGGATCTCCCTTGAGTTGTAATATGCACAATAAAAAAACAACTAATTGAATATATAAATAAATAATGAACTATTTCTCCAACTTTGGGCTTTTCAAGTCAGTTTATCACCTAATCCTTACAAAATAAATTCCCCCACCCCTTCTCTGAGGATCTTAACACCACTCAACTATAGGTATTTAGTTTAACTTATAAAGCCACCATTCACGTACTATAATGCATTCAGAATCCTTTTCTCTGTTTTAACAATTTTGAAGAGCAAAATATTCAAAGCCTGCTTAAAATAGTGTCGAAAAGCTCACACATATCTAAAAACAATCTAGATTTAATCTGTTTAATTGATTTATTAACAGATTCTTATGGAGGCCTTAAAGTGCCCAAGATGGAAAAGGGATCTTTTGTTCTAAATGCCTGCTTAACTCTTTAGTGGGAAATTATTGAAATGATTTGAAATTCTAAATTTGAACCTCAGACTGCTATTGGAGGTCATAACATGACTTAATTGGTGTTTTTCTTCTCTTCATTTTTTATTATTATTATTGTGTGCAGAAAAATAACAAAAACTGTTCCTTCTATAAATCCAGTCATTCACACACAAAACAACAGCCACCTGATACAAAAAGAAGGAGAGTAAGATAAAGAGTTTTAAAATCAAACGTGATGTTAAAGCTCCAATGTGACTAACTGTTAATTTTATCTTATATAGTAAAGAAATCTGAGTATTTGTGGATAGGTTTATCTTCCTGGTGTACCCCAGGGCTTACAACTAGTGCACAGTGGCTTCTATGGCTCACACACAGGTAAATTAAATAGTACCTTTTCGTGATAAAATACAGAAATTGTGCAAGGTTGAGCTTCTGACTGTACTGCACATACCTGTAAAAGGCTTGTTAGAGCTCGAAATGTAACAGCAACCAAAAATGTAATACAAAAATGTAATAACTGATCAGTAATGTAACAAAAGTGCTGAGCCCAAATGTAGAAAAAAAGATGTCATAAAATCCAAAATGTAAAAACTGACCCAAAATGTAACAAGTTATTACTTTTGGGGTCAGTTATAACATTTTGAGTTCTATAACATGGGGCTGTTTGACTTCATATGTCACAATTATGTTGTAAAGCTGTAGCTGCACCTCTTCTGTTGAACTCTTTCTTTCTTTCTTTCTTTCTTTCTTTCTTTCTTTCTTTCTTTCTTTCTTTCTTTCTTTAAATAATGGGAGTACCCTGGTTTTTAATGATTTCTTTGATCCTCTTTGTATTTTCTATTTGCTGTGCATATAAAATGTATGTGTACAAAATGTAAAAATGAAATTTAAAATCATGATCAGGTAACTGTGCTAAATCAGTTTACAATACATTTTAAGTATGATAGATTATTACCTACAGTTCTGTGTTTAAATAACCAGTCACCCTTGGACCTCAGACAAAGTGATTCTTCGTCTGATAGGGAAACGACTATCTTCCTAATGTTTTTGCTTTTTTTTTTTTTTTTTTTTTTTTTTTTTTTACATGACTGAGTAATTGTATGCTTTTTCCAAAAAATAATTTAACATTAGTCCAGTATTTATTTTTATAAAATCTAAAATAGTGTAGGCTAATAAAGGGGACAAATCAGTCTAGTGGCATTTGATGGCATTCCTAATGACTTCGGTCGTGACAATTTGAATCCATGGATGTTCAAAGAAATGCAACCCTACACATGTTAAAAAATGTAAAGGCAAATACATTATATTCTTAAGAGAATATCGGTTTGTTATATTTTGGTTTGGCTTTTATATTTTCGAGAGATTATTTACTTATATTTTGTATTTGCAAATGATTATGATCACAAATAGCAATATTGTTCGTTTGTATTTATTTTTTTCTATGATTTATTTTCTTATTATTTTACAATATAATCTGTCTAGACAGTCAGGTAAGAGCAGAGCACGGTCGCCACTCATCAACAAATTGGTGACCTATAGGCCTATCATCATCAGACGTTTGATTGGCTAAACATATATGGGCTTTCAACGCACGTGCACGAGGATAAGACTAATGTTTCTATCGATACAGTCTGTCTGGGTCTATAGACTGATACTGTACTGTGAAGGTCACGCAGGTTTTACTCTCCGTTCTCTATCCTATCGATAACACGCCTGAGACAGATTTACCAGTTGTATGGGCTTTGAGATTCAAATGTTTTATCAAATGTTTTTTTTCCTTGATTACATCGGTTTTATTTATTTATTTATTTGTGTTTCAAAAAAATCTACAGACCTTAGAGGCAAATGGTTTTTTTGTGTGTGTGGTAATTTAGCAGTTATTAGGTGTGATATGAGAAAAATAATGTAGTTTTCAAACTACTTTAACACTTCTGACGGTCACTCCTTGTGCCAGTTCAAAGACACCTATTTATTGGATTTAAAGAGACAGTACAGGGCCCTGCAACCCTGCCTTTCCATCACGAACACATTTACCGAACGTAATTAATAAATAAGCTATCCCGATTTGTCACCATGATTTGTACTTTAGTTAATTGTGAAAGTAATTACAAATGAACAGCTTTCAGGGAAATACCAGGGTTTTTAGGGTCCGGTTCCATCTTGGGTTCCATATTAATTTTCTCTCCCCTGGATGTGATGAAGAGGAGCGATAAATCTGGATGATCGGTGAAGGCCAATACTAAATGGCTCCATATTTCACCGCTGCTTTAATAGAAATATTCATGTGGGGCCCTTAATGAAATTAAACCAGGGGCGAGGAAAGAGTCTGGCTGATGTAGGTTGGTGATAATCGGGCAGGAAGGAAGGAAGAAACTAGGGGCTAATTGCTGAGAGGATTGCAAAAAGGATTTGTTTGGGGTTCCAAGAGAAAATGATGATTTCGACCTTCAAAAACATTTTTTTTCCACTGCCAAACACATCGAAAAAAAAATTTCACGTTTGGTTGGCTAACATGTATGGTTGATATTGGGTTCAAAATTAAAAAAGAATTTCAGAAGTGGAGATTGGGAGACCTTTTCCACAATTGAATCATCGTAATCAATTCACAATGAAAAACATCTACAACTGTCTGTCCTGTCTTTCTTTTTCCCCCACGTCTCCGTGCAGGCCCGTGAACGTCCCACCCACATCAATCTCCCAGTTATCATCCTGTAATTGGTCATGATCATCAGGGTCCACAATTAAACGGCGATCCGTTACCTGGGAACTATCCGGTGACTTGTTGATTTCCCCCGAGCAAATAAACGTCCCCTGAGCGTGCTCAGCTGATGAATTGACAAAAACTAATCAGCTTTATTGGTAGACAGGTTAAGGGCAACTGGGTGTCAATAATTCTCATTTTGACCTCCTCTTCCATTAACTTTAAGTGGCTTATTAGACCGAAGTCACCCAGAGCCACGGGCCTATTAGCTCAATCTCTCCTCAGCACACTTTCGGCCTTTCAATTACCCCATTTCTGCTGCTCGCTGCGCACGAATTGGGCCTAAATGTGACCCATTTTGACAGCTATGTGAAGCTTTTCTTGGAATCCAAAAATCAAATTGCTTGTCTCCTCGAATTTTTCTGCTCTTGTGAGAAAAAAAATCCAAACATATTTTCAGCCCTACAGTTCTACCAAACAATGTTTTTTTTTCCGAGAGAGAAATATTCTATAATTTGTAAAAATTCGAAGAAACTTGCCGAGATAAAACTCGTGTTGGTGATAGCAAAACAGCAGAAACACTGAGAGTGTAAACGTAATCAGTTTGGGTGATATATGTCCATTTTAACAGGTCAGTGCGCGTCTGTCACCCTCAGCTCTGCTGAGCGACAGAAGGAGGGCTTTTACTGAAATTTCCCTGTTGGCCTCTCAGGGTGCTCCGGCTCAAGATGTTCACTTCAGAGCGTCATTTTAGTATTTTATTTACTTGCAAAAACGACGCCCTTGGTGCGACTGCTATCTAATTCAGACAAGTTAAGATGACCTGACACATCACCTTACATTTAAGGATTGAAAATTCGGGTTTATATCAGTTAATAAACACATCCAGGCAGCAAGAAATGTTGAATATTTCCTTATTCATTTTGACTTCCACAAGGATTTCAAGAAATTAAAAAAAAATCTTATTCATTGTACCTTTCAGAGTAATTTTTTAAATCCGATAATATGAATATAAAAGGTAAAAGAATCCCTTCTCTTCAAGGTGACCTTGATTGTGTTGGTGATGCATACGCAAGTGCGCAAAATTACGCAGCACGAGGAGCACACCTACTTCCATAATCATAAACGAATGAAGTCAGCGTTAGTCACCTCTGAAACCTTTCCCCCACACACCAACTGGAAATTAATTAGGCGCACGTTCAGGCAGATGAATACGTTCATATTTGTTGAATTTGAAATAGGGGTTTCTATCGAAAAAAATTACGCTCTGAAAAGTATTTTTATAAAAGTAATAATAAAGAGCATACATACTGCTGGACCCTGATGAGAGTTGAAAGGCGTTGTTGGCTCTGTCGCGTGGGCCCGCCCCCTTCCAGCCGGCTGCACCAATCGCCGTCATCTGTCAGGGATTAAGTGTCACACTCAGCTCTTCTCTCACACTCCAGAGTGCTTCAGAACTTCCGAGAGGTAGAAAAAACTGCGCTGACTTCTCCTTTCTTTACAGCAACAGAGGCGACAAGAACGCGCGCACCGGGTGGCCCAAATGGAGAAGTCCAAAAACTTTCGCATTGACGCGCTGTTAGCTGTCGATACCCCCAAAGTGCAGACCTCTCCGCTCGCGCTGGTCACTTCACTGTCCTCCTCCTCCTCTTCCTCCATCCCATCGTCTGGAAGCATGGCAGCAGAGCTGAGCACCAGCGCGGAGTCTTTACGCACAGAGACCCCCTCTCCTCCGAGGATTTCCACCTGCGGTTTGATTCCCAAACCGGGGTTCCTGAACAGTCCACACAGCATGGTTGGATTACACCCGCAGAGCACTGCAGGGATCCCGGCACAAGCTCTCTATGGACACCCCATGTACACCTACTCTGCTGCTGCACTCACAGGCCAACACCCTGCACTGTCCTACTCCTACCCACACGGCTCCCATCACCACCACAGCAGCGATCCAATCAAACTGACAGCCAGCACCTTCCAGCTGGACCACTGGCTGCGGGTCTCCACGGCTGGGATGATGCTGCCCAAAATGTCCGACTTTAACTGTAAGAAGCTGTTTCATTACGGAGTGTTCTGACATTTTATTTTCAAATTATCAAAATAATAGTAAAATATTACATAGCCGTTTTGTTCATAGCTTCAGAAACTGATCTAAAAGTGCTTTATGTGCGAGACTGCTAATAATTATTATTTAGTAATGCTTGTGTAAAATGATAATGCAATGATGCAGCTTTTTCAGGCTGCCTCACGTTTCGATTCAGAGGCGTAAAATTCTTAGTTTTTTAAAGAAATGGTCAGATTTATGCATATTCTTCTGAGTCCTAAGCATTTCTGAATAAAGAGGCTGTCACACAGTGATGGTTTTTCTGAGAGGAACTAAAATGGACAGATAATGGACAGTGGGAAAGTAGCGGAGGAGTGTGAAACCCACAGTCGACATGCTATTTGCTCACCAGATACTGCCTTCTTGTTTCTGCTCGTTTTAACAGATTTGTTCAAAATGGAGAGGCAAATAGTTACTCCGTGGAAATATTCATAAGTGGATGACCTTGATGCTTAAACTGAGAGCTTAGAAAATGTGTGCTGATTTTGAGAAGTTGGTTTTGGTTGATCTGTTATTTTTTCTTCAGAATAAGTGTTGCAAAAGGTATAAAAATATATTTAATGATTTATTTTATTTTTGCAGCTCAGGCGCAGTCCAACTTGCTTGGCAAGTGCAGACGACCAAGAACTGCATTCACGAGTCAGCAGCTGCTGGAGCTGGAGCATCAGTTCAAACTGAATAAGTACCTGTCACGACCCAAGCGCTTTGAAGTGGCCACGTCCCTCATGCTCACAGAAACCCAGGTAATAAATCAGAGCTCCTCTGTCTAAAAAAAATAAATACTGTTCTAATGAAGCAAACGAATTATTTTATTTTATTTTAATTTTTTTTTTTTTTGGATAAAAAAATATTCTGCCTGCTTCAGATATTTTCAAATCCTACTCCATAGGTTTCAATCCTCATTTAAACAACCTTATTGGCCCACCAATTGGCTATGAGAAAGTACCACATCTATTTTTTCTTTAACTGAAGAAATATTTTTGAAAAATATAAAAGTTACATTTAAAACTGCAATTTTAGGTTGATTTACAGTTGAGGTTAATTGCAAACTGAGGAGGTCAATATCAGGTGGTCTTGCAACCTTTACGCAACGATTACGCACATTTACGCACAGCTTCCCTCTGTCTTTGTACCTTCAAATGAAATAAACTAAGTTGCATTTCTCTTCGTAGGTTAAAATCTGGTTCCAGAACAGACGCATGAAGTGGAAGAGGAGTAAGAAGGCCAAAGAGCAGGCGGCCCAGGAGGCCGAGAAGAAGGGCAGCAAGAGCGGCCAGGAGAAATCTGACGGACACGAACAGTCGGACTATAACAGCAAGACAGACTCCAAAAACGGCAGAATAAGAGACTTCAGAGACAGTGACGATGATGAGGGCGATAATTTCTTGTATAATTCATCAGACTGCTCCTCGGACGACGAGAGGAATCACACCAGTGACATCAGTCCGCAGCCCTAATGATGAAGATGAAGATAAAGATGAAGGAGATCTTCATTTATATTAATGACTGTTGGTGGGATTCGCTATAAAAATGCAGTTGCATGTAATCCAACCTCAAATCATTATTATTATTTTTGTCATACAGAATAAAATTAAAGGTCAAAACAAAGCTATTCCAGTTAGAACAAGCAATAATCCAGAAGATTTAATTCATATCTCAGCTCTCGGCTTCAGATAAACTGTGAAACACTGCATGGTTTATAAAAACACTGTACACTAACTGAGCAATAGACGATCTTTACCTGCTATTACATTTAATTTGCAAGCATTAATATTCGATGTTATTCTACAGCCCATACAGAAGTAAACAGTCATATATTTCCTATCATTTTGGCCTTTTTTGTTCCTTATGGTGTACCGTTTAAATTGAAATTATGCTGGAAAAGTACTGTTTATTTTTCTATACTGTATTTATAAAAATGGTAATACCAATGCATGCTAAATTATTCTTTAGCGTCTCTCTTGGTGAAAACACTGTAAAATAAAACATTTTTTATGAAACGGTTTCGGTATTTCTGCGCCTCTCCTTAAAAAAAGTAGTCCCTTTTGATTTATGGTTGACTCGCTGTGTGCTGCCGCGCGGATGTGCACAGAGGCTGGTGTTTTTCTCCTTGCTCTGACAGCTCGGGTCATGGGAATTACTGTTAATAGCGCTGTCGGATCCGTGCAAACGTGCAGTGAGAGCAAACAGCAAGTAGGCAGGCAGACGGAGGAAACATTTCACACCACACTAGCAATGGGCTCGCATTAATAAAGGCTTTAAGCGGAGCGTTGAGCGACAAGTTGGCTGCTGGAGCACTATTTCCAGGGCTGGAATCATTTTAGGGTCAATTACGTGGAAAGAAAATGCATTACATATTTTCATAGCTGATTTTCGGGAATGGAATGATCCGTTACTGGCCTCGTATAGAATATATGCACTTTTATTTTGTGCTTTTTTCATCATTAAACAAACTTATGAGTCTTGCTCATAACAAACCACAAAAATGTATGGAGAGCTTAATTTTCTAAAAAAAAAAAAAAAACAACTTCCTGCTTTAAAAATAACATCCACAATTCACATTTAAAGCTCCACAATTTAATTTTCTATCTCTTTATGATTTAATTTAGAGCCAGTTACACAACTCACATGTAGGCTTGTTCACATTTTGCATCAGCTTCTAACAGAAAGCACAGAGCCTTAAAACCATCTCACTTGTAATCAGCATCAAACTACAGCCGCAGTTGAGTGAAAATGTCCCATTTGTAGCAGGATTACTGAGGGATCTGCTGCTTATCTTCATCTGTTTGCTTTAGCTTCCAGCAGACTAAAATCAAAGTTCAACCGAGGGTCAAGCTCGACCTGAGAACACCAGGTGAAGCTGGCATTAAGTCTGAGCTTCATGGCTGCAGACAATAGGCAGTGTATGGGCCTCACAGTGAGCCCATTGATCCCACTATCTCCACCTTTGAAGTGACAACTTCCACAGCTACGCTTCTTGCAGTCTGCATGAAAACATCACAGCTACTGAAGTGTTTCCCGGTGTCAGAGATCTGCATCTTAGATTTGGCTTTGCAGTGTTAAAAAGATTCCTCTGGTTGACCCTCAGTGGCCTGTTCCTGACCTCTGACTCGTTCTCTGATTGATACACACCGCACAAAGCTAATTAATAAGAGCATGTATCAAATGTAACAGAACGACTCTGCTATGCTAACCACGCGGGCAGAGACGGGTGTCAGCGAGCAAACAGAGGAGGCTAGACTCAGGGCCCGGGGTCACTTCATCAGAGAGTGCAAACACTGAATGAACTGTGCTGCTGTCCTCCTGTGTAACAGCTACAGGAGGGGCTGACACACAAACAGTCACTAATTGATCATTCTCAGGCAGAAAAAGACTTTTTTCTCTGCGCTTTTGTGAATGTAGGAGTGCAAATAGACTCAATTCGGCCCAAAACAATAGTGCCAGGTGTCTCAACTCTGCAATATTGTCTCCTATTACACACTGTCTATATAGGGTCAATCTCTTAAATACATATAATTTGTAAGGGGACAAAGAGAAATGAGATTTCTTGGAGGTTGAAATAGTTTTAAGAAACTGTAAACAGAAATACAAGCACCATCATGAGCAGTGCATTTGAGTGGTGAAAAATGTATATTTGTAGTAATACTTACAAATTGTCATTATGTAATTAGATGTCATTGCATTTTTGTGTCCCTAAATGCAGCGGCCTCTTACAAATTAAAATATTTCTGTCAGCTATGTACAAGAAATTGTACATGTATTTTATTCAAAAAAATATACAAATATTCTGTTTGGTCTGCTGAAAGAAAATCGTATGATACAAGGTTTGCTGAGTGTCCGTTCTTGTGTGTAAGTCTGTGTCCATGTGTGTTTTACAGTTTGAGCTTGGCCTCCTTGGCCTCCATGGCTCCAGAGGCGACCTGTGCGCGCTCTGTCAGCAGCGATGCTTGCTCAGCTGGTCCCTGTGTCTGAGCGTTCTTCAGCAGAAAGTGGCTGATGAAAAGCTTCAAGCCCTCTCGCAGCATTCCAAGCTTGGGAATTCCTGAGATCCTGGTGGATGGGAAACAATGAGGGACATTGATTTCAGATGTTCACCATGTGCAAGGAACGAAGATGTGGGTTAATGGGGTTTAACCTCGCCAAAGAGGTAAAATAGAATTTCAAAAGCTGGATGTGTGACTCCGTTAACAGGGCTTCTGAGTGGGTCTCAATTTAAAAAGTTCTGCAAAGATTCAAGGATTAATCAACATCAAGGAATGCACTAATAAATATAGACTAGGTGGAAATTTTTTCCTTATTAGCTGCACCACCACCCTATTTAGCTTTGACAATATAGTCAATTTTGTGTTTTTTAAAAAAATTCACGAGTGGAAAACCTTGCAGCAGATAAAAAATTTTGAGAGGTGCACTTGGTGGAAACCATCTGGCAGCAAAACGTAGAACAGTTGTTTTTCTTGGTGAGAGGAAAACCTTGGGATGCATTACTTCCTGTAACATAAACACTGACCTTTTAAGGTCTTTTTAACACAGATGTAAAGAATTGTCTGAAACTGAAGCAAGTCTGCAAACCCTACGGTACAATTTGAAATCTGTGAGTATGAAAAATGTTTAACTATATTCAGGTTTAATTTTTTGTTCTTGTATCCGTATTTATGGTGTATAATGCCACATTATGCAATAATGCCCCAATATGTAATAATGTAATAAATTTTCACTTTATTATGTAATGACGCCGCATTTTATTTTGTAATAAAATTTTTGAACGCAATATGTAATAAACGTTGCTGCATTATGTAACAAGTTCTTACTTTTTACATGCTTATTATTACATAATACAGAAAAGTTTGTTACATATTGCGTTCAAGAAATTTTTACAAAATGCAGTTTTAATACATAAAAGAGTAAAAATGTATTACATTATTACATAATGTGGCGTTACACTGTGGTCTCCATGTTTTTT
Organism: Halichoeres trimaculatus; assembly: GCF_033239565.1. NCBI lineage: Eukaryota > Metazoa > Chordata > Actinopteri > Labriformes > Labridae > Halichoeres > Halichoeres trimaculatus. The sequence goes on from NW_027437196.1 coordinate 11,007,470, forward strand.
GGAGTCCTGGATCTCATTGCACACTTTGATCCAGTTTTATATAGAAATTATTTATTATTTGATGTTGTATCTTAAACCCCAAAAATTTGTTCTTCTGTTTTTAATTCCTGTCAGCCTAACCATATGACATTTGCTTTATATATTTTATGAAGCAATGTTCCATGCATTTCCTCCATAGACGTGGTCTCTGCAGCTTCACCCGTCTGCTCCTGAAACAGTGAAATGAGGTGGATGCAGCCACATAGGAGATGACGTGGGCTTTGAGATTCCATTCTAACAGCTACAGGGTGCCTGTCAGTCATGTGAGCTGAGCTGTGTCTCTGAGTGGATAATCAAGCGATCTTAATATCTTCTTAACGGCTGAGCTACAAAAGAAATGTATCCTCCGTACAGTGTGTGCCAATAGTGAAATTAGGATTTCAGACTCAAGCTGTTTTTTTAACCTGGCTGTAAATATGCTTTTTAATGCTGCCTGAAGCAGATCCTCAATGAACAACATCTATTAGCACTTCTACATAGGCGTCACTTTTCTGAACCCGATATTACCCCTTGATTTCTCCCCGTCAAATAAACAAGTAAACAAAATCAATATACTATAGTCCCATTTTCCAGATTAAAGTTTTCAGTCTGAGAGACATCATCAACGTTTTTCTCCACCTTATTTTGTAACATGTCAACGAGGTTTGTTAGCTAGCAGGATGGCAAAATTTTCCTCTAATTTTTTTCAAGCCAGCAAATAACTTTTCTGATTATCCAAATGCCTACGTATAGGCAAATGCTGGCATGTCTTGTACAACCATATTTGCATGCTCATGGTAGCAACCAGCTTACATCAAAGCCGGACCAAATAACAGCCTCACAGAGCAGCTAGTTTTGCTCTTGTCTTATCTTTTTATGCATAAATTTCCAGTTTCAAATCAAACAACATGGCACAATGAAGCTCACCTTCCAAATATACTAACAAGATCCTCAGGCTCAGTTTCTTTTAGCAGCTTGGTGAGCACCTGGCGTAAGAAGCGCACAGTGGGTTTGTCAAGCTCCCCAAACTCTATAACCTACACAGAAGAAAACAATCAGTTTACAGCTTTTAACTACAGACTGAACACAAAAAATAGTTTCATCATGTCTCTTACTTTGAGTATGGAGAGTGAGAGGCACTTCCTCTGAAGGAAGCGGGTCACCAACTGGACCAAGTTGTTAAAGCTGCTGCTGGGAAGGTTCGACAGTTCCCTGAACTTGTCCCATAGACTGAACTGGAACGTCATCTTAAAGGAAAAAAGGACACCACATTAACAAACACAAAAGGCTACAGACAACTAAAAGCAGGTAATCTTCTCCTCTGAATGCAGTTTACATGTGAAGAGCACACATTCCCACCAGCTCTGCTCTGAGATCTCCCACGAGGACAATGGTCGTCAGTTTGTGATACAGATCAACAAGACGGCAGAGTAGGAAGTGTGTACTCGCCCTGATTGTTTGTAGTCACAGTTTGAGGAGAATGATATGAGAGGTGAGAGGTGTGAGAGGCTCCCACACTGTGGAGGTGAACTACAGGACACTCACTGCAGGTCACACACAGTTTAAGAGACTGGGTGGTCACACACACACAGGAGGCCATTTAATCAGGTACATCGCTCCTACTTCATCAAAAAATCTACATGGAATTAAACGTGAAAACCATGATTTATAAATAGATTTTGCTGATACAGAAATGCAATTATGGCTTTAAAATAATTATTTCTTGTTTTAATCAGAATCAGAATCGTCTTCTTTCGCTAAGTATCTTCCAAAGAATACAAGGAATTTTACTCTGTCTTTTTAAACTGTACTCACTCTGTTAAAACATAAACTAGAAAAGCACTCAGAGAGCGCAGACCTCCGCCAAGCATATTGTGATTGTCAGGCAAAACTTTAGTCCTACTTTAATGTTATACTCCCTTTCAGCAGATTGTCTGCTACAATTTGGTGTTAGTTGAAGGTTTGTACGATAATTTGTTACCCGAAAGTGTTGAAAATTATGATGACACAGTACATATTTCATATTCCAAATCTTAGAAACCAGAATATTGCCAGGATCTGGATCGTACTTTTACATCTGTCAGAAATCATCTTTACCTTGTCTTGTATTGTTTTGCAAAGCAATCTGACCATTTATTGTAGAGTTATATACACAGCTAGTGAAAATGGTCCTATCTCACAGTGATAAAGAATCCTCTAAAAAAATCCTGGATCCAGACAGTGATCTATCCCATTTTGAACATTTCCTAAAAATTTCATCAAGATGTGTTTGTTACTTTTTGAGTTATGCTGTTCACAGACAAACTCTCCCAAAAACATAACCTCCTTGGTGGAGGTAATAAACCAACACTCAAAATCAAAACTTAAACAGAGTTCAAAGTTTACATAAACATTAAAATCAAAAAAATGATTGTTCTTATGCAACCATCACATTGATTGCTAAAAGATACAACTTCCTCAGTGTGATTATGATAATTACAGATCTTAGGTCTAGCGACTAAACAAAGAAACCACACGCTAAAAAAATTCACGATCATTTTGTGTCTTCTGCCTATGTAAATTGACCTGAAGTAAAATAACTAAATTGCTTAAAGAAAAAATAATTGGAACTATTTTCTTTAACTGTTGCTCAAAGCTAGATTTCACTCACTTGATCAATTTTGCTGCACTTTTGGTTTTTTGTGATAGCAAATTAAACACATGCTTGGGATGAGTAATTACAGATCTCTACCTTAGGCTTTTACAAATTGTATGTCAAAATATTCTTACTGTTATAGACAAGTAGACTAGTGATAAATCAATGTTAATTTAAATTAAAGCAATGCAGAGGTGCCACATTTATGTGGATGAAATAATTCTTGCATTGCTTCCTTTAACTTAAGCATACATGCTCTCAAGATAGAGATGACAAGATTACAGGATTGAAAAAAAAACACATCTTCAAATTTCTTTTTTCTAGGAGTGTAAAAACTGTTTTTCTCAGACACAAAATTTCAAAATAGACAAAAAACACTGTGATTTTACAAATACAAGACCTGAAATTTAACCCTTTAATATTTCAGATGTATAAACTAGATACCTTGTCGCAAGAAACAATGCAGCGCTTTCCTCAAAAACTGATAGATTACAGAGCAAAATAAAAATCTCCTCCTGCTAGGGAGAGACAGCAGGATGACACAGGTGTTATATTCAGATAAAAGTACCTGGAAGCGGCGATCATGTGAGCAGAATTTCTCTCCCAATACGGCGTAATAAGCATTGAAGCTTTTCTCCTGCATACAGCAGTCCATCAGAACGTGAACTATCTCTCGCTCCTGCTTGTCCTTCAGCCCCATCCTTTAACACAGGGAGAAACACGCATGTGAATGAACCAATGCTAAAAAACATCAACACGTCAGCCGAGGTAACACACAGACATGCTGCAGGCTGAAGGACGGATAACACACCTGAGCAGTTTCTCGAAGGCGTCCAGGTAATCCTCGCTGGTCATGATCACACAGAAGATGTTTCTTCTGACCTCTGTGTTCATTCTCTGTTTGCGAGCCAGATCCAGGACTTTGGCACTAAACTGAAATAAATGAAAATAAAAAATAAATTAGTGAGGAGATCAAATGCTCTTGTACTGCTTTTTGTTGATGAATATTACTAACCCAGGATGGATTTACATTTTTTTTTCCTTTCCTGTTTTAGTATCAGAGGATTTTTTGCAACTTATTTTCCATTTGTTAATACCTTACTCTTAAGAAATACATCTTTAAACCTTTTTTAATTAGTATAAGACAAAGATAACTCAGATATTAAATGTCTGAAGCTTAGTCAATAGGCAAGTATTATTTAAAATACAGATGCACTGATCCAACCCTGGTATCAGGCATTGGCGCCAATCCAACCCCTCAAAGCTGGATTGGGTATCAGTGCAAAAGGATCGGTCCAAACTTGACACTAAGGCTTAACTATGATTTGGTCTACAAGGTAAAAAAAATTACATTTTCAGTAATTCCATGTGTACTCATGTTTGTCTTTTACTAAAAACATTACTAGTTTTATCCCACAGTAGAGCATGTAAATTATTATTTAACACTGGTGTCGGATCAGGATCGGTATCAGTCGATATCCAAAGCCCAGGTATTGGTATCAAGAACAGAAAAGCTGGATTGGTGCATTACTAATTTGAAACTTATGAAACCTTTGGAGAGTATAAAAAACTATGTGAATAAGGAATAAGAATGTATAATTTCAAACATGAAGCAAGATTTATTTTAAGTGCACGCAATCTAATGACTGTGAATATGTAAAACTGGAACTCATATATATCAAATGCAACGAAGCAAGTATCAAACAGATCGGTATCTACATGGTTTAAACTTGATGCATTTAAAGGTGCATTTAACAGTGTCTGTGACTCCACCTGTCCTTCTGTGGTGCTCTGTTTCAATGATGCGCTGTCTTGCTCCTTGTTGATCATGGGGGCTCCGCTCCACGACGAGCCCACGATCCACCAGCGGCCCACCTGCTCTGCTGCCAGGAGATTCTCCAGAGAGACCCTCAGTTTCATGTCGCTGCCTCCTGCGCTGCGGTTTATCTGAGGAGCAGATTCACACTGTATGACCAATTGGTGCAACTAAAAGGCAAATACAAGTTTTGTTGTAGGACCGAAAGACATCAAATTAGTCAAGAAAATAAAAAGAAAAGTTAAAAACAGCTGGTCATGGAAAGGGGTGTATGAAGGTGACACTCTGGGGCCACCTGCTGGCACAAGTGAAATAGATTTCCTGAAGGCTCCACACTGAAGACATAATTTTATTTTCACTGTAAAAATTACCCACCAGAGTCCTCTGCAGTTTCCTCAGTTTCTCCACAGGCTCTGGATCATAGCCTGGGATCTTCCTCATATCATTGTTCTTCAAAGCCAACATGGTTTCCAGCATGAAACGCACCTGCAAAAATTAAAATAAGCGTATGATATATCAATACCTGTATGCTGTAACCTACAGCAACTCAAAGGTTATGACTGTCAACAGGCTCCCTGTGTCACGTACTCTGGTCTGATCTTGAAACTTAGCCCCCATGTCACTGGCCTTGCGCTGTCCTTCAGAGATGAGCTCCTTGAGAGCAAGAGCGTCGTCCTTCCTCAGGCCGAAGCCAACATTCCTCAGCACAAACAAAATGAGTTCAACATCTTTTTCAGTAAAGGCTCCGACCAAAAGTTTGAGGATGTCGAAGATGAGGACAGAATGCACCACTTGGAAGTTATAGAGGTGACCAACGATGGCGACCAAGTTGTCACACTCCTTGGTTTCAGCTGGGATTTTGTATACTTCATCGAACTTTCGAACAACTGTCTCCAGGAAATGTGCTCCAACCTGGAAACAACAGAAACAAAGTATTGACAAATTTTCACTCAGGATATAATTTGATGTAACCATGTTTACGTTCAGGACAAAACCCTTCTGTTGACTTCAACATCCAAGATTTGCTCACAATCGTGTCCATGAAAGATCCCTTGTCTTGTAGTAAAAGTATTAGATTAAGGCCCCAAAAGAGAAAGTAAATCCTGTTTAAGACATGTCTTTTTTGCCAGAACTAACTCTGTTAAAATCTGTGCCACAAAAACTCTTTTACCTCAAGACCAACGGTGTGATGGAGGACACTGATGAGCAGGACGTGCTCCATCAGCAGCCTGTCGGGCATCAGGGCCGGGGTGACACAGGCAGCCAGGACCACCTCTGTCAGGGTGTCATTCATGTCCTTCCTGCTGCAGTTCATGTACAGCTCTTCCAGCTGACTGCTGATGGAGGCAATGTTGGCCTCACTCAGCCTGGGTGAAATTAAAAAACAGCTTGTATCAGGGCAGTTTCGATGCTGTTTCTCTTGCTTTTGGGTGTATTCTTTTATATAAATGTTTTTTTTTTTTAATCCTAACAACCGCTTCTGAGCTATATTCATGCCATGTTTCTCACTTCCAGTCAACTGTTTTATTGTCAACCTACATTTATAAACCAGGTCTGGTGCAGGCTTTCATCCTTTTCATGTACTGCACTTACACAACAGCGGTTGAGCGCACTCTGCTGGACAAACTAGGTCATGACATCAATGATTGAACACCCCGGGAACTCAAGGATGAACTATTTTTCCTACATAAAAACTTTCATATATTGGCTTATTTTATACAAACACAACAATGGTAAAAAACAAAACAAAAAAAAAAACAACAGTAAGGACAAAAACGTGTAAAAAAGTTGAATACAAATAATAAAAGGAAGAATGAGAAGAGAAATACAGTGAAGAAGAAATGAAGAGGTAAACCAAAACTACAAATAAGAAGCAGAAGAAGAAGAAAATTAAGACTACCCTAAAGAATACTGAGAAGCATACAGTGAATACAAATACGCAAGAAAAGAATATATGTATGAGGAAGAATACAAGAAAGAACAAGGATACAAAAAAAAATATATGAAAAGTGGGAATATTATGAAAAAGAATACAAAAGACACAAAGAAGAATGTAAAGAAAAAAGAAAGAAGTTTTCTAAAAGAAAGTACGGAATATGAAGAAGAATATAAAGAAGAGTAAGATACAAAGAAAAATATAAAGAATGAGAACAGGAATAAGAAAATTAAGAATAACACAAAGAAGACGAAAATATGAAGAAGTATTAATATGCGATGGTCTCAAATCTGTCCACAATACCAGCCAATCATAAACCGTAGTGTCCTTACTTTGAGGTTAACTGTTTATCATTGAGGCTTGTAATATTCCTGTGATCTGGTGTGGTTAGATAGTTACCTGTTCATCAGGCCTTTCACATTCCTTTTCAGTTTTTCAAGTTCGGCTCTCCGTTTATCGTCTCCCATGCCTCGTAAGTGAGGTGGAACATACTTCCCTGATGCAGAGCAGACCTGTATATTAAAAGATGTAAATGTTACTTAGAATAAGTGAAAATACAGAATAAATGACAATGAAAATTGTGCCATGATGCCATAAAAAAACTCACATTTTCTGACTTTGTGTCTGTCGTCATGTCAGGAGTGTCTTCTTCTTTGTCTGACTCTTCTTCCTTTTCATCATCGAAATCAGTGGCATCACTCTCTTCCAAGTCATCCTCCATTTCCTCCTCTTCGTCCTCCTCCTCCTCCTCCTCCTCATCACCATCCTCCTCCATTTCATCGTCCTCCTCGTCTTCATCACCCAAAGACCCCACATCTTCATCACTCACTTCGCTAGCCATCTCGTCTCCAGATCCTTCTTCTTCATCTGACAGCTGAGAGTCAGTCTCACCAAGCTTCTCAAAGTTCTCCTTTGCCATCTCCATGTCTTCATCATCATCATAAACACCTGCAGCCCCTGAACCAGAGTCCAGCATCCCCAGGATGTAATCAAGTCCATCCGCCACAAAAGACTGAGGTAGACTTTTTTTGTTTTTCCTCTTTTTCATCCCCAGGCAGCGCTCTAGTTTCTTTATTTCCCTGTCCTCTTCTTCATTTGCCTCCAGGAGTGCCATTTTTCTGGATTCCTGCAGCTTACTGATTTTCTTACCTTTCGTTGATGGTGCTTTAGATTTGTTTGACTTTTCTGTTGGATCTTCTGACACCTCTTTCTTTATTTTCTCCTTTTTCTTCTTCTGCTCTTTATCAGCAGGTGTTGCTGAATTCTCGCTGGTTTCTTGAGGTGAAATGACAAGCTTTTTACCTTCATAATGACTTTTCATCTTAGCCTTTTTCAGTTTACGCTTCTCTTTGCGTAATTCCTTTCTGCTTTTCTTTTTCACAAATTTAAAGCCACGGTCATTTTCGACTTCTTCGGTGCCACTTTGTTTGATAAAATCATCCACTGCTTCTCTGTACTTCTGTAACACCTTATTTCCCTTTTTCTTTTTCGTGTTTTGCTTCCATTTCCCCTTCATTTTCTTCGAATGTCGTTAACTTTGACGAGCTATATCTCTTTTAGAATGTGGAGTCACTCAGCTTGGCCTTAAAAAGATGCTAAACTGTAAACCCTTTTATAAAAATCTACAGTTAAAGAAGAAAGGAAAGCTTTTCCAGCTTTAAACACGTAAATACCTTAACTTCACGTGAATCTCCATGAGGATAACGCTGCAGTTGCAACGAACACGTGACCATCTCCTTCCAGGGCAGGCCGCCTGCGAGCTTTGTCGCTCAGTGATGACGCACTTTATTTGTGGGCGGTTATTCTTCTAGCACGGAGCGGTTTGTTTCCTTCCCTTCGATGTAAACTGTCTTTTAAACCAGTCAGGGTGATTTCTACAGCGGGGGGAAGAAGGCGTATGAGTTGTTGCTGTTGAGTTGCGAGTGGAAAAAAAGCTAGCATGTAGTGAGTCTATAGTTCATGTTTTTCTTTTTTTTGATTTTGCAATATGAAGAATGGAAGAAGACGATGTGACCATCAGAGAGCAGAATTTCCACAGCCAGGTTCGAGAGTACATCGTAAGTAAGCTGCTAATGAAGGCTAGCTGGCTAACAACGTCCTCTACTGAACTGACGTTAACGGTCGCTGAGGCTAACTCAGTCTGTCAGTTATAAACGGATAAATTAATCCCACTTAGTGAAACATTTCCTTTTGACACGCACATACATAATATTTATTCGTTGTCTGATTAAGCTTTTGGGTGAATCATGTATTGGTTAAAAAAACGAGCTATTTCAAGTTAGCCTGCTTTGACGTTAGCTCCCATTGATAACCTGATTGTTATGGCAGCATTTGGACTTTGAAACGTTATACAATTTTGCACTTTTAAAGCTGATTTACTGCAAAATGTTTCGACCGATGCGTAAAGTAGACATGGCTGTGTAGCTAAAATATACCGCGTCTTTGACCACAGAAATCCTGTGTAGTCAGGGTGGAGATAAACACTTAAATTAAGCTGAAAGAAGCATTTATTTGCCATAAAGTTAAAGAATTATTACATTGTGCTTGTTAGAAATGCATTCATATATCTCAGGAAAAAGTCTTTTGACGTTTAGGGTCAGATAAGCCATAAAATATAACGTAATAGGGAGGAGAAGTCTACCAGAAGTCAAAAGTAAGTCATATGTTGGTACAGTGTCATTACATCTATAACGTATTTGGTTATTGTTTGATAAATCAGTCCCAGAGCCCTTCATTCTATTGCTTTCACCTGCATTTGTTAGATGTATTACCTTCATGATTAGATGTGTTAGATGTGCTTGTAGCTTTCTCTACTATCCCTATTTCTTTAGTGTATACCATCTTTATTGTCTCTGGTCCCAATAAATAAAGTTTAATGTGCTTCTGCAGCTTGGATATCAAGCTAGAACTTGAATGATAGATTCGTGATTTAGGAAAAAAACATAAAGTTGAGGTCTGAGTTAAAAATTGGTTTCAGTTATGCAAATTCTGCTCATGTTTACATCCGTTTGATGGATGATTGGTTTTATATTTTTGCTCATGCCCCCTTTCTCTGTCAAAATTTCTTGTTGGGTGTTTTTTGGTTAGGTAATTTTATGGCAGAACATTTAAGTGAGGATTTCCAAAAAAAGGACAGTGTATCAGTGTCTTGGGTCTTCTTACATTTACTTGATAAACACTTCTAAAATTTGGTAACTGTCATATCAATAAACACTTCTAAAATATGGAAACTATCATATGTCTCAGCAGCAGTCATATACAGTCTCAACACCTCAGCTTAAGCTTGCACATTTTGTCCTCAGCATCAGTATCCCATATCAACATTCTGTACCTATGCTCTTTTTGCATGATGCTGATATGATGACACTGAATCATGCTTGTGGTGAGTCAGCTTATGAATTGATTTCTATGGGTTCTGCAAAGGTAACATCAGTGGGAATATTTTAGTTTTTACTCGTCACTCATGCAACATAATGTGCGGGAAAATGCTTCTCTGGTCACAGTCCTGCTGTACAAAATAAACTAAAGAATGCATGGACGACTGAGATAATGTGATCAGTGAGGTTTCACATTTGTCCTCGTCAGATTCTGTAAACTTTCCACCTTGTACCTCCAAACAGCTCTGCCTTGCAACATGTGAAGGCTTGTAAATAGACAAGCATTTTTTCCTCTGTTAATCAGGTTACCTCGTAGCACATATCCATGTTCCATGTTGACACATCTGAAAATTAATCTGAAATTAATACAAGAGTCTAAAAATAGCATTTCTGCTCTGCTTTAAAACAGACAGATCTGCTCATCTTCTTGCACGATTTTCACAATATCCACCTAAAGGAGCTTAACTACAGTACAGGACCCCCATCTTGAGTTCAAGTATCAGAAAAGTGTGAAAGACTATTCCTGACTTGGTTGAGTGTATGTGTAAACTGCTTGTTTGAATCTTGACTGGCTTGACTTGGTTGTTATCTCCTCTTGTTTCAGTACTTTCTGTACTACTACTCCTTGATTTTTGAAGAAACTAGCATGATTACAAGTCTAGTTGCAGTGACGTCAGCATGTGCTCTTTTGTTATATCTTTAAAATGGTTTTATCTCTGGGTCTGTACCAGTTTATCAGCTCTGTGCACCACCTTCTGTGTTATTTTGGGTGTGACCCCTCTGTGCACCCCCTTTTTCCTGCTTGAACCACCATCACTTTTAAAATGTATCATCTTTCTTCCTGTCTGAAAGAAGCAGCACAGGATAAACTGCTCTCTGTCTCTCTCCTGCTGTCATATAACACCACTTACCCAACAGATTGACTGAGAGGGCCTGGTATCTCTGTTTTTATGTCGTTTTGTCTGTCTGAAATGTACACGCTCTGCCTGGTGTCTGGCTGAGTCATCTCGTAGTCCCAGCTTGGCCATGAAGAGTTGTGTAATGTTGACAGAGAGCATGATAGGTGCTGAAGTGGGAGCTTCTAACATTAGTGGCGTCCCGGTCACTGTCACAGTAGAAGGGGGGAATGTGGAAGGTGATCTCTCAGTAAGACCATCCAGCTTGTTTTGAGATCAGGGTTACCTAATAGATTCCATTCATCTGTAACTTTCTGGACCACTTAGCGCTCAGCGTTCTCCTAATTAGTGTCACACATTGTAAAACGATGCATTTATCACTTTCATTCTTTATTTCCAAATCATCTGCACACTGCCTTTGGGGATGAGTCCTCACTTTTGAATACTCGAATAATCAAGCAGCAATAAAATCCAAATCATGTGACTATTATCTCATTTTTAAAATATATTTTTCAAAATTTTTATCTGCCCTTGTTTGTAGTGTGATTTAACCTCATGATGGTGTAGGGTATCTAAAAGCTGTTTTCTTTTTTCCATTAGATAACAAAAATCTTCCATGATGACTCAGAAATTTTCCAAAAACAACCAGAAAGCATCAGTGCCAGTTTCTGGTAAAAGGGGTGCATGACTTTAAGATTCATAACTGGAGAAAACGCTATCTTCTGGGGCGTAAAAGAGTTCCAAAAGAACAACATTATAAAAAAAACTAGAAAAGCACTCAGAGAGCGCAGACCTATGCAAAACATGTTGTGATTGTCACCAACACTTTAGTCCTACTTTAATGTTGTACCTCCTTTCAGCAGATTGTCTGCTACAATTTGGTGTTAGTTGAAGGTTTGTACGACAATTTGTTACCTGACAGTGTCGAAAATTATGATGACCCAGTACATATTTCATATTCCAGATCTTAGTATCCAGAATATTTCCAGGATCTGGATCATACTTTTACATCTGTCAGAAATTATGGTGACCTTGTCTTGGATTGTTTTGCAAAGCACTTATCATTGAGTTATATACACATATGGTAAAAACAGCCCTATCTCACAATGATGAAGAATCCTTTAAAAAAATCCTGGATCCAGACGGTGATCCAGATCACCTCCAAAATTTAACTACTTTTTACTTATCCCATTTTGAACATTTCCTGAAAATTTCATCAGGATCCGTTTGTTACTTTTTAATCTGTTGTTTACAGACAAACAGACAAACTCTCCCAAAAACAGAACCTCCTCGGCAGAGGTAAAAATCAGGTTTTACAAACTTTCTACACCACCACCTAGTGTTGCTTTTTGCCTCTGCCGTTCTAAATTTAGAGTTATCAACAGTTGGTGATTACCAAAATATTTTTCATGTCTCTGTAACAGTTAACCCACTGGTATAAGTTCTTTAATTAAAATGATGTATCTTTAATGATAATATATAATTATTATTATTGTCACCTATAAATTCTCAAATTAACTGTTTTACAATAAAGCAGAGTATAGAGTTTTTTTTTAATGTCAAATCCCAGTTATTTGTTTATGAACAGAAAAATGTGTTCTTGTGGTTTTATGTTATTTTGATGAATTTCTGACTTCTTAAAGAATTCCAGTTTGTGGGCTCGAATTTGGAAATAAAATGTGAATTCAGTTTGAAATTCCTCACTCTGTTGAAAGGGACAAAACGAAGGGGACTCACTGGGAAATTCAAGCTCTTCTTGATGCTGAATGGCCCAAATCTTCTACAACAATGCCAAACAGCTTATTCTGCTCTTGCTATTGACTCTTGTTTGATAACCTCCTGAACTGAAAATCAGGTGACTGGTTGATTGATTTAAAAACATAAACAGTTATTTTACTACTATTGGCCCAAGTTGATTATTATTAAGTTATGGTAGGGTTATTTAGGTACCCCCTCCCTTTTTAATTTATTTTTCAGGCTTTTTGTGCCTTTTATCAGGAGAAAAGGCAGGAAGGTGGATTGAGCAGGAAACAGGATGAGATGGGAGCGACATGCAGGAAAGGGCTTACTTCATAAGGGGTGCAACCTAAATGCTGGCATACTGGGGCCTGTGGAAAACCTCTTTGAGCAAAATAATTGGTAAAAAAAATCACTCACTGACTTCTCAGAGGTAAACTCTTTTTTGTTTCAGACTCTTTTTAAAGTTTTGGCTATCTGCTGACTTCCTTAACACTAATCTGATTGATTTGTAACCAGGAAAAATGACAAGTAGAAATACTGATAACTCAGATTATGGAAGCTGAGGCCCCAGATCCCACAGATAGCAAACAACAATTTGTTAGGTTGGTGGCAATGCTGCACAAAATACATTGAAATTGCAATTTTGTAGGAAAATGAACCGGGTAATCATGGTTGTCAGACTCATGGGAAAAATTTCAACACTGGTTTCTCACATGACCAGTGTTTACAGCTGTGTTACAGATCAGGTTAACACATCAGATCAGCAGCTCTGAACATATAGAGCTGTATTGTTCATGTGACCTTTTAATATTTAATCCAGTTTAGTATTTTAAATGAGGTATCATTGTGTTCATGATATGTTTAGTAGATTATAAGAGTGGGTCTGAAATCTGCTACAGATTACCATTTGATTTATTGTACCAAACATTTAAAGCCCTTTTTTATCTACATTCATTGTTCTTGTTCTGGTGTCATTTCAGATTTGCTTCCTCCTCTTTGCTGTTCTCTACATCGTATCCTACTTCATCATAACCCGATACAAGAGAAAGGCTGGTAAGTGTTTCTCTCACTTCATGGGAACAGAATTTAGCATTTACCTTGCCCTAACGAATCTTCCACACTTAAGCTGCTCGAGTTTGTTCATGGTGGATCCATTCTCTCAGCTTGAACCTTCCAAGCCAGTGTGTTCAGCTGATTGTGTTCTGTTTAGACACACACACAGACACATACACAGATGGTCATTGTGTTTACAGGAGATGACAGCTAAGAGGTGTGTAAGCGTGTGTGTGTGTGCGTGAGAAGCCACACCCATGACTGCAGAGTAATCTGTTACAGTCAGCTGTGTGTCAGTGTAAACTGCACCCATCCCACTTTGCTTTGAGTAAATACTATCAATCAATACTGACTCAACCTGTCCAGCTGAATGTTTCCACACAACAAAGACTGATTGATATGTGGACAAGTTAAACAAAAGGAAATGTTTTGTTAATCTCAAACATTCATGGCTGAAAATAGAAATACAAGTTTTGAAGAAGAAAAGTGAGAGGAAGACCCGGTTAGACATTGTGAACTGCATCCCATGTTCCCAGGACAAATTTAGTACGTCTAGGTCACCGAGGCTTCCCTTGTTGCATTTTGAAAGTAGACCACTTTGCACCAGAAAACCCCTTATGGAGCTTTTACAGGAGAAATCCAGACTGCTGATTTTCCTACACCAAGTGATTCAAGTGGATAGCCAACATGCGGCCTCTTTCCTGTATGTAACCCTCAACTCTCATCCTGTTTCCTGCTTGAGTCACTATCCTGTCAGAAGTGAAAGTAATAAATGGAAAAATTTGTCTGAGAAGGCGGGAGAAGACGAGTTGAGAAGAAGAGCCGAGAGCTGAAAAAGAAAAAAAGTTTGGAAGAAAAGTGGAAAAAAGGAGTCAAGAAGAAGAGTCGATAAGAAGAGTCGAGAGTTGATAACAGTGTCAAGGAAAAAGAGAGGAGAGTCCATAGTTGAGGAGAAGAGTTGACAGTCGGGAGGAAGAGTGGATAGTTGAGAGTTGAGAAGAGGAGTTGAGAGTTTAAGATGAACAGTTGAGAGTCGAGAGTTGATAGCCATGGACAACAATTGAGAAGAGTCTTTAACAAAGATTGGGTTTTTTTGAGGCAGTGGCCCTGTAAAAGGCATAATCAGTTAACAAACCTGAAGTTTGTCCTGAGCGTTGTTTAATTACTGTTTTTGGTAGGATATGAAGTTTCAAATGTGAACCTTTGATAACTCTCAGCGCCTTGTGACTGAAGTGTTTTTGATTTCTTACAGACGACCACGAGGACGAAGATGCTGTTGTCAACAGAATATCGTGAGTGAAGCTGAACCCTCCTGAGTCTTCGTTTTAGAACAAAGCATTTTACTAAAGTGTAGCAGTTGGATATACTTATTTCAGAGCAGCAGTCAATTTAATACAGTACTGAGGATTAAAGAGCTGATTTGAGCAAATGGAAAGAAGACATAGTGTTAAATTGGAACAGAATTAAATCAGTTAAACTACACATTAATTGGAATTCTGTTAAATTCTGAGGATTAATTTTTATATATTTTTTTCAATATCATAAGGATCCAAATATCTTTGG
This sequence comes from Halichoeres trimaculatus, assembly GCF_033239565.1. NCBI lineage: Eukaryota > Metazoa > Chordata > Actinopteri > Labriformes > Labridae > Halichoeres > Halichoeres trimaculatus. The sequence continues at coordinate 11,022,504 of NW_027437196.1, forward strand.
ATTGTGGGTGATGGTTGAAAACAGAAGAAATCATCTCCTTGGACTTTCTGCAGAAATTTTGATGCAAAATTTTCTTGCATTTCAATGATTTGGCCAACCCAATAAACTATATGCAGATATCTTCCACTTACAGTCTGTGTGAACTGCTGCAGAACTGGGGCTGCTGTATCACGTATCTGTCAGTTTAGGCGTACAGAACAAGCCACATACATCCTGCACAGGAGAGCAGCATCTTAGAGCAAAGAAAAAGAATGCATGGAAAGAGTTTCAGTCAATGAACACCTTTGGTGATGCAGGGAAGAGGGGACGTTGTGCTGCCCTTACTGAGAACCTCTGAGCAGATGGTCAGTCCCCCGGGTCCAATCTGGACACCTGCAGCCTCTAAATTTCTAAAAAGGCATTGCAGGCTGCAGAAAAAGGGACAGCGTACTTCTTTTGTCTGAGGACAGGGGCAGGGCACGCTGGAGTGAAGTGTGGAGGATGATTAGAAGTATAGACTGACAATAAGTCACTGGCGGTTAAAGCCAATGGTTATAAACATTCAGTCTGATTTGCTTTTAAAGTCTTCTCACACAGAAAAAGTAACTGATAACAAAAGAAATCTCTTGCAATTTTTCTCTTTCTTTTTGTACTGACATTTGTGTCTCTGTGTGTCTGTGTGTGTTTTATTCCATTCACAGATTGTACTTGTGCACCTTCACCCTGGCGGTGTCCGGTGGTGCCGTCTTCCTCCTGCCTTTCTCAATCATTAGTAACGAGATCCTCCTCTCCTTCCCCAAAAACTATTACATCCAGTGGCTCAATGGCTCCCTCATTCACGGTCAGTGGGTCACACAGATCACGTGTTTCCTCTACATAATGACAAAGGATTCCATTTTCTCTTCTTGTGTGGGGGGTACATGTATGCTTCAGATTGGGATTTGGCCTTTTTAATTCACACAGTCAAGGCGGGGCTTCACCTTCCAACAATCACATCCTTCTGCAGTCTTAGGCCATGTCTGCACATGGCTGTGTCACTGGGAAACTACATATATTTCTATTCGATTATGCCTGTCATCCACAAGAAAAACGCAGTTTTACGTCACAAAAAAATGAAGAAATGGCCAAAGTGACGGTTTTGAAAAACTCTGGTTTCATGTTTATCTCTGGTAACAGAGTTATTGGTTCTCAAACATCACAGCTGAATGATGGGGGTTAATTCTGATTGGCTGACACTGGTTTCACATCTGAAAACACTGCCAAATATGTGTTTGGCATGCTTTGAGCTGCACTTATTGGCGTGCGTGTGTACAAAAATACAGATGACAGGGTATTTGTTTTAGAAAACACCTGGCTTTGTGTGTACAAGGCCTCAGTATGTTATTTTCTCTTCTCTTGAATAAATTTCAGAGACCTTCTCAGGCAATTGGCCAAATGATGAAGGTTCAGGTTTTGACCACAAAATAGAAATGAATCATACCATTAACGTCTGCAGTATCTGTAAAACCCAAAATGTTATTTTAACCGGGTTGTGACATGTTGGTTTTTCTGTCGAAATCATCTTGTTGATTTTCTGTGTAATTGGTTTCTGGTCTTTCTGCATTCCTCTAGCACAGGGGTCTGCAACCTTCACTTTCATAGGAGCCATTTAGCCTGAGCTCAGCTGGACTGAAGTCAATCAGGAGCCACAAAATCTACTTTGTACTTCATAATGAAGAAATCCATACATAGTGAAAATCTAAAAAAAAAAAAAAACAATTCCCAAATGTTAAGTTTTTTGAATTTATGAAAATGTACATGCAATGTCTTAGTTTGTTATTTTGGTTAAATTTGCAAATATTAAAAAAAAAAATTGAAAATCCAAAACTTTGTGAATTTTAATAAATCTGCAAAAATTTCGAGCTGTTTTATATTTAATTAACCCCCCCCCCCCCCCCCCCCCCCCCCCCCCGACACCGACTTAGGATTTTCTGAAATGATTTCCTGTTTGTTGATGTTGATGTGTTTGTTGATTTTACAGCTTAAAAAGACATTTAAGGACACATTGTTCTTTTTTTTTTTTAATTTTGCAAAAAAAAAAAAAAACCACAGGGGTTCCCTAAACTTTCCACCCCTTAAAATAACAGTCCTGGAGACCAGAGACCCTCTGCCGTGGGAATACACTAACATGCCAATCCATAACAACAGACAAAGGGACAAAAATTGCTGTCAATTGGTAGAAAATTATCTTAATTTATACTTCATTATCTCCCTGTGTGTTGTATCAAATCCATGCTTTGTGAGTAATGCTGTAGGATGCCCCATCAGCCACCAGGGGGCATCAGAGTCCACATCTTGGTGTCATACATAAGGACACAGAGTATTTTAGCCGTTTCACTAACTGCAATTATGTCATTGTACTCAACAGACTCCTGTTTGTTAAAATTATTACATTCAAAGATAAATTATAAAACAAACAATATCATGATTTACAAATTACTGTTTGTGCATGAGCTCCATCTGAAGTATGTGGTTTCTGCAGGTCTGTGGAACCTGGTGTCACTATTCTCCAACCTCTGCCTCTTCGTCCTGATGCCCTTTGCCTATTTCTTCTTGGAATCTGAGGGATTTGCAGGATCAAAAAAGGTACGTTTGGGTAGTTTATCATATCTACTTTTGGGGATGTCTTTGGGAGTAGCATGTAGTTCATAACCGGAATTTATCAAAACATTTGGGGAAAGAAGAATGTTTTAAAAAATTGAGATTGAGAAATGAGATTAAAGAGGATATTTGTTGAGAAAAAGTTACTACTTTCTTAAACCCTGTGTCAAACTAAAATCTTTAATATTCAAACCACATAATGTGGAAACCAGTTTGTTCTCTGTCTGTGTGTTGAAGCATTATTCTACGATCCATGCATGGAGTTTTCTCTGAGCAGCCAAAGCAGCAGCAGCAGCAGGTGCCTAGTCCTTGCCCTCTCCCTGACTCACGCCACTGACTGTAACTGCCACCGCAGAAAGCTCATTAACCATGAAAGTCTGAATCTGGACTTCGCCCAGCGCCACATCCTGACAAACCCTTCCAATAAGGCCATAGGCTGCAAACGCTTCAACACTGCTGCATCGGCCCCTCTGATTTAAAGCCTGATTCCTTGTCACCCCCCCTCCCCCAGCCCCCTAAAATAAAACTTCAAAAGGACTGGCTAATAATCGAGTTGTAAGGCTCAGCGAACTTCCTCGTTTAATTGATTACCTTGAAAAAAAAAACAAAAAAAACAGAGAGAGCTGGGAGCTTGTGTTCCAAAAGTCCATAAAGTCGCAGCAACATGACAGCACAATAGAGCCTCGCAAAATGGAGGGGGAAAGATTTACTTTTAATACACCTCTATCCTGTGTCACAGTTTGAAACCCTTCTGGTTTATGTCCCTCCTGGCAAAAGCACATAAAAATTAGCCTGTACTGTAGTAGATGGCTCTTTCTTTTCTTCCTCAGCCCACTAATTTGTTTCGCTTGGATTTCTCTTTCAGGGCCCTGTTGTATAGGAAGTGGGGCGCAGGCCTCTTCCCCCTTTTTGTTCTTTTTTCATTTCTGCGAGACTGTTTTCTGCTACCGATCTTCCATAAATTCACTCAGAGGAAGCACTGTTCAATGTTGAACTGCACTTCCAGGTATATACCGTGAGTTTGCTGTGGACGGGGTGGAAGTGACACCCCCTGTTTCACCTATTAAAAAAAAAAAAGAGAATAAAAAAGCTGCCTGCAGAGTCGATCATGCAGCCAACAGGCAGAGGAATGTAAAACGCAGATCAGACTTTTTATCATGTGATATTATCCTTTTCCTAATAACAGCATTAGACCACAATGTTGTAAGGTTTTATGTGGCGTTTTAACCTCCCGGGCTAACGTTATGGCGCTGCGAGCTCCTTCTGACTGCGGAAATGAAGTGAATGATGAATTTCACCTCTAACACCGTAAGTCAGCCTTTTCATGTGGCTGTGTTTACTTTTGACGATGTACTAAAAGACGCCACCAGAATAAAGATGGAAATGTGGATTTTTTTTTTCTTAATGTTAACTGTTCACCTCTTCAGAGGCTCTGTCACCTGAGTGATTAATAGTTTAACAAATTGTCCAAATTGTGGATGAATCAGGGCCACTGAGGTTCTTGATGTCAGATGTTATGATCCGGCTTTAAAATGTCTCCCACTTTTACTGCACGGCTCTCAAATCTTTGCGTCCGAGCTGCGTCACAAAAGGTCGTTTTGTAGTTCACATTTTAGAGACATTTAAAGAAATACTGTTGAATCAGAAAGGTGTTATTTTAAAGTTTTTAAACTTTACAGGGTCTAAAGTTAATTTTATATCTCCAGTAGATGGCATTATCATAGCTACAGCCATCTCTGTTATCCCTCTTTAAGATGATCAGCATGTTCTGACAAAGACTGTGAAGACATCAGCACCAGCCTTTGTTCAGATTCTATTTATATCATGGGACTAAAGTGTGCTTGATAATTATGCATGAGGAGTATGATATATCTGCTCAGAAACACTTGGATGAAGGTGAAACTTCCTGTCTATTTCCAGTGTAATTGAATGTTCAGATGTTTAATATCTGGAGGAAACGGGTCTTTTTATTTAGTACGATGACATAAAGTCAGCAGAGTTAACGTTCAGGCTTCTAGGTTTAGTTTTTCCGCATCAAGAACTTCTTTGGTGAATAGTCTCTTGGTCCTTCCCCACCGTATTGAAATGTGTTTGATCCTGAAACGAGTTGGAACGAGTCTGACCCCCTGACTGACCCAGCAAAGGGCCAACAGGTTTCATCTGGTAGTTAAAGAAACTCCTCATCAATCTCATCCTAAGCCCTAACCCGCCAATGATGAGAAGTGTGTTTATTGTGGAGGAGGGTGGGGGTGGGCGGTGGGGGGAGTTGGGGAGGCAGTGGGCAGGGAAGGAGGAGGAGGAGGGGGGTAGGAAGAGAAAACGTCTCGCCGAGCAAACCCCGCGTGGTGTTACTAAGATACTCGTCTTTGTTGGAGCTCCACAATGGGAGCCTGGATATTTATTTCAAATCTCCTGCACATGCAGACATTTTTCCCAGGCCTTCTTTCGGGGCAGGGCCAGCCGGAGAATATAAAGTGGTGTTTACATACCTTCCTTTAAGGTCACAATGTCTCCCTAAAGCTGCCTGTTACAATGTTGGTAACCATGGCAACATATTAGTCCGAGCTGGGAATTTGAAAAAGAACAAGCGAGTTGCTCAGGATTTTTTTCCCCCCTCATCTCATGACTCAGTTTTTCTAAAACAAGTGATTTATAAAGCAAAACTGAACTGTTCTAAAGCATCTGTCGCACACGTCGACAGAATCTGCTTCGTTTTCTTCTCCATCAGACGCACTCGTCGACGCGCTCAGGATACAGCAGTTTTCTTTTAACAGTCTGACACCTCTCTGTAGCTTTGGTCACTGTAGGATGTCAAATAAAACTCTGCAAACATCACACGTTTCTGGAGCTGCATCCTTCATTATGTTTTCTGACTCATCCAGTGAATCAGTCGTGGAAACCAGCAGGGCACACAGCCGCTTTTTTCACATCCCTAATCCTTCACCTACGTTATTTCCTTTCTCCTCTTAACCCCCCACCCCCCACCTGAATGATACGACGTGATGCCGATCATGTTCAATGCCAGTCAGTGCTGCTTTTATTAAGAAGTCTTATTAAGAGTCTTTAGAAGTTCATAGTGCAGCTTTACAGGGGAGTGTCCCTGTCCTCTGTTTTCTGTCTCTGACACGGTCATTGCTCTGCCGGCCCACTGGCTGAAGGATACGTTAATAAGGTCTCTGGGCATCTGGCACGTCTTTAGCAAGGAGGGCAGTCCTTTTTTTTGGCCAAAGAGCAACAAAAAAAAAGAAGAAAGACCTGCCTGCCCCCTCCTTTCAGCTATTACACTCTTGCCTCTTGTTCCACACGCCCCTGACAGTGAGCAGAAGGATGGTCTGCGGGATGATCTCTGCCACTGCCTGCTGACCCGCGCAGGATTGATGGTGGCAGCTAGGAAGCTGCTACACCACCAGACGTCTCTTTCTTTGTCTGACTTCTCCCTCTTTTTTCCCCTCAAACACAACAATGCAACTTCCCGAGCATCATCCTGACTCCTCCAGCTGATATTAGAGAAGGTGCACTAGATTGCGCTTTAGTTTTTTTTTCTGCTGCACAAGCGAGGTGAAAAAGCTCACCAGGCCCTTTGTGGCTTTGTGTAATTGGCTGGATTTAGACGTTGATTTACTCCTCTGTGTGTGTGTGTGTGTGTGTGTTGGGGCGCACATGAACCCACGCATGTTTGTTTGCGACGGCACATGAAGCGGTTACTGCCCTTCTCTGGCCGCTTACATTCTTGGAAGTCTCTTCAGTCTTGTTTCGAACATAGCTGCAGTTAAGCAGCCCCCTCACTCGATGTCGGTGTGAGGATCAGGGGATGCTGAATATTTCAGAGCTGCTATATTTAGAGGTAGTTACACATTTAGAAAGGCAAGAATAGAAACTTTCAGCGGGTGCTCTGGATGCCAAGGCGGAGGTCTTTTTCTTTTTTTTCCCTGCTTCCTTCACCAGTTGACAGTTTAATCTTTGATCAGTGATAACTGGCTAATTGGAGTTTCTTAATTTTACACCCTTGTTTGGCAGAGCAAACATATGTCGATTGCAGGATAGGTAAAAGGTAGACTTTCAATGTGCAATGTCATGCATGCGTGGACGGATCAATCAGAACCGGCGGCGTCCTTTTCCTCCTCCATGTCTGACAGTGTGGATTGTTCTTCTAGCGAGGCAGCAGCCGGGGATGATAGTAGGGGAGGTGAGAAGCATTGCCTTTGCCCTAAATGATCTGAATGGGTAATGATTTGAGCCTTATAAATGATTGAGCGACCTATCTAAAGGGAATACACCTTCAGCATGGCATGGGCAGCTTGTTAAGGTGGACTGGTGCGCTTGAGCGGACGCACGTCCCGCCTCTGGCTCCTGCCTGCCCCGATGCATCCTTAAGAGAGCGCGTGTGGGACGTGGCTCAAGTCCCTGAAAGCATTCCTCTCTCACCTCTCCTACCTCCGGGGAATGAGATGCGCTCAGACGTTGACTCCTCTCCACCAGCTCTGTTGTTCCCCCTCTTTATTCCTCTCTATTTCTTTTTTTTTTATTCATCATGGCTTTCCCCACTGCCCAGTTGAGTTCTGCTGCAAGCTGCAGAAACATCAAGTGAACTCAGTGTGCAGAGGAGCACGACAAGCAGTCAGCAGAATTAAATGAGCACGTCAGATTTACAGCTTTATTTTCATGCCCTGATGCGCATTGATTGGTGAATTTATAGCTAGTTTAAAGTTCCCGCAAGATTTGATATCTCTTTGATTTAAATTATATATTTATGATAGCAGGTTTTGTTTAATACTGATGTGAGATTTCATCATACCCCCCTCCAAAGCTGTTTGTCCAGTGACTGCAGTGTCCACCTTGGCCACACTGGGGCACTCCACACCCTGCCCAATCTTCTTCTTCTTGTGCTAGAAATTTCTACCTTCTCTCTGTCTTACTAAACCTTCTCCATCATATCCCCTGTACGAGGAGGAAAGGGGCAAGCAGGAAAGATGCAACAGGGGATTTTCACCTCTGAAAATGGATGGAATTACTTTCCAAAGTAGGGACTTAGGGGCTCACTTGTGGTGATTATGTGCAGACACAGAGTCAGTCTGTGACCCATAAATGCTCACTTGTCAGGCAGGTGCTTTTAAAAAGATAAGAGCTTCAAATCGAGTTAAAAAAGAACAATATTTTAGGTTATATGCAGGAGAAGACAGCTATGATCCAAGTTTTAGTGCACATGCCGAAGGACAGGTGGTTTATACGACAGTAAACGGCGCTGGGAAAGAAAACTCTGCCTTGTCTGATTTGATCTGCAGAATTGAAACCATTCCATTCTATAAAGCCGCTCGATTCACAGAGCTGACTTTCAAAGAGAGACCTCCTTCACGTACCTGTTGGCAAATACTGAACAGCAACCGCACAGCTAGCTGGTAACAAATTGCTCATATGTGCTCAATTTAAGCAGCACTTCAAAAAAACGCAGAGAGCCCTTGTTATCCCTTGCCTGCTAGCCTCTCTGACATGTGCATGCATCTATCTCACAGTTCGGCTCTCCAGCAGGGGGGGAAATGGAAACTGTGTGAACAGGTAGAGGGAGGACTTTATTAACCACTCAGCAGTTTGTGACCCGGAAAACCCAAATTACCCCAAAAAGCCTCTCGTCTGCACGGCCCGGGACACAACTGTTGTGCTGAGGGAGCAGCTAATCGGCCCCAGATGGGAGGCCTGCTCTTGATCGCAGACAGTAGCTGACCCAGCCAGGCTTCATGCTCCTTAAAGCAACCCCCAGCCCCCCGCTTTCTTTACTCTTTTTAATTTCACCTCTGCAACCACCAGGCCCAGTTAGAGCCTCTTTATAGACCGCAATATGTGTGTATAAAAGAGCTGTTTGACACAGAGCGTTTATGTCATGTTAGTGCGATGTGGATGGAAATGATGGTGTTTAATATGAGCCAGGCAGGATGGAGGAGGAGGGACATGTCTCATAAATTTAATCCTTTTTGTGGGTGAAACTTAAAAGACACTCTGAGGACTTTGCAAGTGATCTTAAAGTAGTCAAACTTTTCACAATTCACAATTTAAAATGAGATTATCAGCACTGAAAGTTGTTATTTCTAAATGATCTTTCACAGCATACGGGGTCAGTTCAGATTTCCCACGAGAACACGAATCCATTTAACTGCACGTTAAATGGATTCGTGTTCTAAAAGCGCTAAATTACCAGAAAGAAATCTGTACCTCGTCACTTCGAATCCTGCAAGAAGTTGTCTTAAACAGATAAAAATTGTGGTTAAAAAGAGGTCTGCTCTTTATTTATTTGTTTCAAAAACAAATGCACACCTCAGCAAAAGTTTCTCTGGAATTTGGAGTCTTTATCCTGGAAAAGCAATACAGATTCCAACCAAAGGTGTCACTGCAATTTTATGTATGTTATTAGGATTAGGGTTGCAAAATTCTGCAAATTTTCAAAGTAAAAAACTTCCAGTGGGATTTTTTGAAATAAATGTGAATTAACTGGAATTTATGGGAATTTATATTAACTGCAGTTGTATACATGTATAAATATTTAACATTCAGGTTTTTTATCAGCAGACATACATGCAAACACATCTAAAGCAATGTTTCATAATCAACTTGATAACAAGAAAAAAAGTTTTCAAAATTTTCTCAAGGTTTTTAGAAAAACTAAATTAAGATGATAGCAACAAAATCCTGAAAATTTTCCAATATTCCAGCACAAAAAATCCCATGGAAAATTTCATCACAGGGGCTAAGCTAGTTGTGATAATGTTCATTTCAACCCACATGCAGCAGTTATTCTGCAGTGGTCTGTTCAAACCTGAGAGTTTATCAATAAAATGAAGAGTGAGCTTATGTTAGCTCTGCTTGGTAGATGACTGGCAGGACATAGCTAACCAGGATTTACTGACGTTAGGGATGGGTACCTTTCACTTTTGAAACGATACGGTACCGATACCCGGTACCTGGCAGTTGGTACCGGTACTCAACGGTACTCAACGGTACAAATTTTCGGTATTTTTTTGTTTATGTGGTAAAGAATATCAATTTGTTTGATAATTGAATATATATATATTTTTCAACTTAACATATTTATTCTTCAGTCTATAACCTTGCAATGCTGTGTTCATGTCCAGCTTGGAAAATTGCTGACTCTTCCACTCTCTCACAGTCACAAGGATGCATTTAGGTACCTAGACATGGTACCTTCTGATTCTACGTGAACCGGTTCCCGGTACTTTTGACAGAATTCGGCTGGTACCTATAGAAGTACCTAATTCGGTACCCATCCCTAACTGACGTTACACATTACGGACATGTCTTAGAGCACTGGGGTGCCAGCTGCGCTAACTATATTCAGCTAATAAACCACTAACAAACTGACAGTGTTTACTTGTTGTCACGTTAGCATACAGATACGTCAGAGCACTAGGCTAACGTATAGCCAGCTGCTACAGTGTTTGCTTGATGTCTCGTTTCAAACCGTAGTGCTACGCAACTGTACTGATAAATACCTTACCTCCATGCGTTGTATCCAGTAAAAAGTTGTTTTGAACAAAGAAAATTTGTTTTGATCTGATCTTCATTTAATTTCAGAACACACACACGCTTCACCTAAGTTATTTAGGACAGTGTGCGAAGACTCCAGGCCACAAGGTGGCAAGGGAGTGCAATCAAAACAGATCCTCCTCATAGCATCTTTAAGCCACATGTTGCACATTTTGTTACTGATATCAACCAGACTCTATTCTCTGTACACTTTTTCCCCTCAGGGCATTAAGGCACGTATCCTGGAGACCTTCGTGATGCTCTTCCTGCTGGGGTTGCTCATTCTGGGCATTGTGTGGGTGGCTTCAGCGCTCATTGATAATGATGCTGCCAGTATGGAGTCGCTGTACGGTGGGTTTTTTTTCCAGACATTCTTTTGAGTCTCTTTGAAGGGAAGTCTGGCTGATTTGGAAAGCTTCTGGCAGAGCTTTAAATGTCTGGTATTACTGGAGGTACTTAGGCTACAAATTGATTAGCTAAGCTCAGTGTTAAAGCTGTAAGCAAGGATAGATGATACCACCATCCTGACCTCTGAAGCCAACAAATTGGCTCTGAAATAGACATCTTGAGTTTTCAGAAAGTTGTGTGCTGAATTTTTTTGTGTATTTCCAAACTCTTCATTGCACTTGTACTTCTTTTTAAAATGAGTGTATGTTTTCTGTAGATCTTTGGGAGTTTTACCTGCCGTACCTTTACTCCTGCATATCACTGATGGGAGGATTGCTGTTACTCAGTAAGCCATTTACTTTCCCTTACCCCCTGATAATAAAAAACTATCACCTCATCTGCTTATTTATAATCAGTTTAGAATTGCTTGATAAGTTTTTTCATTCCTTGTCTGATGTGCAGTGTGTACTCCTGTGGGGTTGTCCAGGATGTTTACCGTCATGGGCCAGTTACTAGTGAAGCCAACAGTAAGTGATCAATATTTCTGTCTCTTCTTTAAGAATTTAAACCTATGACTTTATTTGAAACACACAGTTAAAGTTGTTACTTAAAGCCACCTTCTCCTCTAATCCGTCTCAGTCGACCGTTTATGTATGCGACACAGGACTACAAATACATCACCAACTCATTCTCCCATCTGCCATCTCTCCAGTCCCACTTTGGGCCTAATTATAACCCATTTCATCTCCTTTTTTTCCCTCTTCTCCCTCCCCTTCAGATCCTGGAGGACCTGGATGAGCAGATTTACTGCATCCATTTGCAGGAGGAAGCCCTTCAGAGGAGATTAAACGGTATGTCTGTGGGAGACGTGTTGGCACATTATAGGAGAGGAGAGGGGTTGACTGCCCTTTTGGGTGTGATGGAGCGCGCCACACTGGAATCAATTAGCATTGAAAATTTCAGCCAGACACACACATACACGGACACATACACGGACATAGCCGTTCCCTGCTGCTGTCTTACTCTCATAACTTTCTGCTTAAAGGGCGAAGCAGCCAGGACCATATTTTATGTTAAGGAAGTTTTTAAGGATCCATTTAAGACACTGCAGAGCCACTGTCACTGCTGGCGAAATGATTGCCTCATTTAATGCAAGGCCCAGAATGGCAGTCTGGGTAATAGGATGGAAATGAAATCTTTTATAAGAACTTTTGGCCGGGTCCTGTGGACATTAAAGCGACTTTTCAGCGACTTCTGAAAAGGCGACTGGGAGCCTTCGCGGGCACAAAGGGAAAGTTTTAAAGGTTTATGGATGGTGAAGACGTTATTTTTTCAGCCTGCATTACCGGCCCCCCTCTGTGTTCACAAATGCCTTGTTTGACAGTGAATGATCTCAAAAAGCAGGAAGTATTTGGGACAAGTTCCAAAAGCTACTTTAATATTAACTCAAGCACGCAACCAGGAGTACAGATGCGAGCAAATGAAGAGGATGAGCGTCTTTTCAAACCAGGGAGGTAAGAGAGATGGCTGTCTGATAATGACGCATGTTTTTGAACGCCACACTGGTCACCTCCATAGACTGCCACCAATGCGTATGCTTCCTTAGGGCTCATACCGCACTGCGCAGCTTTGAAGTTTCTGATAGAATAATTGTAATCTGCTCCTTATCATCTTCAGCCTTGTTTGATCTTTACAAGCTTCTGTGAGGTGAAAAATAACTCTGAACAACTTAACACGAGGCTGAGAAACTATCCATTTTTACCTGAACAAACAGGTCAGAATAAAAAGTGAAAGAGGGTTGAATGTTTCTTGTGCGCACACTCACTCACACACTCACACACTCACACACACACACACACACACACACACTCACACACACACACACACACACACACACACACACACACACACACACACACACACACACACACACACACACACACACACACACTCAGGCTAAAGTGGCGTTTCTTTGATGTGCTGAGAGCAGACAGCAGTTCAGGAACAGTTCACGGGACACACTCCAGGGGCGAGCCATGTTGTCTCCTTGCTTCAACTGCTTGTGTCCGCTCCGCATCCACACGATCCTCTCAGCCTCTCAGCCAGTTTGTGTTTGTAGATGTGGCCCGTTGAGCCACATCAGTTGTAGGCATCAGCATTTATTTATACATCTGGCCCTTTGTTGTCCTCTCTCTGCGTGTAATTGCCCATTTGTAATGGCAGTGTGGATGCTTTCGATTTTGCAGATCAGAGAGTAATGGCCTTAACTGTTCATTTGTTTGGAGTACAATGGGACTAATATGTTTAGAGTCTTGGACATTTAACTTCAGAGAATCTTTTTTTTGGGGGGGACAAAATGCTCATCCTGCCTGTGATCATTGTAACATGCGGGAAACTTTCTTTTTTTCGGCATCAGACCAGTAAACTCCTGAAAGAACTATCAATATATTTTTATTTTTACAACTAAAGACCATAGACCATATAAAGAGTGGACAGCGTGACTCTACCATTTACCATTGTATGGTTTTAAGGCCACAATACCCCCATCACAGGCGCCACCATTGGCAGCACTTGTGCAGCCAGAGTCTGCGCAGTAGAGACTGTGAGGGATTCTGGGAGAATGTGAGTGGAGCTGGGTGACAAAAATAATAATCATTTTTTTCTTTTGAGAGTCTAATCACTTCTTGACTCTACCTCCCGACATATTTTACAATCTCTGAAAAAAATACGCAAGAACGGCAGCTGTCAATCATCGTTAAATGTTACGTAAAACCTTGTTTTTAACCTCTTATAACTAATGAAAACGTAAATTTTCAGAAAAAAGAGGACTTGAATACAAGGCAGCCAAATGATATATTCAAATCACCACAACAATCTGATGTGAGAAACATTTCTACAAGGTGTATTAATTTTTCAAAGTTTGACGACAGCCCATCTGGAATGACTGGAGAGCTGGATTTTTTGACTCATACTGCAGCCAGCCACCAGGGGGAGCAGTTTTTGTGGCAACCTCACTTTGAGCGGAGCAAGATAACGTCCATTTTTTTACAGTCTATGCTAAAGACTCACAAAGTTGCATTTGTTTATGAAAAGGTGAAAGGATTCATATATTTTACCTATTTTCTATTCTTTCTGTCTGATTTTTAAAAAGATGTTGCCTGAAGCCTTCCAATGCAAGGACAGAAACATCAGAGATCTCAACAAACCAAATTGTTAATTAATTGTTTCAGATTTTTAAGAATTATTTGCTTTGAACAAACTTTAAATCCATATTCTAGTACTCTAAGTACACTGCAGCACAGGTGTGGAGGTTTCCACACACCTGCCCTCTCTGAGCCTAATCTGCTGATAGCAGAGCAGCAGAGCACCAGTCCAGATGCTCTGCGGCGCGATGACCTTGCCAGTGCCTCTGATGCCTCAGCGTGGTGTTTAGCATATGCGTGGGTGACGTCATTTTTTGACTGTTGGTGAAGGTTGGAGAAGGATACGTTGAATTACTCAAGGCCCTCCTGGCTGCCAGAAGCCTCACTCAGCATCTCTGCCTCGCTGTAATTCAGTCTTTACTTGATGCTGCCAGCAGAAGCAGAGAAGGATATATTTAACTTCAGTCCGGGGGAGTGATGTCATCGAAGATACTGCAGTTGTATTCTAGCTGTTTCCCTCTGCAGCCTGAAACAAGTGATGATATTGTTCTTTGTCCCTTGTTGAATCCACGACTCTGACAAACCATCTATTCATGTGATCTATGATTTATCAGCGCTGGGTGACGGGCAGAGGATATGTTATGCAGAGAGGTGATAGATTAGTTTACTTGCAGCTGAGCAGATTTGACTTCCCTGAGGCAGCGTGAAAAAAATCATTGAACTGTCCGTGACATTTCCTGTTTTGTTGTGACTGCATGTGCTCCAAGGGTTCAAACTTTCCCGTCTTTAGATCCCGAGACAGGTATCAGCGAGGGCACAGACACACTCTTAACTCTGCCTTTCTCCTTGACTCTCTCAGCTCTCCTGCCTACTCAGAGCCATCCAGACAGGGCGTGTCGTAATAACAGAGGGAAGAAAGCGGTTTGATCAAAGTGATTGGTCCTTCACTCCTGTAACAAAGATGAAAGATGGTATTTTTATTGCACGCTAGTAACGGTGTAACACTGAACTAATTGGTCTTGAGCTGCCAATCACCCCAGGGGATGCAAATGGATACTCTTCCTCTTTGGCTCCAGGGGGCCTCTACGCTGGTGCGTCAACCTGGAAGGAAAACAGAGTAAAATAGATAAATTAGCCTTAAATGAGTCGGCCTTGCGGTTTTCCTGGAGAATCCCTTGCTGTCTTCTGCAGCCCGCTCAACCAGTTGTGGCATGTACGAGACAGCTCCTGACACAAGAGATTATTTTTACTTGTTTGAGATCACATTTGTTATGTTGGGAGAGGGATCGCTTGTTTTGATGGGATTTCTTAATAAAGAGAAGTCAAATACCATTAGACAAATATAGTGAAAAGTTAACAAGCTTTTAATTAAGACACCAGCTGCGTTTTTTATGGTCTAATGTATCTTGTTTATGGGAAATGTAAGAAAATAATGTTTTTAAGTCGAAAAGGCCAGTTTCATCAGTTTTTAATGGGAAAAACATCATTTTTTTCTCTGTACTTCTCTTGTGTTCCTGTTAGATACGTTTCCTCTCAACTTTCTTCTTCCACACCTATAGTTGTAGTACGTACAGTGCTGCAGGAGCCTCATTGGTCAACATAGCTGTCAGACATGACCTCACATGACATGACATGACATAAATCAGCGTACAGAAACCATGTTTGGCAAACATTTATTCAACCTGGATTTGGATTTTAAACTTTGACCCATGTCCCATCTGTTAACATGGAGGAGGCGGGGCTTCAAGTCGAAGAACTGCTATGTCATCCTTCTTTTTCTACACTCTTTATTTAATCAAAAAAATCTTCATTTTTTTTTTAACAGAACAATGCAATCTATTAAAACTCCTGCTCCATGCAATTCCCCTTAATTCCACTAGAGGCTGTGTCCAGCCGTGAGTTCTTCTTCATTGAGCCCCATTTTAAAATGTCAAACTTTAAAGCACAAAATAACATGTTTACAGCCTGGCAAAAAATCTAAAAAAGAAAATCTTTTTTTGGGGGGCACAACAGAGCTCTTAAAACTTGTCATAAGGATTTTAGTCACCAATAGATGATTCATAATCATGACGATTAACCCCTGTCTTTGTAAAACGTATCTGCTGGTTTAATAAGAAGAAATTTTTATTAGTTTTGGCTCGAAAAATAATCTTGTTAATGCAGTAGATTTTATTTATGTCTGTGTTTTTTTGTCCCCACAGGATCATCAACATACGCGTATACCAGAGGGAGCTTTGCTCACCACCTCAGTAAAGAACTGGACAATGTTCGGAATCAGAGGAATAAATTGGGTAAGTATTTGTTTTGTGTGACAGGGCTGAAATATTTCCTCTTAAGACCTTAAATTGCCGTGGAAATAAATGCCAAGAAGTTTGCTTTTTACATATTGCTGACAGGCGGCCGCTTTCTTCCCGTCTGCCTTAATTTCTTAATTTGGACTGGAACCAGAACTGCCTGATAATTTTCCATCCATTTTAGGATATTATAAATGAGGCCTGAGCCTTTTGGGGAGCAGGGGAGGGAGGGGTGGAAGGGGGAGGGGCACAAAGGCACTTAGGATATTGGACAAGATGCAAACTTTATATTGTAGCAAGCCTTTTAGTGATGTCATTAATTTAGAAGGATGGTGCATATAAAGTGCACTTGGCAAACTTCTCGGGCAGGCAGGGTGGGTGCACTTTGAGAATAAGGAGGACTAACAAGGTTGGAAATGGAGAAAGAAAGTCAATATGGCAAGGACTGGAGGGCAGATAGATACACACAGTGAGTAAAGGGGCTGTGGATGTCCATAACAGAAAATAAAGTGCAGTCAGTTCATAGCACAGGCTGTCTGCAGTGTCTACAAACATGACTGATGAGCTGTAAAAATAAGATGAAGATGGAAGATATGAGCTGAAACTTTCATCTGGTTTGGAGGAACGACCACCGCACGCACACAGAATTAATTTTGATCTCTTTCTTTATCCAGGGTTTATTATTCCTTCCTCTAATTAAGTCTATGATGAGTGTGGTTAATTAAAGAGGAAGAGCGTTTCTTCTTAAAAGTCTTGAAATGGTTTTAACCTGGAGGTGAAGTTGTGTTTTAATAAACACATTCATGATATGTTTTATCAAAACCCACCTGTAAAAACAGGGTAAATAAAACCACAGGGTTTGAGGGTCGTCTTTGATGAATAATTAACCCAAGTGTTTTGTAATAGGGCGCTTTCACTCACCTTTGATTCTCGTTATTAAGAAGTTGTTTGTTGTCAACTTTTTTTTTTTTTTACTTTTTATTTTGATTTTATTTTGCAGTTTAACATAGAACACAATCTGAAACAGGGTCAGTGATGTGAAATAAAAGAAAGTGCAAAACACATTACATACAAAACATATTGCATGCATAAAAAAATAGAGCTGCATATAATGCAACTGCACATCTGATATACACTATACAATGCAATGTTATGAAGGAAAAAAAGGCATACAGGCAGTAAATAAATAATCGATAAATAAACAGATTCACACATTATCATATAATTTAGACCAGGGGTGGCCAACCTGTGGCTTGCGAGCCGCATGTGGCTCTTTGCCTTTCGGTGTGTGGCTCTTCGATCCATTCATTCGACATTGGGATCAGTATTGATCAATATTCGGGTGATGAGATTGATACTTAAGTTTCATTTTCTCTTCTCCACATGCGATCATCTCAATCACTCATGTGCTCATAGCTAGCTACCTACCTATATAGATAGATAGATAGATAGATAGATAGATAGATAGATAGATAGATAGATAGATGACAAGACAATAGATCTTGGTTTGATAATTGGAAATGTATTGATTTTCATTTTATGTCATTTTGTTTATGTGTGAGAGGAAGTGTGTCTCTAAGACCATGTGTGTGATGTGGCTCTTTGTAGTACCACAGTAATTTTTGTGGCTCTTGGTCTCTGACTGGGTGGCCACCCCTGATTTAGACCATGCTCCACTTCCATGAGATACATGTGTCTCAACTTCTGCTTCCATTCAGCCACATTCAGTGATTTAGGATTTTTCCAATTTGCTGTTAAAGTTTTCTTTGCAACCAACAATAAGATTTGTAAAATCTATTTTTGGTCAGCAGTGAAAACAGTACATTTGAAGATATTTCTCTTTTCAAGATTTTCTCAATTTCTTCTTTAATAATTTTCCAGTTTTCAAAAATAACTGGACAATCCCAGAATATGTGCACATGATTTCCTACTTTACCGCACTGTCTCCAACAGAAAACTGCTGAAGATCCCTTACAAGATTTGAAACAACCAAAGGACTATGAAAAAAATCTAATTTTGATTTTCCAGTCGAATTCTTTCCAATGCTGACTGCTGATACCTTTATGACTGCTGTTAAAAAGTTTATCCCAAAGTCCGTCTTCTATTATGGTATCAGATTCCAATTTCCATTTAAGTATTCTCGCAAGAGTCTGATGAAAGCCTTTTGTAGAGATGGGAGACATCTTTTCCTGATGGGAGATGTTTGTCCAAGACTGTAATAAAATATTGTTCTATACTATATTTTCTTTCTTCATGATTTGTAATGTAGTGCCCAGCTTGCAAATATAAAAAAAATGTCGGATAGTTCCTGGAGCTGGGTAAAGGACTGTAAGTGTGTTTCTTTAAATAACTGATGAAAAATGATGAGACCTTTGGCCGCCCATCTCCTAAAGCCATGATCTGAAATCAAAGGTGGAAAATCAACATTGCCTACTATGGGCATAGCTCAAGAGATAGATCCACTATCTTAAAGCATCTTTTTAACTTCTGCCCAAGCTTTTAAGCTTATAGTATGTCTGATCCATTCATTTCCAATCTGTTGTCAACTTCTAATAACGTCTTGTTTTCCCAGAGAGAAGAAAGAAAGCATCAGGTTGGGAGAAGAACTTGCTGTATCCCATGGTGATGCTGATTCTCCTCTCAGGAACGGTGAGTGACCTATCATCACACTCAAACTGTTTACTCATGGTGTGCTCAGCCTGGATGGAGGCCAGAGGGACTAACACCCTATAGCTCCAACCCATCGTCTGGGTGTGGAAATTACTCTTGTTTAATGGCTGTTTAAGACAATGCTTAATAGCCACCTGCAACAACTGTGATTTTCAGCAGATTATAGTGTGGGAACACTGTTTGTGCCGTCTGATATCGCTGTATAAGGCGTAAAAAGGCCATGTGAGAGGCATGGCACGTGCACCAAACAGCCCCCACATTGTTCAGGCTTTGGAAAGCTTAATGTTGGAACAGTTTACAATCACAAGGTGGTTATTATGCATAACCATACTTACGGATCAGCAAGGCCCCAACAATTCAATTATATCATGAAGCCAGATACTGTGAGGATTTGATCAATCTTATTTTTACCATGTCGTATGTAAACAAATCTTTATCTTCCTCTCTGTCTGCAGACGATCTCTGTTCTTCTGGTGGCATTTAATATCCTCTACCTTCTGGTAGACGAGACTGCCATGCCCAAGGGATCCACAGTAAGCCTATATTTCTGCTCCATACACACACACACACACACACACACACACACACAGACAGGAACACACTACCTGAATACTGAAACTGCACTACAGCCTGCCCAGCAGACCTGCTGTGATCCTGTCGGTGACATAAATCAAATTCCGGATAAGCCCAGATGCATGAAGGAATAAAAGGCCACACCAGATGTTAATCAGGCTCAAACATTGTGGCCCTGGTGTTGTTTTGGAAGCTCATTGAAAGTCATTTCACAGCCTTGTGCCGACTCAATGAGCTCGCTACGTGTCTCAAGTCCACGCTGTGTGAATAAGCCGCTTTCCCTCCCTTCCTGCGAGCAGCACACAGGGCCAGGTGAAGGGCTCTCACTGTGCGGCGCACCGAGATTCTCATCTCCAGCCTAACATGCGATGTGTTTTAAGCTCTCCTTATCTCATCTCCTCTGCAGTGACAGAAGAGTGTGCGCGTGTGTGTGTTTGTGCGAGCGCCTGCACGTGCGTGTGTGCGCTTGTGGTTGCATTCTTGTCTGAGAGGAGGGGGCAACATAATGT
Organism: Halichoeres trimaculatus; assembly: GCF_033239565.1. Taxonomy (NCBI): domain Eukaryota; kingdom Metazoa; phylum Chordata; class Actinopteri; order Labriformes; family Labridae; genus Halichoeres; species Halichoeres trimaculatus. The sequence goes on from NW_027437196.1 coordinate 11,042,232, forward strand.
ATCCTATTTCTCCCTCATTTCATTTCTCGTCTCGCAGGCATCTGACAGAGCTGCCCTCGACATTCCAATTATTTTATTGAGCAGAGATGTTTTCTTTGGCATGACACATTGCAGAAAATCCCCCAAATTACACTTGTCATGCAGCTCGGAGCTGTCCTCCCTGACAGTGCGGCCCCACCAAATGGTTTACACGTTTGTCGAGCTGGATGGATGCCACACCTCTGATCTCACAGCGCTGCGAGGGGCGGGCGTGGGGGAAGGTTTTTGTCCTCCAAAACAATCGATACTGATATGATATCTATCCATCCACCCCGTTAACCCTAGCCTCCAACACTCAAGCTATCCGCCCTCTAGTGCTGGAGTCCCCTGCAACTACCTGCACTGTGTGTGATAGAAGATAAGCTCAAGAGGAGAGAAAGTGATATGAAAAAACATTGGAGCGGCTCGTCTGAGGGCGGATGGAGCAAAGAGACTCAGACTGTGGGAAAGTCAAATGAGGCCCCGATGAGCTGATTGTTGTGGGGGGAGATCACAATGGAAGTGCCCTGTCAATGTTTGCCTTCTCTTCCCTCTAAGCATCCCACAGTAGTCCTTAGCATACTGAGCAGTGCCCCGGTTGCCTTTTGCACAGCTGAGGATGGAGGTGAGGAAGGCTGATGAGGAGGAGAAGTAGGTGAATGGAGGGGAAGGAGGAAGAGAAAGGACACTTTGTTTTACAGCTTGATGAACAAGCACTTAGGGACACCAATGAAACAGTCACAGCGGTCACTTCATTATTTTTTCACTCAAGTCGCCCTTGTCAAAACACTCCAACTTACATAACATCACCTTCAGGAGTCCCCAGTCGTTCAAACTTTACTTTTTTCTTAATGAGTGCGTAAAATCAGACTTTTACCGGCATGAACTACAGTGGTACCTTGACTTTTGAGTGCCTTAACAAACAACTTTTTTAGCCGTCTCTTAGCTGATTTCTTGCTTTGAGTTGAGAGTTCAAATTTGGGGTATGAGCCAGCTTCAGATACCCCACCACAGGCATAGCCAATGCCACGGTGAGGGCCACAACATACGCCCAGCATCCCTTGTTTCACTAGTCCACTTTAAGCGGCTAACTTGCAGTGCAAGGATCCGTGTTGTCTCACATTTGTGCTTGCCAAAACTTTCCGACTTAATTCAAAAGAAACACCCAGAAAAAGTTACAACTGGGTGTAAAGACACTTGCCTAACTCATTTTAGAAACGTTCGGCAAGGGCAGATAAAACAGAGCTCATTGGACAGGTTTCTATCACCTGAAAACACTTGCAGATGAAAATAGGGATGGGTACCGAATTAGATACTTTTATAGTCAATAGTACTGGGTACCAATTTATGTAAAATCAAAAGGTACCATGTTTAGGTACTTAAATGCATCCTTGCGACTGTGAGGGAGTGGAAGAGCAGGTGATTTTCCATGCTGGTCATGAACACAGCATTGCAAGGTTATATATTGAAGAAAGAAATATGTTAAATGGAAAAAAAATAAGATTTTATTATTAAACAAATTTATATTCTTTACCACAAAAACACAAAAAAGTACCATAAATTGGTACTGTTGAGTACCAATACCAATTGTCAGGTACCGGGCATCTGTACTGTATCGTTTCCTTTGTGAAAGGTACCCATCCCAAGATGAAAGTGAGGAAAGTGTGGTGAAAAGGGCAAAAATAAGCAAGTAATATTCAGTTATGTAGTTCAGCTCTCCTCCACCACCTCTGTCAGCATTTTCAAGCCATAAAACCAGTTTACTGCAGTGCATTCTGGTGTTTTGTGTTTTTATACAATATTCCTTGATTACAGGTCATTTTTTCTTATTTAAAAACATTTATCACAAAGAAATTGCAGTGTTTTGGGGTCTGTAATGGATTAATGGCAATCCAATTCATTTCACTGGAAAAATGTATGTGTCAATAGTGACATTATAGAATGAATTAAACTCCGAAGTACATTCTAAAACCTTAAGCTAATCTAATCTAATTTAACATTATCAAAACTAGAAGTTAAGGCTTCATTACATTTTGGTTGAGCTATCTCAACATTGTCATTAAAACCAATGAGCAGAAAGTGATTCCTGAAATGAAGAACAATTTGACAGGACAGTCTTAAAGTGAGAGTAACTGTACCACTGGGACCACTGTTGTTTCACTCTTTGCCCATTAATGTCCATGGCTCTGCTGTTAAGAGAACCAGATGAGTGATGGTGTAACTTTATGGTGGGACAAAGTGGAATTAAATGCATGAAACTGTGATGATGAAAAGAAAAGAGAGCATAACTCACTTCTTTAATGACTTAAATGTTTTAAGATGTAAGAGCGGGATGGGAGGACATGTAGAGGGAAAATATGAAGGAAGAGAAGCAACAAAAAAAACTCAAAAATCTCACTGATATTATTAGTAAGGATTTGGCTCCATAAAGAGCAGATCTTGTACGAAAAAATAAGGGTTTGTAGACCAATACTCCCTCTTCCAGGTCTGCTACTGGGTTTAATAGCTCCTCTATATATTACATTTACTGTGTTTTTATGGGTGTCTCCTTTATCGACTCCTTAGATATGTGGTGTTGGAACATTATTCACTGCAGGTGGATATTAAAGGTTAAGACAGGGCGAGATGGGAAAACTGCTATAGTAAACAAAGCAGAGTTTTAAATAAGTCTCTTGGGCACCTTTCATTTTCACTTTTAAAGGCCCTGTGACGACTTTATGAGGAAACTTGAAATAGTATATTTGCCAGTTCCAACTCAACAATTTAAGATGAGATTATCAGCACCAACTTTTTTTTTGTAGATGCTGTTTCTCTGCATCCTTGGTCAGGTCCAACACAAATCTATTTGCGCCACGCAGACCAAAAGGCCCTTGGTCACCAAGTGGTCCGGTTCGGTTTGTCATGATATGGAACGCATTTTGTGGCGTTTCCATTGACTAAAACTGGGACAGGTCCCCAAATTTCCAACCCGTACCGTCCCACTTTTGGTACCCTTCTATTGGACTGCCAGACATGTGGATCCTACTCCAGTAGGTGGAGCTAGAAACACTGCAGACGGTTAACTGGTAGAAAGAATTTGGCACACCCCGCTCAACAGCGGCTGTATTTTTCACACCGCCACCTGCCAAGAGGTACTGTACTGATCCGTACCAATCCAGGACTACTGGGGGAAATGGGGCTTATGATGACACCACGCTAGTTAGCAAGGTCTATCAGTTAGATGTTAGAGCTGGACTTTTTCTTAAAGAAAACATTTTCTTGAATGTATTTTGTAGTTATGTTGTACACTGGATCTCGACTGTCAAAAACAAAAAGGACAGAAGAGCAAAAGAGAGCTAAACAGGAGAGTGATAAAGCATGGGCTAAAACACGGGCCAAGCTATTTGTGATAATGTTCATTCCAACCCACATACAGCGTTTAATCTGCAGTGGTCTGTTCAAACTTGAGAGTCTATCAATGAAATAAAATGAAGAGTGAGGTTAGGATTGCGGATTGTCTGCTCTCGATCTGCACACTAAATCACGCTATAAACTGAGTTTACAAACTAAACTTTGGCCTTAGTGCCCACTTGAAAAGTACACATTTCCTAGAAAAGTTCCTGGTTCTTGGGGAAGGTTCCTGCAGTTAAAAGGACATAGTTCCTCTAAAAAGCCCCTAGTTCCTGAGGAAAGTTCTTGTGGTTGAAAAGCACTCTTAGCCTTGCATTTGGACAGGGGATGTGGAAAAACTGGCCTTGCCCCCCTAGGTAATGAATACATTACCTTGTTGCTTTGCATCCTGGGAAAAGTTTTCTCAAACAAAGATAAGTAAAAAGATGATCTGCTGTCCTTTCAAAACAAAAGCTCACCTTGATAACAGTCACATCTTCTCGTCAGTGGGTGATAGTGCTTATGGGAATTGGAGTCTTTCTATCCTGGAAAAACAACACTGATTACCAAAGAGAGGCGGGAGAAGGAAGGGAATTACAATATTTTGACATGTATAACAGTTTGGTGGGAATTCTGTTGGAAAATTGTTGTACAGTCTTCGTTACAATGCTGCTAAAAAAAGGGGGAATTGATTGTTGTTGTCGGCTGCTTTGTTGGATTAAAAACACCAACTACTACCATATTTTCTACAATTACCCAGTGATTATTATGCCCTTTTTGGCGGGAAATTCACAGGCACATCAATAATATCTTTGGCATTAACATCTATTTTAGTTGTGATACGATCTATATGGGTGACATTTTCTTTGATAAATTAAATATGAATTTATTACAAGGAAATGGTTTACATCTAAACCCTGTACAATTTATGAATTAATAGTAATAGTCTATCGATTTTAGATTTGGAAAGGCTGGCATTCTCTCTTAGAGCTCAAAAGGAAAGATCTCATGGAATCTGGTCCAAATGGAAAGATGATGTTAAACCCATAAAGCCAATTTTCAAGATACAATAATTTTTCAGTTTCCCAAACTTGTTGGTTTTACTTTTACTATCTCCTTAATTCAACATTTTAAATATGGAATCCTTCCCATGTCCTGTTGTATGTCCTGTGTTACCTTAAAAAAACAAATCTTGAAGGAGCAGAGTAGCTAAGGAACTGTATCTACTGTATGTGTTGTATTCTTTTGGAAAGTAAACGCTGACTTTAGGAAGATTGACATTCCTCAATAAAGAAAGAAGCACAAAAAAAAATGAAAAAACAATTGTAGAGGACCAGCTCGAGGTCAAATGTTCAGTACATGAAGGCTTGTCTGTTAGGAAAACACTGACAGCTTTTCCAGTGCACAGGTTTACCTAGGTGTTAATCTTACAAGCAACAAATGCAACGTGTCGGCTGAAAGAGCAGTGGCAGGCAGCACACACTAATCTACCAGTCCCCCTCAAACACACACACACACAAACCCCTCCCTCCCTCCGACACACACACACAAACACACACTCCATCACCCTTTCCTGCTACTGGAATGAAAAGAAGTAAGAGTTGAAAGGAGGTGCGCTGTGAAAGCTAGCTGTCCAAAGCGCACGCGCGTGCACGCATGTATGCTGGGAGGTGCACGCGCACACACACGCGGTCTAAATGCACGCCCGCCTTCCCTCCATTAATAAATTACATCAGATGCTGTCTGCTAATTCCCCGTGTAAGAGAGAAAGAGCACTGCACCATGGCTCTGCAGTAAGCTCCCGGGATGACAGTTGCATAAAAAGGCATGAAACAACCTGCCAGGCGTTTTTTTTTTTTTTTTTTAAGGCTCTTTGGAAGTTAGTGCTCTCGGGATATGCTCTGAAGAAACACCTTTAAAAACAAATATTAACTTAAAACATATTTATGAAAAAAAAAACTTCTTTTAAAATCTTTGAGGAGAGAAATCTGTGGTCACATCTTACTCGATAGTACTGTGTGTGCTTTTTTTCAACACACACCAGTGCCAGGTCCGACAAAAGCAAATATTAATCATTTGACAACCCAGATGCTTGGTATGTGCAGCCTATGTAGGTGTATGTGCTCCACTTTCTAAAAGTCTTGGAGTTGAAGGGGCTCAAGCAGGATTATTCACCTCAGTGTGTGCTGAAGTATTTGTTTTGTTGTTTTTATGTTTTTGGCACGCTTTCAGCCTCACTCTCCTTACCGTAAGCAATGTGCCGTTTTCCTTTTTTTTTTTTGTTTGAACACCTGTTCACATATTGTATGATCGACAGTGATTTAAAAAGAGCCGCTTTCATCTTGTTCCATTCATTACTTCGCCAATTTGATTCTGTCTCTCTCAAGTGGGGGAAATTCTTGGTGCACGGCACGGCACACTCACTCTGCAGGATTTCTGTAATTGCATGTATGTGTGATTGCCTGCAGTGCTATGTTTCCCTTTTTTTAAAAATTTTGAGATGGCATTGAACAACTTGTTTTGTGTTTGTTTGTTTTTTCCTGTCTGTGTCCTCCAGGATCGGGGCATTGGGAACACCTCTCTGTCCACATTCGGCGTGGCTCAGGCGGCGCTGGAGATCATCCTCATGTTGTATCCTTTCAGTGACCCCCCTCTTCTCAGTCTGCATGCTCCACGGCCAAGAGCAACACTGTCAGGGCAGCTTTGTTTACTCAGGGCATAGCTCAGCCGGACATCTTCCAGAAAACAATGTACAATTTCGTCACCTCTCAGCCGAAAAGGTGCAGACTCAGTGAAGCTGCTGCTGTTGTGTTGTTGCTCCTTGATTGATTTGCTGAACAGCTATTTGATGGTGTCTTCAGTCGTCGGCTTCTACAGCCTGCGAGTCTTTGAGGTGCTCACTCCCAGGAAGGATGACACAACCATGACGACGGTAAGGACAGGATGGAGGCAGGGTGCGGGGTGAAGTGGCGGCTGAGATTCCTCCTGAGGTGCTGTGTGTTTGGGACCCCCTGCGTTTCATCTATTTCCTCCTTTTCTCCCTCCTCTGTCTCCCGCCTTCCTCTCCATTCTGAACTCCTACTGCTCACTAATGTTTTCCTCAGGGCCCCTCAATGGCTTTAGTTGATCTGTCCAATATTTGTTTGTGGGTTGCGCAAACATTGGCAAAGTGCAAGCCCCTTTTCTTGTACATCAGAGGGAGAGTGGGGTTTTTTGGGTGAGGGGGTGAAGGATGTGTGCTCTCTTTGGCCAATAGTGGCACCCATTCACTTGGTAATGAGTTGGGGAGTGGTGAGGCTTGTTAACTAGCCATGACGCTCCAGTGAAAAGGCTTGAAAGGACAACAGAGAGAACCTGGTAATGAGCAACTTCAGAGGTACTAATTGTGCAATATGTGAAAACAGTTAACATGAAGTGCCATGTGCGTTATGTGTGGGCTCATATCTGTTTTTCCTCACACATGTCACAGTTTCCCGCCATAAAAAAGTATGTGTGCAGAAGAGATGGGAAATCTGATGTTTAATTATCTGCTCTGATTTGTAGATCATTGGTTGTTGTGTGTCCATCTTGGTCCTGAGCTCGGCCCTGCCAGTGATGTCCAGAACTTTGGGTGAGTTGGTGTGTTCATACAGAGTATGTGGGTTCATGTGAAGACTTTAAATGTTTGCAGGAACTGTGACGTTTTGCCAAACAGTCATGTTCTCTTTCTTGAGAAGACTTAATGCTAAACTTCCAATCTAGGTCGATACAAAGATTTATTTAAATGTTCCTTTTGGTGTTTTTGAAGACCAGGGCAGATTATGTAAATCAAGCAAGTAATGAATGAAGAAAAAAAAAAGGTGATTGCAGCACATCTCTAGACCATTAGAGGGCAGTAAGACAATGACGAAGACCATTTAGAAAAAAATGACACCATAGAAGAAGACAGTCAAAGCTGTTTCAAAAACCACAAATCTGCTAAAATCAGTGAATCACAAGACCACGCCACCCTTTAAAGCATAAACACAGCTGAAATCAACCGGTTTGATAATGAGCCACTTAACAGACAACTGAGCTAAATTTAGACCCTAGTTCCTGGTATAAAAGTACTTGTTTCTTTAAAAAGTTCCTTGTTATTGGGAAAAGTTCCTTTGCTCAAAAAGCAAAAAATTTTTCTAGTTCCCTAAAAATAGTTATTGAGGAAAGTTCATGCAGTTAAAAGGATATAGTTCTTCCAAAAGATCCTAGTTCCTGGGGAAAGTTTTTGTAGTTGAAAAGCACTCTTAGGTTAGCATTGGGACAGGGGATGTGGAAAAACAGCTGGCCTTGCCCCCTTTGGCCCCACCAGAGGGGTCAGTTCAGTGGGTCTAAATACTGCACATATTTTGTGGCGTTTCCTTTGACTAAAACTGGGACAGGTCCCTTAATTTCCAACCCCTACCGTCCCACTTTTTAGTACCCTTCTGTTGGGGTGCCAGACATACCCATCTGATCCCAGAAGGTGGAGCTAGAAACACTGCAGTCCGTTGATTGGTCGAAAGATTTATCACTTCCTGTGTGACAGTGGTAATAAAGAATAACACATAACCCTGCCATGTTCAAATCTCCAGTCATACCAGACTTTACTGATCCAAACTGATCCCAGCCCCTTTTAAACTCATTAATTAATATGTTAAACACTGAAAGAAAAAAAGAAGACAAAAGGAACCAAAGAAAAAAATAGCTGCTTCATTTTAATGACAACTTTCCTTTTTTAAAAACTGCTGTTTTAATAAAATGGATGTTGAATATTAGGGAAAGTCTCAACTTCTGTTTTTTCCCCCACATTACTGACGAAGAGATGAGAGGAACTTAGAGACAGAAAAGCACCTTTCCCAAAATGTCAAACTTGAGAAACAATGGACATAACAATCTTACCTTAAACAACTGGAATGGAGATATGTCCGTTCACGAAACAGAAGTCGAGTAACATTAGCTGGTTGAATTCTCCCGTAGTTTCCCGTAGCGACATTAAAAGGGTGAAGGGGTAGAAATGACAGGAGAAACGGCATCACAATGGCACTAATAAACATGCGGAGTGCAGAGCACAGCTGTTCAAATAGCTCTACTCTGTGTGTGTGTGTGTGTGTGTGTGTGTGTGTGTGTGTGTGTGTGTGTGTGTGTGTGTGTGTGTGTGTGTGTGTGTGTGTTAGAGAGACCAACAGAGTGGGAAAATGGGACCGAGTGAGCATACAGTGACTCATTGGGGGCTTTACAAAATATCAACAGGTTCTGCTTTGTGGCGCTGAATAGATAAAAAGGAATAAATGCATGAGACAGAGTTGAAGAGAAAAAAAGGGCCGCAGAGAGAAAAAAACAGACAAGCAGAGAGTTGAGTGTGACAAAGTAAGATGTTAAGAGACAAGACGGGGTTTGTGCGGTGACGTGTTGCTTTTTTGTGCGTGTCAGTGTGGAAAATATGAGCTGTACGAGAGGGTGAGGAGCAACAGAAAACACGTCAAACACACAAAAAACAACTAAAATACACAAACCTCTTTTTGTCGTGTCAGTAATGACATAATATGATGTCATTATATGTTTGTCAATAGGAAGGAACAGGCCACAAGCACCACAACTTACGTCTTCCTCACATGCAGAGGAAGCCTTACATTTCTCAATGACGTGCTTCATCAATGTATGACCAGCAGCATGCTAACGTCTCCAACCCCGCCACTGTGAGCCTGAGATTCCAAATGTCAAGCATCTTTTTTTTCAACCCCAATTAGATTTTCTCAAATTACCAAACCGAGATCAAAACCTCAGGCATCAGAAATGGATGGATCCAGACCACAGTGGCAGGCTGTATCGACTGGGGTCTCCATCATATCTCTCCCTGGCTCTTCACAGGCAATTTTGTTAAAGGTCCTTGATGCTTGCAAACTGCTTACTGCGGCTGTAAATACATCTCTGCAGACACTGAATCGATTGGACGACCTAATTGACGACAGAGGTAGTGAAGATGTTACTGGAGGAGTAGGATGTGAAGAGACTCGTGCTTCTTCACTGGGCTGCGTCTCCAGATAACCTCAGATGTAGTCATTTCCACTGCATGAAAAATTAATATCTCCTAAGTGACCAACTGTCAATATCATTGTTGTGTTTTTTACTTTATTATTGGATGTTACAACAAATCAACCCTGGTGTTAAAGATTCCTCAAACTGGTGTTCGGAGCTTGCACAAGAAACCTCCTCTGGCTGTGTGAAGGTCCTGGAAGAGAGATGAAGTCCAGCTGCACACAACCTTTGCTGCTATATTTAGTCCGCCATCTTTTTGAGCTCTCCAGGGAGCAGTCTTCACAAAACTGCTAACTAAGACAAAGTTTGCAAGGGAGGAATTGAATCAAGGCGCTGTGTAGCTTCTGTTCTCATGGTTGAATTAGGTTTATACACTCATAAACACATAAACAAGATACTGCATTTTACACCAGTGGATCTTAAGCAGGTTTTAAAATGCAAAAAGGAGAAGCTGGAGCAGGAGACAAAACGTAGAAAGATCATTAATTGAAAACTGTATTTAATCTTAAACAGGTTGTTCATCAGCTGATAAAAAGTTTAACCCCTTAAATGCTTCAAATGCCTATAAAAGGCATTTCCAAATTAAATTTAATAACTTGCCTTTATGTGGGGTTTTGGAAAGCGTCTCTCCGAAGGGAAACACAAAAATTTTAACCTCAGCAGTCAACTTGTTGTAACGGTAAATAGTATGTAGTTATTGAAGTAAGAACACACAGGAATTGAACATTTTTTTCCTTGTTTGGTATTATGTTTTAATATGTGGCGTAAATGAAAATATGAATATGCAGGTGTCCATTCACCCCATGTCACTCTCAGAGATATCATTGGTTCTGGAGAGACCATGGATAAACTCAGTATCTTAAAAGAGGTGACAACCAACAGTCTACAGGCAGGCTCCTGCTGGTCAAGGAGTTAAAATTATCACCTTAAAAAGTCTAAGGTCCTATCACAATTGTCTCTTTTACCCCTCTCCCTTTGCTCTACCACTGTTTTTACCCATGTTTTTAACCCCTTCCCCTTGGACCTTAAAACAGAGGGCCAAGGAGTAAAAAAAAAGCATCTCTTAGAAATGATACGCCACTCGATCTCCACTACATCACCACCCCTAGTTGCCCACTGGCTGATGCAGGCACAGTGACTGTTTATGCACTTCCAAATAGGGATTCACAACTTATAGGTATCAGTACAGCGGTATCGGCCAATGTTGGTCGATGTGTAAAAGTGGGCCGATGTTACTCATTTGCTGCCAACCATTTTCAGAGCATCTTGAACGATCTTTCAAGAACCAAATAATATTGTTTTCTATGACAATGTAAACACCAAACTATCTAAGAAGAGTGGACTCTCTTCTTTAATGTCTCTCTTCCTGTTTTTGATCAAAAAAACTGACAAAATCTACTTTTTTTAATGTGTTAATCTCGAGCACTCCATTGATCTTCTCTGTGGTCGTCTTTTCTCACAATCACGCAGCTCTTTCTCTCTGAACTACCTCGACACATCATCTCAGATTGTTTTTTTTGTTGTTTTTTTTTACCAATGTTGATATCGATAAATACCAGTTTTCGGCCATAACAGCAATATTAATACCGGATATTGGTATCGGCCAAAATTTCATATCAGTGCATCCCTACTTCCAAACAAAATACATTTTTACAAACTGATGATAAACCAATGTCAGATTTGGGCGACATATTCACAGCAAGTAGACTTCAGTACGACGTACTTCATTACATGAGAAATGAAACAGCTAAGCCAACGTTAAGCTAACGTTGTCATGACCTCCTGATGGCAAAAGCAAAAAGGCTTTCTAAGGCCTCTCGCAACACGCCATGGTTCTCATGCTCAAGACAGTCAATTTACTTTTCTTAAAAGATCCTGGTCAAAAAAGACAAGTGGTACACCCTTCAGAAAAAGACTCAGATGATTGCTTCCATTAAACCAACATTTTTTATGCAACACCATAATTTCAGCTTCATCGACTGAGACAGAAATGGATCAAAATGTAAAACAAGTATCCAAACAATAAGTTGTATGAATTGTTTTTTAGCTTTCTAGTTTTCAAGCTGATGAAAGTTTTCCTTTTCTCCCATTTTCTCACCTTCAGTCTGGGTAATTACATTTGTTGAAGTTCTGGGGAATTGGAAAGCAACGCTTCTAACATTTAAGAGATAAACAGTCTTTTGAAATTGAATTTTAAAAAGCTTTGAAATTTCTTGTTTGCTGCTGAAAGTAATTTGCCAATGAGAATTCTTTCAAGGGTGAGCTATGCAAACTGACTTCCTTTTTCGTCAAGAGTTGTCTCCATTACAAATTCTACAGCTCCATAACTTTGGAACATGCCAGAAGAGAAAGTCAAACACATACAATGATTTTGCTTCTCACTTGTTTTGAAGCCATATTTTTGATTTTAATATCTGTGTCTCTGCAGGTATCACCAGGTTCGACCTCTTGGGAGACTTCGGGAGATTTAATTGGCTGGGAAACTTTTACATCGTCCTTTCGTACAACCTCCTGTTCGCCGTCGTGACGACACTGTGTCTTGTGAGGAAGTTCACGTCAGCAGTGCGAGAGGAGCTTCTGAAGGCATTAGGTAAAGTGACGGCAACTTTCTGATACATCCAAGTTTTACCGTATTGACCCAAATACAAGACTACCCTGATTATAAGACAACCCTCCTCTTTGTGAAACCAATCTTCAGATAAACACTCATATAACCAAAATTTAATTTGCTTGAAGAAACTATTTTTTATTGAAATTCTGAGAAAATCATTGATTTTATAATTAGACTGCTTTCATTTTTGACCATAAATACAACCACTAAGATTCGTTTTTGAAATATATTTCTGATGACAGCTCTGGTAATGGGCATGCCTTCGTTACGACAGCTTTTCATTTAAAGTTTGCATTTTTTTAGTTGGTCTTTTTGGACGGCCGATCTTCAGACATTACACTCCGTAATTTAGGGCTGAACAATTAATCGAATTGAAATCGACATCGCAATATGATGGAATGCAATTTTTAAATCGCAAAGGATGCAATTTAAAAATAGAAAAAAATTCATGTACAGGGATCAGTAGGGAATGCAGTAACTTGTACTTGATTCTTTATCAAGACTTTCAGAAGTCAATATGCTGGTTTTTTTTCTGGCGGTGAGCTACAGAGATCCACAATAGAGCCATACACTTTATTCTGTATGGTTTGTTACTCTCACTAACAACTAAAGGTTGGTAAAATTTCTCAGTGTTCCTTTTTCTTTTTTGATTAAGTGTTTAAAACTTCAATTGTTTATAAGTTGACAGTATCCTTTATCGTGTTGGTCATACTATAGAATGACTTTGTGCTTCTGTTTAGTAAATAATGAAGAAGAAAAATGTCCCACCCCCAAAAATTGCACGCTAAATCGCAACCGCATAATCGCTCAGCCCTACCGTAACTCCATATTTTCTGTCTACCTGACAGTTTAACGTCTCTGCTGCATTGACCATCATCATCTTAAAATTAGCATCATAACTCGGCCTCAGTTGTCTGTTCACTCGCCCTACTTTTGATCCACGTTGCTCCGAACAATTACCTCAACTCTCCATTTCCCATCTCCTGTCTATAGCTCCTGTCACTGCGTCTCTGCCATGATTGACAGGTGACCACAGCCACCCTGAGGTCTCTGGCTGTTCAAAAAGCTGGAGCTCTGTGCTGATACAGTCAGGTGGCGACCCTAGACAACTATCAGCACGTGTCAAAAGTTAGACCTGGATTATAAGACCATCCCCCTTTTTACACATTATTTGCAACAACAACAAAAAAAAAAAATAGTGTTATATTCAGGTCAATATGGTAATTCCACACTTATCCACTGCTGAGGTTTACAATTAAATTGGTTTAAAGTTAAACTTAAAAAGTTAAAAAAGCATAAAGTTACTCTCAATCTTATCCTCATATTAGGGAAAAGATTGTTAAAATAATTCTGGTATTAGATCGGATCAGTGTTGGTATCAGCGTATAAAAGAAAGAATATGTAGAGAAGGGATGCACCAATCTGACATTTAAATTCTGATACCAAAGCCCAGGTATGAGTGTTAGTGTCTGAATGTACTAAGTCAGATTGGTGCATCCCTGCTCTACACATTCCTTCATTAACAGTCTCACAGTCATAACTTTAATGAGCCAGAAGTTTTATAAAACAGAAGACTTCTGTTTTCATGATTTGACGACTCAATCCCAGCAGAGGTTTGCTCTATGAGTGGCATCACCAACTTCCTCCCTGCTCCTGAAGGACAACCGTGTTGATTTCTCTGTCACTCCGAGTGACAAAATGGAAGAAATCCAGTGAGATGTGATGTGCTGCAGGACTGACATGTGACAGAGGATGGAGCCGGTCTCAAAGGCTTGTGGTGACAGGCCCCGGGTGTTTGATACACCGGGTGGGATAGTGGTAGAAAATGTCAGGCAGAGGCAGTGAGGGAGAGGGAAAAAAAGCACATCAATACCTCTGTCTAAGTTAAAGTCTGAGGCTTTTTAATGAGATTTCTCTCCCTTATCTCCCCCTGCCCAGGTCTGGATAAATTGCAACTGTCAAACAGCCCCACAGACCCTGAATCTGGGAAGCTCTCGGCCAACGGGCATCAGAAAACTCTGTGAAAGGGACGATAGATCAACACACACTTACACACACATACACACACACCTTAGCACAGCCAAAGGGAGATTTCGACAGTACTGCCTGACTGCTGAAAGGTGAAAGGGATTGGAAGGAACTTAATAAACCCGGGCAGTGTCTGATGGATACTGCAAATGGAGGCTGAGAGCAATTTAGCTTCGTGACATTCCATCCTGTGCGTCTGGGATGGAGGCGGGGACGGATTCAGGGACAGGGGCTGAGGAGTGACAGACTGGCATCGCTGCAGTCACCTTGATGCTGACCTCAAACCACGACTGTGACTTTAAAACCACCCATCTCTCGCTTCAGGGTTTGCTCTCCCCTCACCCAGGTTTCACTGCCTGTTTTCTCCTCCACGGTCCCCAAAAACCACAGAACGAGACAGAAGCAAGAGTTTGCAGGTGAAATAATGCACCTTTGGTTTGTTTTTCTTTTTGTACATCTAGTTCTCTTCCATCGTTGTGCTCTTCCTCAACAGTAAATAGATCCAAACTATTCTGTGAAGACTTATTTCTGTCAGTATGTCCACATGGATCAGTGTCAGTGCTAAATGGAGCGTTGAGTCTCTTCTAATTGATCTTTGATTGTTATGTGAACTGATACAAGAATGATCAGGTGTCAGGGTGTCACATTAGACTTTTTAAAGCTTGAAATATGAAAAAAATGTGCTTCATGAAGCATGAAAGTCATTTACTCACACCTGTCACGTTACATTAAACAGCATGGCAATACAACTCACATTTTATGCATTAGAACTAACGACTGGCTGATTTTAGCACTCGTACTGGCATTTTTTTTTTAAATTTCATTTGGCTTTACTCAAGTGCGCTTTAACTTTATTGATGATGTCATTAGTGAGTACGGATTAGTGAGTGAGGACATTTTTTAGGTGCTCCAGATTAGAAATGAGGTCCTCTCCAAATGGGAAACTACAAAGGAGTGGCCTGGGCCTCAGTTCTTGGAGATGATCCTGTGGTTTTATTATGCACATGAAAGAAATGTCAACGATTTTTGTTCATCTCCAAATTAAAAAAAAAAGGTATTTTAAATCAGCAGGGCACGGAAGAATTTGTGAAATTGTGTCACTTTTGTAAATGTTGTATTTACATGTACATATTATATTGTGTTTCATACCTCTTTTGCATAATTTGGATGTAAATACTGGACTCTCCTTGAGCCCCCTGAGAGTCCAACTCAGTAAGCTTTCTGAATTTTATTTGTACATACTTTCCTTCTTTTTTACAAACACCTAACTCTAACCTGGAGCAGATTTCACACAGAATGCATGAGTGGAAAAAACTTTGCAGCCGTTAGACTCTGTGACTCAGGCCCCATTTACGTGTTGTTGTATTGCTGCATAGTTTTCTGAACTGTGACGTTCTTTGTCTCTAGAACCACCTTAAATGCCTTATACGACGAGCATCCCGCAGGCTTAGTGTTAAGGTTCTTTCTTGTTCTGTGTCGTTGTCGCACATGTGCAGTATATGTACATGTACATCGTCTGTAGACAGATCCACTGTGATTCCCCTCCTGTACACCATCGAGTCTGAAGCCAGCTGAAAAAACTCACACATCACTTTCAAACATGAATGTTGTCACAGTCGCTCTTTTGTAGTGAGAGGATTCATTTCCAGACTCAGTCATCGCCCTTAAAGCTCGAGCACTTGCTAGGATAGGCTGGAGTGATCTAATGGTGTTCATTTTATGGTGTAGTAGATGTTGTGTCCTTTAAAGGATGTTAAAAATGAAAAACAAAACAAACAAAAAAACATTTTAAAAATACCGAAAGGATTTTTAATTTATTTATGCATCTGATTTTTTTAGTTCTGGAGACAGGGAATGTTTTCAATGAAGCCGTCTGTCATATTTTGTTGCTTTATCACAAAGACTGGAAGTTCTACTCTCAATCACAAATCTCATTTTCAGCCGTCTTTCTCAATCAGACCAGTGAATGTTCCGTTAAAGTTGAGTTCTTCATGCAACGGCTTCTATCATCCCAAAAAACAAGGACTGTGCTTCTGGTTCTGAGAGATGTCTGGCTTAATGGTTGTTGGGTTATCCTGTAAGTTTTGCACACTTTAGTTTTGTTTCTGCAGCTATTTCATGGACATTTAAGACTGTGAGAAATAAAGATTGTCCAAAGTGACATGAAAGACCAAAAAGTGATGTTTTAAATTGATGGTTTCATTTTTGGGATGAAAAGTGAGACTGAACTAAAATAACTTCATAGGGGAGTTTCTCTTCCAGCTCCATCTTATTTAGCAGGGAAGTGTCATTGTCCTGATAAAATATCACAATCATACTCTCAGAAATGAACGGGCTCTGTTTTTTATTCCAGTAGTCTTCTCTTGTTGCCTTTGCAGTACATCTCTGTGTTGTGTTGGGGAGGGGTCAGAGTTGATAGTTGGCCCGTACTGTAACTGAAGCAACTTTTATTTTTTCTGTCTCTGTCAGTTGGTCTCTGCATGTAAATTTTGGTACGTTTTGTGAATGTATTTTTTTACGATTTCTCAGTTTGCTAAATGTACTTTTCGTTATTTTTTGTGATGTTTTGTGTGTTTGCAAATAAAAGAAGAAAAATATTTTGGGATTATTTGATAATTTACCATGAGACACATGGACCTCAAAACTTGGGTGTTTGTTTTCTTGTGAAGCCCTTTGCACACCAGACATGAATTTTTAGCGTCAATATTTCGCACAGGGCCGAAGACGATTTTTCCAAAGTTTCGCTTGCAACAAGTACACAACCGACAAACCAAAACCCTCGTTGTTGACCACTCGCATATCAAAACATTCAACACTGACTGTGTTTATGTCCCAGCACCTGGTTCTTACGACAAAAGACACAAAAACTACAAAGACAAAGATTACAAAAACATCGTTTGGAGGATAATAGCTGCGGAGATTCAATATGACGCTTCCAAATGTTTCGCAATTTCGTGCCGCTTATTTGCGACACCTTTGGTATGCACAGGCTTCAAGACTGAAATGCTGGTCTTATGTTGTGTCTAAGATGCAGTACAGCCACCTACCACTAGCTGGGACTGTGGCTCCGGTTAATAGCTGTAATGCTCTACTACCTGGATGTAAACGGACAGATGACAGATCGCCTGCCCTTACATATTACTTTGGAATGCAGCCCGACTGTTCTGTGTGATCTGTTTTGTAGTATGCTAAGCTTGTTTTTTGGCATCAGCTTACAGTTTCAAAACAAGTTTATCAACTTTTAGTGACTTGAATTATTTTTTAAAGAAATGGACTGTTTTATTTTGTGTTTTTGGTCTTTTTTTTTTTTGATTGACAGAAAGATTTTAGTGTCAAATCAGAGCGATTGGATGCTTCAGATTCACCAGGTGTAACTTAATAGTCACATCGAAACCAAAGAGATAATTTCCAAAAGCGCTGGACCTTCATTTTAGAGGTAGACAAATGTGTTTTTTTCAGGGCCAACATTGATACTGACTATTACTAGTCAAGGAGGCCGATAACCAATATTTGGGGCCGATATTCATTTGGTGAAAATGTTGGTGTCAAAGTTTTGAATAATACAAACTCTGAAAAAAAGTTTCTCCCTCAATTTTTTTTGGCATAAATTGATTTTTCTAAAATTTCAATTCAACTAGATTGTTACATTATCTTTTATCTCTGTTTTAAGGTACGTAAGATATGGTACTGGAGTGGGACAATGCTGGCTGCATCAGAGCCAAAATAACACAGCTTTAAATCTTATTTTTATCTGCTGTCGAATTTAAAGAAAGGCTGGTGCTGGTATGCCTTGAAACGCAGAAGACCAGCACTGACCATCAGTCTGCCCCTACTTCATATACTCAAGTGGATGTTTCTTCATGATGGGTGCAAGAGACTTTAATTATTACTGCTTGTTATGTGTGAGGCTGTTATTGTCACAAAACCATTTGTAATTATCTGAAATGATCCAGAAATGCTCAAACAAATTTGCAAATATGAAAACTGATTTGAAAAAGTTACATAAAAGATTCAAGTGTGTAAATGAATCCACAAATTGGTGTATTTTTGACCAAATCGCACATGTCTTGATATGTTTGTGGATCATTTTACACAGTTATAAATAGTTTTTCTACAGTAACAGCTCCAAAGTTGTCATGAGGCGTACCTCTGTATCTGCTCAGATGAGTTTTTTGTGATAGAAGAATCTGCACAGAGGACAGGAGGGTCTGCTGTCCTCAGAAAAAGTCTCAAAAGCCTCCAGACAGAGCTGGTGGAAGAGGTGTGAGCAGGAGAGGAGCACGGCGCGTCTGTGTTGTCCATGGTTGGATGTACCTGCTTCTGTTGGGAGGCTCAGAGCTGTCAGGCAGATGGGGCAGTCCCAGACTCCTCTCTGGATCACCTGTCAGAGCAAAAGTACGAGGATTTTTTACTTCTTCTTTTTTTGCTGTGCTATTATTAGTGACTTTATTCTTGCTAATGCCATTTCATTAAAGAGAACTCTTGGCAAACACCTGGTTGGTGAAATCAGACACGAGGTGATAACGTGTTTATCAGTGATCCGTATAAAAACAAAGCAGCACACGCACAGCTCCGCCAATCATTAACCGCAGACTCTTTCCTGTGTTTGGAGGCCAACATTTCTCTCTGTTAAATGTTTCATAACGAGCCGCACGCCGCTTTATAGAGTTTGCACCCGTGAAAAAGGTGCAAGGTATGTGTTGAAAGCACATTCAGCTTTCGAGACTCCGTGTCAAGGCTGAGCCACTCCTGCCTTGTGCTCAACCTTTTTTTTTTTTACAGCAGATAAAGGAGAAGAAAGAAAAAAAAGGCATCTTCTTTACACCCCCCTCCTTCATGGAAAATGCTGCTTTTTGCAAAGAAAGCCAACAATGGAGCCTTATGGAACAGCAAATCTTAATGTCCTTTCAATTTCTCCTGGCTTTGAAAAGCATGTCGTGCATTATCAGACGGCCTTTTGTTTTTCTGTAGACACGGAGGATTATTAGGCTTCCTCATTTCCATTCACTTGGTTAACGTGAATGATGACCTCTGCAGAGATGTGTGCTTTCCGCACAGCAGCTGTGATGCTCTCGTCCCCGTGCAAGTGTTGACACGTTAAGGGAAAGGCAAGGCTCGGAGAAAAAGAAGAAGAAGAAGAAGAATCAGACGAGGATTAAATGTGTTTTCTGCGGTCTGACCTGGCTCTGAATCCGATCCCAGTCGCTCTCCAGAGGTTCTGAGATGTTCCTCCTCTCCAGCTGCTGAAACACTCGTCTGCTTGATGACAGCGAGCGGTTGATATCACTCAGAAAAGCCTCCGTGTCGGTGTGACAGTATCGGACAAAGCTGTCATTCAACTCCTGCAGCTAATTAGAAAAACCATTTTAGTGGCACAAAGGAGGCATGTGTCTTTCAGATACACAATAGAGTCGTGTTTTCAGCGAGGGCTAATTGTGTGTGTGTGTGTGTGTGTATTGTAGCGACTGAGGCACGCTGACAGGGTGTAGTTGTTAAACAGCGTCTCTCACTAACATGGAGAATTAATGGAAACCAGTAAAAAGTGATGGGAAACATGGAAATCCACACATCTCTGACACGTTTCTGTCTGGGAAGTCACAGATGAATTCATACGACATTCGTGTTGATAGAAAAACTAGATTTAAGTAGATAAATTTAATCAAATGAAACCATTTAATTCATAAATTAAGAAAACTTAAACTTTGCCAAATCCACTTTCTATGACGTGGATCCAAAATCTTTGCTCACAGACGCACTCAGTCACCCTTCTCATTCTTAATTTGACAGATTTCAAAGACTTTCCTCCAGTTTCTGTCCTCCTCATCTGTCTTCTCCCATCACAGCAGCTGTTGCTAGGCAACAATTAAACACCGGCGTATGCATGTTTATATCAAAAAACATATCCATCAGACAATGGGATATTTATAGACGTAGGTTCTAACAGCACCGGGGAAGTTGACTGATCGGAGGAGATTTCAGCGTGCAACGACATCATCGTTTTATTCAGTGATGACAACCAAAGCGTCACCATGACAACAGAGCAAACCACATCCTGCGTTGAAGAGTTTGAAGCTCTGGAAGTAGACGGCAAAAAAGTGAGTCTGGACAAAAGTCTGAACACTGCTGGATTGATCAAATTTAAAAAAGTGACTCATCAAAGCTCAGTATGACGTCTTCCTGTAAAACAAACACACCAGCATCTCAGATACCCACTTTGGCAGAGAAAAGAGGAGACATACTGACAATTACAGCTGAAAATCAAAGTGTCTGTGAGGAGTTTCTGGGTGAGTTTGAAAAAGTCTCACCTTTAAGTATGCCTGATTGTAATCTCTTGAAATGAGATTATCAACCCCAAAATAGGTTGTATCTAAATGCTGTTTCCAGTATCCAGGACTGGAGTGATTTATGGCTCGTAGAAGCTGACAAAGAATAGCAGTTGGAAGAGAAATCTGTTTTTTCTCAGCTGAAAACTGTCTTGGATTGAATTTGTAGTAATGGTGGACACAGGAGCTGAGCTGTCAAATATAAAAAATACAAAATAGCAGAAGAAAGGTAAACTGGAAAGTGATAGAGCTAAACTGTTTGTGATAATGTTCAATTCAACCCACAGTCAGCAGTTATTCTACAGTGCACTGTTCAAACTTGAGAGTCTATCAATAAAATGGAGAGTGTTGTTACGTTAGCTCTGCTTGGTGAGGTTGGAGTTGGTAGATAAGCACTGATAAGACAGGATTCACTAACGTTACAAGTCATGGACATGTCTTAGAGCACTGGGCTGTGAGGAACACTAAACAGATCTTCAGCTTACCTCTGAGACACTTAACTCCACTACAAACTGAGTATAGAGTTTGTTTGTTGTCATGTAACCCGAAAATTCACGTAAATTGGATTTTTACCCTTAATACCCCCTAAATATCTAGAGATGGGCAGAGGTATTATTGAGAAGTGGCTGAAGAAGACGGAGGGGAGGCTGTGAGAGCTGCTGGGAAATCAGGATTATCCGATGAGGTGGTAGGGTTAGCAAGTGAAGGGACTTCTGGAGAGATACTAGGTGCAGGATCACACAGCGCACAGCTATGTATTTATACGCGGTCCACGTCAAAAACTAGTATGCGTCGCAGAAGCTTACGAACAGAGCGGCATAGCTTCTAAACCTTCTCTATTTTCTTACGAGCATATATTTATTGGTGTCGTAAAATCAAAACGACGTAAGTTGAGAACATAGACTGTATAAAACATGGACGTAGTCTCTCCGACGTCACCCGTCTGTTTCTGAAACAGAAAATGAAGCACATCAACTATAGCATCCATGTTGGTAGTTGCAAGGGCTTAGCCTACAGCCATAGGGCGTCTGTCGGTCACGTGACCCTCAGCTGTGCCTCTTATTGGGGGAGCTTGCGATCTTAATATCCTCTGGATGCCCGAGTTAGAAAAAAATTCACCTTTCGTACAGTGGGTGCTGAAAGTAAAATAAGCGACTCAGACAGGAGACGTTTTTTGAACCAGGCTGTAAATAGGTTAATGTTTGCTTTGAAAACAGCTTTTTTTGGCTTGGTGTGTATGTGACTTCCGGTACTTTCCGGAGCCAGCCTCAAGCGAACACTCCAGAAACAGCAGATTTTAGCACTTCAGCATTGTCTCATATTCTTAGACCGGAGGTTGCTGCTTGGTTGAGAACCATGTAAGTCGAGGACCTCCTGTAAATAAATACATTACTTCTTCGCTATGTATCTAGAAAAACGTCTTAAACAAAGTAATGTCAAAGAGAAAATCTGCTCTCTGGAACAAACTCACATGGAGAAGTCACATCCTCGTGACAGTGGGTGCTAATACTCATGGGAAATAGAGTCTTTATCCTGGAAAAACACTAGCTTTTCTTGATATTCCTTAAAGCACCTAAAGGTGCAGTGAGGACTGTCCAGAATTGGACAGCAGTGTTTTTCTGGAATAAACCCAGCTTCCCATGAGCACTAGCACCCACTGTGGTAAGGATGCACCTCTTTTAGATTGCGGATCGTCTTCTTTTTAACACTACTTTTCTTTGTTCAAGACAACTTTTTTTTGCAGAACGCAAAGCGGCGAGGTAATGTGTTTACAGTTACGTAGCGCTACTGTCTGAAACATGACAACAATGTAACTGCTGCATGTGGGTTAGACTGAACATTATCACAAACAGCTTAACCTGTGTTTTAGCCTGTGCTCTATCTCACTCCTGTTAAGCTTTCTTTTGCTCTTCTGTCCTCCTCTCTTTTTGACAGTTCAGCTTTACCACTACAACAATAATTCTGAGAAATCATTTTCTTTAAGATAAAGGACAGCTCTTGCTCCTCACTGCTAAACTTTTGCATTAGGTGGCGTCGCAGTGAAATCTACATAAACGGATTCTGTGATCAGGTGGACCACAGAAACTGAGAAATAGCATTTATAAGTAAATTATTCTGGTGCCAATAATCTCATTTTGAATCGTGGATCCGGCAAATATATTGAAGGAAGATTATTTCAAAATCACTTGTGAATTCCTCAACAGTGACTTTGAGAGTGATTCATGCACAACATTTTGACTGTTAAACTGTATCGAGAACAAAAGTTATTTTCCCCTAACACACGTAACACCTGCTCTCAGATATGTATGCTTCCTTCATCTATGACTCACCTGCCCACACACACACACACACACCCACACACACACACACACACACACATACACACACAGACCCCATCCCTCAGCCTGTCACAGTGGCATCAGAATTGCTTTACAGCAGGGCTTTTATCACTAATTAAACAACTGTTGACCATCGAGATGGAGGCTTTTATGAGCCTGGCTGACTTTTCGACGGTCAGAGCAAACAGAGCAGCCTCTCCTGAACTTTGCCTTTGCTCCACAGGAGATGTGGAAGGGGAAGAAGACACAGAGGAGGAGGAGGAAGAGGTGGAGGTGCACAGTGGCGTTATCTCACAGTCATCCATCTACGTGCTGGCGGTGTCACCCTTAATGTGTTGACTCAGGGTCGTGCGTCCAAAGTGAGTGAAAATTAAAAGCTGAGCGGCAGGATCAGCTGATAAGATTTCAGAACAGACAGTTTTTTTCCTGAGGGAACACCTGTGTCCTGGTGGTACAAAGATGCCTTATTGCCCTGCTGCTGCTCTCACAAGGAAAAACTGAAAGAATAGGTCTCCCCCGTCTCCCACAGGTTCCAGCCCGGCTCTAACACGCCTGTTTGCATTACAGTCAGCTAAGCAAATAAGTCCTCCCCTTAAAAATCAAGTCCATCAGAGCTGTCAGCGCTGTGCTGCGCAGCTCAAAGCTCTTGAAGATCATCCTTGGCGTGACAAAAGACATGAGACAATCTCATGACCACCCACAACCACTGAATCACACGGTGTGAATGTAAAGTGAGTGACGGCGTCTATGACTCCATCCGCAGCATGTTAACCCGGACATGGCCTAATGTGTTAGAACACACTTAATTGGCTCGGTAAATGCTGTGTCTTTGTTTACGTGACATGTCGAGGCTGCGTTTATTGGCCTGATGATGGACAGTGATGGGGGGGATGGGCACAGCAATCCGACCCTGGGAAACATTAAAAGTGTGGCCCTCATGCGTGTGTCACTTTTGCTTAATCAGCCTCTGCAGTGCAGGAGCACTCTGCATGATTACAGATATTCACACAGGGACGACGAGAGCCTGGTCTGAAAGACACCCAACATACACAGCACACGTGTGTCGGAGCCGTGAGTCTTTTAAAGCAGGATGAATTCAAGGACTGCAAACGTTAAAAAAGGAAAAAAAAAAGGTTAAAAGAAAACAACAACAACATGGTGACCAGTCTTGTCTTTGGTCATCCAAGGCTTTGGTTGGGGGAGGTTCACTAGGTGGCAATGTTCCCTTTTTCTGTGAGCGACCATGAAGGCAACACAGCCTCAGAGTCAAACAACTCGAAGCCACTTGGAAACAATCCCCCCGTCAAGTCCAGTCGTCGCGTGATTTATGGCTTTGAAATGGGTGAGGAGGACAAAACCTTGCATGACAACCTGGTCAACCTCACCTCTTCACCCTCACCCATCATACCCAGAACCAATACGACACACACATACTCACACACGCACACACACCAGACATTGAGATAGATGAAGGAATACCAGACCCAAATCACGCTTTTGTGTTGACCCTGAAAGGTCCAGACTGTTTGACTTAAAGACAAAACACTCTCGAAATTATTGGACAAACAGTGTGTGATTCACAAAGCATCAAAGGAGCCTGAGAGCAGGTGAAGGTGTGTGTGTTAGAGTGTGTTAGTGCGTGAGTGCAGGTTACCAGTCAGGTCACTGAGTCGCTCTCAACCCTCAGGATGAGAGTTTTAATATGATCAACTAAAGAGTT
Source organism: Halichoeres trimaculatus (assembly GCF_033239565.1). Classification (NCBI taxonomy): domain Eukaryota; kingdom Metazoa; phylum Chordata; class Actinopteri; order Labriformes; family Labridae; genus Halichoeres; species Halichoeres trimaculatus. The sequence continues at coordinate 11,066,673 of NW_027437196.1, forward strand.
TGGGAATGAAATGTAAGAGAAAGGGAAAAGGAAAACAGAGGCGACAGGTGCTGGGCTGAAGTGTGATCCACAGAAGCATGATTACTACATTTTCAGCTCCAAACTCACCTTTTCTTCAAAGTATTTGCGTCTCAGTCGCTTGTCTTTTGGGCAGATTGATTTCCTCAAAGCTTTGTACTTTTTTCGAGCCACATAGCCTCGCCAGGTTGCTTGGATTCTAGGTACACAAACCCACACAAAAATTACATTGAATCTTATCAAATGCACAAGAACCCAAGCTTTGCAGTGATGTTAGTGAAAAAAAGTTATTCATTCTTCTTAATCCAAGAGCTACAGACATGTATCGCTGCAAGGCCAGAAGAAAACCCAAAACAAAACAGATCAGCATCACATTATAGTCCGATGAGTAGTTACATTGCTAAACTCATGTTTAACTGGAGAAACTGTTAAGTGGAGAACATGGCTCACTTAAATGATTTGATTAAACTCTGCTTCATGCTTTCATTAAGACATTAGGAGATTCTGCTGTTATTGAGCGATGCAGATGATATAGCGATGCATATGCAAACACTTAGATGGATTTAGAAATGCATGGGGCTCTAGAGAAGAAAGAATCAGTCAGATGCTCTGAAGGTAGCTTCATTTATCATCGACGAGCTGGAGGGGCTTGGCAGGCTCCATGGACACAAGCTGCACCAGTCCAACACCGCCAGAAAACATATCACATAACTTCATGACTAGGGCTCAACTCAACTCAACTCAACTTTATTAAGGCAGGGCGATTATGGCAAAAGAAAAAAAATCAGGATTAACCGAACCTTCTACTTTCAGTTTATTCTGTGGTTGATTGATAGAAATAATCAACATGCCAATTTTACATTGGTTAAAAGTTCTAATTGTCTGTTTTGATTATTTTCCACTTAATCCCCCAGTCCTAGTCATAGTATCATGTTATAATGTGACAATTTAGTAACACGAAATGTCATAATTCTGCATCAGAAAGTCCTGTCATTATTCAGTATCATGACATAACATCATATCTTGATCTTAAATAAACTAGAAAAACACTCAGAGAGCACATACCTTCGCCAAGCATACTGTGATGTCACGCAACACTTTAGCCCTACTTTAATGTTATACTCCCTTTCAACAGACTGTCTGCTACAATTTGGTGTTAGTTGCAGGTTTGTATAATTTGTTTCCTGACAGTGTTGAAAATTATGATGAACCAGAACATATTTCATATTCTAGATCTCAGTATCCAGAATATTGCCAGGATCTGGATCGTACTTTTACATCCGTCAGAAATGATCATGACCTTGTCTTGTATTGTCTTGCAGAGCAATCTGACCATTTAAGATAAGAAGATAAAGATAAAATATACTTTATTCATCCCCGAAGGGAAATTCATGTTGTTTGGGCTCATCTTCCGATTAAAGAATTATACACTCTGATGGCTGCAGGGAGGAACGATCTTCAGTATCTCTCAGTCCTGCAGCGCACAGAGCGCACATTTATCATGGAGTTATATACACATATGGTGAAAACAGCCCTATCTCACAATGATAATTAATCCTTAAAAAAAATCCTGGATCCAGACAGTGATCCAATCATTATGTTGTTCACAGACAGACAGAAAGACAAACTCTCTCCAAAACATAACCTCCTTGGGGGAGATAATAACTCTTAAAATCTTGTAAAACACCAAGAACTTTAGGGATGAAATTAAACATGTCTAACTGGAACATAAGAAATCTGATCATGACTTTATATCTTTTTTTTATGCTCACACTGAAATGTGCTGAATTTTTTGTCGTATTTTGAAGCTACTTCATCTTCTCTGTCTTTGATTCAGTTTGAATGTTGATCATAACTTTTAGAACTGATTGTTGTAGAAGGGAATGTTCCATATCAACTTTTTACAGTAGTCTAGCGTGGTTTTAAAACTTTGCTTTACCTGGTGGCACACTGATGTCTAAAGAGTCGAGCAGCATCGTAGATCACCCTGGTTTCGTACTGCTCCTTCCTGCACATGGGGCAGCACTTCCGCCCTGAAAACCTTTCGAAAGCCTGCAAACAGGCTCTGTGGAAAACATGGGAGCAGGACAGCAACACCTAAAAAGAAGCAGAGACACAAGCTTTAAAGATTGTATCATCTAGAAGATGAATGGAGCCTCTAATCCTGTCTATGGGTCACCAGAGGATGCTCCAGAATGTGTATTGGCTGTGAGGTCTTCTCTAAGCGCTCTCCTTTATGCATGTGGTGAGCGTACATGAGCCTTAAGAAATGCTAAATCTGTGTGTATTCATACACATATCTGCCTTTCAAGTGTTATTTGCTGAGAGGATAGAGAGAGTCAGCATGACCCCCGTGGGCCAGCTGGAACCTGGACTACAGTCTCCTCTACCTGTGAGAGGGACACTTTTATCGTCTGAAAGAAACCAGCCACAGCTCTGGGGCTTGGCACACAAACCAGTTTACTCAGATCTCTGGAGGGCAGGGGGGATATTGATTTCCCATTGTTTTTGGCCTGAGCAACACACTCCATCACCGGTGAAAGGACCCCCTGCAGTGTACAATTTCGAGGAGCTCAACAAGCCATTAGGGCAGCGAGAAAATTTCACAATGCTGGAAGCTCTGGTTTATGGAAGGACTCAAATATAAATCCTAATCAAATTAAGACAAAAGAGGGCATTAGTTGTTTTTCAGATCTTGTCTGATCAGAATAAATTTGCAGTCAGAATTAAAACTGAATTTGAAGATGATCAAGAAAAATACTGTGGGTTGAATTTGTTCAAATACGTACACTATGAATCATCAAAATCCAACATTTAACTAAAATTTCCAAACTTTCAGCTCAGATTTCACCATGACAATAGGATACGTTTTTTGCAGAACTTGGCCTGATAATTATGCAAAAAAAAAAAAAAGTTTCAGGCACATGGCTCAACGTTAAGACGCAGGCTTAAGGCCACATAAAAAATAAAAAAAATTGTGAAAGTAAAGCATCTTGTGAAGTTATACTTTAGAGTAGGTTTCAAAAATAAAGAATTATTGAATATTTGATGATGTTATGCTGATGTTGTGGCAGCTTAGAAACTGGGTCTTTAACTCCGGTAGAGTCAGAAAGGTATTTACAGATTCAGTTTTCCCTGATTAATAACTCATCCGTAGAACAATTCTTTTAAACCTCTCTGCAATCACAGCAAGGTAGTCTACAAGCTTCTCCTACTACTACTATTATTTTCCTCCTAACAAGTCCTCCTCAGTGACCACTCATTTGGAGGAAAAGAGACAGCTCTTGTTTAAATGAAATGTCTGCAAATTACAACACCAACAAAATATGATACGGAAATATTAAATAACTTCACCCAGGCAAGGTCTAGGGTCATCAAAATCATTTTACACACGTGATCTCACGTTTTTCATACCACATTTCTTAGATCTCCTAATACTCTTAGCTATAGACTAAGATAAAGAGTTATTTTCATAAACTGACTACTTTTTTCTTGTAAATTTATGGGTTTATTCTTGTAATTTTACATGATAAATCTTGAAAAATAACTTTTTTTCATTGACATGGCCTTAATCCTCTGACGAATGTGTTTTTTGTTACCAAGGGTATACTGTGGAGCACATATTGGCAAGAAAACACATTATTTGGGGTTAAAGGCACACAAACAATAAAAGCTAATAATCCTAAGGATTTTAAGAAGGCCTTTACTGATTTTGGCTTCTGTTGTAAGCATTTTTAATTGTCATATTATTACTTAAAAGCAACAAAACAGCAGCACACAAATACATTTTTACAATATGAATACTCTCAGAAAAATGCCAAATCAACACAGATTCTCTCTTGTCACTTTCCCTTGTTAGCAGGCTCTAATTAACTTTTTTTTTCCTCCCTGAGTCAAACTAATATTTACATGTGCATCTATGGCAACTGTGCTTTGTGAGGCTGCCTATTCTAGTCCTGCATTCTTGAGGAGATTGGCATCTTAAAAGGGGATCAGAAAAGGTGTAAAAGACTGAATGACCCTCACAGTAACACACTGATTGCTACATCATCACGTCACAGTTGAGTTCCAAGGCAGTATGGGTAAATTTGTACAGTTGTCTACACAGATTAGAACATACAGGAACTGCAAGGGGGAGGTGTGATGTAGGGGTAAGGGGGGGTTTGAGTGTGTGTGTACCCATACGGAAACACAGGTTTGCCTGAGGACAGACAGGACGCTGGAAAAGAGGAAAGAAAGAGTTCTCTCACAAGCTTTTAACAGTGTTGGGAAAATACCTGAGGCTGAAGGTGAAACTCCTCCCTGCATATCGCACAGGGCTGAGCTGATTCCCCCTGCTGAACAGATCTCGCCTTGATCTGCATCCATTCATCCTCTGTCAGTCTTCCAGCAGGGGAGGCCACCAAACCCAACTTCTGAGCTACAGCAAGAAGAAAACACTAGTTCCTCCATGTTCAAGAGACAAAAAAGACTCGAGGGTGTTTGTTTTACCTAAAGTTAAAGGAGGTGGAGCAGAATCAAGCACATATTCTATCTCTTCTTCTTGATTCTGACCCCTGCCTGATGGTCCTCTTGCTCTTGGATTTCTGGGTGCTTTTCTTTTGCATCTAAAAGGGTCAGTGAGAGGGAAATCTGGATGCAAAAAGGTGCGTGTGATGTGATCTTGAAAGGCAGCTGAGTTGACCACCAGACTGTTGCTTCCTTTAGATTTCAAGCCCTGAAAATATGATACAGATGTGAATTTCTTACAACTTCACCACAATTAACAGCAGATCTTAACAGCAAATAATTTTTTTGTTTTAAACTTTTTTTCCCACAAAAAAGTAATAAATATAATTTCTGTAACCTATTGTCTGGACAAAATGATGAAAGGAATACAAATACAAATCACTGTGGGGTAAAATTAAAGATGCTAATTTGCAACATATAGAGAAAATCGTGATCATAGAAAGTCTGTCTATAAATTGAAAAAAAGAGCTTAGAAACAGACACGTTTTTGGTGAAAACTGGGGAAATTGTCTCAACATTTCCCATAAATTGCAGAATAAGTTGTCTATCATTTTAAACTGTGCTATGCAGAGAAATAACCACAGGTGTTTGGTATTTGTTGATAAGCAGCATGCTAGCAGGTGCAAAAGAAACATCCCAATAATTGAACTGTGTCGAACTAACGAAAGTTTCCGCTAAAATAAAAGTCTCAAACTAAATTTACACTTCTACTGAGAAATTCTACCGAGCTATCTTTCATATTTTGTTTTCTAAATCAGCTAATTCGACAAGTAAACAACCTAAGTAGTCCAAACCTTCCGCACTGCCATCCTATCAACAACTGTTTGATGGTAACTCGGCAACCAAGTCCAGGAACCGCCTCCTCTCTAAGCGGAGCATAACTGCTGTCTCTGATTGGCTGAGCTGGGAGCTCTCTCTTAGCTGATTGGTTGTTGGTGCCAAAAGTGAGGCAGAGACCGGAAAGACAGATCTTCATTGATTTTATTAATAAATTCTCACAAATGCCGGTTAAAACCTAAAATATTCGAATTGTATTTTGTGATTTATGAATAAAATCACATTAAAAAGGCTCTATAGTCTTTTAAGAAGACCTGAAAACGCTGTATGACAACTCAGGTAAGCACCCCCTGCACAGTTAAATTAATACATTATGCAATAATAAACAAATGAATACATCAGCTTATTTTTTTAAAAAAAAAAGCTTAATAATCTTGGTCCAGGCATGAACCAAGACTGAAAATAAGGCTGGAAGCCGATTGAATCTAGATTAATGTCCTGAGCACTACCAAAGTACCCTGGAGCAAGTCACTGAACACCCTACTGCTCATATGTGTGCTACCAGTACAGCTCCCTCACCCTGCACTCTTCATTAGTGCATGTTTCTGTTCATGTACGTGTGATCTAGAGCATGATCCAGGGTGAAAAAAATTAAACTTCTCCCAAAAGGATAAAAAAAGTATATCTTCTATCTTCTTATAAAGTTATTTAATAATTATCAATGAAGAAAAGCATCACTTATGTCAATTTATATTCTGATGCACAGTGTTCATTTTTATCATAATCTAGATTTTTCCTTTAGAGTTATTTTTTCTAATTAAACTTTCCACTGATAGTTTTAATTTCACAAAGCTCTCCACCTCCTATCTTCACACTTAGACACCTCTGCTTCTTGAGAACCCTGTGCTGTGTCTCAATCTCACTAATGATTATTTTATTGTCAGGGAGTTGTCAGTGAATAGCTGGAACCCAACCAAAGGAGGTAAATCTCTATGTCTAGGTGACTCACCAAGCTGTCGTCAGAGTAGGCGCTGAACAAAGCTAAGCTGCTCATACCTGTGCTGTGAGCTCAGGGATCCCTCCCAGGTCATCTTCACATGGAAAACCATACAAACACACCGTCCAAACCGTCTCTTTTTTTGTGCGCCTGATGAAAAGTTTCCTTTATTTCTCACACACCACGAGGGGCGTGTTAACTTTTAAAATGCTTTGCAGTCTTGATTGACTTTGATGTGTTCAGTCAGAATTGGTGAAAACAGATGGCCGGGGAGCAGGCTAACGGTGAGGCCTGTCAATCTAAGAAAACAAAGTGAAGACTCAGCTCTGGGGAGAGGAGGAAACCCCTGAGCTTCTCAAGAGGTTGCTGCATTCTTGAGATTAGGGCAAGAAAAACGCAGACCACTGCTGTTAATGCTCTAGACAAAGGCGTGGAACAATTTATTAGCTAAGAATTCAAGCTTAGAGCTCAATCAAAGGCCTGTCGTCCACAACGCCAGACTTGGGGCTTTGGGTTTGTTGTTTTAAGTAAATAATCACGCTTAAAAGATACGGCAAAGATGGGGCTCAAGTCCCCTGTAAAGCTTGCATTCTCAACTGTCATCAGAACGGATTTCAGTGAGCGCTTTTATTTTCAACAGGTACATTGTTTGTCTTTTTCTTCATGAATACCATTTTAAAGAGCTTTTTATTTAACTTTCTTCCCCCTGGACCTCTTTACCTGATCTGTGGTATTTTTGAAAAGACAACTAACCTTGACATGTAAAGAGCTCATGACTTAAAGGTTAAAGAGAAGAAGGAAGAAAAAGCTGTATGTGTAAGAAGGACATTAAAAATTAGCATCAAAAGCAGGTCAAGAAAGACATCTAAACTTCTTCCGTATGAGGCATGACGTGCAAACAAAAATGAGAGAAATCTTTTATCCTGACGTATGTAAATACAGAACACTTTAATGACAGTGAGAGAGTTCATTCTCATAAAACAGCTCTGCATCCATACATAATGCACCGTGATTTATTGCATTGTTGTCAAATGAGTAATTGCAGTGAGATATAGATGAGAGAGGGCAGCCCATAATGGTTAATTAACAATTATGTCAGCCGGTGAGATGACCTGGAGACCAATCACTTTGATAGGAGACAGTGGTGGGGGACAGAAATCAAATTATTTTATGACTTGACCCGTAATGCCTCCCTAACATGACTTTAATCACTCCACGGTGGGTAGGAGTCCCCCGTGGCTCTCTGGAAGTGGACCAGTCAGGGAGGGAGGACGGTGAAGACATCACTATCTTTCGCATCATTGCTGAGTAAGTAAGCAATAAAAGAACAGAGGCATCATTACAGCCGTTTGGTTACTTTTCAGAGAGATGGAGCTCCCAATGATTAGACATGTCCTTTGTAAATGAAATACAAATCACCTCAGGCTTTTGGTTTTACTTCATTTACTAAGTGCTACATTACCTCATACTTTGGACCTAACAATGGATTTCCTATAAATCTCCGGGTAGTTGAAATGATGAAGGGGCTCACATATCACGAAATGTGCCAGTGCTTATTAGCACTTGAGAAGTTATTGATCGGGCATTTTGATTAATGCCCGCTGGGGGCTACGGTGGCATTCAGAGGCCTCCCTGTGAAACTGGCTGGGACTCCTCCTCCTCAATTACCCTCAGTTTGTGCTGACTGCCAGCCTGAGCCCTGGCGAGACGACAGCCACTGCAGCATCACTGTGCCAGGAATGATGGCAGCCCTCTATTTCCAAATTCTTCTCCATTATTCAGACATAAATGCTTTGAGGGCAGAGGAGGATTTGCCTGTTGGGCATTGAATTGTGTAGGGGTCAGCACCACTGAAGATGAAATGTATAAGAATTATGTTTAATTACGATTTCTTATGTGGGCAAACGTTTTTAGCACAAACAAAGGTGATTCTGACTCCTATTAACAGTCGGTGAGTTTGATTGATTTAACATTTAATATTAGTTTAGATTTAAGACTTAACAGATCCTTTGTTTCTGACTTTAAGGAAGAAAAAAAGCAGGACACTTGGCTTTTATCAATTACTCAAATTTTTATGTGAAAATCACAACTTTAGACTGAAACTTGTTGTCTATAGATAGCTAGCTACCAACAATAGTAGGGATGGGAATCGAAAACCGGTTCCTGTTGAGAATTGATAAGAAATGTTTCAATCCATCAATATCTTTAGCCTTTGTGCTTAACGATTCCCTTTTCAATTCTTTACATTGTGCCAGAGCAGCCGGGCCTTACGTCAACTAGTCTGCTGCAGCTATCTTAGCTTAGCAGTTAGATAACGTTCCCAAGAAAACTCTGATTCAGGATTTTCAGCTTGAAGTTTTACTGAAGAACTGACTTCAAAAAGAAATGTACATCACTCTCTCTCAGGAGATTCATATTCAGTTCATTCAAAATGGTATAAATCACCTTATTTACCGAAATAACAAAAAAATAGCGCTTGCTTGATGCTAACGTATATGGAAAACTGCACTGATATGCTAGCAGTTAGCATACATCAGTATAACTTCAGCTTCAGAATAGAATTTCAACTTTCATCTCAGAAACATATCACATCAACTCTTTGTTGAAAAATACTGAGAATTTCAAATGTCAAAAGCTAACAGGCTAATGAAAGGCTCATGGCTACAGAAAGCTTCCAAACAACTTAAACCATCGCTATAACCACTTTGAGACACTAGATGGCCTACTTGAATTATCAGCATATTACAACACAGTACATCAACGTCACATTGTGCGCAATTTTTACCTGGTTCTGTATAATTATGCCCAGAAATATACAGACTTAGGGACCAATTACATTTTATTCACTTACAGTATAAACTCAATTAAATGTTGTTGACACAGAAAACCTGTAAAGCTACTTTTTGTACCAAGAAAATTCACAACAGGAATTGATAAGGGAATCGATAAAGAATCAGATCGATAAGCAGAATCAATAAGGGCATCGGTATTGAAAAAGTCTTATCAATTCCCATCCCTAAACATTAGCTCTATTTGCTGGATGAAAGGATACTTTTTAGTGTTTCCAAATGAATTTAAGTCAAAGCAAAAACATTTTATTTGCAATACTACAGTTTGGAACTAGTATGGTTTGGAAAGGTATAATCTAAAGCTTTTAAATCAATTAATTGCGCTACTCCTCCAGCCATTGTGCTGTTTGGCTAGCTAACAAAACTGTTGAAGCTAGACAGAGTTTAAACTTATGCCCTGTTTTTAAATTTTAAGAAAACCTGAATGAAAGCCGTCCTGTAGATTCAACAAACTTCACTATCCCAACTGTAGCTTTTGCTGTTAAGGAATGGGATCCCATGGCTCACATTTTTGCTAGCTTTCATGCAGTTTTAGAGTGATGTTAAAAACTTTTTTTTTCTTTCTTGAACTCTTTTCTTCAACCTTTCACTCAAAAAAGAAGCAAGGTAATGTGTTTGTTATTGAGTCTCGTAACTTTAACATGCTAATTAGCCAAAAAATAAGGATTAGATTCTTAATTTAAGTTTTTGTTGCCCTGCTGTTTATTTTTCAAAGAAGCGCAGAAAGCTTTGAAAATGTAAGAGGACTAAAGGCATTATGATCATGTTTATTTCTACAGCATGAGCAGCAGAGTATGGCCAAAAAATAATGCTGAATATCATTGGTGGTAATTAATCATTTATTTGTTTCAGAATATTTGACATGAGGTCACTTTTAGCTTAGCTGAACATGCTTTCTGAACTCACTGAAATCCCTCTGCATTGGAAACCAATATTTTCAGCTCTGTGGTGCGGCCATCTTTCTCCATAATGGACAATAATTGAGCAAAATCCATCACTATGGCCAGAAATAGACCACCATAATGGCCATAAATTGTTGCCTGTGAGCACTGAAAATCCAGCCACCCCCGCTGTGTCCGAGAGGCATTGCAACTTCTACACATTTCCTTTCATCCTTACATTTTGACTCCATGCTGATTACACACAATGTGCTTCCAGTGGAGTCAATTCATACCTTTTAAGCACAAAGTGCAGCAGCTTGACCTTTGTAGGGTGTAAAAGGCATGATGTGTGATATGGCAGTTTTTTTGTAAATTGAAAAATCCATAATTGAAAACTTGTATAAGATTTGTCTGAGATCATTTCTACATCATTAATGTAAACACTTTTTTATTCCATCAGTTAGATCAGCTCATTAAAAAATATAATCCTTTGACTGAAAACAGCAATGTGGAGGTTTGAAAGGAAATTAATCAGCCTCTTCTTAAAGGAGCTACTATAAACATAATTAACTTATTTAATATTTTACAGGAGCACCCAAATTAAATAAGCAAGGCTGCCGAGACTTCCAAACTGCGCCATAAATCAGCACCAGCCGCCATTTCATCTGACTGAAGCAGAGCAAAGAGCCTGAAGTTTGCCTGTGCCGTGGGGATTGTGTTTGTGGTGAGTCTCATAAATGCCAAGTTCTTTGGGCAATAAGAGTAAATATCACAACCACTCTCTAGAATTACCACATAATTGGGGACTTTCCGCGTCTACACAGGACCCCGCTGTCTCCTTTTCTTACCCTACATGTACTGCAGTGGATGAGTCCATGTTAAGGTGATGCAGAATGAGGAGGTAGTAGGAAAAGCCATATTTAGCTTGGCAAAGCACATAATTTAAGATGGAAATAACAGTTTAAAAAAAAGTATAAATACATTAAAGTATAAATTAGGTATAGATTAGATTTCAAGCTTTATATCCTTTTTGGTATTATTACATTTCGAGTTGTTGATAGTTTCAGGCTCTAACAGGCCTTAAATCTGAAGGTTTCTTATGACCGAGCAGTGCTTTATTTCACCCTCCTACCACAATAAGATGACGCACACATATGTGATGCTGAAACTTTGTTTTATAACTCCTAAAAAATCATCTATTTGAAACCTGACAGAGGGAATGTGTTTCTGACATCCTGCAATATTATAGAGTGAAGAGTTACTCTGTCAACTGGTGACTTAAAGCATCAGTAAACACCTAATTAGAAATAAACATCTCAGAAAAATTTCTTTAGCAAAATAAAAACCAGAGAATAGAATAAAATAGAATGGAATAGAACTTTATTGTCATTGTAGCAAGTACAACAAAATTGAAGTCACAGCAGCAATCAAGAAAACAAAGTAAGAAAGTGTATAGAAAGTGCAAAAAGGTCCATAAGAAAATAGATGATGACAGCTTGTCCATCATTCTCCAGTTCAGCCAGCCTCCACCTCCACAGGGTCCAGGACTGAGCTTCTTCAGTCATGCTCCATCTCTGTCTCCTACATCCTGTCTGCTCACAGCAGGTGAAGCTCTTCCTACATGCCGTTGGTGTCTGATGTTGGCTCTGTTAGCCATGTCTGTGAATAGCATGATGCTACTCTGCCCTCTGGTATTCCCTCTGTTGCTGGGTTAGCATGGCTAGCTCGTCCATCTAATTGGAGATAGATCCTACGTTCCCAATAACGATGGATAGAAGGACAGGTCCATGACGTCACTTCTTGGCTCACACCTGAGAACCAGCCCGTCGTCCTCACCTTCTTCTCCTCACCTTGTGGGAAGACATCAGGCCTTGCACCAGTTAGCATTGACATGCTACAGACTGCTAACAGCTGAGTTTACATGTAAACAATGCAGCCATGGTTACATGTAGGATCTCCAGACAAACACAGGAGAAAAAGTAGTAGAAATATCGCTGAAGCCACAAAAAGTTTGGTGTCCATGACCAACAAATGAGCCATACAAAGTAATGATCCACTCCAAATACAAAGATTACGAAAAAGAGACAAAAAAACCCCAAAAACGGACAGATAAGAGAGAGCTGCTGCAAAAGGCAGTCATAGCCAATAAGGCGGCGTCTAGCAATATCGCTCAAAATACCAATAAAATACCAAATAATGGTAGAAACTGTATGTGTATGTGTAAAATTTTTTTTTTTTTATTCACGCTTGGTGTAGTAACTTGAGGAAGGCGGAGCTTATAACCTTTACTGCAGCCAGTCAGTAGGGGGAGCCCTGAATAATTTGGCTTCACAGTCGTTGAACATATGTGGTGTCTTTCTCAATAAGGGTAGTAACTTTGGCCCATTATAAAAATAAATGGTTGATTGATTGATAATGTGCAACTACTTGACACTGTCCAACATGTGTTTTGGCATGGACAAAGCCACATTCCCACTGTCAAACATCCGCTGAGATACAACAATCCAAAACCATTTGATCATCAAACAGCGAAGTGAATCATTAAGAAAACACTTCTTCTCTGCCGTCTACATGACACATGTTGCTTCACCATTCAGAAGAACAGTCATTCACCATCACTCGCACACTTCAAAGCCTGCTGAGATTCTGCCAAACAAGCAGAAAGTCTCTTGGGTTTCTTGTTGTAATTTTAGTGAGCGATGAAAGATAAAGTAGCAACACTTATTTACGTGTTTGTCAGTGTGCCAGAGGTGCTGCTGCTGCAGATGTTTTTGTTTCCATTGCCAGTCTCATTGGATCCATTTGTCTGATCATCTGATGAATGATTATTTATCTATGCTGCGTGTAATGACAGTTAAACAGGAAGGGCATTTGTAGTTCTTTCAGGTTTAGAGCATGTGGCCATTATTAGCTATAATCAAATGAGCAAAGTAAAGTTTTTTTTTCCTGCAGTAGAAAGATTTTTGCATTTCGGAAGCTTGCTGATTTGATGTCAGATTGACGGCACTTAATACCACTTCCCTTGATGCATCCAGATGAGCGCACAAAACTGAGTGACAGCTTTTAAACTGTCAAAAGAGAGGAATGTTAGATATTGGAACCATTAAATGAACGTCAGGAAGAGGAAAAAAATGAAATTCCAGTGAGATTCTGCATCTTTAATACATTTCTACAGTTTTACTTCATTTGGGGAGATCTTTTAGGTTAAACAGTTTAATTTACATTATTTCCTTGGACTGATCTTGAAGTGTCTCCCCAACCCGCGCTTGCCATGTTTAGTGTGGTGCCAAGTGACATTTCTGCATGAGCTGCATCGATCCACTCACATGTGAGGGGGGATCCGGCGGCAGAAGTGACAGGCTACTGGCTGTTTGCCTGCTCAGACTCTGCTGCCTGCCAATGTAAACAGGTGAGCTTCTCATCTTTTCACACCTTTGCCTGCTCCTGACAGAGATCACATGGAGTGGAATCAAAAAGGAGCACATCACGGACAATTGTTTGGCCTACTTTCAGGGAGCAAAGGCGTTTTAATGACTCATTTCAGCTTTTCAAAGAGGATGTTTCAGACATATCTTGTCTTTTTTTTTTAAGTGGGGGAAGAGTCTTTTAAGGGGAAAGGTAGGCATCGTTCTTGTGAGATAAAAGCTGGACTGGCTGATTAAGGAAAGTAAAGAGCAGCTAGCATTGTTTACATTCCTTTGTGAAGTCTTCCTCATTTGACACCTCAAATCAGTTTCACTAAAGACAAAGTGGAGAAGTCTTGAAATTCAAACAATTCTCTGATTCCAATTTCTTTGACCTTTTGATCGGGTCAATAGCGCCACTTCAGTCATCATGAGACGATTTTTGTGTTATTTCCCCTCCCAACATCTGTTACATACTTTTGTTGAAAAACAGGCCGCCGCAGCTGCATGCTGGGAACCCAAGATGCCGTACAAGCAGCACAATACCCGGCCATCAGAAGCTGACAACCTTTGAACTGTCACTCCTCAAATCGACGCTAAACAAGACGTGTCAGGCTAAACAAGCTGGCGTGTAAGCAGACATTTGAAAGGTCATGCAATGTGGGAACCACAGAGTAATCTGTATTAAGAAGCTCTCTGACCATACAGAGATTTACACGCACTCGCCTACTGTACATGCAAACACACGCACACACTCACACCTTACCCACGCAGCAGTGACTTCAAACGGAACAAGGAGATAAAACAAAATGAATTGCAGACACATCAAGCCTCCCATGCCCTTTAAAGCTTAATTATACCTGTTGGGGTGATGAGAGACACATCACAGAACCTAGTGATTAATAAACAAACGGTGCATCCCATAAAGCGTCTGACAAGTCCCTGCTCATCGCCCCTCACACACAGTCTGGGCTCAGGTGGAGTGCTCATATCAAAGTGTATCAAATGTGAATGAGGTTAGCCCAACCTTGGCCGAGGCTTAACCTCACGTCCTCCTCCTGTCCTCGTCTTTTCCTCCACCTGTCCGTCTGCAGGCCGATGAGAGCATCATCCAGACACGTGCTCCAGCGCGCAAGTCCCAGTCTGCTGGGCTTTCATCTTTCAGTGCAGGGCCCAGATCACTCGACTGGGGGGCTTTGTACCCGCCGACGTGGTAAGTGTCGCGTTCGCTGAGGTTTTGTAAACAGACACACCTTTCGTGAAGGATGATGTGAGTGAGATGAAGTTACTACCTGCTGCTGCTGCGGTGCTATGAGGCTATCGCTGAAGAGGAAAAAAAGGGCTGACCTGAGGCTAAGGGCATATTAGATTGCTCCATCTTGACAGCAAAATGTGTCGAGTGAGATCCAAAGTTGAAGCGAGCACTTACAAGAAGTAGTCAAAACTGAGAAACTGAATAAGACGTCTGTCAGTGGCAGAGGAACTGTACAGGTAAGGAATGATTTATGATGCTAAATGTTTAGTCCCCTCATTCTTTGGGGTAGAAATAATCTACATTAATTTAATTTGTTTACCTTTGACTTGAAAATAGCGAGTTAAAGAGGTAAAAGCTAAAAGAGTCCATAAACATGTATGAATTATAATCTTGAACCCAAGCACAGGCTGAATGAGGCCATTAGCCCGGACTGTTTGTTGTTTTGTCAGACTTCTGGTATTTCTT
This sequence comes from Halichoeres trimaculatus, assembly GCF_033239565.1. NCBI lineage: Eukaryota > Metazoa > Chordata > Actinopteri > Labriformes > Labridae > Halichoeres > Halichoeres trimaculatus. The sequence continues at coordinate 11,081,828 of NW_027437196.1, forward strand.
AAGCTCCTCACCAGTCGCCGTGTTATTTCGTTGGGGTTGCATGCTTCTTGCTCTAAGCTGCTTTAACCAAACAAATGTGATTTAGCCTAATCATTTCCCTCAGACAAGTTGGTATTGTTTGGGGTGTTTTTCCTCTTCATTTGCATGGAAAACTGCTGTCGTAATACCTTGAGGTACGTGTGCTAAAGCAGTGGTTCCCAAACTTTTATCAGTGATGTACCCCCTGTGAAATGTTTTTTTTCCGCCAAGTACCCCCTAACAAGTGCAAAGCAGTTTTGGTTGGAAAATAAAAAAAGTAAAACCCAGCGATGTACTATGTGTGTCTATTGGATATAATCAGTTTATGAACTTAAACTTATATTGGATTCAAATGACGGTATACAAGGAATTTTGCTTGGTTGCTTTTTTCTGAATATACATTTTCAATCTTGTGTACCCCCTGTAGTGTTCTCACGCATTCCCAGGGGTATATGTACCCCCATTTGAGAACCACTGTAAAGTTCAGGACAAGTGACAGCACAATGAACATACATCTGGTTTGCTGTCAGTTGTCATGCCAAGACAAATAACTTAGAAAAGGAGAACTAATCATGTATATTTCAACTATGTGACTCGCTTTAACATTTTTTTTTTTAGTTGCATTAATGAATGTGCTTATTTTATTAAGTTATATGTAAGTTAGTTGCACCAATGTTGCTAATACTTCCTGTTCCCACAGAATGATCTGGTAACATTCTGGCCTCGCACTTACGCCATAAGACTAGCTAGATGTCTAGAAGCAGGTAAATAAAAAGTGGCCTCACTGTTGGATTAGAAGTGAAAATAATGAAGTGGTTAATTAATGGCTTTATAACTGAAGTGTTAGCTAGCACTTTGGCATTAATTCTAGCTTGATTTTAAAAGCAGGTAGATAAAAAGCATTCTAACTGTTAAAACAGCAGCTAAAATAAGTAACTTGAGTGAGTAAGTGAAATTGTTAAATAAAAGCCAAGTGTTGGTAAAAACATGACTGTTGGTGGATGCTAACACTTCCTATGCCCACAGAATGTACAGGTAACATGCTAGTTGACGCTATAGTCATAATGCTAGCTGGATATTTTAGAAGCAAGAAAATGAAGTGCTCACATCATTGAATTGTCAGCCAGAATAATGAGCGAAGGAGTCATTAAAAGTATTATGGCTAACGTGTTAGCCAACACTTGCAATGCCCACTGGTAACTGTGACCATATGTCTTCTTTTGCCCGGACATGTCCTCCTTTTTATGTCGTAAAATTATGTCCCTGGGAGTTTTATAAAATTCTGAGTTTTGCTCAGCTTGTTCTACAAACCATTAATATTTATAATAAAACATTTAAAATACAATGTACCTAACTGTCAAGATGCTGAGCGTAATGACAGGAAACACCCAGGCTGCTCCTTCTCGCAGATGAAAACAGAAAACATTTGACTGCCTGCACTGCTCCTCAGACAAACAATGCTAAAGAGTAAATACAATTTTACAAACAAACTGCAAAAAAGTACCCCTATATCTTAAAAAAAAAAAAAAAAAAGAAAAGAAAAACCCACTAAGGAATACCTTTATTTTTCTTTCTTGTTTAATTTGGATTTTAGCGCATCCATCAATGGGCTACTTCCCTTTTCCTTTTATTTGAGCATGTTGTGAGAAATCACATTTCTGTTCAGGTTATGGAAAATTTTCACTGGAAAATAAAATAAGAAGGAAAATAAAAAGTGTTTTCAGTGTTAAATTGGCAGCTTAAATAATCCATGAAGTTATAAATCAAAATTTTAACTGCAAAGTTTTTTATGAAGTTGAATATTTTTCTGTGTTGATGGATTCTGAAACAGCAGGTGTAACAATGACAAGCTAGCTAGCTAGCTTGCGAGACAAATACAAAGTGCTGTGAAATGCTTCAAGTTAATTTAAAATTGGTTTTAATAATGTAGCACCTTTCATAAACAAATGGAAAAGTGTTTCACAAATAAAAATAATTTAACCAAATCAAAGTCACAAGCCAAGGGCACATATCAGCTGTAACAAGGCTAATTCTGATTAAACAAAGGAAACAAGGTAGATAACATCAACTTCAGTGGAGATTATCCCATTAAGTTTTCTAAAGTTCAAACACAGTTAGCTCCTCACAAATTTCTTTTTCAACTTTTCTGAGGCATAAAGTCGAAGCTACAGGGTATAAGACGTCACATGACAGCTTCTGTCATAACTGCTGAGGGCGGTTAGCAGAGCCTGTGTGTTGTACTGCTACAGACTGCTGATAGAGTGGGCCCAAATGGAAGGGCTGACAGAGACTCCAAAGGTGCGGTACAGGCTAAATGATCATGCCTTAGCATTGATTTAACTAATGATGAGTGCTCCGAGTGCAACAATAGTAATTTTGTCATAAAGCTGTCAGCAGTTAATCAATCTGTTTAGGGTTTTCCTCCTTCAATGTAAGATTTATTAAATGTTCGCTAGGACTTGTCTGAGCATGCTCACGTCTGCCTCCACAAAGTGAGTCTTAATGTTTCACTCCTGCTTTGATGTTCCCATTTGTCACATCATTATTTCATACTAGCTGCTCACTGAATGGCATAAAATTAAGGTGACATAATGGTGATCTCTTTCTTACACAGGCTGACAAGACAATTTATGTTTTTTCACTCATCTGTGTGATGACTTTTTTTTTTTTTTTTTTGAGGGTTTGAATGTTTTCGTCTGAGCTCCTCAGGCCGTGTCTCGTGTAGCCACGACTTGCACTGTAGATGCCTAAAGGACTTTCTAGGCCTGCTGGTACATCTGCCAACAATAGGAATTTCCCTAGTTCACACACCTCTAAAGCAAAGTGAGGTTATCTCCAAAGATTTAGCCTCATGGTTTCCTTTTTGAGGGTTCATGCCTCTGTGTTTGACTGATGTTACCTGGGCTTAATCTCCTGTGATTAATGTAATGAGCATAGCTCACAGGGCTGTTTGGTAATTACATCCTCTTTTATATTAAAGAATAACATTTTAAAACTGTGGTGTGGCTCATATAAAACCTCACATTGGAAATAAGTCACGGAACAAAAACAGTTAGACTTTTACTTTTGAAAATGTTCCCTCTTTCTTTGTTTGCTTTGACATTTTCAACATTTTTCAGACTCAGTCCAGGTATCGTCATCTTGCCTGATCAGCTTAACCTTTTGATGAAGATCATTACAAGTGCTTAAAACATTTTTTTTTTACTCTCTGTTTCCAAACTTTATGCAAAGCTAAGCTAACAATGTTTCACTTAAATAAACAGAATATTAAAGGTGCATTCTGAAAAAAAAAACCTCTCAAAAATAACCTGTTTTCTTCGCAAACTTCTCATTACATAAGGTGAACTCAATAAAATCCAACTGAAGAGTCGATTTTAACTAATATCTACAATGATGTGTGAAATTACTGTTTATGCACACAGAAGTTGCTCCTGGTGCTACTTTTCTGCAACTTTGAAGTCAAGTATTAAAGTGCTGTTTAATGTGGTCATGGGCTGTTCATGTATCGCTTTCTGACTGTAGTCAGCTCTTAAATACAGAGCCAGGGCTGTAATTTTTTACAAGTTAAGGCAAAATTCACTCTAAGTACAGTATCAGAGTTTCAAATGGCAGGGATAACCATCTCATTTTTTATATATCACCATCTGATATCCAGTCAGCCATCCTTTCTCTCATCAAGCGGCACGGTGTCATTAAAACTCATAATGACAGATTCTGTGAATGAAACGACTTGCTGTGGAGTCAAAATGGCAGGTAAGGAGCACTTTGAGTGTTTCAGACCTTGAGGCTTGAATGTGTCATTTTTAATTCATGAAGAGTTTTTTTTTCTTTTTTTGAGATCTGCAGGTTTTTTTTTTACTTTTATAAGGTGCAAAACAAACAAGAAAAATAAACTTTGATAAACACACTGATATGAAGCTAATGGGAAACCTGCTCTCTAATTGTAACAACCACGATAATTTTACAGTGTAAATCCCATTTCGATGGTGATATTGGTAATTATAGCCTTTGAAAAAAGCACGTTGCAAATTTGCGGACGTGCACACACACGCTGTTTCTCTGCGTTTGTGTCAAACGTTTACCGTCTGTTGTTTAGTCTATTTTTATATCTGTCATGTGTTTCTATAGATGTGTCATCCTGTTCCTTAAAGTGTCCTATAAATACCCAAGTTATGACATGATTTCGCTTAAAATAAGCTTTCGTAGAGAAAAGTCTTCAGCTTTCATGTTCCTGCAGCCTTCATCTGCTGAAGCTGTCTGGAAATTTGCAGCATCAAGGCTGAAAACTAAATCTGCAAAGTAAAGGCCCTCTGGACTCCAAGCTCTTCTGTCTCTTTAGCTTCGTCCACAGGTCTCATCGGATGATGAATGGGAGGGAGGGAAGGGAAGGAAGGGGGGCACCACTGGACCACCACAAGCTCCCCTTGTGTCTCCTCCACCAATATGAAGCTCTGTGGTGTTATGAGAACAGGATAGCTCTTGAGACGCTCGCCTTTCACTCCTGAGATGGTGCGTAAACAGAGCAGGAGCCGACAGATGGGCCTCAGCAAACTGGTCCCGTTGACCTTTCAACCCCACTGTCCATCACTCCTCTCGTCTCTATAAGAAGATGCAGAGGAATTCCAAGGAGATTATCATCCTTTATGTCCCCTTGTTTTGCACGCCATCGTGGGTAGGTGCTGAATATATAGAATACACCAGGAAATGGACGACGATACTTCCCTGGAGCAGCAGGAACACTGTTCTGAACGTGTCCATCGATACATCAAAGTTACAAACACAGACATAAAGTGAAACAGAGAGTCCAAACAACTGTGGGCAAAGTTGTTGAAAATTGTTTGGTGTGCCTTAAATGTGCATCCATTCAGCAAAATGTAACCATAGACTAAAAAATATTTGGATGTAGTCTCTGTGATGTCACCCACTGTTTTATGATACAGAGTTTTGAAGTGTATCATTGACGGAGCCATATAAGTAATGCTGAATTCAACCCAGATTAATCATATTTTGAACAAGTTAAAGAGGTAGGACTTGACAGGAGGGTGCCCACCTGTCAATCAAGTCAGCCATGCCCTCACATGGGAAAACTGGTAAGTTAAATTTTTTTAAAAAAATTAACAAGTTGTGATCAAAACAGCAAGCAGCAATCAACAGGCCTATTGGGGCATGTGACATCCTTTTATAACTTTTTTTTATTAGTGGGTCTGATACATACAAAATAAATTTGAAGATCATATATATATTTAAAAAGAACTCTGAAATCGCAAAGAAATGCTTCCTGTTTGGATTTCACCATAACCATAAGACATTTTTTGGTGGGTGGAGGCATGATAATCATGAACAAAAACCTGGGTGGTATGCAACGTGGCTGATTTATTTGGGGTACTCTAGGTGGCGCTATGGGCTGCATTTTTGCCAAACCAATAGAATAATAAAGTTTCTTCACCATGACTAAATTTTCAGACCACACAATTTGGGCTTAAAGGGGCAGGAAAAAGGAAGGAAGGATAATCCTACTTTTTTTTTTTTTTTTAATTGCTGTGTATGTGGTTTCCAGTCTTTCTGCACCCAGCCTCAAGTGGACACACGAGGAACTGCAGTTTTTAGCACTTTTGCTCGGGCTTCATAGTTTTTAAAATCCAAAGGCTGCAACTTAAATTCAACAAAGAAAGCTTAAAAAATATAAAAAAGAAATCACAACTTGTAGTTGGCAGCAGCTCAGACCTGGTAGTTGTGTGCATGAAAAAACAAGTTCAATCAGTTTCTCGCCAAATTGTTATCAAAGTTTATTTCAAAAGTCCCACATTGATAAGTGCAGTGATGTTTTAGGTGAAAAAGCTGTTTTCTTTATTTTTTTTTAAGCTATTCTTGACTTGTTTTTTTCTGTCTTATAAATGTTTAGCACATAATTTAAAAGATAATCTCTTCTTCCAGTTAAACTTGGCTTCCAAACAACTTGGTACTTGTTTGATTATTATTTATCTCCTTATCTTCTCGTAGATCATCTGACTCTAAGAAGTAGAAGACAGATTTTTTTTTTGCATGAATTAAACGTTTCTTTTTTAATATTACTCCTACATTCATTTAATTTTGGGCTTGAAGTGGGCTCACTGCTGCACTGCTACCTGTTTACCTGTTCCCATCATCTGTGTGGAAGGAGCGGTAGGTAATGAGAGAGTCGTCTGTCTGAGTCTGAGGAGGGATTTGAACTTGCACAGTGAGACAGTAGAAAGAGGAGACTAGCAATTTGGAAAATTATCACCTGAGATTGCCTGAAGCAATACTTTTGTGTATTCTTGTTCTTATTTTCAACCTATTTCCTGGTTTAAGCTAGACCAGCCCAAGCTTTAAGACAGGTAGAGCCGCTGTAAGGAGGCTGTTTCATTCACAATTTCCTCTGCGTAATATTTATTTGGCCTCTTTTTATAATGGCACACTACGGTAAACACACAATCAAAACCTTTGTTGAGATGAGCACCACTATACTTATTCTGCACTTTAGCTGCAGACTCAATATGACCTACTTGTGTGGCTGTTTTGTGAAGTAACAACAGAGCATCTGTGAGTTATCCTACGTTCTGTGTATGTCAGTGAAGTAAACATCCGTATGGCATAGTTTAGACTGTTGCTGATCCTCCATTGGAGGCATGCTCTGCATTCCTTGCTGAATTTTAATCTGCTTTGCATTTTTTTTTTCATACAAGCGGAGGGAAACAATTCAGCATAAGCTGGTCAGGTCAGCATTGTGGGTTGTTTTCCATGCCAACTGCAAGGAATTAAACGGCGGTGAGAAATGACCAATCAACGCCGTCACCCTGCACTCTCATAACTTTCTGTTTACAAACGGATGGACCTCACGGACAGATGTTACAACTGTGAGCGTCCCTCGGTTTACTTTCCCAACATTATGCTTGTAAAATATTTGCAGTGTTCACACCGACTATCAATATTTCTCCTCAGAGGGAGCGTTCAATCACAGAGTTTTGAAGGAAAGCACACTTATATAACAATGCTGATTAACAGAACATTTCCCTTTTGTGGGCGACCACAAAGAGCGACTCTTAGCGTCTCTGAGGCTGAGTCATCACACAGCTTGGGCCCCATTCATGTTTTTCCCATGTTGCAATTTACTCACTGAATTAGGCGCGGACCAAAAAAAGTGTTTCGGTCCCAATTATCATCCGGCAAGGAGAAGAGGCGGTCTGGGGGTGTGGGGGGGTTGAGATACTTAAGCCTTTTCAGCAGTGCTGCCTTGTTTCCCCTGTTCCTCTCCTTGAGAGAGTAATGTGTTTCCTCACACAAAAGGAGGATCTTCAGAGATATGCCAAGAGTCTGGAGAGTGTGTTTGCTGGACCTGTGAAGAGACCTCTTTAGGAGGCTTTGGGGACAATGGAGCATGGGCACCGGCCGCGGTTTACTTTGTCCACGCCAAGCATTTCACACGCACCCGGGGCAACAGCCGGTCTGAGCAAAGGCACAACATTAGTCTGAGATATTGAAAAGGTCTTTTTCATCTTTGTCACCCAATCAGTGCAATGATCACTCCCAAGGAGTTATGTTTGACCAAGTTTTTTTTTCCTCTTTCCTGTAACTCTCCACATTCTTTACCTAAAAACTTGGTTTCTTTTTAATGTCAGAACTTTCTGCCTAATTTTATCGTCTTTTTGTCTTGTTTTAAAGTTAATGTGAACTTCTCACAGCCGAACATTATGTCTGTGTTGTGCAGTTCATCCTTCTACTATTTAAAGGTGCTTTTTACACAGAAATAAAGACCAGACATCAGCAGAGAATAAAGACTATTTGAATTTAGATCTGTTTGAACTGGAGTGTTTGGAGAAAAGGATAACTCTGAGGTTGGTCTGAATGTAACTATGAATGATCTGCAGCAGCACAAGAAGAGACACCCAATACGTCTTCATTAAAGCCCAACTTTCCCATCTCTGTGCTGCACCTCCAGCCTCAGCCTGCTTCATTCATTCGTCACGTTCCTATCTCAGTGGTCAGGCTGTTGTTGCTATAGCAATATGTGGACCCAGGTTTCTCCTGGTAGAAGTAAATGTTACCTTTCTGTGGGTGTTTTCAACAGTGACTGCAATGTTTATGGCCAGAGTCACTGCTCACATTAACTCAAGAGTACTTAGATTATTTCACTTGCCATGGGTATAATTTGTCTACAGATAAAGAATACCTTGACTTTTCTTTCTAAAATGCAAAAATACTATTTGGAGCTTCTGTAAGGTTTTAGTTTGCCCCTTTTGGCGCCCCCTGTACATCTAGAAAAAAAGAAAAAAAAACCCAGTAACATTAAAACAAAAAAATGAAGCTTTATTGTTGTTTCCAGCCTGTGTCAAAACCAGTTAAAATCTCCTCACAGGAGCTTTGACTCTCGACTTCAGATTTTTAGAGGCAGTTTCTCTAACTCAACATTTTTTTTCCCCTCTTAGAAAAGTTTTATCTCTATATGAAGCTGTAAGTCAATCTAAACACATCCCTTTTTTAAATTTTTCTTTTTTAAAAGTTGTTACATAACGAGCTACATAAAAGAAGACTTTTGGCTTTATGGTCGGTTTGTTATCATTTTTTTTATGTCCTGTTAAAGCTCCTGTAAGGAATTTTTAGCTGTTAACAAAACAGACTGAAATTAATACTGGGGTACTGGGGTACTGGGGTACCTGGCCATCCAGGTCACGGCCCACAAGACCCCCCCCCCCCCCAAAAAAAAATAAAAATAAAAATAAAAAAAAAAATAAAAAAATAAAAATAAAAATAAAATAAATAAATAAATAAATAAAATAAAATAAAATAAAAATAAATGAAAATAAATAAATAAATAAAAACATTAAAAAATTAATGAATAAAAAAGTACATAAAATAAAATAATAATAAAAACAAAACAAAACAAAACAAAAAAACCCCCAAATATATCGAGATATTTTATATTAACACATTGAATGATTCAAATGATGTAAATATAGGCATACTGTCTGTAGACAACAGGGTGAGATCGTTTTTACTTACACATGTACATGTACATAATCATCAAAAAGATAAGATGTATTAGTTTGTCCACAGGGGGCACCAAAATGAACCCAACTAAAAAGTTCCCTACGGGAGCTTTAAGTAGGCTTCACTGATGCCATCAAGAGATGATGAAGGCTATAAAAGTCTATTAATGAACATATTAACCATAAACAATGTACAGTATTTACCGTAAAACCAACATTTTATATTCAAGTTTGATTATTTGTTTCTTAAATTTAGATTTAGATTTTATGTGAGCCTTAGTGTTTCAGGGTTGATCTCAATTCTTGTTTCATAATGTTGTTTTTGAAGCATTACAATATTTTTCACGTAACTTCATGGCTTTCTGCCACTTTATTGTTGAAGGATCAAAACTTTATTCTTGTAGAATTACGACCCAATTCACATAAAAGAAAACTTTTTTATGCAGAACATTTGTCTCAGATATTACAACTTTTTTCTTGTCACATCAGAAATTAATAGAATCTTTTTTTCATTGTTGCCTTTATCATCTCTTGTATTTTATCAATGGAAAAACTTGGGAAAAAGTTGTTTTTTATGTCCATATCATGAAAACATAATGTTTTTTTTTTTTTAAATTAAAGCTGCAAATGAGTGGACAATTGTGATCGAGCAGCTAAACAACCCAAACAGTGCGCTCTAACCTCAGCCTGTTCTCCAGGACACCCACCCACCCACCTGTGCATCAATCACTGGAGACGACCCATAAATACTTTGTTACGAACGAGAGCCCGATAACAGTGGCAGCAGAGCCCTTAAGAAAACACAGCCGAACGAAACCACAGACTCTGTTCAGCGTTTCAGCCCAAGTTGTGTTAAATATTAATCTAACACACTTTGAGAGCAGCATTCCTGTGAGATCACAGCACAGGCAGCTGGAGGAATGCAACACTAAGTCCTGACACTGTACTTCCTGGCTACGAAGAGAGGCATGCTGGGAAAGGCCTGTGGATGCCTTTTACCTAGTGTTTTTCAACAGGTGGCTCTCCCTGCCTGATCCCTAAATTACCGCCTCTTTCTGTGAGACCCCGAAAGAAGACCGGGTTTGACAAATAGGATCGCGGTGGATTCTCTCTTTGATTCAAGTCGACAAAAGCGTTGTGACAGCTCGCTCTGACATTTGGACTTTGGCTTTTGAAGACCGTTAAGTTCATGAGGTGAAGGTGTGACTGTATCCCATACCCAAACAAACAATAGCCTAAACGATCACATGGTGCACGTCTTGAGCAAGCATGTGCAGGCAGAGCTGTTGTAGTCCTTGTGAAATATCTTGATATAAGCCCCACTTGCCAGACCACATAATTAGCTTTTGACCTACATTCTCCCCAAGCTTTTTGAGCATAAGCCACAGGTCAGTTTCACTGGGATTGTGACGCCACGTTTCAAGGAAACATTCACTCTTGGTCCATGACTGAAAAAGCCCCTGTCATTGATAAATGTGTCTGTGTTTGCTAAACATAAACATAATTTGATTGCAGGTAACAGCTGTTTATAGCTGTGTGGCCTAAATAGCGGGTGTCTGGGAATGACTCACTCCAGTTGTAAATGCTTAAAGATAACTTCCTTAGATGAGGATGTGATGGTGCGGGTTGACAGATATGTGAATGAAAATCTTCCTTATTGTTATAACTGTAAGAAATAATTGAATAAAAGCTTAAAACGACATAAAACAACTTCTATGACATCAAATCCTTAATAAATCCACGAGATGTCATGATAAATCTTGACAGTCTTGATTGGTTTGAATATCTAATGATGATTTTTATTCTGTTTTAAAGCTCCAGTGAAGAACTCAAAGTTTAGCGCCCCCTGTGGACAAAAATGGAGCATATCACCTCTTTGCAGATTTTGACTTTTCTATTCTGGCAGTCAAATATTTCCCTCTTCAATAAATTCTTGCGGCACAAATTATTTAAAAAGGCTGTTTAGCAATTAGTTAACCTCCTGTGTGACAGCTGTTCTACGCTGGCATACGCATGAAAAATTACATCATGTCACTGGGGTTGCAAAGTTTTAGGCTTTTTCAAAGTTGGAAGCATTCCATGGGACTTTTCAGAGAATTTTCTAGAATTTCCCTGCATTTACCTGATTATTAGACATTTTGTTTTATTATGAGCAAACATGCATGCAAAATGTCTAATGCAATATTTTTTTAAATCATGTTTGATGACAAGAAAAAAAAAATCTCAGAGCCCAAATTTCCAAGGAATTTTAAGAAAAAAGTCAACAAAACCCAGAGAATTTCCAATTAAGAGCTAAAATTCCCATGGAAATTTCCAGGAGACTTTCCTGAAACCATTTTTTTCCTCTTTGCAACCCTACTTGTAACTGATAATCTTGTTTGCTTTTGTTGATCATAAAAGACATGAGTATTACTTCCAGTGTTTCATAATCCACTGAAATTTCGTCACAACAGGTTTAAATTCTGGATTATGATTGGTTAAAATCACAGACTTTATAATAAACAAATGTAGTTAGTCTCCATGGCGTTAGCCTTCTGTTTCTGAAACAGAGTCTTGAAGCAAGTTGTTGGCAGGAGCCATGTTGTCAATGTGGCGGGCTTAACAGCTATAGGGTGTCTGCCTGTCAATCAGCTGAGCTGTGCCTCTGATTGGGCTTAGTGGTGATCTTAATATAGTCTGAACTTCAAATTAAGAAAACAAACAAACAAACAAACAAACAAACAAACAAACAAACAAACAAACAAACACCTTTGGTACAGTGTGTTTGATTGAAGTCATTTTTGAACCAGGCTGTAAACATGTTTGTTTCTGCTGTGAATATGTTTTTTTTGGCTTGGTGTGTTTGTGGTTTCCATCACTTCCACAGCCAGCATCAAGTGGACACTCAACGAACAGCAGATTTTAACACTTCCACATTAACTCATATTCTTAGACCAGAGGTTGCCACTTGATTAAAGGAGACATATTACACACAATCCACTTTTATATGGTTTACTGACAGAAATATGTGTCACTAGCACGCCTTTAGCTTTGCTGCTCCCTCTGCATGGAATGCTCTACGGACAGACTTTAATCTGTCCGAACTCATTTCTCTTGGAGCCTTTGGTTCCATGCTAAATGGCAGACAAGAGACCATGGACCAGTGCTTGTGTTTATGAACCTGCTTTGTGAGTCACCTTCTAGCCCTTTTACTCCAAAGCACTTTGTTTTTAATCATATCCTGTAATATATTTTAGTTTTTTATTTGTTTCCGCGAGTCACGTAGCATTTAACCTTCAATTTTTATCTCCAAGTATTGTCTGTTTATAATTACTCTTTCATTATTGTAATGTATGTACATATTGACGTGTGCTGCTGACCTTTCTGAAAATGATGGGCTGAAACCTTGGGCTAATGTCTGACAGTTTGTTTGTTTGTAGTAAAATTACTATGGTAACACAACGCTTAGCCTGCAGGTTACTTCCTGGAGAGGCGGGGTTATCCCACGCTCATTTGCATATTCTGTTCTAGAGGATGAAATAGCTCACTGAGAAATGTAGCGAAATATCAGGATCTTCAGCAGGCCTGAATTAATGATAATACTGTCTTTGTGGGGGCGGAAAAAAACACCACATACAAAATTTGGGGACATCAAATTTCTAAATCAATCGACTTTTAAGTTTTTTTTTAAAGTATAATATTCCAATCAGTAGAAACCCTGTCAGGGACATACTGATCACATATATCATACAAAACTTACCTCAAAAAATAAAAAAAAAATTCAAACACATTTTAGCACAGCCTGTTGACGCTGTGGCAAAAATATTGTTTTCTGTCTCAGGCTGGTTTTAATGCTCCAAAAATTAAAGTTATCAGGCAGAGATGTGAGAGCATCTGGAGAAGGAGCTGGGCCCAAAAAATTTTCTGATAAGGTGAGAAAAGAAAAATATGCTGTGTCCCAAATTAAGTACTTCTGCATTGTGAATGGCAACTTAGGGTATATATCACAATGTAAAACTACAAGTTTATGTTTGATGTTAATGGCATGATTTCACAATAAAAAATAGTTTTACAATTTTAGTTTGCCACTCTTGTTCTATTCAGTCAGTATTAGTAATTCACACTTTCCAAAGAAGATGCTTGTGCATGAGGCCAAGGTTCTTCTGTGTTTGACAAAATGGACTGATTATACACTGTATATGATTTTTCTTGATTACAAAATGGATAATAAAATATTAATTAACACCTCAGATATGGACAGGAATTTTTATTTACAATAAAAAAAAAAGAGAAGAAACTTTTTTTTTTTTTTTTTTAAATTATCTGTACTCTTGAAAGTTGAGCTTTTAGTTCTCATCACAATCAGCAAACTATACATCCTTGTAATGTAATGTAACATAACATTTCACTCAATTATAAATCATAATGTGAAATTATTGTTGTTGACATCCCACTGGCAAAAATAACAGAATATTATTTAGGAAATTTACAGAAATTAAAGATAAATATTTAAGTATTGGATGGAGATTCTTTCTTTGGTTTTGATAATTCAATATTTTACACTTCCTGGAAAAGTTAGCAGAAAAACATATTGACTCAAGACTTGATTTAAAATTTGGAGGAAGATGAAACCCTTATAAGTGTATTTGATGCACTGATGATGATTTTTTTCCCCATGTGATATAAAGCTACAGAACGGAGCAGGAAGCGTCGACAGAACTTTTACATTTTTATGATAATTTAGACATACATGATGACACTTGACTATTCATCACAGCCCTGCCGACTTTTTGTACCTAGTTTGTGTAATAATCTTTTTATGTGAGGGAGCGCTGATCGCCTGTGTAATCCCAGAGGACATTCTGGCTGTGAAAGAAGATGCAGGCCTTACAGCAGATTAATGCCATGACGATGTGTTCCGCTGCTGATGAGAGCAGCCTAAGCACTTTCTTTATGGATGCTGGAAATGTTTGGGTTCCCCGCGCGAAGAGACGGGGGGCCGCAGGGTGACATGGGTTGCAGAATTCATACTGTTCTTAATGTTCTCACCATAGAGGATGAAGAAAAGACAAAGTAATTCAGGCCTCTTTTGTATAAAAATCCTCCCAAGAGCTACTCAGCCCATGATTTCATTATCAGTGCGACTTACACTAATCCTCTCAGAGTGGAGTTGTTCCTTGTTAGGCGTCTATAACTTGGGAATCCAAAAAGCCTGGGTGTCAATGGGTAGGAGGGATGGGAGTGTACAATTTGAGTTAACGTGTGTGTGTATGTGTGTGTGTGTGTGTGCTGGTGCATGTTTGCAAATGAGAGTGCATGTGGGGGAATGCTGGATGTTTGAGATCATCCCCAGACGCTCAAGACTGTTTTGATTTCCCACTTCATGGAGAACGTGAGAGTAATCCCCTCAGGATTCCCCCTCTAGAGGTCTTTAGCTGCCATAAGCCACCATTCAACAGGCAAAACCCAACATGGGCTTTATTCAGCCTGCTGGTATTACTGGATGATTGGGGAGGGGAGAAAGGCTTAATCTGCCCTGGTGGCTAACCTGTCGCTGAAAAGAAACCTGCAGGGAAGCCAGCCATGAAGCCGGTGGGCTGACAAAGTTTATCATTCATCCTCTGGAGACATAGAGAGGAGCTCTGGGAAGGATTTGCTAACCAGGGCCTGAATAATAAGGTACTAGATTAGTTTCTCCTTATATCAATCACAGTGATAGTTTTTGAGCTTTTTTTTTTTAGATTTATGAAATTAGAACAACCTGAAGTGCTGTGAAATGCGCAAAAAAACAGCAAATCAGGTTAATATGTTAAGGTACCAAGGTCTTCTTCCTGTTCATCAGCTCATTTTTAACACACATGGACAGCTTTGGCACAGCTTAATCCAAATTGGTGGACAATATGTAGGAGAAAAATGTATGGAGATGTCTATCTGGATACATATACAATTTATGAAGCAAACTTTAAAATGTGGAATAAATAAAACAATGTTTTTATTCTGAATGGGTGCTCATGCCATCAATCCACTTGAAATCGTAAGTTTCTATGGTTTAAAGCTCATGTTATGCATCTTTCATAGGTTGTAAAAAAATAAAAGAAAAAAGAAAGGATGACCTTTTATATCCACAAAACAAAAAAGACCATTAGAGGCATGATTTATTGATTTATTTTTGCCCGTAACAGCCATGAGAGCAGTGGGTGTCAGACCAGTCAATCTACAGAAAACAGCTTTTCTTAAACACTGTCAGTGTCACAGATTTACAATGAGTGATACAGTTTGTCTGTAAAAAGACAGCAGGGTGACATTTTTAGTTTGAATATATCTCCTAAAGAGCGCTGTTGGCCCAGCAGTTTAAGCGCACACCCCATGTAGAGTACTCGGGCAGCGGCCACAAGGATTTGCTGCATGTCTTTTCTCATCCCCTGCTCCCCACAGTTGTTGTCTTTCTACAGATTTATTATTCATAATGTTAAAAAAATATTCTCCAAATTACATTTGAAAGTACTACCTTAGTATTCACAGGACCAGATCAGTTAAGATGCAGAAACGTACTTCTTTGACCGGAAGGGGCGCCAAAAATGACACAAACAAAATTGTGTTTTCTCTTCTTGAAAACACAGAAACCTCTATAGCTACAGTGGGTTTAAATCAGAGACTGTATGGTATGAACATAGCCCATATGACATCTCCCATCCTGAAGCTAAGTTTAGAAACCTGTCATTGTCAGCTGGCATGTTGGTAATGCTAAACCAACCAAACTTTAGTCGAACTAGCCTGAGGTAAAGAGGATTAAAACAGACTTTGAGCCTCCACATTAGCATCGTCAGTCAAGTCAGCAGTGCTGCTAATTATGCAAAAGTCATAATCTTAATGTCTTTGAAACTAGAAAGTTGTGAATAAAATCATCTCCATAGGGAAATAACCTATTCAGAAGTTGTTGGTTTTTTTTGTACCAGTCTATAAACATGTTTATTTTTGCTGCTAAAATCCAGTTTTTTAAACAGGTGTGTATGTGGTCTCTGGTACTTGCAGAGCCAACCCCAAGTGGATTCTCAAGGAACTGTAGTTTTCAGAACTTCTGGTTTTATTCCTTATGGTTGAAGTTTTCTGCTTTATACTAACTCAGAATCCAAATCAGAATAAAGTTTTATTGCCAAGTACATTTGCATGTACAACAAATTTGTCTTGGTGTGTTGGTGCTAGCAATTAACAAGAAAATAATAAAAATGCAGATAAAATATAGAAAAGGTTAAGATATAAAATACACACAAAAATATAGAAAAAATATAATGAAATAAAATAATAAAAAATCAGTAATATTTACAGAAAAACTAAATAATAATAATTATAATCAGAAACAGAGGTTACAAAGTGCAACTGGAGCTGTGTAATTTAAAGTTCAGTGGGGGTTAATGTAACACATAATCAGTCCCATGAGGAGAGTCTAGGTTATGTGGGACGAGGGGCGGCTGAAGTTACAGACCAACTGTGACCAAAAGTACTTTCTAAAATCTGAAATCCACAGACTCTTTTCTGTATTTAACTTGATGTTAAGTCTTTACACTTAATTATTTAAGTTGCCCAACCAAATCCTGACTCGTCCCTAGAAGTGCTCTTTAGTGCCTTTGATTGAAATTTGCAAATGTCAGTTATTCTTAAAAAACGTGTTTATATTCACAAATCTCTTGTAATAAACAATCCTAAAACCATTTCAGACTTCATGCTTCGATGTGGATCAGAAAATACTTTGTATTGATTATGTTTGTCAGCACCAACAAAGGGTTACTCCACATGAAAGCGTCACGGTTCTTCAACAAACACAAGAAGTTGATGATCCCCGGTTGACGTTTCTGACTTAACATTTAATCTTTAGGTTCAGTAGCAGCTGTATGTGATGCAATGAGGCGTAAAATTAAAATAAATATGTCATTTTAAAAATATTCTCAGAGTTTTGTTTGGCATCACACACTGATGTGTTTGCCAAATTATCCTGCCATTCATGCAAATCCAGATGATACACTAACTCCCTTTTAAGTGCTTGATCTGAAAGCAAGTATTGTTAAGAATAATAACATGGATGTGGGATGGATAACACTGACAAGGAATTAGGTGACCTGAATGCGGTGCAGTAGCATGCCCTCCTTTCCAGCCCAAAGATTCATGTCACATTGCACATATTGGTGGATTACTGGTTAGTTTAAAGAGCTTAAGATGAGTTCCTCGGCTGTGTGATCAAGTCTGAGCACTGCGCCTCGTAGAAAGAAAAAGACTCTCCTTCCGTCTTCTTCTCAAGGTCTCTCGCCATTCGACTGTCTGAATGGCTTTGTGTGATAGCCGTAGCTCTGTCGCACTGATTGTAGCCAAGCCACATGGCGTTACCATGGAAATAACACTCAGGTTACTCCTTTTGTGCTCTGCTTGGAGGTGATCTATGGCAGCCATACCTGTAGAAGTGGATGTATCCAAGGCTGCAGCTGATTTGTAGCTAAGTATGGAAACAGAAAATGCATCATGTGCTAATCAGTATATACCTATTAAGAGTCAGATCAGTCTTTCATTTTTAAAATGCAGACTTCTAGAAGTAGTAATATACAGTTTGGATTTATTTGCGAAAATTTTGCAATAATTGACCCCTGAGATTACTGGAAGGAGTCTGAGGTGTTAGACAATAATCTTAAAAAATCTCCCTCATGTACATTTTTCAAATGTTTTAATGGAAAATCTCCAGCAGCTCTGCACAATTTTCTTCAGTAATCTTGAGAATATGTTTGTTTTTCCTGGGAGTAGGAGACTTTTACGCCTTTATTTAGACAGAGAGCAGGGGGCAGTGGGGAATAAAAAAAACATAGAGATAAAGGGTGAAAAAAGAGGTTGTTTGGATGGAAATGAGATAATCAAAAAAAGAGCAAAAACAACAGTGGGTCCTGGAAAAGGTCGCCAGATCTCTGTGCTTTTCAAAAGTACATCAAAACTTGCCCCACATCTGATAAAAATAATTGCACAATTGTTAGTGATAGTGAAAAACAGGCTATGCTATGAAAGCATACTATGCTATAACAAGCTAAATGCTAAACTACACTTTAACAAAAAAGTTTATTTATTCCAGTAGTTCTATTAAAAAAGAGACACAGCGTGAAATGGTCTGAAGCATATTCATTTTTTAACTTAGCACCTGCCCACAACGCCAAAAGTACTAAAAACTTGCTTGAACCACAGCAATCTCGTCACACCTGTACTAATAGAGAAACACTTTACACTGTAAAAAACTGAAATCTTATCAAGTGTTTTTGTCTTATTTTCAGTAAAAATGTCTTTTTAGACTTGATTTGTGAAATGTGCTTGTGTTAAAGCATTATTCTAATCTTGACAAGCGCATTTCTCTTACCTGACTGGCAGATATTTTTACTTGTTACAGGCAGTTTAGGCCTCATTTTTGTCTTTAAATAACTTGAAATTAGACATTTTCTGGACAGGTCAGGTGAATGTGGCTCATATCACGTCTAAAAGACATTTTTACTAAAAACAAGAGAAAAATACTTGATAAGATTTCTGTTTTTTTAGCAGTGTAGGATGTTCCCACAATGTAAACACGCTATTTATCAACTATAAGTTATAAAGCTAAAGACCTGAAAACCCTGGTCCTGGTGTTGGATGCAGCCCAGGAAGCCCACTTCAGGGACTTCTCTTTATGGGAGATGTGTTATAGCCGCAAAGCAATTTTTAAAGTTTTAATTTGAGGTGAAATTTTCAGATGTTTTGTGCATTTTTTCAGAGGACAGGGCAGTAAATAGAGCAGGAAACAGAATGAGAGTGGGAAAATGAGGATGGAGGTTGGATCAGAATCCAGGCCTGCAGCTCGAGTGCTAACCTAATGGGGCGTGTGACCAAACAACTAACCCATACCAGCGCCCCTTTGGTGACTCTTTGATATGAAATATATTTTACAATCCTTTGGTCAGATTCTGAATGAAAAAGAAATATTTCATTAGAGTTTTTTAAGTAATTTTTTATTATTATAACATTTTCTGAAGCATTTTTCTTGGTTTAAGGTAATGATTTCTGGAATATCTTCATCAAATTTTTTGCCTGTTTTTGCTTTCTGTCATCATTTCATCATCAGTTTTGTTACTATCAAGCTCGATAGAGAAGAAAAATATTCAATCGAAATGGTTAAAGAAATTATGTGAACACAATTTTTGGTTTAAGGTTCTTTTTGCGGGGATGGGGTTGAACACTAAGTGTGTGAAATGCATGAATTTGATTCAAGAGAGAGTGATCTTGTACTGAGCTGGGTTTAAAAAAACAGCTTTAGAAAAACTTAATTTCAGACATTTAATTTCTTTGTTTTAAATAAGTGAGATTGGGATGTTATTTCTCAGTCTGACAGTTTTTCTTCCTCTAGTGCTCTGATTAAACCTGTTTGTGTTATGATATTACAATCCATGAAACTTTCATGCAGATACATCACTTAAGTGTAACTGAATTAGTTTTATTTTGGAGGATGATTTCTTGTTTTGCATGTTCTTTAAAATATATTTCCCCCCTGTTTTATAACCTTCCCAAAAAGCAGAACTAATGAGTTTTTTATATAGAGATGTGTTAGCTTTGATAAATCAACATGTTCATATTTTACATAATTAAAAAGGAAAAAAAAAAAAAAAAGAAGAAGCTTGAATTCACTCTGATCATTTCCGTTCCAGGTGGTATAAATGCACCTCAGGCCTGAGCGATGCGTCACCAGGACGGTCACCACAAAACTCAACATGTCATCAATACGGGCCTTACGAATCATCCCTGCAATGCTCACCATAATCTCGAATTGGCAATGCTGCGTTTGAAGTTGTGTGTGTGGGAGACGGACAATTATCTTGTACGTCCTCAAGAGGTCTGGCATTGTGGAGGAGAAGCTGAGTAAAAGGGATCAGAAGAGGAGGGAACGTACAGAAGTACATCTGAGGGCTCCGTAGATCCCAGGTATTAGCGACTGTCTGAATTAACAGGATACACATACTTCACTAAACAGTCAACATGTCACGTCTTAACAGCGTTCGGCTTCACCCATGAGCCAAAATTCTTACATGAAGCCCCGTGAGCCCCTTTTGCTGTTTCGCAAGCTTAAGATGAGGTCTTAAGCCTCCACAGAAGATGAATGCCGAGTGCTAAATTAATTTGAGGCATTTTCTTTTGTGTGCTGACAAAAGCGACCGGGTTGGTTGCTGGTTTCCATAGCTGATGACAGATCATCGGGCTGCAGTGTTTGCCCAGGTGTCAGGCCTCCCCGCTCGCAGACAGCAAAGGGTTTGTCCAGGTCTGCGAACTTCACATTGCTGAGGCTTCTGTGCTTTTTAATTGTACACATCGCTTCATTCAAGGAAGGAAAAAAAATAATAATCGTGACAAGAAGCGGTGCCCCTTGTCGAAATGTTCAAACATGCCCAGCATGTATTCAAAACATTATGGCAACAAATAGGAAGAGTTTTGAAAGCCTTGTTTTTTGGTTCCTTAAGAAAACTTCCGACCTAGAGACTCTCACGTACCTGCGTTTGTTTATCATCCAAGTTTGTGTTGTGTATGCAAAACTGATTAACAGAGTGTTAATCAAGGAGAATTAATCATTTCCCTGCATTGTGTTCAGCTTCAATAAGGTGTTTTAATTGCTCATGAGTGTATAAAAAGCAACACCTCCAGGCATATGGCAGATTACCAAAGTGTTTGGTGTGGTCAGGGATTTTCTGGATGTATAAATATATCAGTATTTATACAGTTTGATGTGTGTGTCATTGAAGTTCACAGTGTTTGGTTTGGGTTAAGCTTCTGGAGGCCAGTCCAAGGGTTTCTATCCCATCACTCAGGAAGCTTGTTATGTCTGCATTTGGAGGATTTGGAGGAGTGATCTCCGCAGAGCTGGCAGGTACGAAACGTCTGGATCTATAAATTTCTTGGCTAGGAACGCATCACATTGCTCACCTTTACACAACCTCTCAGGTATCTGGGAGAAGAGGAGGCTTTCTAGTGGCCGGGGAGCTCATTCCCAACTCGTTTTTGATTGAGATCCCGTAAATGTTGAAATGAGCATGTTAAAATCAGATATTGGAGGAAATGAGCGATCACTGATGTGTTTTTTTTTAATCACAGGTGCTCTAAATCACTGCCTTTGCCCAGTTTGAGGGAGTGTCATTTTCTCTCAGTCGGTTTCGTCTATGATGTGTTCAGCCTTTTGAAAAACACTCACCCAGGACCTGATCATGTGCGCACATGCTGCTCCTGCAAGTTTATATTTGTCCCTCTTTTCACTTTAAGGAGTTGATATAAGAAGAGGGGAAAAAAAAACTCAAAGAATTTCATGACAAACTTGAAAAAGAGCACAAGTTTCTCTGCATTGCTCCAGCTTATTGGGACAAAAGAGCGGAGGGATTCGTTTTTCCACAGAGCGAGCAGGGGAAGAATTGGAAGCCTCCGCCACTTAATTTGGCGGCTGAGACTTACCCCGCGAAGTTTTGTTTTTCTAAGCCTCCAACATAACAGAGTGTGCCCTGCCGTCAGCACCTTAAGCAAGTAAAAGCGCTTCCTTTATGAGCTAAACCCGCCAGATATTTGCTTTGCGAAGCCCAGCAAGAAGAAAAGAGGAGTTTTCTTTCTTTTTTTTTTTTTTTGCAGTGAACAACTTTTAAAACACTGTGTGCGACAGTGAAAAAAAAGCAGCAGGAGACATGAAAGAGCAGGAGAAATGAATTGAATGTTGTTTTTTTTCCTTCCAACTCAATGAAAAAAGAAGGGCGATGGGATCTGAAGGCTGCTTTTCCAAAAGCCTTAGCCAGGTGATTCATCACAGCGCTCTGTCAAAGGAGCTTTCCACAACATGAGACGAACAATGACACTGTGATTGCAAGGACGAGAGAGCTCTTGATTGAAAGATATCAGCTATACGTTCAGAGGAGGAGGAGGGGGACGACGACACACTCACTGATGGAAATCAAAAAATCTTAACCCCTCAACACAGGTGTCAAGAGCGCTTTTTAGGGAGTCCTGCCTCCACATTTGATTCGAGCAAAATAATTTAACAGCTGCTTAACTGTGAACAGAGGAGCTGTCGGACAGATTGATTGGAGATGTGGCAAAACAGAGAAACTCTGAGGTCGGGCTCAGCTGCTGTGTGACGGCAAGCTCTCAGCTGTGGAGCGATGCTGAACACATGGTGGATCTGTGCCAGGTCTTAAGATCACACATTCATCTCAACATGTTGTAGAGATATAGAGCTCAGCAGCTTAGGAAGCTAACCTCTGCAGGATGTTTGTTTTTTCAGACTCAAAACTATAGAAGACTTCCACCTGCAGCGCACCGTAGCTAACATTAATAAACATGGTGATGCTCCGGTTGCAAATGTTAATCAGAAAAATGACAGAATATTACCTTAGTAGGAAAAAAAGAGAATGACACATTTTCATTTCCATCACACACTGACACAATATAGATAAATCAACAGTTCAAAATGTGTGGTTGCGAGCCTGCATTCTCATCTGCAGTCCCACAGCAGAAAGTTTGAATTACTTACTAACACTTTTAAAAGCATTTTTTCATCCAAAGCCTTTTCTGTCAGGTGATCACTTTGGTTATTTATCTGCAAACCTGTGTATTAAAGCCTTTGCACACCAAAGGCGACGCAAATAACAGTACAACATTGCTAAAAATTTTGAGGCATCATATTCGATCTCCGCAGCCATTCTTCTCCAAATGATGTCTTTGTGCCTTTGCAGTTTTTATGTCTTTTGTCTTAAAGAACTGGGTGCTGGGACAAGAACACAATCAATGTTAAATGTTTTGGTATGTGACTTGTCAACAACGAGCGTTTTGATTGGTCGGATGTGTACTCGTTGCAAGGGAAACTTCGGGAAAGTCGACTTCAGTCTGAAAAAATGGAAGCTGCAATTTTGACAAGTGAAAGAGCGGTTCAGGGAGCATGAGTCCAGACTTAAACCCAATTGAGAATCTTTGGGGATGTGCTGGAGAAGGCTTTGCACAGCGGTCAGACTCGACCATCATCAATGCAAGATCTTGGTGAAAAATTACACTTAACACTGGATGGAATGCCACAACGAATGCGTGCCATAATCAAAGCTAAAGGTGGTCCAAAGAAATATACATATATATTCATATTTAAGCAGTTTACCCTTTCACCAACATATTGTGACATAGTGCATTTGATATTAATGAGTTCAAAAGTCATCCCAGCTTCAACCTTATGTGGTAAATCAGGTATGTCACAAATATGTGACAACCATCACAAAGAGGTTTAACTAATCATTCAAAATTTACTACTTGTCTACTTCCTGGATGTACGGTGAGTGTGTAGTTTTGCAAAACGTAATCCTGAAAGAGTGAGGAGAGAATTTTTTTGCCACATTGTGTCAACAGGAATCCTGTCTTGAAAATAAATAAATAAAAAGAAAGAAACCAAATCATATGTGTAAGCAGCCCATCAACTTTTTAACTAGAGAATTTGACTTAGTTTGTCTAATAAATATGTATCTTAAGGATGAACTGTTTGCAGTTTATAAATCCAAATTATGTTTTATGACTAAAACAACCATGTAAGTCAAAGTTAATCTAACAGTGGGACTGATTCTGCATGACACATTTCTCTTATAAGTCAAAAATTTCACTGAGGTGTAGCTGCCCTACATCTGCAGACATCTAAGAAAGTATTACTGACACACACTTGTGCACTCGTAATTACAGAATTTTCAGAAAAGTGTACAAACAAAAATTACGACATATGAACCATTATGGACCCAAACTTAAGTAAAACAAAACCATGAAAACAATCCTCAGAGCTCCTTATCTCTTCCTTCACAAATTCCCCCTCTATGTGATAAAAGAGTAATCACCTTAGATACTATTTACACTGTGGGCTGAGGACTACCATTACCCTTCCATCAATATCAGCACTTAAAGTTCATAAAACTGCGATGCAGACCTCAGGCCTGTAATTTTTGGAGTCCCTAATTCACGGTGAGAAGAAATAATATTACAGGGTATTCAGCTAAAGAGGGAAGACGCTCACACGTAACTGTGGAAGGCAACAACAACTCTCACTACTTACACAAGCTGCCATACATTCACGCCAATTTATATAAGGAAGTTTTGGCGTCATAACACTGTAGTTAAATCAAATTGGTTTATGGGAAATTACTAGGTGGATCCTTCCTTTCTGATTAGTCTGGGGTCTTTATCAAATACGTCTTCCTGTTTATACACATTTTGATCCTGCAGACAGTGAGTCAGCAGGAACTCTATTTTTCTGAAGGTGAGAATAGGCAAAACGTGTGATTTAGGCAACTTTGAACATGACCTAATTGCTGATGCGAGATGTGTCGGCTCAAGCAGTGGTGTGACTTTTAAGCAACAGTGCCCTGAATTTGACAATTTTGGTCCAAAAACACCCAATTAGTGGCAGACAATTGGCTTGAAATAAGCTCCGAGGACAATAGCGGCTCAGTGATGTGTGCAAGGATGGGCCAGGACCGCACAAGTCAACAGAGTTTGGTGCGCGAGGCTGAGGCAGCGGGAGTTTAACCGCTGCTTATGCCAATTGAGAATCTGGATGAATCCAGTTTGAGGCAGCTTCAGGTAATTAAATGGGAGTATATTCAAACACCTGAACATTACTGTTTACTGCTGACTTCAAGAGTCAGCTAAGATTTTTGCTACAAAAGCTTCAAGATAACAATATCTCTTAAATCCATGATGGAATATGGCTGTTATGAAGTCAATACAAAGCAGTCTTTAGAAATGTGAATTACTATGAAATTACACAGTAAGTTCTACTTTCTGCAGCTGAAGTGCCTGCATAATAAACTTCTTGTTTTCCTTTTAGCACTGTCATGCTCCTTAATACAAAACACTTTGCAGTAACAGTCAAGAATTCACGTAAAAGGGCTGCTGGTTTGGCGTCATGGTTAAGTCAGAGGCAGTAGTCCACAAGCAGGTGGCCTAGGCTTGGTTCCAACTGTCCCAACCCCTCTAAATAAAGGCAACATACATATACAGTATATTTACATTGTGTTCTGGACGCACCTTAATTAACCAGGAAAGCTACCTTAATGCTTGGTTAGAAGTGCAGAGCATTATTCTGTCAATGGACTGATGGTTTCTCAGGCTGCCATTATAAATAAGCAATGTTTTTTTAAATTACTTTACCTGTGAAATAAAGGTTGAATGAATTTACACCTATTACGTTGAGTAGAATTAAACGGTAAATGCTCACAAAAAAAAATCACGTCATGCTGCTTATGTTTGTCTCTTCATGCCTTTTTTGCATCTGAAATAGTTTCATTGCTGGCCTTGGACATTAAAATACATTGACGTGGTCTCCACGATGTTGTCTGTTTGTTTCTGTAGCTCAACAATCATTTTTAACAATAGCCCAGACGTTGGAGGGCTGTGTTGGACTTAACATAAGCCAAAAAGTCACAAAAGTTGTAGCAGTGCCCTCTGTGTCTCATTGTGCCACTGTTTCTACGAAAGTCTGGTTCGTACTGGAGTAGTGTGACCACTGGCTGTACTCTCCAGTGGGGGAGCAGCGCTGCGAGGGGGCGATGGGGCTTGAGTACAGCATGGTTTGGATTGGCAGTGTGACCACGCCTTGAGTGTAAGAGGAATAGGGGCCCATAGCAGCATCCACTGCTTGTTGAGGAGGGTAAGATCGAAACATGCCTTAATGTCAGAGACTCCCAACTCCATGACAGCTGCTAGATTTGTCACTCTTTGCTTTTCTGAAAAAGAGTTGAAAGAGGGGCCTGAAAAGCAGCTTAATATAGCAACAAAGTTGCTAAGTTGGCAACACTGTTCAGTCCATCTAGTATGAAGTAAAAAAAGTGGCATTGATGCAGGCCTAAGTGGCAAGCTCTGGTCTAGAATAAAAAGGATAGCCTATGTGGAAGTGCTGAAAACCAAAGTTCATCAAGAGTCACCTTAAGGCTGGCTGCAGAAAGATTGGAAACCATGTACACACCATGCCAAAAAACAAAACAAAACCCCAGACTTTTACAGCATTGAAAATCAATTTACACTCTGGTTCAAAAACGTCTTTGGTATAAAAAGCTAATTCAGGTCTAAAAAATGATTTTTTGACATTTTTTTCCTAACATAGTTTAGCAGATATTAAGATCGCCAGTTCGTCCAATCAATCAACGGTCTGACCCCTGTAGCTGTATGTGGCGAGGCTCAAAGCCCACCTCTTGTGTCAGAAAGTATGGCCTCCACTAACAATTGGCTGCATTACTCTGTATTAGTAACAGATGGATGACATCACAGAGACTATGTCCATATATTAACCATGTTTAATTATACTGTCAAGATCTGTTCTGTTTTGTTTTTTAAATGGGTGTGTATATGGTTTCTGATACTTCTGCTGCCAGCCTCAAGTGGACAGTTGGTGAACTGCAGCTTTTTATGGCTTCATACTTTGAAATTAGAAACTGCTGCTTGACTTAAAGTCATATTTATGCCACAGTGGATGATTTGACATAACTTGTGTTTTGAAGTTCTGGTGTCACTCTTGCGGTTGAGAATTAATCACAACTGCTGTGGGGATTTGACCAATCAGATTAAAGCATTCAACACAGTCAAATACTTCCACTGTTTGTATCTCATATCTAATATGCTCTATTCTACATCAGCTTTTCCTGACTCCAACCTGATTCCAAGTGATGCCCACTGTGAGTGAAGGTACTGATCTCTGAGATGTTTGGCTGAAATATTGCGTGAAAGTCTGGACAATAAAGCTTGTGGCTTCCCTTTTTGCTATTTCACTAAAATTTAGATTGAAACTAAAAGAAGAGACACACCTCTTTGTCACAGCTGATAGACTGAATCTGTCTGAGAGAAATTCCTGGATGTTTGCAGGCTCTGACAAATCTTACAGGAATGTCTTATTGACCCAATCTGATGTACTAATTTATAACATCTCCGGTTACACTGTAGGCCTTAGATTAATTATATTCTTCTGATTTATTGGCTTGCACTGTGTTTAAAAATGCACCAGCGGAGAGGAAGCTCCTTGGCCGGGTGTGTGTGACCCCAGGCTCACAGATCAGAGCGAGGAAACGCTGTCTGCTTACTCACTGATCAAAGTGGTGATATCATAACTCCGTGTACTGCGTGTGTCTGCAGTTAATGTGTAAAAAATAGACTCATGAGATCATTTTAAACACCTGAAATGACCTTTGATTGAACATTTAGTCTGCAGGGTTTATTATTTTATTGTCCTTTTGTGGATTTCTGAGTGCTCATAAAAGCAATAAAAGTATGAAGATTAAAGTGGACATGGCAGGAGGAAGAAAAATGTAATGCAGCTATATCTTGCTGGTTTTTGGTTTTAAAATGAAGTAGGAAAATTGGTATTGATTTTAATCCCCTTTTCGCTGAGATATATTTTTAGCCTAATGATACTCCTGCCAGTGAGATCAGAGTATATTGCTAAATGCAATTTCTTGGAACTTAGGTGGAGCAATTGTTCTTTTTTCAGCCTCGTTAGCAGGGACAGGTAAATATTTGCTGTCCTGGACTCTTAACTGGGAATTCATCCTTATCGGTTGTGTAACTAAACAACATATGGTTGTGCTGAGGGGCTCCATTTCCCTCTCTGGATCTGAACAAGAACAAGAACAAGAACAGATAAGAATGACGGAAAATTAGAGCTGCATGTGAAGATGTAACGTGCTGTTGGAGATGGCTTAAAGCTCCAGTGAGGAGGTTTAAGATGGCTGTGAAAAAGTGATTTTAACGATGATGTCTCTTCATGACCAGAAAAAGTAAACAAAACCATCACTAATAAGATCGACCACTTCCATGATGTCATTTTTAATACCTGTAAGTGCTGATCTGCACTGTACACGACCAAATCAGTGAATGGTTTGTGTCCCACAAGTGGTCTGGTTTGGTTCAGTACAGTTTTTCACAGTGAACCCTGAACTTGTTTGCCTTTCTACAACAAGCTGGTTCATTCAACAGGTTATTAAGGAAGTGTGTTGGCTGTATGACAGCATTTGAAGGGCTAGATTTCCATTTCAGCATTCATGTTAATAGATCAAGACGTTCATGGCTTTGTGAGCTGGGAGTCTCACATGCTGAAAATCTGAAGAATGGAGCATTTTTTTAGGATCAAAACACGGAGATAATACATTGTAGTTTATATTGGCTTTCTTTCAGCTAAATTTATGTTAAGAGCATGAAGAATATAGCATGAAAGCATAGAAATTGCTCATGGAGTCCCTCAGAGGAGCATCCTGGGTCCTCTGAGCTTTAACAAAACCATCAACAATGGTAAAATACAAACTCCGAAACCAGTTCAACATTCTACAGGTGTTTCCTGATATAAACAAACATAAATATTTATCAAGAATAATTTCTTCATTCTCCTGTTTTTCCCAAATCTGTATGTCTGGCCATGCATCTAAGTGCCATTCGCACAACATTGTTTCACCCTAAAAATCAAAAACAAAGTGAAAAAATGTACTTTTATACGGAAACGCTGAGGGCTGTAGTATGCATGCCAGGCCTTAAGTTGGCAATATAACTGTAGAAACACACCCCACATGACCACTACCTGTTCCTCCACAGACCAGAAGAGTCTAGCAGTTGTTACTGTTGTTACTGTCTAGTTTACACTTGGCAATTTAAGTTGAGCAACAGTGGCTGCAGCATGACAGATTCCACTTTGGAGGCAGTTTGCAAAAGCTTCCTTCTCAGCAAGGTTATAATAGTTTTGGATTTGTCATTATGATTTATATGTTAGTTTTAGAGTGAGCATTCTAGTTTTTATTTAGTTTTGATTTTTCCAAAAAAGTCTTAGTTTTGGTTTAGTGTTAGTTT
This sequence comes from Halichoeres trimaculatus, assembly GCF_033239565.1. Lineage (NCBI taxonomy): Eukaryota > Metazoa > Chordata > Actinopteri > Labriformes > Labridae > Halichoeres > Halichoeres trimaculatus. The sequence continues at coordinate 11,110,702 of NW_027437196.1, forward strand.
TTTCATACCTTATTTGCCAGGTGCAGGATTCAAAAAGGTCAGAGTCAATATTTTGTAATACTGTTTTTTTTTCAAGTCCAACATAGTGCTCACTGCTCAGTCAATGCTGATACTGAACTGTTGGCTGCTGCTTTAAACACAAGATAATAATATAAACTTAATATAGAAAATATAAACATAAATTATGTAAAAATAATGTTAACATAAATTGCATAAAAATAATATAAACATAAATTATATAAAACAATATTATATGTAATTTAATAATTAGAAACTTGGACTGTGTAACAATAAAGGCAGACTCAAATACAATTAAAGGCAGACTCACATGCAATTAAACTATTATGGATGCTATGATTCATTGCTCCACTACGTTTCGCCGCAGCACAGCGCACAGCCAGTCAGTGCAGTAAACAAGCACACCCCAGTACGTCGCTATGAGGCTATTAATATTAATTACTATGAATATTAGGCTATTAATATTGTCAGAAACGATAACAAAGGACATTTTGTCTACAATTTTTGTTAGTTTTAGTTAGTTTTGTGAACACAAGATACAGTTTTAGTGTACTTAGATTTTTTTTTTCTTTTCTAGTTTTTATTAGTTTGAGTTAATTGCAATGTCTTTTAAATTTTAGTTTTCGTTTTTAGTTTCGTTTTAGTTAACTATTATACCCTTGCTTCTCAGGTTGACTATAACGCCATTTCCATGTAAAAAACAGAGCGAAACGCAACAATACCTTTGCGTTTACTCCTAAAATGGTTGTGGTTTAAATGGCCCCTTAGGATCAGATTGACACGCTTTGTAAACCTTGCACCCTGCCAAAGTTTTGATAGAGGAAACACCAACAATTGCGTACCATGTCGTACTAAACTGGACTGCTTTGTGGAAATGCAGCAACAAAGATAAGAGGTATCATTTTGTCCACAGGGGGCACGACATGAACTTCAACAGAAAGTTCCCTAGAGGAGCTTTAACTGAAATTTTATTTCTGTGAAGAGAACTTAAACAAACCTGTTGTTTAATGACTTATTTCTAACTTTGTTGACCCTTGTTTTCACTGTGGTACTTTAAATTTAAAGGCTGTATCGTAATAAAATTGGCTCGATATCTTAATGATGCTGAAATCTCTACCTGGTTTGACTTGCTGTCCTGTAAAGCTATCAAATCACAGAAACACTTTGACATTTGAGCACCCGAGCATTTAACATGATTTACAGAAGTCACAGGTAACGTTTAAGTGTGTCAGAGCCTCCTTTCAAACGTGTCAGAACGTGTCAAGAACGCCTAATACCCATGAGTGTGTTATGAAAATAGACGCTGATACCTTCTTCCAGCCACTGTGGAAACAATAACCAGACTACAACATCTCTATCCGACATATTCTGTGATTTTCCAAAGCATAACATTAATTATTGAGATGTGTTTTAGAGGAACTAATGGCACTCTTTTCCCCAGACAGATGTCGATATGGAGGATAGAGGAAAATAGATGTTGCACTATAAAACTGTCAAACAACTCTTCAGGGGATATAATTGCTCCTTCCTGCACCCTGGTCTAGTCGTTCCCACCCTGAGAGGAGACACATTGAAAGCTTCCTCATTTCCCCCCAAAATCCACCAACTTAGCAAACTCCTCTAGACTATCCTGAGATACTCATTTTCCCCCTCAGCGTTACACACGGCTGAAAAGCATCTGCTAAATGATAAAAAGGCACCGTCGCTGCCAAATTAGCAACACATTCAAAAGTTCTGAAAGGCTGCTGAATGTCAACAATGGAGGCTGAGCAGCAAAAGCTTAATTATCCTTAATGTGTGAGAGTGAGGGTGTGTGGTTGTGTATGGTATCCGTGTGTGTGAGTGTGCTATCTACCCAGGTTCAGCTCCGATGATGTAATATCATGTATCTGTGTTAGTCTCTAGATGAGCATTACATCATTGATACCTCCGGCTGCCAGTGAGGCAGAGGTGCTCGAGCTGCACTCTGGAGGCAGACCTGGAGCTGAGACAGCGAAGCCAGACAGAAGATCTACTCCGTCTACCAGTCTGCAAATTCAACAGAGACCTTGTCTGCCAGAAACTGTTTGTGTACTCGTTTGAAAAAGCAAATATCCCTTGCAGGACTTAGAATAACATTATGAAGACATGTAGTTATGCTTAATATGAAGGATTTAGATTATAAATAGGAATAGGCGTCCTCATTTGTTTACCACTAATAGCAACATTTCTTTTAGTTATGTTTGGGTCCTTGATTCGTTTCGTTCAGCAAAACAAAACTTAAGCTGCGTTTCCACCAAGCAGTTTGGGTCGGTTCAGTAGGGTTTGGGACGGTTTGGTACAGTTAAGCCTGATCCCGTTTGCGTTTCCACAGCAAACTGTGCCCTCTCGTGGTGGGCGGCGAGTAAGCCAGATGCGGTAAGCCCCAGCTGTGAAACAAAAGCGCGACGCTGTAGCAGCTTACCCCGCTAATAAATCCAACAAAGAAGAAAACGCGACACAGTAAAAAAAGAGCACGGATGGAAGACATGCAGCATTTCGTCCTCTCTGTGATTTTCATGTAACCCTCTGTTACAAAGTGCAATCAAGCTTTGTTTCAGAGAAGACTGTGTGCCGCCAGGAGAAATGCAGCCGGTGTCAGGGTAAGTGACGATTCTTTTGACCAATCAATGGTCTGCAGTGTTGTTGCTCCACCTTCCGAGAGCGAATCGGTTCAGTCTGGCACCCATACAAAAGGGTGCCAAAAAAGTAGGTCAGCTCGTCTCGGTTTTCAGGGATCTGTCCCGGGATAAGTCAGTGGAAATGCCACAAAAAGCGCGCCGTACCGAGACGTAACGAGACGAACTGAACCGGTCTGCTTGGTGGAAACACGGCTTTAGTAGGGTCACTGGTTTGGTGGTTAGGTCATGCACCTGTGAGGCTAGCCTTTGAGTAGGTGGTACAGGCGTTTCAACGTCACTTTTCCCAGCATGTCCCATCCAAGAGGCAACATCCGGTTAGTAATAAGGAATCCTGTGCAGAAGTGCTAAAAGTTGCTGTTCATCGAGAATCCGCTTGAGGCTGGCTGCAGCAAGACTGAAAGTCATGTACACATCCAACCATAAAAACAGACTTTGACGGCATTAAAAGCATTTTTACAGCCTGGTTCAAATAACGGCTTGGGTCTGAAACGCTGATTTTTAAAGTCCGCACACACTGTACAGTGAGTGATTTTTTTTCTAACTCGTTGGTTTAGAAGTTATTACAATTGTTTGACTGTCCAATCAGAGAAACAGCTCAGGTCATGTGACTGACAAGCGCAGGAACAGACATTCATGCTGCGTTCATGTTTTATACGGTCTATGGTTTCATCCTACTTTCACCCTGTTTCCTACTCTACCCACTGTCCTGTTTTCTCTAAATAAATGCCTAAAAAAAGTTTTTTTCACTTCTCTGTTGTTTCAAGTTGCTTGACAATTAAGCCTAGTTTTTACAACTGGGCTGACTCTATGGCGTAGGTATGCCTCTGAACTTGCACCTCCTGCAGGATGTAATCATATGCCAAAACCATACGAACTACAAACCCTGTGATTGGTACACTAAGCATAATCGTGTCACATGTATTTACGACATTTCCAGGATCAACGCACATCAGCTGGAGCTCATGATTGCGTCAGCTACAACAGCCTAGGTTCAATGCACAGGTATGAACCCGACTTTATTTTGACTTGTCCGTCTATTTGCACAAAATAGAGTACCAAATACAGTGACGTTAGCAGCAAGCTAGCTACCAAGAAACCTGTTGTTCATGCATGTTGTTCCACTTTAAGTTTTGGGCTGATTGCAAGGAGTGGAGCAAAGTTGATTCTTAGAACAATTTTGTTGTCTTATTGAGACTATTGGAACATGTCTCCTCTGAGGTATGAACAGACAGATTGCACAGAGAGCCCCAAATGCAAATGCAACCCATTTTTTTTGAGTCAGCTTATCTTTAAAATATTAAAAACTACTGAAATGCTACATTTGGAAAATTTAGAAATTAATATTTCAACACTGAATACATCATTTGACTATGAAAACAAGTCTTGACTATTTAGAGCTACACTTACAAGCTAGCTATGGAACGGCTATCCCAGAGGCTATCCTTAGCATGCTGTTTAAACGTTTGTTGACAGTTTTTTTTACATTCTAGGTTCTCGCATATTTCAGTCTTTTGTTTGACTTGTAACTCTGGGAGGCTTACTGTCAGTAAGCTAGCTAACATCTAGCTAGCAGTGAAACCAGTTAGCTCTCTGACGTCTTTATTCTGTCTTGTTGCTCACACTGACTCAAAAACCACATTAACACCAGAGAACAAATCTCATTTCATGTCCCACGTATTACAGCAGCGGGGTAACCTGTAGATAATGCTCACTTTTTGACAGCTCACACAACCTGAGGCATTACTTCCTCCATCATGCTCTGAAAAGCTGACAGACTGTGAGCTCCGTCTGATTTTTCCTCCAGACAAATTTATTACTTTTTAGGTGAAGTGTTCTGCATCAAGCTCAGGCTTTGATTAACATTTGTACCCTGCTTCTGCACCACTTTGTGCTGCTTTTGCTTTGCTTTATGAACAGTATCACACCAAATATGATAGAAAGTGTTAGAAATACTCATTTTTAAGACAGACAGGCTAAAAAGTGAAGTCTTGAGCTAAAAAGTGAAACATAAACAAACAAGCACACATACAGTCTCACTCTGGGACTAACTTCATTTCAAAAAGTGCTCTGTCATTTATTATTTCTGCAATTTATAATCCTTAATATACTTTTCTCTTTGGCGAAGGCAGAGCAACGGGTTCAAGCCCGACATTTCTGAATTATGAGCCGAGCGAAAAACAGTTTTAGAACTTGGCTTAAATTAAGTTTGCTTCGATGACTTCATTACACAATTTAAGTAATCACTGCATCTGAGCTGCACACATTTAAAATAATGCAACTTGGGGATGCAATATTCCAAAGTATAGATCTTTCATTTTCATTATTTGGTAACTTTCCATTAGAGGTTAGACAGCGTGTGGATGAAAATGGCCGTGCCCCCGAGTTAATTACTCGACTTTGAAACACATCCTGTGTTCAAAGGTTGGAGCAGAGATCATAAAAAAAAATCAGGCATGATCATCTATGTAAAACTTCACAGTGGCCCTTCATCTTCGACAGCCAGCCAGCTCTACTTAGTAAGCCACAAGAAAGTGTGGCTGACAGTGTGCAGGAGCCCTCCTGTAATTCTTACTGATACCTGTGCATTAAGCTGCCTCTCCAACATCAAACGTGGATTAAAATTAAAAATAAAAACAAGGTGATCCGATGTATGGTTAGGTGTGAAGATGAGAAGCTCTCTGCGGGAATTAGGAACAAAAAAGGAGGAAAATTACCTGAGTGGAAATGTACCAAGTTGAGTGTTTTTTTTCCCCCTGCTACATTCTGCAGGTGCCATTAATGCTCCACAAAAATATCATGTGACCTTTCTTCAACAACACAGAAGAAGAAAAAGGAGGAGGAGGGGTGGGTCAGCAACGTCATGTTTGTCTGGCAGAGTAAATTGATCACAGTGTGGATGTCGTAGCGTATGTTATCCCCCTTTCTTGTAGCCACAGAGAGGGTCATTGTTGTTTTACGAATATATGAATACAAATGCACGCTTTCTTCGTGGTTTCGCGACCCTGAATGCATCAACTGTAAACATGCCTGGTCGTGTTGTCTGAGCTCCAACATACAGGAATTATGAGGGTCGAAAGTTAAAAATGCGCTGCCACGCTGATGCCCCCAGACACCATTCAACCACACAGCCATAATTAATACTTTATTCCCCGGCAGATACGGGGAAGATGACCTGAGATCTGGAAACCACATGTGAAGATTCATCATGGGAGCAAGGTATCGTGTTAACTTTCATAAATATGGCAATCCCCCCCGAATCATACCCCTCTCCCCACATCCTCCACCTAGCAATTAAATCCAGTTAGAGATTACACTCGGGCTTCACAAGAGTCTCAGCCTCCAGCCTGGACTCATAATAACTAAGGTCTGCAGTGTTTCAGCCATTCATTTGATAAAGTGCTTTCCACCTTGCAGCTTTCATTATTCACACACTAGAAAATGTGTGTATGTGTGCATGTGGAGGTTTATGTGTTTGCTAGGAGTCAGTTGATTAAACAAGTGTCATGTCATTATTCTGTAATCAATTTTTCAATTATGATCCCGGCTTTGTAATGGAAGGTGAACTCGGATCTATAGCCACAGAAGGTGATTAGACGTCGCTGGAAGCTCTCCAGAAGCAGAAAAAAGAAAACAGGGAGAGGTTTTTTTTTTTGAGTAAGATCGATCCTGTTGACTGAGACGGCCTTGGTTCATAACAGAGCATGTCTGCTAGCAACAGCTTAGCTGCTCCAGTGAGGCGTCTGTCTGCACGTCTTTCGGGGGCGTTCTTTAAAGAAGGTGAGTAAAACAAGTGTCTGTAAGAAAGAAGGAGGGAGAGATGTTTATTGTGATGACCCCGCTTGACACAGAGAGGCTGCTTCCAGAGCAAAAACATGCTACTCCAAGGGCTAGACTTTCAGAAGAAAAAATACCTCTGAAATAAGATTATCTTCATAGGACACAGAGGAAAACATACTTGTGATTTAGCTTGATTTTCTTTTCTTGGAGTGTTCTTCTGTTGGCTAACATATAATTTAGGTATTTCAAGGATTTATTAGATCCATATGCAACCAGAAAGTCTTTAAAAAGCTTGTTTAAAGGCATGCTTTGACATAAAGATGCCTCTGTAAAAGTCATTAAAACAAAATAAAATTAAACCTTAAAAAAAGGGGTCCACTGGGGGCTGGCTCCAAAAGCCATGAAACCCCCATTTGTCTTATAATAAACTCCTAACTTAAAAGTAGCATCTGCAGGATTTCCCCAAAAAATTCAATGTCAACCTTTACAGGAACAATCCTGCTCAATTTTCACTTCTGGGCCTCCATACATGTGTGTGTCAGCATCTGTGTCAGCCACAAACCCCTCTCTTCAGCCTGTATGTTGATATTTTGGTTGTGCCGTGCAGCATGTAGATGTGGTTACTTCAGCCATTCACAGCGCACCCAGTGCTCATGTGACTTTGCATGTTAATGGTAGTGAGTGGAAAAAGTTTTCCTGAGCAGCTATAATACCAAACAAAGCACAGAAAGAATAAAACACAACCAAAATGAAACAACCCTAAACGCAGATATGTGTCAAATAGACGTAGTTAGCTTGTGCTAACAAGCCAAGTTTGGTGCACGGCTCTCAAGTCTCTCCCGAGTAGAAAGGCGATGCTGCAGGTGGTTGCCGGGCTAGCAAGTGTGTTCATTTAGCTACGGTCAAAGGCCGCTGGCACTGAGCCTAAGAGGAGAAGTCTAGTTTGAATGTTGCATTTACTAACAAGAAACGAAAACTCCTTCAGATCCTTCCCTCCCTAAATATGGCTTATATATTTGTAAACTTGGAGGGCCCTATCTTCAAAATAAAAATAAACACATTTATACCCTGTTTCAAAGAACAGTTATAGGTACATAGCTTATTTTTTATTCTTATTATGCTGTATAAAAGATGATTTTAGTTTTATGTTACTTCTAAGGAGTCAAAAACAAGAGCTCCTTGAGCTAAGATAAGAAATGTGTCACATCCTGTGAAGTCTGGTTACTCTTCATAAATAATTGAAGTTAGTATTTTAGCACACCAGCACAACACTGTCACAAGTATCAGGATTCATAATAGATGTGAATATTATGCAAGATACTGAGTCTATCATGATGAGGCAGGCTAAAAGGCAGCCTGTGGATGCTTCTGTAACCTCTGCTTGGCCTCAGCTGATGAGAACATCTCCTCGAAACGATCAAGTTTCTTATTTAGAGGCAAGCAGCTGGCTGCCCTTCCGATACCTCTTCTTTATGTTAATGTGCATAAAGATAAACCAAAGCATGGAGCAACAGTAAGATCAAAACATGCTAGCAGTAATTTTTTGTTTATTCTTTTAAGTGTAAGTGTTTTTTTCTGGTAAACTTATGACTTTAGGACTCTATTGTTTGAGATTTAATGTTTTCTCAATGACTTTTTGTTTCTTGTCATCTAGTTTTTGTTTAGATTTCATTCTTGATGTGGACATAGTCTCCTATAGAGTCAAGTGTCTAATTCAAGGCATAGCTGAGTTGACATGTAGTCTGACTTGACGTAGCTGTAAGACCTCACCAGCTCCTTTCCTTTGCTTTCAACGAGACTGATTAGAAGTTGTGGTGTAAAGTTTGCATTACCGACATGGTGACACTTACTGTTGGGCTTCAAGATGTATGTCTGAACATAACATCACAGAGATTTTTTTCCTGTTTGGATCAATCAAAGCTTTTTCCAACTTTTTAAGAGGGCAGGGCCCAAAATGTAAATGAAATATTGGGATACTTTGTATACCTTTACTAATAGGACAGCTGGGGAGACACTTGAAGCAATTGGTCCAAGCCAGCTGTGACAGTTACCCAAGCGGCAACACCAGCCACAAGAAACTGAGTGTCAAGAGCTGCAGTTCATTGAGAGTCCACTTGGGGCAAGCTCCAGAAGAATTAGTAACCAAAAATAATAAACATGTTTGCAGCTGGTACAAAATATAACTTAAGGCCAAATAGCTTATTTCTCTATGAGAAATTGCTCACCTGACCTGTTAGCAAAGAGGCTAAAGGCCTGCTCCTTTACCTCACACTACAACAGATGCTAGGTTGAGTTCAGCTTTTCTAATATGGTTACGATGGGCTTCATAACTCTGTACCAGAAACATAATGGGTGATGTCACAGAAACTATGTCCAAATAATATACTGTCTATGCAAGGACCACAGTTTCCTTACATGGGGCGCATACTCAAACTGCCAGGCTAAGAGCAGTTTTAAACCATTATAAACCAAATTTGATGGGGGGAGTGAGCTGCTATTTTTTTCAATTTATCACATCAACTTTTTTCTCAACAAACAGATTGTTTTCAAATTATGCGCAACCAAACTTTACCCTGGATAGTTCATTATTTAGAGGCATATAATGTCAAAATAAGGTTTCTCTGTTAAATAAATTCTACAGTTTTACTTTTCATGTTGAAGGGTTCAGCGAGCCTTTAAGAGAGTTTCTTCGTCCACTCTGGAAAGCAAAGGTTATAACTTGGTTGGGTTTTTTCTCCCAGACCAGCAGAGGTCAGGGAGTCGGAGACGCGACCCAATAACAATGATGTATGATTACATCACCATCAGGCCCCCAAACACAGACAGATACACACTCCATCAGCTCCCACATAACCTGTTCCTCCCGAGAAATACTGCTCACTCCACCGGCATGAGTTAGCAAATAATTGCTAGTCAGGGGAGGAGGTGGCTTATAATATGCATTGGGAATTTTAATCTTGACTTTTAATAAGCTTTTGACCTTCTTGCGTCTGTAGCCTATAATTAGAAACTGTGGCTGGGCCAGATTGACAGAATGCTGTGTCTTAGGGGAGGTAAAACCTTGTGCGACTGCGGTCAGCAGACCTTCTAAATCATGCGGCTGCATGAGAAATGTTTAATCTAACAAATTGGTTTCTGTTTCTCTCCTATTTCTTTTTTCATTCCTTCATGCGGGAGGTATTCTGAATATGAAGGTGATGTCATCGTCTCATCCTTTTAAGAGTGACTGTGCAGCATATATTCAGGGTGGGAGGCAGAGAATCAGGACCTAATGGTGTTCTCCCTCCTCCAGCCAAATCTAATTGTGCCCTTATCTGCTCCAAGTTTAACTGCTCCATTGAGGAGGATTGAGCTGGCTGGACTTAACTGTTGAATTGCCTTAGTGTAGTTTTAATATTTTAAGGTATCCATCAAACTGAGTGATCATTGACATTTCAGTATCAATATAAACAAACTCTCTTCTTCTTCTTCTTCTTCTCGAGTGCCAGGCAGCACTAAATTTAGCTGCTGCCTTTTATTTACTTTCTGTCCTTGCTGGTGTGTCCTTGCTAAATGAAGGCGAACAAAACTGTCACCATCCAGAGGACGGCACTGCCCAGCCTCTCAGAGCCTGGGGGGGTGATGGATAACCTAACGTGTGAACAAGAATATACATGCAAGAGAAAAATCTGAAAACTCCTCCTGCAAGATAAGAGTTTGCAGAAAATCTGACAGGAAGTTTGGTGCACACCCAGCCATCACAACAGGGCCTGTGTGCCTGCAGTCATACAGGTATTTGCCGCCTCTGAAGGTATTCTTGCTTCCATGAGGCATAGTGGTATTTGCACCTTTTGCTGTTTCAGTGTGTCAGCGTTGAGCGCTACACGGCGGTATGGATCAGTGCCTCTGTATGGATCCCTCGGAGCAACCCTCTTGTTCCTTTAACATTCCAGGTACATCCACGCCAGCTCCTTCCTGTCGCTCCCCTTGTGTGGCGCTGATTGACAAGCGTCCGCTTCTCTCAGGCGCGTAATCAATCTGCTAATTGGTGTCGGAGGGTCGGTTGCTGTTGAAGCGTTCCCCAGCTCTTTCTTTGGCTAATTTATCTTTGTCACCAACCAGACTCGCAAAGGTACATTAGTTTGGAAAGTTCAGCTTTCTGCCGAGCCTCATCTCTTTCTTTCCCTCTCACACAGTATGCTACTGTGCTTTGTTCATCTTTTTTTTTCTTCTTTTACTGCAACACATCACACAAAGGAGTGAGGGTAAATGTTAGCCTTGCACTGTTTCCATTGGTAACCGCTGCTCATGCAGGTCAGTCTCTCCCCTGCAGGATAATTGGTGACAACAATGAGCTTTATCATAATTCAGCAAACACCTCACAGAAGAAGAGACTTATAATTAGTGGGAAGGCTTCTCAAAGTTGTTAAATGCTGTTTTTTTTGGTGAAGGCTGCATAAATGTAGAAAAATGAGTCCTGATAGAAGCAGCATCCACCCTCAGAGAGCTGCTCGAAACACTACTTAATATCTGATTGATTTACAGGCCGTTTCTACCCAGGGTGCCAATCAGCCTCTGATTAGACATCACTGACTCGCTGATGACGCTTCAGTCGTGTCCGCGGTCTCAACGAGAACACAAGATTGATTGCATGAGGCTGGCTGCCTTGCCCCAGATTAATCTCCTTGCAAATGACAGAAGAGTGGGGAAGTTTCTCTAGCTTGCCTCGGTTTAACCGGGCTCACTGAGTGTTACTGAGGAAGTGGAAAGGAAAGGCATTTGAACTGCTGCTTGCTCCCACACTTGTGGATTAGGCCCCCAGTGCCCCCTATTGGCCCCCAAATCATCTGTTGATCCTCTCATACACACTGATCCTCTGCATTCATGGAGAAAAACAAGGCTACACTTTGAGAAGCAGCGGGAATGAGCTGTAAAAATTATATAACACAATAAACTCAGAGCATGTTTCACCTTTTTATACTCCTATTTGCTTGCTTCTTATTTCTAGGTGCAGTGATGAATAGGTGCAGAAAAAGGAGGGACATAATGGCGAGCAGCAGCAGGGGGGAGTAGTCCATATTCTTGCCCTGCCTGCTTCCTCGTCTGCACGCTGATCATACCGTCATTAAAGTTCTTCACTTTCTCCTTTTTCACTCTTATTTTTTTTCCTCCCTTTGATGCACTCACTGCTCTTTAAGTGCTTCGAGCGCCACGGCAGTCGCCTCTCTAAAAGTCTGTCTCTGAGCTGTTAACAACCACCTTTTCGACAATGTCAGGACGATCAGACGATGATTTTATGCAAACTTCCTCCGCAGATCGATCCGCCTCCATTACCTCCGCTTTTATTCACTTGCTACTTTCATATTAGTGCCTTAAATGCCTTTTCAATGCAAAATAAGGCTCTTAACATAGCTTAGGGATCAGAACGGAGCTGATCTCCGCGTTATTATTATTCATCGCAGTCGTGTGAAAGCTGTGCCAGTTTTCTGGGTTTTGGTTTGACTTTCAATACTTTTACAACCCTTGGTGTTAAGATAACTTCTTAAAAACTATTACAAATGTGGTCCTGTCATTCAAAAAGTCATCCTGGAAGTTTTTCTTTCAACATATTCTGCCCATGAATTACATTTCAAAGACTGTTCTAATGTCTGATTTAAGAGGTTTTTACAACCTAAGATTAGATACAGAGTGCTGGAAGATGAGATTTAAATGCGCGTAGATTCAGATTTCAGAGTAAATCTGTCATTTTAATGAGATTTGGGAGGACGTTGAGGTGCTTCTTACTCCACATCAAAGGACGAAAACGGCCGACAGGTCAGGACCAATTCTGTGGGGCCCAGATATCTTCAAGACACCTCCGATCAGCGGCACTGCTTCCTCCACCGGCCTGCTATACGTCATAGCGCACGTTGTTTCAACCTTCCTAATTCTATTCAGATGTTTTAATATCTCCACTGCTGTTCAGATGACAACACAATAGCCTCCACAGTCATCCAAACACCACTGTCAACTCCCACTTTTCTCTCCTCTCTGCGTCTCTGACTATATTTGAAGAAAAAACCATTCAGAGCAGTAAATTCAACACATTTTTCAATGCCCAGCTCCAGTCTTTTCGGCAGCTTCCTCCACATTGTAGCGGGTGGGTGAGTTTTTACACACAGGCGTGTCAGTTTTCAGGGAGCCGCGCAAGCAGAGGATGTGGCGAAGTCTCACACCGGCTCCGACCTTTTTTTTTTTTTTCTCGAAAACTGCGGTGGAAGTCGGCCTCTGATAGTTTGGTGAGATTATACGGAGAGAAAAAGAGACTTTGAGTTGAACAAAAACTATTCAGCAAATCTGGAAAAAATATCCCAAAATACGAGCATACAGTGGAGTTTTCTTACCAGAAGTGGCGTGAGGTGAGGTTATTCAAGACACAAAAGTAGATGGGAAAACACCTCCTTTGCAAGAAGCGAGCATAAACACCAATTTGCGCAGCACTAAACAATAATCAATGTGTGCTACTATTAAATAATAGAAGCCTTGAGTGAGCTAATCTCTGTGAGATTGGCTACACTGTGAGGTGTAACCGTCATCCCAGACTGAGGGAGTCCATTTCCTGTACTTTTGATGTGCAGACAGAACACGTCATCTCAAAGCTGAGAGGTAACGCACAATATGATATTATGCTCGTGGTGCTAAAACAGCCTTCAGTGCTCTGCTCAAACACCTGCACAGTCTCCTCTGTGATCCCCTCACCTGTGATCTAAGCCTTTTATAAACCTCTCCACCCTACAGTCGAGAAAACTTTAAACCCGTAAACTCCTCCCATTTTTTTTTCCTGACGGGGCGACGTTCTCTTCAGGCTGTAAAGATAAAGGATGAGGAGTTCCCCACCTGCAGACAGGAAGCGAGGTGAAGTTCAATTCAACACACACTCGGTCGTACTTTCACCTCTCAGACCTGATCCTGTCCAATTTAAACCAACATCAAGCACAAATGTAGGTCTAATCACAAAGAAATATGACGTTTGGGACTTGTCCTGACATGCCCGCGCAGCCCCTTCTTCTCCATATATCCTACCTCCAGCTATGTTCCACCTTCTTGTTTGTATTCTCCAAATGTATTGAGTTCTTGGGGTTTTTATTTGCAGTGTCAGGATGGGATTAGTTGCAGCTTACCAGGCTGTACACAGACGCATCGAGAAAGAGAAGCAGTCAGCTCTTTGGACTGTGTGAACCCTGTCTGAGCGTGAAAGAATGTAACCGGCCTCAGTTTGTACTCAAGGAAAAAGACGAATAAAGGAACTAACAGAATTATGTAATTCCAATGTTACATGGGTTGAAAGCAGTAAGTACGCTGCGACTCAATCTGTACTAAATATTTCTTTCATATCAAAAATGATTCAAATAACAAAATGCAGTGAAAAAAGATTACTAGTTGTTTGACGTTTGACCCTGGACTCTGTATTTCCCCGCTGCACTGTGAGCTTTTTAGCATTTTTTAGCGTAGCATTTAATGCTAAAATTAGCATTGTATCAAGCCACAAGAAGCACGTTTGATGGAGTCAACCCCCAAATACACTTCCTGACACATTTCAAAGCAGCAAACGGTGGCCAGCTGTAAAGGTACTGAGGCATTAAGGCACAAGGTGGTGGAGAACAAAACAGAGATAAAAAGAGGCGGAAAAGCATTTATGAAGTAGTGTTAGGACATGCTCTGATATATGTCAAATTATGTAAAAAGACTATAGTCACACCATAGTGGAAAATGTGACAATGAGCAATACATACTTTCGATGTGCAATGCTTCGCCAAACCTTTTTGAGCAGTTTGTCTCTATGTTAGTCAAAGACTACGTTAACACTGCAGGCCTGAATGCTCAATTCCGACTTATTACTCAAATCCAATTTTCTGTTTGGTTGTTCACATTTTATTTTTAAATGTGGCCTGTCTGCAGACTGCGATGTGAACTGCTCATTCTCTTAAAGTGACCACCATGCTCAGTTGTAAATTAAAGACGTCACGCACAGAATAGTGTTTACCGAAACAAACTTGACTCCAGGTTTTGGGGCTTGTCTTTTAAAGTGATGCTGCTTAATAGGGCTTGGTTAGGTTTCACTTTTGCTTTTCTTCGTGCACTTGTCTCTTCGCCCCTCCTATCTCCAGCTCCGCGTTCTTCCATATTTGTTTTTACTGAACGTGACTTCTGCTCCAGAATGACATCAAAGTTGCATTAGATACAACCTGGCTGTTCAGATCGTAGTCACATTAAAAAAACAAAACAAAACAGATACGTATGCGATTCAGTACCACATTTGAAAGTGGCCTGAATCTGATTTGAAAATGTCACATTCAACGTGACTTGTGCTGTTCAAACTGTCAAAAAAAAGACAGATATGAGTCACATTGCAGCAAAAAAATCAGATTCAGGTCACTTTTAACTGCAGTGTGAACATGGATGAATCGCCCATTAACTGGTACCACTATGTTTTCTGCTTGCTTTTTCACAGCAACCCTGAGTGTATTCTGTTCTACTGGAGCTGCTGTTGAATTTACCAAAAATTGTGACATAAGAATGGAGAGGAGAAATTGGAGGTAATGAAATGTAGGTTTGATGTACATGAAATGTTGTGAAATGTCAATGCTAACCAGTGGACCAATCACAAGGCTTGCATTCCTTGTAAAATTTTGGAGGAGGTGCATGTCAGGCTACATGTGTAGGCTTCTTCATTAGCAAAAGGCTACGCAGATCTACCACCTAGGCTATGATTTGACACAGTATAAAACAGAAGTAAGATTTTTGTATTTTTGACCCAGAATCAGAAATACTTCATTGGTCCCTGAGGGACAATTACATTTCAGTTTCATTCCTTTCAAGAAACACAAAAAGACGTTGACATATAACATGGGGAGTACAGGAGTGGGAGGACTGTGGAGGTTTCCAACTAGCAGTGCCCTGTTTTAAAAGATATCTAATGAAAAACAGGAAGGAGTGACCCAAAAGTATTGATCCAGCTTGTTCTTTTGGTCCAAAAAGACCCAAAAAATGTATAAAGGTTTGAGAGACTCTGACAAATTGGACTAAACAGTAGAAAATGAGCAGCAAAGTTTCTCTTTTTGATGAAAAATCTCAAGACTGGGTTTGTTGATTTGACAAAATGAGCCAAACAATGCAAAGTCGGTCACATCAAGACCGTTCTCAAGGGCAAGATAGTGATATTAGTGACTTAAAACAAAACAGATGTATCATTTGATGTTTTCTTCCCCTTTTAAGAGGGAACAATAAATAGTCCAAACAAAGGAATTGAATTGAAAAAATTTGTCTTATTTTCAAAGCCCACCAGATACCAAATGGAATTAAGATGATGTCATTTAACATCTTTAACATGATGGCACTGATGTTTGTTTGCAGCTTCTAAGATCATTTTTTCATGTCTTTTTAGAAGACAGGACAGTCTGAAACTGGGAAGGGGGAGGGGGTATGACCATAAGACTGTAAAAAAATGGACGTCATCTCGCTTGGCTCAAAGTGAGGTTGCCATAAAAACTGCTGGTCTCATGTCTACAAAGTCTGTAAATAGAGATTAAATGTGGTAAAACTCAACATCTCCCAGTCTCTACCGGGTATCCCACATCTAACCGATGATGTCTCTGTACACTAATCCACCAAACTTAAGGACTAATCATAATAATAAACGTCACAAAGCCCAACCTTAGAGAGATATCCTCTTTGAGGTTATTACAAGCCATGTGGTAGGAAGTGTGAGTCTGTTTTGTAAATAGACACACCCAACTGTGATGACACAAGTCTGATTTGATGTCTGCATTGATCCATCTATCTGTCAATCTGTCTGTGTTGCCGATCAGACATCAAAGGAGGTTTTAATGTAGGTCAGTGCCCGACATTTTCACTCAAGGGACACAAACAAAAGCCTCTTCCACAGAAGATAATTAACCCGAAACCTTCAAACCCACAGCAGATAAACAAATCATAAAAAAATAGTTATGACAGCTCAGCTGCTCTTTGTTTGGCAGCATTTTATGAAACTGCCATAAAAGGATTTGGTCTTTACGTGGCCTATTTGAAGTTTCACAGGAGTTGCTGCTTGTTAAAAAAGGGAGATGTCTGAAGGTAGATTTGGTTCGAGGAAAAGCAAAAGAGGTGCAAGGGTGATTGTTAGAGAGGAAGTGCAGCCTGGGTGCTAAATATGCTAAACATTCCCCATCACTCCTCATCTTAAAACCTCTGATCAGATGAATTGATTTTAAAGTGTCCTGACAGAACAAATATGTACTTTTAGTGTTTGTTTTCATTAGTGGTACACAACTAACAACACTTTTCAAATAGTTGGAAATTTCTAGAAGGGGTCCTGGATCTACTTTTTTCCCACAAACCTAACCAAACCTCCTTGTGGAACCTAAGAGGAACTGCCTCAGACAACGTGTTTCAAATCAAAAATATTAAATTGTTTCGCAGACCTCTGGTTAGCTCCTTAATTTCAGTAAAAAATTTGGGCCTTACCAGAGTCTGCATTTCCGCTGACAACCCAGGGCTATATTAACCACCATTGGCATATCAAACCAAAGTCTCACACCAAACTGTCTTTGGTTAAATTTGCATTGCGGGTAATTCAGGCTCCAGATTTTTGAAAAGGAGGGAAAATTCTTACAATATTCACAGGACAGCCATATTCTCTGACATCGTCTTTTGGTGGAAGTGTAAGGGCCTGTTCCCACTAGCAGCAGTTTTTGCACTAGTATCACCAACTTTCCATCAAAAACAGTTTTAACCAGATACAGCTATGTGTTTAAAATACTGAGTGCATCAAAAAAGCTCAACTTTGGAACAACGTAGCACTTATTATGTGTCTTATGCTACAGTTACTCATCTTAACCAGGAAGGGGCATGACTAAGTGACAACCTTGGGTCTGAAAATCTGCAGCTCATCAATTTGACTTCTAACTCTAAAGATATTAAGATCATGAGTTTGCCCAATCAGAGGTACTGCTAAATGCTGATTATGAGGCGGCTGTTAGAACCCCCTAATTTCTAACATGGCTTCTGCTGACAATTTGCTTCAAACCCCATTTTCAGAAATGGACAGGTGACATCACAGATACTACACCTGTCTATCGGTGGGACTTTTAGATCTCAATCAACCACAGTGATGAAAGTCCTTATGACAGCTACTGGTGTTCTTTGATGGTACAATTTCCAGCTGCTGCTTACACCAGGACAATATTTCTTTAACTGTCTTCAATTTTCTTTGTACATTTTCTTGTGAAGACAAAAGGCAAGTATTAAGTACAAGAAAAAATTTAAAACACATTTAAAGATAGAATTTTCCTAAAAAAAAAAAATCAACTTGAACAGGAATAATCCTGCTGTATCGTCACTTCTGGGCCTCTAAACATGTGCGTCAGTGTCTGTGTCTGCCTCAACCCCCTTCTCTGCTTACATGTTGATGTTTTGGTACATTTCGGGACGTTTCTGGGCAGGGGGTAGATGTGGCTTCATCAGCCAATTACAGCACGCTGAGTGCGCAACTGACTGCGCATTAATAATAGTCTGCAGAAGAAGCTCTCCCAAGCAGCTACAATAGTGGACATAGCACGGAGCAGGAAAAATACGACCAAAGTGAAACCAAAGACCAAACAGATAAAAGCTTTATCCTAAATGAGAGTGCAGCTTGGCTTGACTTTCACTCAATTTCGCGCACTTAGAGCACAGTACGGTATGAAGAGGGACACGAGTTGGCTTTCTGCTAACCAGGTATGTGTTACATACCATGACTAGCTTGGTGCTAACATGCCAAGTCTGGTGCACAGCTCTTGAGTCTCTCCCATGTAAAAATACCATGCTACAGGTGGTTGCTGGGTGACTAAGTGTGTTCACGGAGTTTTGGTTGAAGGCAGAGGGTGTGTGCTGCTGCTGGCACTGATCCAAGGAGGAGGAGCCCAGTTCTGCCCAATTCTGTGTTTACTAACAAATACAGAAAATTCCTGCAGACCCTACCTTTAACAGTGGTCATGCAGGGAAACAGATATTAGGCCTGAAATGAGGTTTGCTGCCACTGTATGTGCTTAAGAATGCATTAATGGACATAAGCCCTTAGTATTGTTATAATAAACAATAATGCTAACTAGCTAATTTTTTGTTAGCCTGGTCTTGTATCTTGATAGTCAATAAAGAAGCAGTGTAATAAGGATTGGGCCAGTTTCTGACATTTGCATACCTGGTGAAAGGCAATACTTCATTAAAAAAAACTTGAAGGCCAGGTAGGAAATATTTCCAGGAAACTTTTTGTTTTGAGTGGACTGAAGGTAAACAATAACCACATCTCACTTAAACACCAGAAACAAATTCCTGGATGAAAGTATTTGTATAATTGTGCCCCACATTTCTATCATTCCACAGGGAGCATTACTTGTTAAGCGGCCCACATTACTGGACACAAATGAATTGCTGCTTTCACTTTGAAAGGCCATCAAACACCCTGCTGACAAAGATCTGTGCTCATCCAAAGCCATAACTCACAATTAGATACGAGGCAAAGACGCTTCAGTTCAGCTTCCTTGTTCCATCCAGGCAATAACTTTGATAGGTGGTGGCAATTTCCTGGATTAGTAAAGTTTGAATGAACACATTGAGCGGGAAGGATGTAAGCTGCTGTGGAAATGATCGCTATCAAGTTTGATTTAACACAATCTGTTACACCGTGGCACTTCCTGGGCATATCTGCAGTAAATCAATGTGGAGCAGGTGTCAAGGAAATGAAGTTCAGTGATGCAAATATAGTAAAAGTTGAGATTGTGAAATGTGTCTTCATCCAAATTATGCAGAGCATCAACATAACTACAGGACGGAAGAAATATTTCGCAGATTCCTCAAGAAGACAGAGAAAAACCTGAGTAGCACGTTAGCATCTAATAATTGACTTCCAGACACACAGGTGGTTGCTGTGGTTAGCATGGGTAGTGTAGTAGCCTGCTAACGGGGTGTGATTTTGTTTTCCTGTTGTTTACCGAGTTTCTACACCTCATTTCAGTCAAAGGAGAATTATAACCATCAATTCTCTTGCCCAGGGTGAAATGGCAGGCTCTCAAAGCACTCAGGGCTCATTAGAGAGATAGAATCAGTGTCCCTACTTTAATGAAAGCCAGTGCTGAAGAGATCATGTTGAAGCAGATTGCTCATCACAAAGAAGTGTATTGCAACGCCGGTACTCTCACATTGGTGTGGTTAAGATGGGTGCATCATTAGGTGTAGACTGTTTCACAACTTCATGTCTTTGAGTCATTGGCGGTGTTTTGATTGAAACTATTTCCTGTTGATCAACACACCTGAATGATTAGTGCTTAATGAGTGGAGAAGAGAAGAGGTTAAAATGTATAAGCATCCAAAGCTTGAGGTCTAACTTTAAATCTGCATTATTTTGGAGCACAGGTTTGCTTATTTCATTTCACAACCATTGCACTCCTTTTCACAGAGAAACTTTCACACATGAAGCTCGAAGCATGAAGTCGTGCAGAATCTGTTCATCCTGTTTGAACAATAATGCTTTCTCTGAAGGCAGCTTTCTAAAGTCTGAGAAATAAATCCTGATGATGTCATTGGGTTATCTCAGATTAGGCTTGAGCCTTAAAGTTTTTTTTATAGAACCTGTGTTACAAACTGAGAGAGTAAAGACTGAAAGGCAGACAGGAAGGTTGGAACAAAAGACACTTTGGAGAGTTAACACTGGAAGTGTACACTGACACACTATTAGCCAGGGTAATTTAGACATAAGTCATTGTCAGTTTAACTCAAAGTTTGTGTAAATGGTTCATTTGTGACCTAGAATATGAGTCACAAGGATTAACCTAGACCAAAATATCACTGCTCACCACAGAGCTGCCTCCTCTCAGCTAGAAAGCTACTAGTTCACATCCTTTACTCGTGAGTAGAAAGAGGTAAACTGTGTAAACTAAACAGCTGAAGGGCAAAAAGAGATCCCCAGTACAGATTTGACTAAGGTACGATTAAAAATTCATTAAAATTTTATGAAAGCCAGAAAGCTAATTTTTTTTAGTTCAAACTCTGAAAGACTCATTTTTGGGGGATTATCTTGTGATTTTGGGGGCGGGGCTTAAATTATGTTAGACAAATTTTACCCTTAATGCTTTAATTTTGACTGGACTTTCCTCATAAGCTATAACTTGTCAGTCTTACTGGAGAGTCTCAAAATATGAGACAACGCTGAACTGCTAAAATTTGCTGTTACTCAGGCGTCTGCTTGAAGCTGGCTCTGGAAGTACTGGAAGACACACGCACCAAGCCAAAAAAAGCAGATTTCACAGCAGAAATAGACATATTTACAGTCTGGTGCAAAAATATTTTAAAAATAAAAAAAACATCTCGTGTGTGAATCCTTATTTTAACTTTCAGCACACACAATACGAGCTGATTTTTTTTCTAACTCAGCAGTTTAGAAGATATCAAGCTCACGAGTTTGCGCTATCAGAGGCTCAGCTCAGCTCACGTGACTGACGGGCACCTTGTAGCTGCGAGTGTGGAGACCCAAAGCCCGCCCCACTTCCAACATGGCCCTGCCAGCTGATTTGTTTCCAAAGTCATTTTCAGAAACAGACAAATGACATCAGGGAGACTACGTCCATTTATTATACAATCTATGGTTTTAAGTCAAAGTGCCAAGGGAAGCTAAGCTAATGACATTCAGACTTAAGGTTAAGGCTACTAAACTGGGCTTGAACTTCTCAGCTTGTGTATGCATATCTGAAAAGTGAGACTTAGTTCTTCAAAATGTGTCACCAAAGCATTTCTGTTACAAACAGAGGTGAGTTTTGATCAGCTTCGTGTAACACAGAAATAATTTAAAAACAAGTACCGATAGAAAGAGAAGACAAATTATTAAACATCAGTTCTGCTGTAATATCCACAACACATTTTCTCTTTCATTTTGATCTTCTACATCAAATTGGAATGTAGTTCATAACTCTGCCAGAGGGTGGGAGCTGGGATTTATTGTAGTTTGGTGTATTTAAAGATGCTATGTGGAGGATCTGTTTTCATTGCACTCCCTCGCCACCTTCTGGCCGGGAGTATCCGCACACTGTCGTAAATTACTCTTAGTGAGGCATGTGTTTGTTTTGGAATTAAATGGAGATTGGATCAAAACAAATTTTCTTTTTCAAGACGACTTTTTTCTGAATACGACGCCAAGATGAGGGACTTATCAGTACAGTTATGTAGCGCTACGGTTTGAAATGTGACATCAAGTAAACCTTGTAGCAGCAGGCTATATGTAAGCCCGGTGCTCCAACATATCTGTAGGCTAACGTGAAAACAAGTAAACACTGTAAGTTTGTAAGTAGTTTAGTAGCCATTTATATTTGGCACAGCTGGCAACCCGGTGCTCTAAGACATGTCTGTAATGACATTATCACAGTTTAGCTCCTGTGTTATTGAGTGATACAGCCCAAGCTAAAAGCTAATTAGCCTTTAGCTTGGCTGTATCACTCTCCCCTTTAGCTGTCTCCTGCTCTTCTGTCCTTTTACTGTCTGACAGTTAGGCTCCAGTGTCCACCATCACTACAAAATCGATCACAGAAATCAATTCAATCAATATTCAATATTATATATTCAAAAAAAATCAAAATTTTAGCAAAGAAAAACACAGATCTCTGTGAAGCAGCATTTTAAAATAACCCATAACCAACAATATTGGTGCTAATAATCTCATTTTCAAGAGTTGATTACGATCAGGCATATCTAGAAGGGAGACTTTTTAAAGATCACTTTCAAACTCCTCACAGCCCCTTTAAAGAGGTTAATGATACAAACTACAAAAAGTTGTCAACAAAAAAACAGAGAAAAGAGTAGATTCATCTGGTTTTGGATGTTTTTTTTTCAGCAAAGGTGTAACTTAAAGTAAACAGCCGCATATGTTGTGAGTGAGCCTGAGCCCTTCCCTTCTCCGTCACTCTTGCCTAAGACTGTGATGGTGTTTTCTCGGTGGCCAGCGCTGACTCACCTGGAAGAGTATCACACACACATACACACACACTCACAAACTCACACACGCCCCCTGCTCACCACTCTCTCACCTCCTTCCCCTCCCTCTAAGTTCACCCTGCTCTGTAGTTCAAAGTGGTTTTGCCTGTCTAGCCTTGGCGTTTAATGTTTAAGTATTGGGAGCGGCTGGAGAGTGCAAATAAAATGCCTTTACAGACTCCGGGGCACGCTGAGGGCTGTGATTCCACATACTGTATTGTGAAATTTCCATTGTGCTCCACGGCGTACAGCCTCAGGGCATGTGAATCTGTTCAGCTTGATTTTGACTCTTTCTCTTCTTCATAATACTGGATGCGTGCGGCTTAGATAAACCATTTAAAGGGGAGATTATTCACATTTATTAAGCTGACAAAAGGGTACACATGTTCACAGGATAGAGGGCAACGTGTCCGTGCTATAAAGCCTTTGTCAGAACTTCAGAGCAGGATAAAGGTTTGAATGGCGACCCCACCTGTGAGAGAAAGCCACAATGACTTGTGGTACAGCTGGAAGAAAGGGAACTCTATTTGCAGCAAAGGAAAACAACACAGAAAGCCTGACACTACTTATATGTTTGTGCGTGATTATTCTGTAGTTCTAATCCGTCTAACAATGTTACAAAACATTCAGACAGGAGGAGGCTTTAACACAGTAATTGGGGGGACTTACTTGGGTAAAACTCCACTCAAACACTTCCAGTCGCATCTCGCTCGTGCTTGATCGAGACTGCAGGACAAGAAATCAAACATGGGTGTGGATTTAGTCTGATTCGGAGCATATCTTTTAATTCCCTTGAATGTCAAGCTGAAGAGGGAGCTGTTTAAAGAAAAGAGTGGAGAAGAGGAGCTTCAGGATATGTGAGGGGAAGTGTTTTTTAAAGAGAGGGGGTCAGGTATTGATGTGACACAGAAGGAGCTCAAACCTGATGACTCATTGGCCGTTTTCACACCGGATTAGCCATCACATGCAACAGGCTTCTTAATATGAATTGTGTAATGCCCTCAATCCCCGGCAGAATTGTTTCATAAAACATCAGCCGGCGTTTTCTTTTCTTTCTTTTATTTTTTGCTGTGTCACCTTATCAACATACCCTTGTAAAGGCTTTTGTTTATACTTTTTGATGTTCTGAAGGCTTTTACAAGAGGCAAAAACTCGGATTATGCGGTTTTGTCAGGAGAAAATATCCAGTTTGCTTGTTCTAATTTAAAATGCAAGGATTATGTGCTCTTTTGTGGTTTAGCTGGCGGGCTTTTGAATTCCTCCTAACCCAATTTGGCAAACTGAAAAAGGGCTGAAGTGCGAACTCCAAATTGTCCATACCTGTGTGAATGTTATAATTGTGTCAACCTGTGATAGTAAAAAGTGTTTACATCCTTGCAATGTATTCACTAACAGAATAGTCGCCTCGAGCAGGTTTCCTGAGCTATTTTTAGACAGCTTCTCATTAAAAAGTTCCTCTTTTTAACTGATCTCAGATACTTTGATTAATTGTCTAAACTGTCTGCTGTGATTTCCCATTGCCCTGAGTTGCAGACTCCACCCTTCTGGCACAGGAGGAGGCCAAAACCAAACAACTAAGTGTAATGTTTGCAAATAGTATTTGCCCGGGTCGGGCTGATACACGGTTGGTTTCCTCTGTGGGAGAAACGCAAGTTCAAATCAAGTCTCTCACATCAGCACACCTTGCTCTTTAGGCTGCATTATTCATCGCAATTTCTGCATTATTCATTTCACTTAGCGTCACATTTTGTCACTTGGTTCACTTACAAGAAGCTCCTTAAAGTCTCTTTTATAACTTGTGTTATACTCTCATC
The DNA here is from genome assembly GCF_033239565.1 of Halichoeres trimaculatus. Classification (NCBI taxonomy): domain Eukaryota; kingdom Metazoa; phylum Chordata; class Actinopteri; order Labriformes; family Labridae; genus Halichoeres; species Halichoeres trimaculatus. The sequence goes on from NW_027437196.1 coordinate 11,134,985, forward strand.
TTTATTTGGTGTGAGGACTTTTCGAGCTCCTCCATCTCTCTGGTTTTTTGGGTGTTTGTGGAACATGTATGTTTTATCTCAGAGCTGTGACACCTGACCTAAGGAGCCGAGCTGAGCTTCAGATGTCCCTCAGGGAACCACAACTGCTGTCAGCTCATCAGTGTTTGAACAGTACACCTCTGCAAAAACAAGCGCAGAAATACATCTCTTAGACAGCTTTGTGACCAAAACGAAAAAAAAAAACAAAAAACAGGAAACTATTGAGTGAGTAGCGTGCCAAGTGCACAAACCATCTTTTGGCCAAGACTTGATGTTCACAGTCTGAGCGAGCGGCAGGTAGTCTCACCTGCCCCGGTTGCAAAGCTGGCGCAGGCTGAAGCAGACTGGAGGTCAGCCAGAGTGAGGTTTATAATGAGACTGAAGCCACACCAAAGGCTGCCGTATCTGTCCTCGCCTCAGAGCGCTTGTGCCACACCACTGGTGTGATGAGAGCTCAGAGTTGTGCTCAAACGGCTCCTCTTCCTGTAATTAGTCAAACAGTTGGTTTGTTATCACACAAACAACATTTGTGATTTCTTTTCAACTGGTTATCCTTTGAATGTGGATCCAGAAGTGCAGTTTTTAATCAACAATACCAACAGAAATCAAAGGGATATATCATTTAATGTGTGTTGGGGTAAAAACAACAAATTAGGTTGTTGACTGGAGTTTATTTAACACTTGAATTCATAACACAGATGGAGATTCTCCTCCAGTGCTGGGTGAGGAGCCCACCTCCTCTTTTTCTCCTTTAAAGGAAAAATAACACTAATGTGGCGACTAGGTACAGTGGTTTCTGAGGCTTGTGCTTCACCTTGAAGAGGGGCAGCATATTAGAGAACTTGTGTGTAATGTAAGAGCCATTACATATAAACACAGTCAAATATGTTAAAAAAGAGATTTTCCTTTGGATGACAGGAATAGGCTTGGATCAATTATATTTCATCATGTGAAGCAGGATGTTCCCCACTTTCATTCTTTAGGTGCAAGGAGTTTTCGAGTTTACCATAATAAGTTGAATATAGGAGACCACAAATTTCATTGGAATGAAAAATGAAGATTGATGCGTAAAATAGTTGGCGCGTAAGTACGCACAATGCGCACTCTCCACAAATACAGTGAAAATGCAGCTTTGAGCGCAACTGTAAGCAGAACAAATAGTAAATTCTTTTTTTGGTCTGAATGTCTTCAAATGGATGTAAATGGCACCAAGTATCTCCAAAGTCACTCCATGCGCTCATCCGCGTTCACGAGGGACTCTCATCTGAATGCTTTTACAATTCTAAATCCAACCACTTAGGTCATTTTGACGGCAAATAAACTCTTCACTGTGTTATTTCGTTTAATCGTAGGATACGGGGTCACAGCAAAAAATCATCCGGCACAGCCATGCGCAGTGCGCGTCCACGAGTACTTTTATTCTCCAAGGCAATGCATTCTGTGCGGAAAGTTGGTTTCCCTCCCGCGCACACACACACCGAGATCACTTCACCTAACTACAGCGCGTTGGATTTGCACTGTGTGGCACTGTGTCTGTCCTGCCTCCCCCTGTGAGATCTGGAAAATGGGAGGGTGAAAAAAGACGGTTTATAATTGATGTTTTCCCATGGAACAGCCCCTCCTCCCCGCGACACAGGCTCACCCTCAGGTGGAAGAAATCTTTTAAGATTTTTTTGTGGGATAACATCAGGAGGGTTTGTCTAGGCGAGCCAATCAAATCCCTCCCTTCTATAGATCGGTGCTATAATACAAAGCAGTAAAAGCGGTCGCCTCACACAAGCGGCTGCAGCTCGACTAGAGATCCCGTGGCTTTTAATTCCCTCACTACTTTTTTTTCCACCCTCCTTCGATGTGCCCCGTTATTGCCATTTGTCTGAGGCGTTCATTTCCGCACCTGCCACAGTAGAGACCAGGCGAAGGCGAGGTAGAGGAGGAGACAAGGACATTGCGAGAGCCGGGAGAGGCAGACGGTAGAGATAGCAGCGGCGACTCGTTTGAGATCTTTAAAGGACAAAAAATGCTGCTCTGGACCAGAATCGTATTGGTCGGTCTCATCTGCTTGTCCTTGGTGTCCTCGGGGATGGGATGCGGGCCGGGCAGGGGCTACGGCAGGAGAAGGCACCCGAAGAAGCTGACACCTCTTGCGTACAAGCAGTTCATCCCCAACGTGGCGGAGAAGACCCTCGGGGCAAGCGGCAGATACGAAGGCAAGATCACAAGAAACTCCGAGCGATTTAAAGAACTGACTCCCAATTATAACACAGACATCATATTCAAAGATGAGGAGAACACCGGCGCGGACCGGCTAATGACTCAGGTAAGGAGACTGAATTCTCTGTCTTCTTTTTTTTTTCCTCCTAACGCACCATCACTGCGCACTGCAACAACCTCCTTGTCAGACTGATTGCGCACCTTAAGTGAAGTCTGTTTTACCCGCTGCTGAACTCTCAGCCCGAGCCTTTTAACTTCACTGTGAAAAGCAGATGCGCTTTCTGCAGCAGCATGGGAGTTTTCAGCGGCTGCAGGCTGGAAAGCGAATGTAGAAATCCAGCTGGAGAAGTGATGTGCAGGCGGACAGTCAGGACACTCGGCCTTCATGATTGTGACAGTGGATTTAAAATATTAATGTGCCCCTCTCCTCATATCTATATTTGTATCTTTGTGAGGCTCTATTTGTTGTCTTCCAGGCGCACATCCACGCTCCTTGAACACATGCAGTATTTTGCTGCTTATCTCTGCTAAACATTGCAGGTGGTTTTTAAGCGCCTTTTTCTTTTATTCTGAACACAGAGAGCTGCTGATGCGCACCGCTTCAAACAGCCGGGCTTATTCAGGCATGGCGTGGCTCATTCAGACATTTTCTCGCACAGGCTGCTGTAATTTAGCCTTTCGCATGGTGTGCAGCAGCGCGTGAAGACAGTGACATTTCTTTGAGAGTGTCCTGAACACTATCAGGACTTCATTTCTGGGTGGGACTCGGTCAATTTTTAGGAGCGAGGCGCACGGGGGTGATGGAGCCTGACTTGCACGGATGATGACATCTTTCTTTAAATACTCCATCCTCATGGAGGCAGTTAGTTATCAAAGCTCGCGCTGTGCGGATGAGACCAGGCTCAGAGTACATGGCAGAGATGTAGCCTTGATTTCTCTCCAGGCTGCAGGATGCCACGTCTCTCCAGCATGACTTTTAGCACTCAGATGCTGGTGAATTATTAAAGGCGCTTGGGTGATATCGGCTCAGTAATAATAAAAATGCCGGTGGTGGTGATGGTGGTGGTGATGGTTGTTGCTGGTAAGCGTTAAAGCCAGGCGCGCGCCGGAGTCCCTGAACCCGTGCCTCGCACCATGCATGAGCACGAGCCGCGATGAAATATTCACGGTGCGTGCGGGCTCGGCGTCCCCTCTCCAGCCCTCCCCACATCTCTCCTCTGTGAGACTCCTATAGCTTCTCATACGCGGAGAGCGTGGCTTCACTGGCGCGTGGGGATGTGATGGAGGAAAAAACTGGGGTTCAGGGAGTCCACGCGCCTTTCAAGAAGTTTCAAAAAATCTCTAGAAAAAGGAGAACAGTTATTTTATTGACTACAGTGACACGCGTCTGTAGGGCTCTAATCTGGTGTTATGTTTACAGGTCTGTATAAAACCATTTACACGCACATGGACTCCCTCAGATAATCTTAGATCAAATCTGGCTTCTGTTGCGGAGATGTCTACTTAAAATCACATGTTCTGGTGCTGCTGGTTGTTTGGCAGATGCTTTTGTAAAAAGGTCAACAGTGTGTCTGGTGTATCCTCGACTTTCCAATCAGCATCCAAGCACTTCAAGAAAACAGCCTCCAAGTGAGACATTTACATGCAAGTGCCCCTAACTGTGCTTGGAACGCAATTTGAACTTCTGACCTTTGCTCCATGGGAGTTCACGGCCAGTTAAAACAGGCGAAACTGTCCTTTTCAGACATGGATTTGTGGAATTATGTGTAAAGGGTTCATCCTCCAAAAGAGAGGGACTGTGGCGTCTCTGTATGATACTTTGCCGCTGGCTAAGCATCATCACATGGTGGGTTTACGCTGTGCCAACTACCGTTGCCCTGTTCCACGGCTTTACGCATGTGCCAAGCGGGTTTTTACGCACGGAGTTTTACGCACGACTAAAAGTGGACGTTTTGTTGTCACAGTTTATAAAACAAAACTTGACTGATCAAACGAGGCTCGTGCCTGCAGAAGCTCATATAAAAGTGGGCAATAAATAAATGAATCAACTCTCTGAGGTCTAGCCAAGAGTGCAATAGTTGATACTTGGCTGCATCAATCACCTGCTCCCGTAACTGTGAAGACACAGCTCACTTAAAGGGGAAGCTGCCAAAAGAGGTGTGTTACAGCTGTTAACAGATGTTTTTCTTGGAGTTACAGGGTCTGAGATGAGCAGGGGAATCATTTTTTACCACTTAATTCAAGTTTTTGCTTCCTGTTTAGCAGTAAAATATCGTAAGTCGCAGTTTGTTGTTGTATTTTCGCACGTGGAGCAGTATCATTCGCTTTAGCTCAAAGTTTTTCTGGAGTTTGGTCTGTTTCAGGAATTTATCTGAACACTTTATACCAGATTTATTTTGTAAACATGATAATTATCTTGTGTGAAATATTGCTACGTGCTTTGGTAACTGGAAGTGTGACTCTAAGTAAAGATCAAATGGCTCTTAAAGGTGAGTTTAGATGCACTGTCAGGCTCCTGCAGTCTCTGGCAATGCACAATGCGGGGAAGAGATGAGCTGGTGGCTTGTTTGCACTGACAGGTAGCTGATAAGTGTTTCCTCTAACCAAATCATTTGTGAAAAGATTAACAGGGAGGCTGTTGAACAACTTTACCCCGAGCACAAAGCGCCGGTCTGGGGCGCCCTGCTGCGCTTCACGGTGGCTGAGCAGAATTTGGCTTGATTTGCGGCACACGACCTGATGAATTAATAAATAGGTTAAGCTTTACGGCTCTTGACTCCGACAAACCCACTCTGAATGTGGGAGGATTTTTTTAAGGGGTCGTTTTTTATACAACACATTCTACAAGTGTGATATCCTCATAAAACACAGACTGATAAACGAGGAGCTTCTTTTTTAACCTTTATGTGAGAACATTCTCACTGGACGCACACAAGCTGCTCATAGGGGGGAAAAGGACAGTGGGTCACACACATAGACGCTCCTCTGTGCGCCCGTACAACCCCTGGATATTTCACAAGTCTGTCAGTCAGCAGCCAAAACAGCTCGACTTAAGGAGGCATGTCACGTCTCTAAGACTTTGCAAGAGAGGGAGAATGAAAGTTTCCCTCCGCGGCTGCTCTGAAAAGCCTCTTTGTGATGTTTTATTTGACATATTGCTTGAGTGTCGAGAATAGTTGTCTTGGAGAAGGCCAAGCATCTTCATTGAGAGCGCGCGCGCAAGAGACAGAGAGGGGTTGGGGTGCGAGTCGACGACTTATCTATAAGACAACCTCCAGATATTTGAAGGCAGCAGCTGCTGGTGAAGATCATCTTCATATCATCTGCATATCAATTATTGATTGAAAGAAAACAGACAAGTTGCAACCAACAAAAGGACGCGCTCATTCCGTGGCCCTAATACACACTCATGAATTTGTAATGCGTGCATGTTGGGCTCCTGAGCAACTCTTTTGGAGGAGGGAAGGGAAGGGGATGCTGCTCGCACCTTTCCAAGACCAAAGACCCATATGTTATAGGCCAGTGAAGCGAATGCAGTGCCTTATCAATATTTCATCAGGCAGCTTTCTTATCCGAGATGTGCCCTCTGACGCTGCTGCTCACGCTGACAAATGTGAGCAGGACCAGAGGAGGCTCGGGCTCAGGGTTTCACCTCAGCTGGGGAGGAATCAGAAGCGGCAGGTGTGGATGGGGAGGCAGCGATGAGGCCTTGCATTGGTATCTAATAGTTAACTTCAACAAAAGCAGGAAAACAGAATAGATTTCCATTTCTTGGAGGAAGCTGACTTCAATTTGTGGTGCTTGTGGTTTAAAATTTCGTTCCCTCGCCAACCACGTGGTATTTTTTTTTTTTATCAAATCAGAGCTCCTGCTGCTCTTATCTAAATCAACTGTAGCAGCATCAGAAGGCCTTAGTGGCAGAAGCTGCTCAATATTCAAACTTTTTCCTCATTTTACGCACCAGGACGCTTCATTTCCTCTAAACTGTCCTCTAAACCGCACAACAGGTGACTAATGGCTCGTTTTTCCCTCCACTTCCTGCAGAGATGTAAAGACAAGCTGAACTCTTTGGCCATCTCGGTGATGAATCAGTGGCCCGGGGTGAAGCTGCGGGTCACCGAGGGCTGGGACGAGGATGGACACCACTTCGAGGAGTCGCTCCACTATGAGGGCAGAGCCGTGGACATCACCACCTCGGATAGAGACAAGAGCAAGTACGGCACCCTGTCCAGACTGGCAGTGGAGGCCGGATTCGACTGGGTGTACTATGAGTCCAAAGCGCACATCCACTGCTCTGTGAAAGCAGGTAAGACAGTGCGCACAGTGGAGAGGGGTCATGCGGATTGGGAGGGGGATGAAATGACCGGATGTGAAGGACTAGTGCGCACGTTGTTAGTACGGTGTTCTAAGAGAGAGGATTCAAGTGTGGAAAGCTTCTTTAAGTTTCTTGCTTAAAAATGTGTCACGTGTTTGGTGCCTTCTGTAAGGAAAGTGGAACAACTCATGAAAGTTTCCAACAACGAGATTAGTGATCATCATTACAGATGAGCACACACGTATAAAATTGGGTTGATATCCCCAAACTGAAACATTGCATGATCCCAAAATTCTCATTCAGCGAATGATAAATCACAAGAGCGCGCGCTCGGTAATCATCTGATGAGGTAATTACAGTGCAGAGAGACCCCATGTTTCAGCGCAGTCATTCATTTTGACATGATTTGTGTATTATGAAATCTCTTTCTATGAATGATGTATGGGCGCATCTCTCTCTGCCTGTAGGCTTGTGACTGAACATTTCCCATGCAGCTTTATTTCTTGATCTTACATCGCCCCACACTGTCTCCTGGTGGGAACCACGACCACAATCTCACAAGGTTCCACAGTGTGACCTAGAAAAGCAGATCAGTTTGTTCTCCGGATTTTTACGCGCAAGTATGTTGATTATTTTGGGCAATAGTGGGTTTAATTCGGATTTGATAGCATAAAAGGAGCGGAAAAAAACGTTTGGAAAAGCTTTTCCCCTCCGAGTTTGTATCACTCAGCTCTAAAATCCTGTTTTAATTTTGACACATTCTTCATTTTAGCTTCCATTTCAGTTTTAAATAATCTTCACTAAGCCAAAGGACACCTATTGCGCTTTGGAAACACTCCTTCACACTGACTGATGCCACTTTCTCCAGCTTCTTAGCGCAGACTTTATTGATAAATCCCTTACTTATCATTCAGCACACACGATTTGAGATCACAGTATGAACCAGGCCGACGTGTCATTAGGGGTCATGCGACTTTACCAAAAGGATTTGGCTGGAACAATGTTGAATCGGCCGGGCTAAATCTGGTTTTCAGTTGTCACCTTATTTCATGCTCAGGAATCTCAAAAGAAGATTAAAAGCCCCCAAATAGTGAGTAGGAAACCCTTTTTTCCCCGTGTATGTGTGTGTGTGTGCGTGTGTGGAGGGACAGTGTTATCCTAGAGACTGGTATGTGAAGAGCTCCACCAAGGCCAAAATTATTGTCATCAGGACTGACAACAAAGCAGGGAGAGGTGGTGGAGAGAGGGGACATTGATGTTGCACAACAGAAAGCATTTAAGAGTCCGGGCCCTCATTTAAATTCAAATCTACAACTCGAGAGGCTTGGAAAAGTGGCTCCGCTGGGTAAATAGTAGTTGTGAGTCGCCTATTTGTGTGAATTGTCACATAGAGGTTTCTGCACCTGAGTAAATATGGGAAGAGGAGCTGGGAAAGGCGTAAGTGTTCTTTACCGAGAGTCGCTCGATCCACAAGCTGATTTAGAATAACAATGGCTGCCCTTTATTGGGTTTTTTAATTAAGAATAGATGAGCCAAGGCTTTCAGTTTTTCAAGTCTCAGACAACGTGAGCCAAGCCAATACGCATTTGGCAGACAGGCATCATTATGCAAAATGCATATGGCCCACCATGATGTGTGTAGGCTTGAAAAATACAAATACGCGCGTAAAAAGGAGGTTTCTGAATGGGCTTTTGAAAACAGCTCAAAAGTGGCTCAAAGCACCTGTGATTGATTTTTTTTTTCACAGAAAAGTTCAAAAACGGGACAATCTGGATATTTCTTGTGATGTGATGTTATAAAATTTTGAGCAAGTAAAAGTGAGCTTGATTTTTCTTAAAGGCATTATCTTTGTTTTGACAGAAAACTCAGTGGCTGCAAAGTCAGGCGGCTGCTTCCCAGGATCCTCCACGGTCACCCTGCAGGATGGCACCAAGAAGGCAGTCAGAGATCTCCAAAAAGGAGACCGGGTCCTGGCAGCAGATGATGACGGACAACCGATTTACACCGACTTCATCATGTTCATAGACCAAGACTCCACGACCAGGAGGCTGTTCTACGTCATCGAAACCGACTCGGGCCATAAAATCACCCTCACCGCCGCGCACCTCCTCTTCATCAGCCGCAACAGCACAGAAGAGGAGCGGATGTCTGCGGTTTTCGCGAGCCAAGTCCAACCAGGACAAAATGTGTTCGTATTCGACGCCAATCGGCTTGAGCCTGTGACCGTAAAACGGATTTACACTCAGGAGCACGAGGGCTCATTTGCGCCCGTGACCATGCAGGGGACCGTCGTGGTGGACCAGGTCCTTGCGTCCTGTTACGCAGTGATCGAAGACCACGAGCTGGCGCACTGGGCCCTGGCACCTGTCAGGCTCGCCCACTGGGTGTCCTCGTTGTTTATCAGTGCCAAGCCTCGTGCCAGTGCGCAGAATGACGGGGTGCACTGGTACTCAAAGATCCTTTATCAATTAGGAACATGGCTCTTGGACAGCCACTCGATCCATCCACTGGGGATGTCAGTTTGCCCAAGTTGAAACCTCTTCCACGGGAGCAGAGTGAGACTGAAATGTAGGACACGCGGACTATCAGTAGACGAAAAAATAAAATAATAATAATAATTAAAAAACGAACGAACAAACAGACAAGACAAAGGCCCCAGCGGAGTTGGGATATTTATTTCACTGACTTTTCCATGTGTCCCCTTTCAAAGAATGAATGGAGCCTTAAAAAAGTTTCTCTTTGAATAATTTATTCTCATGTGAACTCGCTGCTGTCACACAAATGGATTCTGAAAACTGTGTGAGCGGCAAATTGTGCATAATCTATTTTTGTATATCTCAAATGCAAAGAAACAAAAAGGAAAAAAATGAGAAAAAAAAAGAAAAAAAGAAAATAAAAAGATCGCAAAGAGAAAGACGACCATGTAGAAAGGAGCTAACTCTGACAGGTTGTAATGTTCATATGTCCATATATGTGCAACTGACTGTTATATTTTGGGGAGAACAAACTTCGCTGGGTTCCATAAATTATATTTTTATACACAGAATTGTAAATTAGATTTTGACAGATCGCTACCGAATCACATTTCGTTATTTGAAATAGTGTAAGATATGAGAATATATTTTAATTTAAATACAGTAGTTGGGAAAGTATTGGAAAAATCTTGTACTGCTTGGTTTATTAAGATTTTTATTATTTTGGAAACTGTTGTTTTAAGTTGTCGGAGAGGGACAGATATTCTGCCTCGTGTCTGCATTCTCTGCTTTTATTTTGTGTTTCTGTTCTTCTGTTTTCTTCTGAGAAAATATTAAATGCAGATTCTGACAATTCAGTAACAGTTAAAGTAGTACTGAAACAGTTTCGTTAAATAAATTAATAAGTAACTCCTGTAAATGTACTAAAATGTATTTTTCTTTTCATATTTTGTAATAGGGAAATAGTTTTATAGAAATGACCTGCGGCAGATGCAAAGTTTGGATAGTCTATATAGCCAGACCATACCAGTTAACTTTCATAACAGGGCGATGCGTCAAAAATGTCTAGAGTTTATTATTTATATGTTTATTACAAAATGAGATAAAGAAAATCTTCAAACTTGCAGTTGTTACATGTCTTTGTGTGAATGAGCTTTACAGGAATAGTTTTGAGTAACTTCTGAACGTTAAGAGTCAACCTCTGGTCAAATTAACGTCATTTATTGGTTACTTAAACAGCTCCTTTACGCCTTAATTATTCCATTTACCACTCAATCACGAAAAAAAATGCGATTTTTGGTTGGTAATAAATGCTATCTAACGGTTGTTTCACACGGTTAAAAAGATTAGCTCAACCGTTACTGGGGGAGCTAGCAAACATTTTCAACTTGTTTGCTAGCTGGAAGAAAATGGAGAAAATATCGCTCTTTGAACTCCCTTTTGCCTGCTTGCGAAATGTTGAGAGCCCATGTCGAATTTAACGAGGTTTGCCCACAGCAAATAACTCCTAACATGCAGACAAATTAAACACGAGTGTGTTTGTTGGCCCTGAATGTGTCTTTCAGTGTCTGCTGGTTGTGTAGGCTCAGATTCTCATAACTGTAGGCCAACTAACGGTCCAAACTACAAGAAGAAACGCCGCCGTTTACTGAAATTACAGCTTGGTAAAACATTTATAAGTCAAAACAAATCGCTATAATCTTCCAGTATTTTAGGGACTTTAAGTGTGGATGTAAAAGTTAATACTAGGATTTTAGAGCTCTCTTTTTATGTGTGCTGTTGTACCGGGAGGATACATTATGTTTGAAATTGATTACAGCATCAGGCTCCCCTCAGTGAGCATAGTTTTAAACTGTGCGAGTGCGACACCATGTGGTGAATCACAAGTAGTGCTGCTCAAGAAAAAAGGGCCATGATCTGCTTTTTATGAGTTATGAGCCAAGTAAATTGATTTGAGGGTCGTTTTACAGGGTAGTGGATCAAACTTAAGTGTACTTAGTTGTTTTTCTTTGTTATCAAAGAATGTTTGATCACATTCAGGAGAGATAACTTACCACTAAAATACATTTACTAACAAAGTAATACAAAAAGCTACATTATTCCACTTCAAAACAGAAAAGGAGTCCCCCAAGTCTCCCCCAAGACATATCAAAGGCAGAATGCCCCATTGAACCTGACTTTTTGAACACTGTAGCAACATGAGCAGGAATTCCAGTTCCTTCACCCGGTCGTCCACATTGTGTTTTGTTGTTGATACTATGAGGTGGAAAAATTTGGAGGAGGACAAAGCGGCCCATCTTTGCCGTCGCTGTGACCTTGGGTCCCTGACAGATACAAAAGCGTCTGTGCAGGGCGGCATTCCTTAGAGCAGGTAAACAGAGCCTCCTCTAATCCCTCTGGGGGCCCTCAGTCTGCTGGAGCTCAACAACGGCTTTTACAAATGTTGACATTTGCAAACATGAACAGTCTGGCATTCTGGAAAACAAAACTCCTGGTTTCTAAGAGGGCTCTGCAAATGGCAGCGCTCTGGTCCTTTCAGGTAGCATTTAGCTCTGTGAGTTAGTGAGCAGCAGAGAACTCACATGGCAGCGGTAAGTTGGAAGAGAGACTTGTGGTTCTAAACATGGCGACACATCTTTATGGCAGCCACTCATGCTTATGAAGACAAGTAGACTATGCAAGTCAACTAAAAGCAAGTAGAGTAAGCAATTATCTGGACAGAATATAGAGTAGATATACAGGAAAAGATAGAGTCAATGATGTGAATGCTTTCCTATAACAGAATCATATCAGACCATATCTGAATGATCAAAAGCTCAACATTTGATCTTTTCTAATACTTTGACAAAGCTACTCATTGTCAGTGTAATTTGACAACTCAAGAATATACAGAACTCTCCCTTAAAAGGGTTGTATGGTACCAAATGGAACAGAAAAGAAAGAAAAATGTACATTTAGGACCCAAACATGGTATCAATCCTTTACTACTGTTTCTACTGACTCATCTCAAGGAATATACTGGATGTCTTTTTAACAATTCATACTGGAATAATGTGTAACAATTAGATGAGATTCCAACCTAAAACAAAAAATTAACCCTCCTTGGAGGGATTTTCAGTTTTTGGGGATGTTGGCACCCCTGATGACAAAGCACCACCGTTTGTCTGTTAGCTGATTGTGTTTTGCACAAGTGTAAGTTGGGTTGTCTAATCAAACATCTCTTTCTTCTGTCTGAAATAGTCAAACGTATCACTCACAATAGATCTTTGCTACAGAGTAGTATTATTTGCATTCTGGCAGCATGTTGGTCAGTGCTATGTCTAACTGTGCATCTCAGTCAAACACTTGACAACTGAAACTCCTCTCAAGAGCTTCTTGCAACTGTTTTGGTTGGTCTTGTCAACAGAAAAGGTTTGGTTTATGCTCAAGAGCAAAAACTTTCAGTTTCATTCTTAAAGTTTTGTATTAATTTCAGAAAGGTCATAGTTTTGGTCTTCAGAAACATTTAGATATTCGTCTTTGGTTTAACATTCATCAAACATGCTGCATTGTAATTTCCCTCCTCATTTTTTCCAGAAGCATTTTTTTGTTGAATAAATTGGAAGATTAACCAATGAAGTTGCAAGATTTTGGGTTCTAAGACCTGCCCTCTTCACAACTCCCTCCAATCCTTAGATTTTTTTTTGTCTCCTTTTCCTTTTCTGCTATCAAGGGAAAGATGGCCTGAAAAAAATTGAGAAACAGAGCTTCAAAGGATGTGTCCCCATTTTAGGTATAAGACCTTAGCCAAAGGAAGTCAGATCGATACAGAAATGTTGAAACTCATTTGAGTTTCACAATAAAAGAAGCGCAACACCACAGCTGTTTGTACCAAAGTCTTTTTATTTTTTCTCAAGTTTGATATCAAATTTAACTCATTTTATCTTTTCAAGATTGAGTCACGAGAAGAAACTCTTTAGAAAGTTGAATATTTCACATTTTCACAACATATTACAGTGATTTTAGGATTTTCCAACACAACATGAGTACTTTGTGTTTGACATTGAAGTGTGAACACATGACAGGCTTGATGTTTACAGTTTCAGTAAAACTCAAAGTTGGATCTCAGTCATTTTGCTTTTGCACCGTAAAGTTCAAGATCAGGAACCCAATCTCAAGTCTTTGTTTTCAAAATCCAACCAAACTCATGTCAAGAAGTCAGGATGACCTCAGGTGCAGTGAGAGCCATAAAGTGGCTTCAGAGTAAAGTGTCTGCTATGTGAGCCGTGCTGTCGTCACAGAGATGGAAACCTCCATCCAACCGCTAACAAACAATCCAGGTAGGCCCCCCCTGCTTGGTACAGAAGTCTTAAGTTCAGGATGAGTCATTTATGAAAGTTGGGAGAACAGCGGTGGCAGGAAAAGCAGTAATGGAAGAAAAAATGGCCCAATGTGGTAAGTAAAGTCTTCATTCCCAGGAGGAACGCTGCACAGCTCCTAAAAAACCTAAAGTGTTAAGTGAGGAAGAGAGGAATAAAAAGAAGGGGTGAAGAAGTATCGTCTGGTCCGACTACTCCGCTACACTGCAAGAAATGCATGTTGTGATTTAGTCATTTCAGGTGTGTTTCACCAAGAAGAAAATGTGCAGCCCTTCAAGTTCAAACCAGGTGCATCACAAGAGTTGGACCATCCCAAATGTTTAGCATGCTTTTGCAAGACTTTTCTGTATCTTATGTGAAAAGATACAAACTCAACTGAAAAAATACTGAATCCAGCCCATTTGACTTCCCTGGTTTTACTGGGTTTATAAAAGCATAACAGAAAAAAAGGAATACAGAAATCCAATCAAGTTTTCAGTTGAATTAAATCATCAACATGCAACTAATAACTCAACTATCCGAGGACCCAAACTGGGGAAAAAAGCTGCAGCTATGCTAACACAGGCTGAATTTTGTGTATTACTTCATTCAACAAAAGGCAAATTAATTTTTGTCATGCAAGCCCAATAAAAAAGCCTCAGAAAAATTTAAAAACATCTTAAAAATAATATCAAATGACCTGCTTGCAGCTGTCAGAATTTGTTTGTGTTACTGCACATGACTAACAACAAAATACCCAACTCAAATTACAAATGTGGGATCTTTGCTTGAGAGGCTCAACAAATAAAAGGAAGCCAATAACAAGTGCATTTTCACAGCACAAAAAGCAAACTTACACTTCAACATGACGTGTGTTAAATCAAGTTTGTATTTGTTCAGTGCTTCACAAACTGGAACCAACGGCTGAATTTGAGTTGAGAATTGTTTCAGTCATATTTCGCAAACCGTTTAGAAATTAAAGCTCCTGTGAAGAACTTTGGTTTGTCTTGGTTTTGTCACCCCCTGTGGACACAGTGGTATATCTTAACTCTATGATCTTCCAAGTAGCAAGAAAAGTTAACAAGAAATTTACAGCTATTTACCTCGACTATTTATTTGAGTACAAACGTTTACTGCGCTTGATAATCAATATGAGGCTCTTAAACTACTGTGGGTGAGAATGGTGCGCCCTTTGGATGAGAGATCAGCATAGATATGAGAAGAAGATATGAGATGACAGAGACATGGCGAGACAGTGCAAGTCAGAAAAGTTCAGGCAGCTCATGCTCGAACTGAGGATGTGTCGTGGTACGTCAGAGAGAAAATGTGGGTGAGAAGGCGATCTAAAAAGCACGTTTTCTCGTTTTCTAAAATCAAGAACAGGAAGAGAGACATGAAAGAGGAGAGTCTACTTTTCTTAGGTAATTTTGCGTTTACGTAGTCAAAGAACACAATATTCTGTGGGTTTTAGAGGGTTGTTCAAGATGCTCTGAAAAGGGCTGGCAGCCGATGAGTTAACACTAAAGTTACCCCCTACCCCTGCCAGTGGTTTCATTTATTTATTAAAATTGTATAAAAATAATTTATCTTTTAACTGGTCGTCTTCTTTGCCCTTGTTGGTCATAAAGAGGCATCAACATTGATTTCAGTTTGAGTCACAACAACCCAAAATCTCACCACAGGAGCTTTAATGACAAATTAAAAACCCAGATTTGTTAAATTGCTTTAACATGCTAAACTTTTAGAATGGTCCATTAATTTGACTTCAATTTCAAGGCTGGCAAACACACTAATAATGGAGGACAGACCTGCGGAAAAAAAAGAAAAGAAAAGAAAATCATTTTTCCAGCAGCTCTGCAAAATCTCAGCACCACGGATCATCATAACGACCTGTTAGGGAGAAGAAGTTTTATGTTAAGTTGTGGAACCCAAAGTGGTAAGAGCAACCCCTTAACCCAGAATGAACAGTCCAATGCTATTCATTAGAAACCATAATGAAGGTCTCATAAAAACATAAGAAAGCTCCAAGGATCTCATATAATAAATAACCATATTGGTATCATCTAAGGGGAAGTTTTAGGAAAAACAACCAGCTAGTTAAATAGCAGATAGTGGACCACACGCTCTTGGAGCAGCATTTTCCTCAAGGAAACTATATTGATAAATTGTCTTGAGGTTAAGAGAAATTGTATACATATGTGCTTAAAATTAAGATACAAAAAGATTCAATATGAATCTGTGTTTTCTCAACAAGACCAGGTGTCTTATAACCGTAAAACTACCACCGGCATAGCCGATACGTTTTCAAACCCACAGGATTTACCACAGCACTAAAATTCAAGTGCAACACACAACATTAAAAACATTCAATTCACATAATCATGGAACAAAAACCTCCACACAAGTTCAACTCAAAAGAAAAGGAATAAAAACATGAAGTCAGTTCAGAACAACATACACAAAAACTGGTTACCACACAACTACAGGTTTTACAAAATGAGGAAATGGAGAAGTAGTTGTGTTCAATGCCCCGTTTGCACTGGCATCTTTGATACTCCTGCATGCTTAACACATTGCAACCATTAAGAAAAACCACCTTCGAGCAGCTTTTTTTCAAATGTTTATCAAGTACTGGCTAATAAAGGGTAATACCACTGAATTTATTTTATTGATTCCTACATGCACTCAAACAACAAGGCCATTCAGCTTTCTTCTTTCTTAAAAACCAGTTGAAGGTCTTGGTATGTGATGTCATCTAGATGCACAGCTGGTTTAGAAATGGTGATTTAAAAAGATGACTGAAATTACAGTGGCATGATCAATTCAAACAAAACAAGTGAAAGAGTCATTTAAAGAGCAGTTATATATTTATAGCTTTACCCCTATTTGAAGAGACTGTGGGAACAGGGTTAGGAGCTGAACATCAGTATGACATCACAGTTCAAAGGGCAGGACTAAATGTCTTGTGTTTCAGTTTGAAAACACAGTATTTCAAGATTAAAATTCAGTAGCATCCCCCAAAACTTACATGAGGTAGTGTTTGTTTCCATTAAAGATGCTGTAACTACTTTTAAAGTGTATGTGATGTGCAATCTCCACACCCCAGGATTGTACAGAATCTTCACTGATATGAAAATTATAAAAATGTTGAACAATTAAGAAGATAATTGACCATAAAGGCACATGAACATCAAACACAACCACACATCTTTGGGCTAAAGTTTAACCGGCTTCACATACCTGCATGCTCAGGGTATATTGGCCATGTTTTTATTATTTTCTTGTTTTCCCTTAAGTCTGTGTCAAATATTGGATAGAAACAGAAATATGGTCCAGTCATTCTTCATTCTGGATCTGAATTAGAAACTAAACACTTGTAAAATCACCCACGTCTGGACACGTCAAGTTAGCTTTACATATAAAAAATGTTAAACTCCATACAACATGAGCAAAGAATAGCTTGAAAAGAATTTAAATACTGAGAGAAAGTTCTGGTCTACTTATGTACATGATTACTACAAAGATAATGGTTGCCCCCTCGGATACTAATATGTCACATTTTAGCGATTAAGGTTCACAAAACTTCTGAGCACAATTGGTAAATTTTAGACAACTGCTTTTGTTTGTCAAACTCTAAACTCTGGAAAGAGAAACACAATGAAGTGAAAAGAAATAAAATCAGACTGAATGTTTTGTGCAGTGAGAGATATGAGAAGTTAAAGCAAGAGCTGGAACTTAAAATTGAATATTAACATAAACAAGGGTGCATGCTTAGAGAAAATAGCAAAGAGTTTTCAACTGTACAAGAATTCCTAAGTGAATGTATTCAAAGGAAGAGTATGTTTTCAGTGTAATAAAGGTATTTAAGTTGATATATTATCATTATAAAAATTCCAGAGCATTCAATCCGTAAGGGACAGAATTGTGGTGAATTTTCTTCTCTATATTTCACTATTTACATTATCTGCTCAGTGTAAAGCAAGCTTTTCAAAGTGCTATCCCAAGAACACTCTGCAACTCAGATGTAGATTATTTTAGATCGCGTTAGCTACGTAGCAAGAGTAGAACAGGATGGATTCATTCCAAACCACCAAACTAACCATATGATGAATATTAAACTCAATTATGTACAAAAAAAATTATTTTAAAAAAGATTCAAACATGACTCACACATTCCTTAAACACACACTCAGCACTAAAGAGAGACCTAAATATAACCCATAATCACACTCACAACTAAAATATGCATCCATCAAGGCATGGGGGACACATTCAAAAAGGATTCCAGGTAACAGTTAAAAAGGACCAACAATGTTTCAAACAAGGCGCCAAACCAAATGACCAAACCATCAACGATTGATAATCCGCCAAACCGTCCAGGAAGCAGCACAACAGAATTTGTGCCAAAGTCGCAACATTTAACCGTCTAAAACAAAGAGAAGTTTAAAAAGAAACTCAGTCCTGCACCATTTGAGTCCCAGTTACTACCCTGTGCCAATACAATAGTTCTCCACTAGGTAGCGCCATTCACCCAAAAACAGTTTGGGAACACTACTGTGCTTCAAGGCTGGCTTCAATCAAAAAACTACAGCTGCATTAGTGATGAAATACTGCCATCTACAGGGGACAGGAAGAACTGCGATGAGAAAAAGGCTAGCCACAAACGTCCCTGCATTCAGACCAAGAGCGAGCCACAAATACTCCAAATCAACTTTAGAGGTTGTTAATTTAAGACTGTGTGTTTCTTTCGATCCAAGTAGTGAGGGGAGCAACCATTATCTGTTTAAAGTTCTACTTAGTGTCCCTGTAAGATGCTCTAAACATTCTTCAACATCAGAGGTGGATGTCCAGTGTCTCTCCAGACCTATTTCATAACAATGGACGTTTGGTGGACAAAGTCAAAGAGCTACGCGCTCAAGGAGGAAGTCTCTCTGTGCTCCTGTGCAGAGATGCTGACTGTGTTTGACCCGTAAAGAGCTGCAGGAATGATCCCACGCCAGGTGAGAGGCCGTGCATGGGAGGCTGAGAGAAAGTGACATCTTGTAACAGGGCCCCCTCTTCTCTTGGCTCTTTTGCGCTCCTCATCCGTCAATCAGCGACACATCAATGTGGGACAAATCAATCATGTGCCTGTGTGGTAATTGTGATGATATTTGTTTGAGGCGTTGTCTCAGGGGGTAAAGATACAACAGGAAATGCATTTTTCAGAGGATAAAAGAAGAAGAAGGAATCTGTTTTACCTATGGAAGCTCATTTGAAAACTTGCTGCGTGTTGAGGACTGGAAAATTTGGCAACTGCTTTCCTCTGTTGGGGCATCATTTTGAACATCTGCAATAAAGCAGAGATCTTATTGGTTAAACCCTTTCCCCACTGCGAAAGCTGCAGTGATTTATTACTGAGGCTGAAGTGTTATTACCGTCACTGTCACTGTTCGTTCAATCCGAACAAAAATCTTTGGCACTTTCCAGATATATACATAGTTCATAACTGTAATCACATGCATGCGACGTAGCTAGGGATGGGCACCTTTTACATCTGAAACGATACAGTACCGATGCCCAGTACCTGGCAACTGAAATCAATACTCCATGGTACTAATTTGAGGTACTTTTGTGTTTATGTGGTAAAAAATATTAATTTGTGTATAAGTAAAATTTCTAAGTTTTTTTAATTTGACACATTTATTTCTCAATATATAGACTTGCAATACTATGTTTATATCCAGGGCTTGGACGATATGCTATTCTCACGATTCCATTACAGTTTTTGGGGTGCCGATTGGATTTAAATGTCGATTCCTCGTTAATTACGACTTTTGCGATTTTTAGTTTGCTTTTTAACACCAGACCATGTGAAAAATGTAAATGAGGACGATAATGTCTACAGATTTTATCGGGAGCCATGTTTTCCCATAAATTGCACATCGGTTGAACCAGAGAGAAACATTTCACCCTCTGCTGGAGAAAAGTGGTCACTTTTTTTCAATCCAGTCTATAAACAAAGACTGAAATCAAGAATTTGAATTTGAAAAAAACACGTTTTTTTCTTGACATTGTCAAACAATACATCCTGATTTGTCGATTTTCATTTTTTTTTCTCCCACCCCTAATGTCCAGCATGGAAAATCGCCTACTCTTCCACTCCTTCACAGTCACAAGGATGTGTTTAGGCACCAAAACATGATACCATTTGACTTTATAAGAATTGATTCTCGGTATTTGGGTTGTTGCCTATAAAAGTACCAAATTCGGTACCCATCCCTAGGCACTGGAAGCCCAAGAAATTTGCACTTTCCAGTGATATATGGTTCATTACCATAATCACAAGCATGTTACATAGCCCTGCAAAGTTACACTGGAAGTATGGCAAAAGTGTTAGCCTCTGAATGCTGGAAGTCCTTGGTTTTGTCCCGATCCAAAAAAATCCAACTCTGACAAAGAGCTGACAGAGTTCTGTCTCACTGAACTCTGAAAAAATAAATCAATTTCATTTCTGTGTTTTTCTTCTTTTAGTTAGCTAATACTTCATATCAAATGCAATAACCATTTCCCAGATGTTAAAAGTTAAGTTTATAGATTACTGGAAAAAGGGGCCAAAGCACAGACTTTACTGCATTTTCAGACCGTTTTACAGCAATAATAACTATGTGCAAACAATTCAGCCTCAGTAGGTAGGTTAGGAGTTAAAAAATGTTGCATGAATGGATTCTCCTGTCATCCACATGAGGGAGTGAGGGTGGAGGATGAAAAGTGATTGAAACATTTACTTTCTCTAATAACGTAATCAGTACGACAGATGGCGCTGTGGGATAACGTTCAGAAAATGTGAGCAGTGAGTACAAGAAAACATCTAAAGTTACTGTATTCATCATGGTTAATACAAGATAAATATACAATGTTAGAAGAAAATGTGCATATTATAAAAAGCATCTCGAACTTCAAGGTTAATTTTTGTTAGTTGTTGTACTAACTGGAGTTAGTTTGGCTCATTTTGTACATATTTGATGCATTTATTTGAGTAAAAAACGGCATCAGGCTACGATTTAAACACCAATAAAGTAGAATTTAAAGCGGCTCCTACCTCTATGGGCCCGATGGACCTCAGAAGACTCTTCAGTTGCATGTCCGTTGTGGATGAGGAGAGGCCCTCTATGGACACAGTACAGCGTTCGCTCTCTGCACCTCTTTGGCTCTGTCTGGTGGACATCGGACGACCTCGACCCAGCGGACCACCCCCTCTCCCTCGGCCCCGGCCCCGGCCCGACACCACAACCTACACCAATGCCAGGTGTGAAAACTCCTTTTAACCACATTATTTGAGAAAAAAACTACGAGGGAAGGCGGAGGGGGGGAAACACACACGGAAGCTTTCACTCCTCAAACAGGCACGTTGATGTTTTAATTCTGTATCTGTGTGAGGGCAGAGGAGCTATATCGCTCTTCAGCACGCAACAGAATGTGAAAATGCTATGTATTTTCCTCGCAGACACACCAGGCATTCACATGATTGACTTATCATATTTCTACATAGAGCATCAACGTCAGAACGTGATGCATGTGGGATGGCATATCTTCATTTGAGCTTGAGAGCGAGAGGTATGTTTCCTCAGCTACAGAGGAAGAAGAAGAAGAAGAGGAGGAGGAGGAGGAGGGGGGAGACCTGGGGAAGATAGTAGAGGAGGAAGAAGAGGGGGTTTGTATGTGTGTGTGTATTGGGGGCGGGGGAGCATGAAAGGGAGAGGAGCTATGCAAGCGTTATGGTGACTGCCTTACCCTGTCAGCGTCAGTGAGTATGGGAAGTGTGACAGCAGCCTGGTGGTGACAGGCGTGCAGAGAGGCCAGGGGACCTTGTGTAGCCCCCCGTGTTACACTGCTTTCAGCTTGTCAATACTCCTGCACCTGGCATACTGTCCTGTCTTATTACCACTGCAGCTCGATTGGTATGTCTCCTGAATGCCAGGTTGGCGCCAGAGGCACGGGACAACTTTACAGGAGACATTTCAAGCTTCTTTCATCCCAAAGCTGTCTTTAACCCACCCCCAAACTCTACTGTATTAATATATATATCTTTTAGGAAGAACGCTTCCTGGTGTCCAAAGCACACGCAGAGGAAAGGGAGAGCTCATTATGACATACCCTGTTCTGCTGCGGGTTGCCCATTCCCCCTCGGCCAGCCTGCGGTGCTCCTCCAGGTCCCTGCTGCTGCTGTCCTGTCACGGTGACCTTCCTTTGGACGCCTTGGTTGAGCGATGATGCCGTCCAGGTGCCTTGTTGCTGCGTCGGGGCATCGACGGGAACTGACCCCATTCCAGTCTGGATGGAGGAGATAAAGGATGGGAGTAATTTAGCCAGTGGAGCAGAAATTCCAACTATTTATTTCTTATTTCAGGTGTCACAGACTCCAATCTGTGCATCATGCATCAGAAAACCTTTTCATGTTGCACCAATGACAGCAGAATGAATTGGTTTTAATGTTAACTAGCGTGGACGTATTATTTCTAAATATTTTTACTTCAGATTCTGTGAGATCTTTCTTTATAATCAGGGTTTCTGTGACATGAGACAAAAGTAGACCCATTTAGACTCCGGAGCAGGAGAGGACGCTGGTGTTGACTGTTCGCCGCTTCTCCTTGCCCAGTCTCCAAAACCTTGCAGACTCCGCCTACAAACTTTCCCTATTAGTATTGCACAAACTACGGGACTCGTTTCTGTTTTGGGCGATTGACAAGCCAGGTGCCCCTTTTTCAGCTAGGATGGTGGTGCTAACACGATGCTAGCTTCCTTACATACCCCAGTGCTGGCTGTTGAACCAGCCTCTCTCTGTCTCGCTGGTCTCCCTGGCTCCTGCATGTCACCTGGGCTTAAACTGATGCAAATAAGGGGACTGCTGTCCTTTTAGAAGCTTTTGGTCATCCTGAACTGTGCAGCTGTCATCCATCGTTGCTCGTTGGGATCCTGGCTAATGGCTAACTCTGCTTTTCCTAGCTGATGTCATTGTTGACTGTCTTTTGCTGTTTTTATTCGGGATGCAAATTATCGAGTAATACATTAATTGACAATTGTTTCATCTTGTTGATTGATGATTAATTGATAAGAGGTGATTTTTCTGAGAAGCTCCCTATGAATCAATAGGTTCCTTTCTACAGAAATGCTATCTTTCTTATAAAAGAGAAAATGCAAATCACATCCCTTAATAAAAATTTTTCCTAACAGCAGGGAGCAACACATTCACAAATGGAACAATGCAATGACAAGGCTCCCTTAAGGCTACCTGAAACATGGAAATAAATAAGTGCACTGTCTGTTAGAAGCAAAACAAACTCCTCAAATTGTACTTTCATAAATAGAACAAAAGTAAAGGTAACTTCAATTTGAAAATAAATTAGTGCACTGTCTCTTATATGGTAGTATAATAAGATATATAAAATAAATTGGTGTCACAAAATTGACTATTAGAACCGTTTATAATCCTCTTTTACATTGAAATACAGGCTGCCTGTAAACAACTTAAAACATCCCTGAGAATAATGGATGTGCCCATAAACAAGACAGAAACATCCATGCCATGGCATGGTCGACAGCTGGGGGCAGGAGAGCGAGTGTTGTATCTTCACAGAGAAGGCGCTGGCAGATATTTCTTGTGGTGGTTTTACTATACAGAACGAGCTTGTCTGTGTGTGTAAATGTGCGCATGTGCACGAAACAGCGCGAGGAGAAATGTGAAAGCGGCGACGCACAAATGACATCACGTCATGTAATTTAGATGGATATGGCTATTTAGTCTGTCAAACAAAAAAAAACAAGGTATAGACCAGATTCAAGAGAAAGGTAACGCTGAATCACTTCTGCTGTGATCCCTCCTCCATACAGTGGTAGGGAAACTACTGCAGCTAAGGGGCAACAAAGTGGGAAGTAAAGGGAAGGAGATAAGGGTGGGAGAAAGGCACCAAAGCAAGGGAAAAGTTAAACAAATATTTTGCTCAAGACTGTGAAATAACCCTGATGTTAACATCAGTGTTAACAATGCAACATTAGCGACATATCGTTTAACGTTAGTGATGTTAAGTTTCGCCTTCCCATGTCTTTTCAGATTGACGTTACGTTTCGAAAACAGAATGATGACTCTGTAATGACTCATTCTTGGTTGTATTTTCAGACGAGTAAAATATTTTCAGAGAAAGAAGAATAAACCCAAGGGAGGGGGTGAGATAACATAAGATGAGAGAGGTTCAATGTTCTTGAGTTATCATGACTTTATGTCCTCGTTTTTTGGAGGAATTGAAGTGATGTGGATGAGTACAAAGGATTGATGTATCGTTGTATCATGATTTTTTTGTTTAACGATTTTAAATTGTGATTTTTTTTTTTGTTCAATTTTTTTATTTGAATTCCTTCATTTTAGTCTTTGTTTATAAGCTGGGTTGGAAAAAATTTGAGATATCAGAATAAATACTAAAAACTGGCTCATGTGATGTGCATTTATGAAAATATGGCTCCTGATATAGTCTGTGGACATCTTGTCATCATTCAACTTTTTCACAAGGTCTGGTGTTAAAAAAGCAAACTAAATTAAGCAAAAATCAGTATTATTGAAATTGAATCGGCACCCCAAAAATCGTAAGAGAATCAAATCGAATCAGGAATTGAAACATTTAAATGATCCCAACGTTAATTGTCTGATATGTTTGGCTCTCAGCCTGGATGTAAACTGTGTCTGTGGCTAAATCATGTTTGTGTTCATAAAATTAGCTGTTTTTAAAGTTTTAAGTTGTGATGGTTTTTTCAGGGTGGGTGCAGCGGGGCCCTCCTCCATAGTTCCAAAAATCCTGGAGGAAACCCTGATAATGGTGTCTTGTTTGCCTGTTCGGGTCTGCTCATGTCATATTATTTATGCATGATGCAATAATCGAATCAATCACCAATCCCAGTCAATCAAAGAGTTCGAAACGCAACGCCGCAATGCAAACTGTTCCAGCCCTGGATCTGGATCTCTATCACACACACTCTGTGGGGAATAAAGAGCAACCCAACAAGGTGATGGTCTCATTATCAAATAAAGTCACAGCTCAACTCTGTCGACACGCAGCAAGGAATTGAAGGTCGTCCCTTCCCCGACTCTACGGAGAGAAGTGACAGATCAATACAGGGGGAAGAAAAGAGGCGATATCTCTGACCTGTCCCCAGTTGAGAGTAAATGGATTAATCCCTCCTATAGAAATCACAGCTCCTGATTGCACCCATCAAATGCTAAGCTGCATTACACTGAAACGACAGCGGCTCGATGTGTACCCCATCCCCCCTCACGCCCCCTCCCTCCCTCCTCCTGCTTTTGTGTCGTGTGTTGCTTTGTATTATCCCTGATGAAAATATAATTTGCCTCTTATCTGAGTGCCTAAGCCATACAAATCCAAATCCTCAAAAGTGGCAACTTTCTTACACAGGTATTACGCTCTTCCCCCCACCACCACCACCACCGCCGCAACAACCATCACCACCCCTGTTCAAGCAAGAAAGATTAATTACAAGGGACTTGGATTGGCATTCTTTTGTTGCCTCACACCTGAGAGATGGGATGATGGGAGGAAAAGCAAAAAGGAGAGCAGGAAAAGGGAGGAGAGGAGATAACATTGTCAAGCAGGCAGTGATGACAGCAGAACAATGTGGAAGAGGGAGCATCAGGACAATCTGCTTTTCACCTTCCACCGCTATAGGCTCTTTTTCCTCCACCTCACATCCCACTCCCTCTTTTCTCTCAAAGATGCGGCACATCAGATAGCTCGGCGCAGGTTTCCATTAACGCACTGACACCCAGTTATCTTCATCTGCAGCCAGACACAGATTCTGGCTCTGTGGCTTGATCCTCAGGGATGGAGACGGAAATCGGCTTATTTTGAATACTATCACATCCCACCGACATGTCTCATCAGCGACAAGTCTGAGTGTTTAACATGCGTGCCTTTTGTGGTTTTTCAATAAAGATTAATGTGTAATTAAGGCCACAGCAGTGACTTATGAAGTCAGTGCGAGATCGCCGGAAGTGCAATTCCCGACTTTGTTGGCGTTACTGTCAGTCTCTCTGCAAAGGAAACTCCTCTGCCCTTAAAAGAGGATATCAACCTTTAAGAGCAGTGATGAGGTGTCCCCAACTCTACAGATAAATGTCACTCTCCTCTCTTTAATGCCTTTCTGTGTTCTTAAAGGTAAAATCAACGTGTACGTATTGTACCTTAAATACCATTTCTCAAAGCTTGAGCGCAGAAACTCTTTACAGATCAATTTCACCAAAATGACACAGACATCACCATGTCAGACTTATAGGTCAGATATCTTTGAGATTACAAAATAGACATCAGTGGCATTTCAAGCCTGTCGTTTGGTTAAAATCTGCGCAAGAGTGTGAGGTGAAATAAATGTCGCTGAAAACAAGGAAAGATGAAAGAGAAATCTCACCGCTCCAGAAAGTTTGACAACTCTGACTTTTTGCGGCAGCTGCTGGTCAGTGAGTCCAGCGTCCTTGGCGCGCTGCATTACAGTTCTCTTAGCTCCAGGTTTTGGTCCTTGAGCCTGCGCGTGTCCAGGCCCCACAGAGGGGGATACAGGTATGCTCTTAAGGGGGGGCTGAGCGAGAGGGAGCTGAGCACCAGGTCTGCTCTGCAGAGCACTGTTCCTTCGCTGTGGCGGCAGCTGTTGTGGAGTCTGACGGGCAGCGGGGGTTTGTGGCTGCTGGGTGCTACCTTTAACCATCTGCAGACGAGCCTTAACATTAGGACGAGGGGTGGAGGTCTGAGGTTCACCATTAGGAGGGACAGGGGTGCCTTGATTGGGATTCTTTACTGATTGATTTAATGATTGCGGTGTTCTCTGGGGGAACTGTCTCTGCTGCTGTGGTTGTGGTTGAGTCTGCTGTCTCTGTTCCTGCTGCTGCTGCTGCTGCTGTTGGTGTGCAGGCAGCAGCGTTTGCTGGTTCTGTTGTTGTTGTTGATTCAGTGCAGGAGCTGTGCCTTGGCATGGAGTGGAATTAAGCCTGTCCAGCAGCTCTTTCTTCCTCACTCCCGCCTGCATCTGCCGTCGCATCTCCTTCCTCCTTAAGATCTCCTCTCTGAGTCGCTTCTGCTCCTCCAGCTTCAGTCGATACTGCCTCGTCTCCTCATCCTCATCAGGATCCTGCAAAGATACATTTCGAATCATTAAAACAGACAATGTGATTGTGTGGCTCTGCTTACTGGAAGGGGATTTTCCACTGTGTCCTTTTTGAACCATATTACTTGGCCTGGCACTCAGATGTAATCAAAGCCAAAACCCAAGAGGAAAATGCAAGAATATTGATCTGTTCTTTCCAATGAAATGAGACTGCAGTCATTAACAGCCTTATGATTGGGCTTTTAATATACGAGAGTGCTTCTCCGCACACTAATAAGCTCGGCTAAGCTTTAAATTTCTAGGTCACTGTATTAGGAGGGAAAAAAAACACAATTTACAAATCTATTCCAAGTGGATATTAAAACAAAAACACATTTATTAACATTAATTTACCACAATGAGCGTTTTTTTTTCATTTATAGTGTTGAAAATCTGACCTGTGGAGCTGTGCTAGCCTGAGATCTTGGGATTTCCTTGCGAACCACTGTCCTGCCTTCTCCTCCAGGCAGGGATTCAGCCTTGGCAGCAACTTGGCCTCTTCCTCTGCCACTGCCAGGCACCGGCTGAGTGTTCTGCCCAGGACGCACCCCCTGCGTTGCCTTGGCAACAGGCCTAACGTTGGTGGCGGGGCGGGCACTGTTCATGTTTGTGTTGCCAGGTGCTACGGGGAGCTCCCGTAGGTTGCTGTTGCGCTGCATTTGCTTGGAGACGGGTGTGTTCTGAAGAAAGGGAGAAACAGGGATCAATCAAGTGGATGTTTAGACATTTAAGACGCAATTTATTATGCAGACACGAACAAAGCTACATTCAGGAAGTGGATTTTGGAACAATTTGAGTTCCTTTTTCAGCTGGAACAGTCCAGAGAATATGTAAATGTCTCACCATCCTCTGCCTGTTGGACATGTTTCGCTGTTGGGGGTTCTGAGGGCGCGGAGTCATCTGCCTCGGGCTACCGTGTGCCTGCTGTTGGTGGAAGAGATTCTGGCCGTGGTGCATCATGGGGCGAGGCTCATTGACATTTAGCTGTTGCTGCTGATGATGGGGCAGATCCTGCCTGTGATGTTGCTGGTGCTGGTGCAGAGGCTGATGGGACGACAAGGGGTCGTGATGAGAAAGCTGGGAGACGGGTGGCCCGTGCATTAATCCCTGGGAAAATCAGAAGACAAACGGCAACATTCGTAAAGGAGCAGAACCAGGGCGTTTCAGAGCCACTTCATTGTTCATAAAAGCATGATAGAATTCATCACATTTCTCATCATCCCTGTGTGTAATTTAATCCCAACTTTTGTGCTCAAGCATTTATACAATAATAACGCTACAACAATAGTGATTTGTCCACTAGAGGGAGCTCTTGTCTATGTCTCCTGACAAAATGCAGAGGTGCCAAACACACAAGTCCTTCCTTGATGCCTCAGTTCCAGTGAATATGATCGGTAGTCTGATGTATTTGTAATACTCTAGTGCAGCTATTGCTTCCCCCAAAGTGGTTCTGATAATGTAGAGCAGTGAGGGTTTTGAAACACTAACGAAGAGGTCGGGACCTGCCAATCCAAAAGTATTCATAATGTCATATTTCATACATTATTGTAGAAATACAAACAAAAATTGTGGTTAAATTTCATATAAAATCATTTAAACAGGAAATGTTTAACCTGTTTATCAGATTTCTGTGTGGAAGATGCCAGCAGATGCAGTTTATTTCAAAACACAGATAGATAAAGTATCTTAGATCTTTTTTGTTTGTTTTTTATCTGTTCTGGATTGGCCTTTTGGTGTATTCCCACAGCAGGGGGGGATCACCGCTCTCTGGCATTGCTATTTTTTGGGGTGCCTGGCTGAAAAGTTTGGAACCCCCTGATCCAGAGCTATAAAGCAAGCAACAAACCAGACTGCTAACTCTTCCAAAAGACTTTAAGGAGCGTAAAACTGCTCTTATAACTTGTCACACTGATCAAATCACAATATTTTAAAAAAGAGTGTAAGACAAAATAAAGAAAAAAATGATTAACATGCCCCCACAACTACACAAACATCTACTAATTATAAAATCACTTACTCTTAGTCGTACCTGCATCCCAAACTGGACTTGTGGAGGAGGGAAAAGGTTCCCCTGCTGGCCAAATGGCTGTCGAGGGCTCATGAACGGTCTGGGCTGATTAGGGGGGCCTCCTTGTTGATTCAAGCCCACCATCCCCTGGTGACCTTGGTGTGGAGGGAGGTTGGGTCTTTGGGGTTCTCTGGAAAAAAGTCCAAGTGGACCCTGGTTGGGCTGGTTGAAGGTCGGTCCTGGCGGGCCGAAGCCCATGTGGCCCTGGCTAGGCAGCTGCTGCTGATGGTGGAGGCTGTGGCTGTTGTTCATCAGGGGGCTGGGGCCCTGGTGATCAAACATGTGCTGCCCAGGAAACCGTGTTGACTCTGAGCGCTCTGAGCACACACCAGAAAGGGAGAAAACAACAGAGATGTCAGTTTTCTGCCTTGTGAGCCAATTTCAATCCATCAACCCCCTCTCTGGATGTATGGAGAAAAAATGTTAGGAGACAAGATTCATCGATGTTAACGGCCAAAGCCAAGTGGGTTTGATCCATTTCTGCGTTAACACTGTCAGTGAAATCAGAGAATCACAATGTAAATGTTTAATGCAGTTTCCAAGGCTCATTCAGATGTATATGTATACACATGCATTTAACATGAGAGCTGCTAATAGAGCAGCAGAAAGCTAGCAGCATACCCTGTAGGTATACTGCCAGAGGTGATGTCAAATAGGATTAAATATGCTAAGAGAGCTTTGTAACCCTCGTCAAGGCTGGGTGTGGGACTCACCTCCCATAAAGAGGGGCTCCCTGTCTTGAGGGCCTTGAGGTGGCTGGTTCCGAAAGGGCTCCATGTGATGAGGAGGCCGCTGGGGCTGGCCAAAATTACCAGACATGTGCTGGTGGAAGTCTCCCGGTCCCTGAGAAAAAGAAAACGAATCGAGCGTTATGAGCTATACTGGGAACTGGGTAATCACAAACAAATTAAAGTCATGGAAAAATGGGAATTTGTTGCAGGAGAATCGCATTGTGCAGGGAGCGGCTGTAATTGAAAGGCTGGGGTCATTAAAAAGACGCAGAATCTGGGGTTGTAAACATCAATATGCATGCCAGTATTAAAGAAAACCCTTCAGCTTGAATTCATGAGCGAACCCGCATTAATGCTACTTGGGGCTTTGTTGCTAAACCTTCTAAAAGCCTGTCTCTAACAACGAAAGGGTATTTCAGAAGGGGATGAGTGCCCTCACCTTTGTTTCAACCACTCCGTCTGTTTCTCAGCTTTCTACTCAGTGCATGCACATTACTTCCAATCTATCTACCAAGGAAAACTAGATAACAACCCTTTAATCCCTCCTTGGAATTAGAATCCCCCTCATAACCGTCTCCTTTATTCTTTTAAACATCCATCCCTGTTGAAAAATTAACCTGCTATTCAACACGTGGCACTTCCACAAATGGGCTTCTTGCCTCCTCCAAGCCTATTGTAAATTACTTAAGATGCTATCAAGGCTTAATCCATCTTTATTCCACTGCTGCGTGGCGGTATTTAGAGAGGAGAGGCGTACGGAAAGCTAGAAGGCCAGAGTCCCAAAAACTTGCTTAACAGAAAGTTAATCAGAGGGGCTTACGAAGACAGGGGATCACAGAGGGGGGCGAGAATATACTGTTCTGAAAGGTCAGACAGGCAGGTTAGCGCAGTGAGGACTCTGGTGTCCATATAATTCCTCTTAAATAACAGCTCTCACTTTTAATCCTTGATAAACAGGCTGCAGGCTACTCCATGTGAGAGTGATGTGAGGATGGTTCTTAACAGGGATGGGATAACCAAGACATTTATAATGGAGAGTGGTCAAATGTCAAAGTATTTCAAGAAGAAAGGAAGTGGAGGGATGGAGGGATGTTTTTCTGTTGACGAAAGGAGAACAGGACTGAAGCGTATTCTTTCTGAATGTTCAGGGAACAATTCAAAGAGTTGGAAACATTCAATCATCTGTACAGGCAACAAAGGATGAAGTCACAGGTATGTGTGACTCTCTTTTATGAGTAGCTGCCATCTTTATTTCCTGGTTTAACTGAATATCATTATTAAAACAGATTAAATATTCTAATAACTTTAATTGGCACTGAGATTAATATTTCAAAACCAGTCTCCACCAGCAAGAATTTAATGCAGCGATCCTAGAGGCTATGACCCCCCATTCGCTTGCTCTTTTAACAATTAAATTTGATGGGATGATAATGTATGATAATCATGAGTAATCACGAGCCCACTGGTAAATGGAATGTTGCCTGCTGCTCTGTCACCTGCATTTCAAATTGTGTCCTTGGCAACGGCGGCCTAAATGCGATTGACAGCTGGGGAGTCCGGCACTACATTGCCGCTCATCAGCCTAGATTTCTGCGAAACCCTTCCAACCCCATCGTTGACTGTCTACGAGGCAAAACAGCTCCCCGCTACTGTGCTATCAATATCTCGCACAATCACAGACCTGAGGGAGCAGAAGCTGCGCAGTACTGACACTGAAGGTTGAAAAGAAGCAAATAAAAATATTTTTTTCTTTGTTTTTGGTGAAAGATTGACTCCAGTGTGGAGGCCTGGCTCATTTGGCAGCAGGGCTGTAAATCCAAATGAATGCAATTGGTTGCAGCTATTTTCCAATGGCTAATTAGCATAAATCCATACAAAATGCACTTTGCAGGAAGATGTCAGTCAGCAGCAGCAGCAGCAGCACCTGATGCCTCAGCATCGTTAAAGAGAAGGAGAGTAACCAAAAGCACTTTGTTGGACTTTCTAGCCAGATTCCCCTCAAAACAGTAATTTCTTCAAAGGCATTTCCCGTCATCTCTCAGATGGCTTCTTTGTGAGTGAAATAGAGGACCTTTGCGTACAGGAAATCACTGACTTTAGATCCCTTTTCTCTGACGTGAAATTCAGCTTTCCAAATATGTGGTGCTAAAAGGCAAGAGGCTCACCCCGAGCCCCATCAAACCACCAACCAGCATGTTTCATTACTTCAAATACCGTTCAAAAAAAGGTCTCGCTGCCTTTGGGACACAAACTTGTGGAAAGTGAATTTTAACTCGAAGTATATCCTGGTTTCACAATTCCATTAAGTGCCAAGCGGGCTAGTCTGAGCCCCGGCCCATCCATGAAGAATCACTAACTAAGTCTCGCCACTGCTGCCCTGACCTCCAAAAGTCGACCGCCTAAAGCCCCTATCATGCATTTCCAGTTGTGCAGCCAGACTCGTATCAGTGTTTACAGATTTGCTTTAACAGTGTTTGGCCAGGGCAGGCGGTCTAATTGCCGTAATGATATTGCCCTCGCAAAAAAGGGACGCGAACCGTGTGTGGAGCGGGAGAGAAAGTGAGGAGAAAGGGTGGTAGAGGAGCAGCTGCTACTCACAGGGAATCTCTGAGGACCCACAGCAGGTCTGGGCTGGCTCTGAGCAGGAGGCATCAAGGGCACTGCAATGAGATAGAGAGAGGGGGAGAGGGAGGGAGGGTGAAAGGGGGGTGGTAAGAAGGGGGGCAGTAGGCAGAGAGGGAGGTGATAGCAGAAAGGGAGGAGTCCATTAGATATCTGCATGCTAAAGGCTGTTTGACAGGCACACATGTTAAAATGTATACCACAGTCGCCTGTCGTGTCTCTACACAGCTGGGTGTGAGTCAGAGCTGAAGGAAAGAAGAATTACATGAGAAACCAGCCAAATTCAACAATTACAACTGGAATTTGTACAAACTGTGTTATCATACAGCAGGTTTTACAAAAAGGTGGCTGTAAAGTCTGTAAACATCTAAAAATAATAGGCATGTTCACAAACAATTATTCATAACCAAAGGCAATCCCTGATTTTCCAGGCATCCTCTCAGCAGCTAAACCCAAATCCCCCCCCCCACACACACACACCGACATAGACACACACACATATCCGCGCTAACATGCTTTACTAACAAAATTTCAATCTCGGCCCTGGACAGACAGGGCAGATAAACCCATCTCAGGGAATGAAATGGTGATGCCAGCAGAAGAAAAATGGAGGATAAACCCATTACTGGCTGAGAGAGCTATTCACGTGTCATTCAAGCAAACAACGAAATGACATTCTAATCCAGACACCTTTCAGGACAGTGTGAGGATCACTGCCAGCCGTGACAGCATCATACACCTCAGACTCAGCATCCTGCTGATTAGCTGGAGTTGCTCGATTGTGGACAAAACGAAGCTCGTGATTTTTTTTTTATGCTTCAAATCTCAATTTCAAATATTTTAACAATAAAACGGTCAATGAACCCTTGTGTAAAAACAAGGTATTTAGGTAAGATCATATAAGTTTAAAACAATATCATCAATAAGCAGCTCATATCTTACTACACAACTTAAAGCGTAAAAGAGCAGGTGCTATCTACAGAGAATAGTCTTTGCTGCAGTGGTTGCTTATTCGATTGCCAGTCAGTGACATCACCCATCTGTTTCTAATACAGAGTTTTGAAGCCTACTTCAAATTGAGCTTGTTTACTTGTACGATTTAGGCTTTTGGTATGTTGTATTAGAGAATTGAAAGCAACTCCAGGTACAGCACTCAATTTTGCTAAATGGCACTTAAAATGTTTTTCTTAAAACTTACTGTATCGGTGACAATACTGTTTTTTTGTTTGTATGTATGCTATCATTTTATAATGTTTATAATATTTACGTGGATGTTGTGCAGAAATGTTCCTTACATGCGCTGTTCTTTCAAGTAATCAAATTATTAAAAGAACTCGTCACAAGGGGGCCTTATTCAATATATTATTCAACCTTACCTTTTTCGGGTGCGTATTTGATTCAAACTGCGATTCCTTGATATTTCCAATATTTGCAATATTTAGTTTGCTTTTTTTAACACCAAACCATGTGAAAAAGTTAAATGATGATGATAATGTCTACAGGCTATATCAGGAGCCATAATTTTCCCATAAAATGCCCATCACGTGAGTCAGGGAAAAACATTTCACCCTCTGCTGGAGAAAAGTAGTAACTTTTTTCAATCCAGTTTATAAACAAAGACTGAAATTAAGTTGTTAAATTAGAGGGAAAAAAAGATTTTTGACAAAGAACCCTAATTTAGATATTGTCAAACAAAAAAATCTCCATACATTTGTGAATCAATTTTTTCTCTCACCCCTACTAACTTTGACTTTGGTAAAGAGGCAAATCTTAAACCCCTTTATAGACAGCTACAGGTTGCCTCCCTGTCAATCAAGCTAGCCATGTCCTTTCATGGGCAAAACTTTAAGGTCAAATTGATTCTATAAATTAATTCTTATTAGAAAAAAATCACCCCCTGCACAGCATGTGCTGTAAATCGTCATTTTCTGGTTGGTGTGTTGGCGGTTTCCAGTGTTTGTGCAGCCAGCCTCAAGTGGACACTCAAAGAACTGCAGTTTTTGGCGCTTCCTCATAGGCTTCTTTTCTCTTAAGGGTAATTAAGCTAATAAGGACATATTGAAAAAAAGGTAACTACACAAAATGACACTTGGGTGTTAAAGGGTGTAATTAACCATTTAACACCCAGGTATCTTACAGGCCACCTGTTTTCTTTTTGGCCTTTAAAGAGTCAGGATTCGTGCCTGGAAAGCTAATTTTCTCCTCTTTCTGGGACAGCTTGAGTTTTCTGCTAGCTGCTACTGCTAGCTTCTGAATGGCAGCGCTAGAGCTCTGATCAGTTTTCAAGGGTTTTATGCAGAGAGTGAGCCAACATCAGCGAGTACTTCCCAAGACTGTCCTATTAATACAGGCAAGATTCCCACAAAAATGCAGAAAAACACAAATCACAGTTTGATTATATGCACCTGTATACAAAGTAGGTTAAGTACACTAGACCTAGTTTTAATCTACTGCTCATACTCCATGCATGACCATTCGTTCCAATGGTTAATATCCTTGGCAATAAAAAAAACACTGGTTGGGCATCATCTTGGGATTAAAAGAGAATAAGCACATCCTTTATCTGAATGACAATGGATAAATGTACCTTGTAGAGAGGAGGACGTGGGCCCTCTGAAATGAGGGTTAATGTGGATGTTTTTGGGCTGAGGAGGCTGCTGCTGGTGATGCTGGGGGAAGCTGGGTGGCGGGGGGCTCATCATCCGTGGTGGTGGCTCCATCTGAGGCCGCATTGGCGGTGAGCGGTGAGACATGTGCGGGGGTATGAGGGGCTGGAGGGGCTGCTGGGCCAGCGGGCGCCCGTGGTCCTGAAAAGGAGGGGGTCCTCTCGGACGCGAGGGGTGGTGGTGCTGCTGGGAGTGCTGCTGCTGATGATAGAGTTGATGAGAAGGAGGCAAGCGGGAGGATTGCTGCTAATTGGAAAGAGATGGGGAAATAGAGAGGAGGGAAAAAACCAAGACAGGCTGTCAAAACATATTTCTTTATGGGGAGATTCTGATATTGCTGCTTGCAGGCATGTAATGACACACCGACAAGTCAATTCAACAAGAAGAGAGCAGACACGATCCTATAGGAAATGTATACAAGTGCATTTGCTTCTGACAACTAAAACCGAACTTTCTGGGATCATAACTCATGTTCACACTTAGTCAGCTATTTGCTATCATCGGGAGACGTCAACCAGAGATGCACAAACTGCTAAACAGACACTAACAACAACAGGTGATGTTTCAAATTGCTTCTAGATAATTGGCCTATCTGTTTTAGATAGCAAACAAACAATCAGGCAAACAAACAAACAAACATGCCAGTGACCAAATTAGTCCAGTGGTTAAACATGCAGTATGGTGTAAAAAGTACAAGCTCATTAACAGCAGTCAGCAGGGTGTTTGTGGTGTTGGCGTGTCGTCCGTCAGTCATTAAATTTTCATTTCCATTCTGGATGTGTTTGTTTTGAATTTTACGGCCTGTTATCATTAAATAGATTAAAAAAGACAATAACGAGGTTGAGGAATTCAGCCCAGAAAGCATCTGCTTTGACACAATCAGGAAGTCAACCTTGATTAAAAGCAGATATGTTTTTAACTCTCCTCTTTCTCAGGTTACATATGAGAACTTTTTGCATAGTCCTTCAAACGGTCTCACATGGACTGATGAGCCATGTAAACCAAAGGATTAAATGCTTGGGGAGATATCTCACGACAAAAGCCCACAAGAACCTAATCCTGGGCAAAGAACAAATCTAATTTTGTTTAACGCTGTCTAAATGGACAACTGCCAAATGCTGCTATAATCCATATATCAACATTGATACAGGAAGGTGTTTTGACATTTTTCATGAGCTGACGGTGATAGCTTTGGAGGTCTTACACAGTAAATACAGCAAACGTGGTACAAAGATGACACCCGTTGTTTTGATTGTGACAAAAAGAGAAAAAAACAAATCTTCCTTATGTGGACGACAACAATGACTCACCTGCATGCCGATGTTTCCCATCAGGGGGATTCGTTGGTCATTCATTCGTCCTCTGTTTCCGCCTCTAAAATCGACCATTCCAAAAGATTGGAAGCCTCCTCTCCCTCTGCCTCCTCGCCCTCCTCCTCCACTACCTCCTCCTCTTCCTCGGCCTCCATAGCGGTTTTGTCTCTTCTGACGCTCTTGTTCTTCAAACTGCAGCAGGTCTTGTTTGGCTTTCTCTGATAGCTCTAAAGAGAAAGAGAGATCACTTCTAGAAACACTTCTGATGATATAAGACAGCGATGTGGGTCTATTACAGAGGTTAAGGTTGGTTTATTCCAAGGTGTACCAAGAGTTTCAGGGATGTTCCTCCTCTTGCTGCCTGCATCAGCCAACCGTGCCACAGCTCCATCCTTTCTCTCTGATTTGAACCGCAAGCGACCAGACTCTTCATCCTCCTCATCTTCTTCGTCTGATTCGTCCTTTGTTTCAGAGTCGTGCAGAGCTTCGTTTTCCACCTGGAGACATTTTCACCGGTTTAAAATAAACATCTACTTTCACAAACGTGCAAACGTAAGACTCAAGAGTCAGTCAGTGCAAACCATTTGCTGATAATTTGAATAGTTACCGGCTTAGAAAACAAAACAAGATAAAGATCCATTTAATGACTGCGCAAAGTTGTTGTAGGCTGGAGAGTAGGGATTGAATGGTTTATGAAAAAACCCCAACTGCAGAAGATGAAATCACACAGGTGTGTGTTTCATTATGGTCACTTCTGCCGGTCCCCAGCCCAGATAAAGGAGGAGAGTGTTTAGACATTGAAAAAAAACAAGAATGAACAGAAGAAAGTTGATTCGTAGTTCTAAACATATGTATGAGGTTGTGTTTAACCTGCTTTCTGTCTCTCCCACGTTAGTTCTCTCTCCTACATAGTCCATGACAATAACAAAGACAGCACCATCATTTAGTGGCTTTGAGTGACTTCTGGGACAGCCAATAGTGACTTTCCTTACTGATGAGTTGGCATGTTGAAACTAGAAATGTTTCATTCAGCTTTAATGATGTTTCAAATGGGAAGTAGCCTGATTCTTTATGGTTTTTTAATGAATATACATGACAAAAATGATTTAAAACAATCTGTTAACAGTGGCTTGTTGGGGTATATGGTGAAAATAAAAGTGTTAAAAACAACAACAATGTACGATGAACCGAACCAAAAACTGTGACAAAAAAACTGTGATAGGAACCAAACCGTGGATTTTGAGAATCGTTCCATCCCTTGTAGATAGTGAGGTTTGATAAACTGATAGATACAATCTATATTTGCGTATTGTGTATCTAAAACATATGTATCTCCAGGTCGGATAAATTTGCTTTCCTACAGTATATCAGGTGCCCAGAGTCACCCCTGGCGACCTCAACAACCAATGGAAAGACATCTATTACGCTACCTGTACTTATCTCATCTTGCTGCTACATGCCTAAGAGGGGGGTTATTTTATGTCAAATAATGTATTCGATTTTGAGCAAAACACTGTATGGTTTCTTTCAACAAGGTATCAAGTAGTCCATGTGCTGTGTGGAATCATCAAACTATCTGCTATCAATCGTAAACCAATGCAATGGGACAAAAACCAGGTGACGCAAGGTTTGTAAAAACAGATTATTAAAACACTGCTTACAATAATACTCGGATTAGAAATCTAGTACAATGGTTTCATTTTGGGTCTTGAAAATGTCGAAATACAGTATTTCATGTTTATTTTAAAGTTAGTGTCTTGGAACAATGGAGTCTTTTTATGCTCTTGGAAAAAAGGCCATTTGGATATGCTTTTTTTCAATAGACTAGCTATACCTAACAAAGTTTGCACCTAACCTTTTTTTTTTTTTTTATTCTACTTACAATTACATTCATATTATTTGGAATTTTATTATTACACAAGTTTTTTGTTTGTTTGTGGAAAAACAATTTTTTCAGATGCTGACATCCACTGTCTGTCTGTTATAGCCATAGACTGTCAAAAAAAATGGACGCCATCTTGCTTGGCTCAAAGTGAGGTCACTACAAAACTGCTCCCCCTGGTGACTAGCTGCAGTATAGGTAAAAAAATGCAGCTCTCCAGTCATTCCTGATGGGCTGTGGTCAAACTTAAAAAAATTAATACACCTCGTAGAAATGTTTCTCATGTCCGATTGTTGTGGTGTTTTAAAGATATTATTGGCTGCCTTGTATTCAAGTCCTCTTTTTTCTGAAAAATTTTATTTTAATTAGTTATAAGAGGTTAAAAATGAGGTTTTACGTCACTTTCAATGATGATTGACAGCTGCTGTTCTTGTGTATTTTTTCAGGGATAGTAAAATATGACAGGAGGTAGAGTCAAAAAGTGATTAGATTCTCCGATTCTCCCAGAATCCCTCACAGTCACTCCTGGGCAGACTCTGGCTGCACTGCTACCAATGGCTGCACCTGTGACGGGGGTATTTTGGCTTCATAACCATGCAATGGTAAATGGCTGAGCCACGCTGTCCACTCTATATACAGTCTGTGGGTTTAGCCCATTACAACAGGGGCCATTAAGAAGAATCTAAAATAAAGACAATTTTAATGCGATAATTGTCATAATTTGAAAGTCATAGCCCTTTCATCTTTCAAACTGGTGCAGCTGATTTCAATGTGGGGTCAGACTTTTGATGTTTTGTCATGGTTCGACGTGCAACACGACATCTCTACCTGCTTTTCAGTTGCCTCTATTTGTATTACATCTTATCTGTAATTCCTCTGCTGTTTTAACCTGTCTGAGTTATAACAAAAAGCTTAAAGGTTAAGTAACCCAATGAGATCCTGAAAAATAAACTAGAATCGATGTGGATTGACATGAAAGTGAGCAGTGCTGAATTGATTGAGGGTCTCAGCGTACCTCCTCTGTGTCAGGGACCTGAGAGCCCTCGGCTGCATCTTCATCTTCCTCTTCCTGCTGCTCTCCTTCCCCTATCGCCTCCTCCTCCTCTTCCTCCTCAGGGGCTGCCTCCTGTTGGACTCCATGTTCATCCAGAGGCTCATCATAGGAGGTTTGATATTCATCATCCTTAAAAGATCACATGCATGAACCAGTTTAAAACATCTACCTGGAGGAGGAACATAAACAGGTTTCTGTATTTCAGCCACGGGTGGACAACTGTGAATGATGACTCCTATACAAACAGTAGGCATAGATGGATGATTCTGACTTACTTTCAAAGGAATATCTTAAGAAATAAACCATGTTATGTACATTAACTCATGAATATTCTGCATAACCTTTTTTATTCAGAAAAAGAAATAAAAAAACGAGCATACAGGCAAACATTTAAATGTTATGGAGAGGATTTTGGGAGACTCCATGTAAGCCCCCCTCCCAACTCAAATTACCATAACAGTGGGAGCTGGGCTTCATTACTATTCCTGACAGCATTTGAAATTCAATGAGATGTAAATGTTTGACATGATATACAGAAATGCAGGCCCTGATAAAACACTTCTCCCCAGTTCAATGATGTTGAAAATATCATTGACTGACTCTTCGCAAATCATGCCGTTATTGGTCGGGGCTGCGAGTTCATGACTCCCTGCCAAAAACATCACCCAGACGTAAACATCCGGTGAGATGACAAATCAGTTTTTACCCCTACAGGAAGAAATTAAGAGAAGAAATGTTATCGTGAACGATGATTCAAAATGTGAGCTGTCTTATGAAACACATAGCTCTGCTGCTCTTATAGAAGTTACAGGTGAGCTAAATAACCAATCAGCATAACAGGCTCTAAGAAAAACTCATTGCTAAATAAGGTCAGGCTGTAGGTCACACCAAAGTGTTTGGTGTTGCGCTCCATTAACCTGCCAAACAGCAGCACATATTAATGCAGAAAGGAAAAAAAACACTCAGCAAACTAGACGGATGGACAGGCAGCCCCAAGGGAACACAACCGCTTAATCCTTTAAACTGTTCCACACAGAACTCAATGAATACCGTGGCGAGCGAAATGTCAAGGCCAGGCAGGTTAATGACCTTGTAAACAGTTATTACACACACCTGCAAACCAAAAATCCCAAATAAGCACCCACTTGTGCTGCACGCCCTCTATAAGAAGGTCAACATCTTATCTTTGTTTGGAGAGAGGAGGAAGGCTAATATATCTCTGTCAGGTGCCAAACACCATCACACCTCGGTAAATGGACCATAACAGACATTTGCACATGGATCTGGTCTTATCTTTGATCCTCTTAGTCCCTGCTAAGAGGGGATGGGAAGCGAATGAAAGGAAAACTCGCATCAATCATTAGAAAACTGTATGGGGCGTCCACGGGAAGGTCAATAATCTTTTCACCTGCGCGAGACTTTATCAGATCCAGTCTAAAGCGCCAGATAAAAGCCCCCCACATTAACCTCCGCCGATTGGCAGCACATCTCCGCGACACAAAGCGGCTCCTTACTCCCTAAAAGATACAGCGCCCAAGGTCACAAAGGCACAGGGACATGGAGGCGACAGCAAAGCATTACCTCATGCCAAACAAGCTGTCAACACAAACTTTGTCAGCAAGACGGAGAAATTAACTGGCAGGAGGCGATAATGAATCTGCCTGAAAACGCCTACCAACATCTCCTTCACCTGAATAGATTTTCCATCCTGAGCGTCCCGAGAAAACTGACATTATCTCTGAGACACAATAGAGTCTGACAGAAAGGGAGTGGGAGCACGTGTGTGTGTGTGTGTGTGAGTGTTTTCTTGTGGGCAAATGTGAGAACTCACTTGAAATTCACCATCTAAGGGCTCATTGATTTGGATGTCGAGCACTTCATCCTGGTAACCGTCGTCAGCCTGCTCCTCGGTGTATTCCATTTGGTCCTCGTGCATCTCTGCGTTTCCGTCCTGGCTGTAGTCCTCCGTGTACTCCTCCCCCTCTTCCTGGTAGCCATCCCCCTCCCCTTCTTGACAGCCCTCTGCACCCATGTTCACAACGTCATCTGTGTAGTCTGCTTCCTGCGAGTTGTCCTGCTGCTCATAGGATGTACCTAAGCTGTATGTGGCATTGAAGCTCACATCCTGACCGCTAAAACAAGCAGAGGAGAGTAAAGTGAGACACGTGTAAAGCTTCGAAACTACAAACACCACACACTTCTTGCTCACCTTATGTTAATTTCTTCATCATCACTTTGCAGAAGGTCGTCATTCAGCTCCTCGTCGGACACTTCTGAGGGATTCTAGCAGAAAAACAAAGCAAGAAAAGCTCTTAAGTCTCTAGGTTTGTTTGTGTGTGTGTGAGGTGTGGGGGCAGGGGACCACCTCCCACCCCAAAGGATGCTCTATTCCCATGTGGTGAAGGCAATCTGGGCAGGTCAACAAGTCTCTTTTTTGCCCACTGTACTTCCTCCTGGTTCACATCAACACCTCCCCCTGTGGAGGAGCCACCTGCTTCAAGTCCAGGTCTATTTTCTGAATGTTCCACCAACACTAACACACAGATTCTCAGTTTTCATTTCCTGTCCGTATGTAGAGCAGCCACACTGGCAGGAAAAGTGTTTTTCAGACCTGAGTTAAAAAAAAAATCAGCGTAAACAAAGCGGTGATACTGTGCAGGATTTGTTTTCTTACCTTTTTACCTGACAGCCAGTCCTCCTGCAGTAACTCCTCTTCCAGATCACTTTGAAGGAGAAAACAACAAAAATAAAAACAGGTTAGCCGAGTCAGATAAAGCTGCAATTTCTCATCATGATAAAGTTGCGTCCTCTGTTGCTGAGGAAAATATACATGTAAACAGGTACATTATGACAACTCTTCCTTCTTTTTTTTATATAGAGCTGAA
This sequence comes from Halichoeres trimaculatus, assembly GCF_033239565.1. Taxonomy (NCBI): domain Eukaryota; kingdom Metazoa; phylum Chordata; class Actinopteri; order Labriformes; family Labridae; genus Halichoeres; species Halichoeres trimaculatus. Next base: position 11,176,761 of record NW_027437196.1, read on the forward strand.
TTTTAGAAGACTTTAAGTCCTAACATTCTTTCCTGCATTAATTATGTGCTTAAATCATTGTGTATCATCATGAAACTAAAGAAGAGACTGCTTAATGTTCAACTGGTGCGGCTCCCTGTAAGATCTTCATCCGCAATTGATGAGCTCTCTTTAACCCTTTGTTTCCATGATGCAAGCAATCGTAGTTGTAGACACAGAGATAATACATGCGTTTCCATTACACCTACAATTGCACAAAACATAAATATCGCAATAAAGAAATGGTAATGGAAACACCACATCTTCAAAAAAACTTAAATTTCGATAAAAAGTTTTTACGCTCTCATGAGGAGGTTTTTCAGATGTTTCGATACTGAACTGTATCGCAAAAGTGCAATGGAAACACCAAAAACATGTCACGTTGTCATAACAACGCACCTCCCTCACCTCCTCGTACATATCCGCTGCCACACATCCGAACTCTGGTGCTCATATTTTAACAGCTCTGCTGTAAGTAATGTGTTCAGAGCAGATATTTTTGTGTTTGACTGACATTTGTGGAGGCATCAGGACGGTTGTGAGCGGGTCAGAATCAGAGAGTAGCAGGAGCGAGGGGCAGAGCTCTATGTGTGTTTGATTAAGAGTATGTGAGCTGAAGATGATGATTTTTATTCAGTGTTTCTTTCGTGCCTGTTTTGAGTAGGCGTGGTTATGGCCGACAGTTTGACCAGAGAACAAAACGGTAATGTTCATGAATTGGCATCATCATGAGTGCAGCGTCCGGACAGACGTTACATTTTACTTTACTCAAGTTGTTCGCAATCCTAGTCGTAATGGAAACACCGGCAAGGCCCAATTATTCTTTATCCAAACTTCAGAAACATCACTTTAATTTTGCAAAAAAATATAATCAACTAGAGAGAGAAGTGTCTTAAGATTGAGGAGATACAGGTGTGTGTGTGTGTGTGTGTGTGTGTGTGTGTGTGTGTGTGTGTGTGTGTGTGTGTGTGTGCTCAAAAAAGCAAGCAAAAGTGGGGGTGAAAATGGAAAATTATGTTTACAGGACACAAAGCTAAAGATAATCATAATTACAAAAAGGAACATGTGATTCCTGAAATATTGTCATTATGTCTGTCTCCCCTCACAAGAAGATCAGTTATGTTTCAAGTATCTATAAGCATTTTCAAACTCTCCTTTAGAAATCAGTCAAAAGTTGTCCATCACTTGGTTTTTATGGCTAATTTGATTCAAAAAGTCTTTCAACTTTTCCTCCAAACCTTGTCGTGCTTGCTCTGATCATCCAAGTATCAGCTGGGGCTGTTTAAGTGACGATGATTCATAGCTGGCATGTAGCAGTTGGCTTAAATAACACAAATTCTGATATACAGCACTATGGAGTGTCTTGAGACTGAAGATTTACAAGTCTGTGTCAAACAGTTTACCTTTCCAGATCATCTTGTTCCCCTCTCCTCCTGCGTGACCGCTCTGCACCGGGTTTGTCGTATTCATCAAAGTCAAAATCTGCAACAAAAAGAAAGCTTGGCTTACACGCTGCTCTCATCATTACAAGAAGCACACTCTTTGTGGGACATCAGTCTGCTCAATCTGAAATGTGCAGACTGTGAGAACACTGATCGAGGATGCCACCTGTACCCACTTTATTTGAGATATGTCCACATAAATACCATAGGTAGCACAATTTATTTCCTGTAAACACATGTTCTCCATCTCAATTTCTGACAAATTCAGTTCATTACACTTTTGACACCTGTCAGGTGATGGTAGAGTAAGCTATGTTTTAAACACCACTGCAACCAACATAGCAGCAAAAAATGCTCAAAGAGAAACAGTATTGGGTTGTGGCGCTCAAAGAAGCAAGCGACCACCACCCTACCCCCCATGGATGTCAAATTCATTTTATTTTCTATACAGCACCAGATCACAGCCTAAGTAATTCAAGGTGTCCTCTTTCATAGATCAGGTCTATACCTTGTTCTTTTATTTAACAGACTAAATAGCCTTATGTTATTTATCTTATTTACACAACAGGATGTCATCATTGCACTTTCACAATTCTCCTCACAGACACACTAACACGTGCACTCACTCACACAGACAAGCATACTTTGTAGAGCAGACGGAGAGTCAGGAAAACCACCACAAGAAGAGCAGAAAAAAGGCATTTCCCAGTGCCACCTCTGCATGCTCTAGTTGCAACACTCGCTCTACTCCCCCCCCCCTTCCCCTTCATGCTGCCGCTGTGAACGTAGGGAAAACACTGCTAGGAGTCTTGATGGTTGACTGACAAACCAATAGCTCAGCGGCTTTAATTCAATAAAGTTGATTGTGGAGTCACTTGCTTTGTTATTTAGTTCTTGGGGCTTCTTTGATCTGGGAACAGCCTCTCTTCACAACCAACATTTTGACTTAAAGTAAGAAAAACACAACTTCTATCACTAAATCACCTGAGATTTACTTCTAAGTGGTGCAGTAAGGCCTTCTTCATACATCACAAACCTTCAAGACTAGAGAACTGTGGCCAGCAGGCTACATGTCCAGTTATTAAACAAACAGGACCATTAGTCATCACATAACACTATGGAACAGCCCATTTGGTAGTAGCATTAGCCGCATGATCCACTGCCAAAAATTTGCAGATTTATGCATCATGTAATATATGGTATGGTGGGTAAGACAGGTGCAGAACAATACATGTCCGTGGTGGATGTCAAAAATAAAATTTTAGCTCATGTTTTCTTTCTACACTTTATTGTTACCCCCGCCAAGAAGGTTATGTTTTTTGGAGAGTTTGTCTGGTTGTTTGTCTGTGAACAATATAACTCAAAAAGTAACAAACAGATTTTTATGAAATTTTCAAGAAGTGTTCAAAACGAGATAAAGAGCTGATTATGAACTGGATAACTGTCTGGATCCGGGTTTTTTAAAGGGTTCTTTTTCATTGTGAGGTAGGGCTGTTTTCACCATATGTGTATGTAACTCCATGATAAGTGCTTTGCAAAATAGCACAAGACAAGGTCACAATAATTCCTAAAGCATGTAAAAGTATACAGATTCTGCCAATATTCTGGATACTTAGATCAGGAATAAGAAATATGTACTGGGCCATCACAATTTGCAACACTGTCAGGTAACAAATTATCATACAAACCTGCAACTAACACCAAATTGTAGCAGACAGTCGGCTGAAAGAGAGTATAACATTAAAGTAGGACTAAAGTGTTGTATGACAATCATAATATGCTTGGTAGAGTGCTTTTCTAGTCGTTTCTTATTTCGTGTTATGTTGTCAATTCTTTCCCCAAAAGATCCAGAGACCCTGCATGTTCATCATATAAGCATCGCTAAACTTTGTTATGGTCATTCATTCACTCTATTACAACATCTCAGCACAAGGTCAGCTGTACACATCTATATAAAAAACTCACACATAGCCATCTTTAAAGTAGAAAATGAAAGAGTATTTGTGAAAATAACATACAACCATAAACTCAGGAAGAAGCAGTTTGCCATAATTACTGGATAACGAAACTCAAACACATAAAACCATTATTCACATGAACATGGCTTTCATTGAGGTTTTGTTTGGTTCATTCATTCATATTTTCTTTTCAAGCAGCAAAACCTAAGAGCAGGCCAAAAATTTGGGCTCACTAACTTGCCCCCAAAACTGACACGTATGTATATCACCACCATCAATAATAAAGGTTTAACAGTGTTTCCCCAACAAACGTAAAGAAAGCACCAAACTGCGTCATATACAGATGCCCTTACACACATACTCGGAGAGAGAGGGCTACAAAAAAATACGACACAAACTAAAAAATAATCATGAGTTTAGAGCCACCAATTACATGTCTGAACTACAATTCTTCACTTAATGTTCGCTCCAAATAAAACCGATACATCCGCACCAATTAGGTTAGCTGTGACTGCTAACGTTAGCTTCGTAACGTTCGCGACGTTCTCCATATCCTTTGCTGGTGTTAGCAACTTCGAATGTGAATTAAAATTATTAATAAGACGCCAGTGCTGCTATCGCTCAATTACTCGTGGAGATAACGTTCTCACACAAAATCACAAGTAAGTATGTTATATCTGACTAGCAGAATTGACACAAAATTCAAAGCCCAACAACAAAACTAGCGCCCTCATGCTTACGTTAGCATCTGTCTTCTATCAACCAATGACTTTATCTACGACGGCATACATTTCAGCCTAATAATGCCGATATAGTTCGGTTACAGTAAGCTATTTTCAACCAATAGTGTCGACCAATCACTGGTTTGGCTATTTTCACCACCACAGTTGTTATGTGGCCTACAGTCGTGTTTTTTAAAAAAAAAACAAAAACACAGCAGCAGGCAGTGTTAGCATACTTAGCTTCACTGCTAGCACAGCACTATCGACAAAAGTCGCTAGCAGAACTCACCCTGAGCGTTGGCTGACATGGTGCAAGACGCGACCCGCGAACAGTCAGACTTTTAGACAACAGAATGCATCTACTCTATAATATTTCGTCTTAAAGACGATATAAATCAAGAGACTTCTATGGGAATAGTGTCTATGCGGCAACGACTTCCATCCACGGCCAGAGTACAAACATGGCAGCAGAGCTGTGTTTGCAGCGATGATGCATTGTGGGAGGGAAACACTGCTGGAATCGGTTTGAAGCACAAAGGCGAGCTGCATAACAACCACAACCTAAAAATCTGGCTGGCTGATCATGACTTGTTATTGGCATCAAACTGTATTGAAAGAAAAACATCTACTTGAATGAAGGTCTATATTACAATTGCTTCAATTGATCAATGTGCTGTTTCCATACAGATTTGCCACATTGATTAGGGAGGATTGTTACATCATTAAAACTATTCATGTTTGAGTTTAAAATGATCATGAATTGTAACCAAAGTAAGTGCTTTGTTTTCCCAACATTATTTGAAGATATAATAGATGGATTTGCTGTGAAATAGAAAAAAAATGTTTCAAAGGATTCAAAATTGAGAGGAAAGGTCATACAGATCAGTGCTTATCACCCATTGATTATAATCAATGGGTGATAATAAAGTCATCATTTGATATATCAAATGATGACTTTATTACCATTAAAAAATATATAACAACATCATGACCTATAACTAATAGAAGTAGAATTTTAGGAGACACATATTAACACATGGACACGTTTCAATATATGATACCTTATTGCAGTCTGCGAAGTATTTGGTTTGGATCATCAGCATAATGGCTTTGCTTTAACAAACATACCTGAGTTTATAGATGAGGGATAGGTTGTCCAACAATGGTGTTTTATTTGTCTGCTCACTCCACCTTTCTTAACCGTCATAGGGAATGTTTAATCCCAGTGACCAAGTGGATAATCAAATCTTAAAAATGTGGTCAAGGTTTAAAAATATTATTGTTTTATTAATTCTGTATGTATGAGGATCTGAACGATTTTCCTTTGGCTGAATTCCAATACAGTACTTAATCGTTATTCAATTAGCTTCTTGGATTCTTCTTCCTGTAAGGTTCACCAACTTTTATCCTCCCTTATGCTTAAGTCTGGGAGTCAAAGTTGCCTTCTGAGTCTCCAGCTAGACTACAGCAGATTTCTAACCCCCAAATTCCTTCTAGGCTGACAAACGTCAACAAAGACCCCAAGAGACACCAAAGAGAGGTGCGCAGTGAACTGGAGCCTCATTGTATTGGCTCATTATGGGGTCCTGCAGTGAGGAAGAAGCTATTTTGTAGCACCACAAGGTCAATATCTGAAAGCCAGGGCGATGGAGGGGATCAGCCGTGAGATTTTTAATTTGCAAAAGCGTAAAGGGGCTTTCCTGGTGAAAACAGTCTGTGAATTCTAATAGACTGTACAGAGAAGAGGATTGTACAGGCAAAAACACTGAATTAGCAAAATCTCTTCCCCCTTTATGCATTTGATATCAAACAGAGTTTATTGAATTACGATGTCCAAGATGCTTTCTTGAATGTATATATATATATATATATATATATATATATATATATATATATATATATATATATATATATATATATATATATATATATATATGCCATTTACTCATTTGAAAAAAAAACAGGTACAACTGACATCATTGTGTATTCCTCACTGTACCAAATATTTACATTCAACAGTTGATCTGAAAGTTGTAAGAGATATTTCTGCTCTCCCTGGATTCCCTTTCCCAGGAATTTTGATTTTACTTCCAAATAGATGTGAATGGGGCCCTGTCACACTCTATTATGGTGACCTCAATGATTCTGTGCCCAGTCCAAATCCAGTGGTTTTCCATAACAATGCAAATTAAAGGGTGCAAAGCTGAAGGGGACAAGACTTGTTATTTTTCATCCAAAGGACAGAGGTTCTTTACAACAAACTTGTCAGTACGCCTTGTGTATTCTTTGACACAATTGGAAGTTGTTTCTTAAAAGACAATAAGCTGTTGATTTTAGTTCACAGGGATCAGCAACTGTCTAGAGAAAAGTGGTGCCTTGAGCTTTGGATTCTGATATGAATCGTGAATTCATAAATATAACATCAATCAAAATAATAATCAGATGTTTTCAAAAAACATTTTCAATCAATTTGGTTTGAATTTTATCATCTCAAACTTCTTGTGGGATTTCAGCTGTTTTTTCTAGAATGAGAGGTCAAACAGTAATGTCACCACATGGTCACACGGATATTTTAAGTAGTCTTATGAATGTCTGTTTATATCTAATATTTTTGGGTTTGCATATAAAAAAATCATACTGGATCCAGTATCCAGTAAGGTGCTCTAAAGCCCTAGGGCATCTTTAATTCAGAAAACTTTTCAAATCTAAGGTCTTCCAGCACAGCACATGTGCAGTGTATAACAAAATTTGTTTGGCTTGCAGTCTCTCTTTGATTATTACTATTATTATTATTATTATTATTTATTTTATAGTTAATTAAATAGTGATGTATTCTTTTCAAACTTTTTTTTTTAAATTTTGACATCCCTCTACTTCTCTCTCTGTAATAGTAATTAATAAAACTAAATAAAAATCATCTGGAATGATTACACTTATTTTTGCTGTTTGAGTTTATAGGTGTAACACTAGGTTCCAAGTCTAGATATCTTGATTTTTTTCATGTCTACTTAAAAGGAAAAGTATATGTTACTTGTCCAACTTAACAAGTTTGATGTGTGCTCTCAAACAATAGTTGGTGCACACATACATAGGTCTAATTGTGGTTGTTGTTTTTTTAGTTTTTATTGCGAATGTTTAAAATGCAAAATTACAAATTTACATTAAGTGACGTCGAATTAACCGTAATTTATCTACTCGTATAAAGTATTCCACAGCAATTAATAACATCATGTAATTTTCCCATTGAGGGCAGACTGCAGTCAGTGACCCACATCCCAGTGCAATGAACTGCTTAACTCAGGCTGTTGTTTTATTCAGTGCACTGTCAACAGCCGGGTGAGGAGGAGGCGGAAGGGCGGGATTTAAACTCACTGGCTACAATAATTGGACACAAAATTCAGCTGTGCTTCGTGATTGGCTGTTGTTGCTGTCACTCTGAATCTGTTATCACTGCTTCCCGCGCCATTCGACGTGCACGCGCAGGACGACCAGGCACGTAACCGTTGGGAGACTGTCTGGAGTCTGTCTGAAATTGATAAAATTGGAGATGGAGTTTTGCCTCTGTTTGAACGTTTACGAGGAAGCCGCCCGCTGGAAATGGGATTTTTTGCTCACCACCTCAAACGCCTTCGCCCAGGAGACGCCAGGCTGAGCCGAAAATATTTTTAGATAAACGGTGTGAAAGTTTTTTCTTCTGCAGTCTATCAGCAGACGGCTCTTTATGTACAGGTAGGTGAGACAGACGCTGGAGTGCAAGTTGGCTAGCTAGCCGTTGATACTGCGTTAGCCAAAATATGTACATTTCAGACTGTTAACCGCGGTTTTTGTTCCAAAAACACGACTCGCTAGCCTAAATTATTAACTGCCGTGCTCTCCCACAACAAACCGTAACTAACCCGATTAAAAGCGGCTGTAGAAATAATGCGCATTTTAGTCATGTGCATTTAGTTGTTTTTGTGACTGTGTAGCTTTCATGTTTTGGAGGCTTGACCTCATTCGCACTACTTCAGGAGGTTGCGCAGGTGACGCACCTTTGCTGACGTGAGGTTGTTGATTAACCCCACGCGCGCTTAAGCTACCTGTTACTCAGCAGACACCTGGTGGTGGTGGGGTGTCTTCTCTTGACTCATCGATTCAGAGTTGAATTAAGAGTTAATGACAAAAACGACAAATGACACAGTTTTACTCACACGTGCTGCTAATTCTTATAGATCAATCTATGTGGCCCTGATTTAAGATTAAGTGAGCCGTCTTGATATATTTATATGCCCTTTCCTGTCCTTGTTCAGGCTCCTCAGGGGGCAGCTATCACCCCTGGAGTTCAAGAGGAGTGCACCATCCAGTATGCAGCCTGCACCAGCTCATAAAAGGTTAGTTGCAGTGCACTTGCTGGGTTCAGGCAAGGGTTGTGTTGTTTCTTTAACCTCTTGAATCCTTGACACTTCTTTTTTATTTTCATCTTTTTACCGTAAATTCTGAGAAGTTCTCAAAGCTGATTAAAAGCTCTTACCACACAGTGTGACAAACAGCTTTTTCTTCTGACTTTTACAAATTTATAAAATATATTTTAATGTGTTTTCATCCAGCTGCAGTGCCACATCATATTGAAAATCCCAGATGTTCCGTGCATTGTTTTCTACTTCTCAGAGATTAAGCCTCACAATCTTTGCAGAGCTGATGAAACTTGGAGCACTGCTTGTCAATACTTTTTAAGAGTTTCAATTTAATATTGATTCCGATCAAATTGCCCAAAATTTGCTTCCTGTAAGGGAGAAGATGTGTTTGATTTAATATGTGTGCCCTTAAATAAAATGGAGGCCAGAGTTGTCTGTCACTGATCCACTGCTGCCTCAGACCTGTCTAGACGCTTTTGCCCTGTCACTGCAGCAGTCTGCAGACAGTGTAGTCATATGACTGGAGGGGGAAGCCTTCCTCCCTCCTCTCAGTGTCTGCTCTTTTTTGGCCAAGATGGCTGCTATAGCATTGTTGTTGTAACCCATGACGTATATAGGTTGATGTGAGCAAAGAAAGCGTCTGGAGCAGAGTGATATGTTCAGCTTTGATGAAACGGTCCACAGCTGCTTTAGCATGTACTGAACACAAAACAGGCCGTGAATGTTAACTCTTGGATGGAATCTTTTTAACCCCTGTTTTGTGTATGTGTGTGTGTGTGTGTGTATGTTTAATCGTTTCGATAACTGTTTTCTTACAAATCGGCAACTCTCGGTCCACACATGTCCAAAAGCGGTCAAACCCGTTGCTTTTTGTCATTTTTGACTTGATCGCAGCTTATACCTGACCTGTTTCTCTGTTGTTTCTTACCTGCGTGTTACTGGGATGGGTGGTAGCCATTTTGTCTGGATTGTTACTCCTAGGATGTCCCAATAATTTTTGGAAGCAACTGCTGTCTTTGCATTTTATTTAAATTCCAGCTGCTACTTGTAATTATGAAATGGATGTTTTTTCTTTAAACTGGTGTGTGCAGTTTGCCGTTGATCAAATAGTAGGAGCTGATAAACTCTAAACTGCTTTTTTCAAGATATAAATTACAGTCCCTTCCCATCGTGAAAAATTATTCCTCAAAACTTTTTTTTTTCTGATTCCATATTGATTTAGGACTCTTTAAATAACTACTTATTCAAAAAAGCAGAGCGTTACATTGAAGATACAGAGGTTAATGTATGTCTTGTGACTTGTTACATTCTCCACATTTCATTACCTGTATGGGGATTTTAAAAACTAAAGTCCTCTTAATTAAGCCGAGGCTCAGGATCTCGTGAAGCACTAAACAAAATATATGCGAGTCATATTTTAAATCTTTAAAGCCTCACATTTCTCACAAAGCAACAAATGTGTTTTCGAATAGAGAAAGCAGCTGCTCCAAGTTTTTCACTTTTGCTTCCTAAAGTGCCCCCCAGCCCAACCCTGACTTCACAAGTTCCTCTCCCCTCACTGAGTCTGTGATGTTTATCTGTTTGCTGTATTAGTGACCAGCCTGGACAGATCTCTTCATTATCTCCTACTTAGTGCATACTCGTCTTCTCTCTGACAGCTTAGTCACTCTCGTCTCGTCTCATTGTCAAATTGTTTTCCAGTGCCTGTTGATTGAACTTATTTCAGTGAGGCGTCCAGACCCATTTTAAAGCACAAAATATCTTTGCAGGGGTGTCCAAAACCTTATCCAGTACCTGGAGCAATGACCAAAATTCCAATCAAAAAGGTAAGGATGTGTGAAAAGTGAAGCTTTTCAAACATTTCTTGAATTGAATTTGTAATAAAAACACGACATGGTGTTCATTATCACACCTTTTCAGCTTTTGAATTTTAATCATTTGTTTTTTTTTGTGTGAGTGATGCCTTAATGAATTTTCTAATTATAAATATAGTAACTTTTTGTTCAAAAAAACTTAAAACCAAATTTATGTCACTAAAATTTACTACATCCAAAATTAGATATGATCCATTTTGGAATAGTTAAGTAATTTTAACGAGAGTCCATGTTTTCATTTTCAAAACGGCAAAGTCAGGTTGGCAGTTTGAGTTTAAATTGTCTTAGCAATTTTTACCTTTGCAACATCCTATTTTAAAAAGAAACCTTTGAAAGTGCATTATCTATATTAAAATGCATGCTGGGTTAATAAATCTGTAAGCAAAATAAAATTATAAATTAATTAAATCCTCTTGCATTTATTGTTTGTCAGTATTTTTTCCTAATTTTCCGTCTCAGCAGCAGTGTTTTCTGACCACAGTTTCTTTTCATCTTTTATTTTCCACAGGTGATCCCTGTCATACACTGTTGTCTTCGACACTTCAGCGTGTCCGCTCTAATGGTAAGATCTGTGTTGACCTGTTCATTAAAGCACATTTGGGCATGTTAAAAGTTGAGAGAAGCAATCTGAGGAATGCTTTAAGTGAGAGATTGGGATGTCCTGGGGGAAATGTTAGCCTGCTGCACACACCAGTATCAGCAGAGGTTGAGCTCTAGCCTGCAAACACCAACTCTACATGATGTAACGTCGAAAAACAGTTCGTCACGTTCAACCCCATTCACTCATGAGTAAAAATGATTTTTATTTACATACATTTGTGATCTCTTCATAATATAATGATGGGTATGGACCTCAAACTTTCTCTTGAAGCTGAGCTGGAAAATGCTGATGCAAGAATGGCTCTGAATCTTCCTCCTGTATTTCTATTGGCTCATTGTCTCCACCCACAGTGCAGTCACAAGGTCTAACATCATGATGATGTCTGGAGAAAACAGGCTTTCATCTGGGCTCTTATGCAGCCTGAGCTGTAATAAAAAGGTTGCTTGCTTTATTTCTGTGCACACACAGAGTAAGATTGGAGCATGTTTCACAGATCGTTCTGTACAGCAGCGGCACCTGCCTTTGTCTGTCCTAAACGCTGGCTTGTTTATCTCAGCAGCCTCTGCTGCGTAATGACGCAGTTTCCTCTGACATTGGCGTGGCATATTTTAAATCAAGGCCTTCACTGTATTTTAAGGAGTCTGCTGGCAGTGTGCCAAAACATGGATCCATTTGCCCATTCCTGCTCTAAGAGCACAACTGCACAGCTGTGACCCTAAGCCGGGCCTAGCATTGATAACTCAAAGCCAGCAGCGTCCATTTTAGGTTGAGGCAGTGGCAAAAGAGCTGAGCTATGATGTAGAAAAGAAATCTGAACTCGCAGCAAAAATCCTGCACAGTTTCTTTCATGGCAAAATAACTTTTTGTGTTCAGTTCTAAGAATAACAAACAATGGACCAAACAGGCATGCACATATAAAAAAAAAATGAGTGTTTGAATTAAAATTTCAATACTTTTGGAACAGTGCTTCGCGAACTATTTTTATTTGAATTATGTTTTTTATTTTATTTTGAAATAGTGTTTCATTAAAATTCAGTGTTTTTCGATGGAATATTAAATTTAATTTTCAAAAAACGTTTTTTAAATAAAGATAAAACGTTGAAGCAGAATTTAGAGTTGACGTGTTAAAAATACATTCCGCAGAAACAATCGTATACAAAAAAATATTTTATTTAATGAACGATTTACGCAGTTCGTTTGTATTTTATTTAAGGCAAATTTTGACTTGGCAACGTCATCTAAAACATGCTGAGTAGGTCAGTCGGTACTAAGCAATGCTAATAATAATTATAAAAAAAATAGATATGATTGATTTCAAGAGTTTTAAATTTTCCTAAACATAACGTGGAACAAATTTCAAGTCCTAATGTACTTTGAGTACAATTTACGGTGTTTTTTTCACAAACTGATCGAAAAATAATTCTTATTTTTGATAAAAGGCGATTCAAGCATTTTAAATCAATTCAATACAAAAATATCTGTTTCAGTTTCTCACTCAAGCAATCAATAACAAAAAAAGACATGGTTGTTAATTTTCAACAATGAATACAACTGTATTAAAAAAATATTTCACATGATTTTATTTTATAAATATGGTCCAAATATGCCTGTTGACATTTTTTATTTTGTTGTAATGGACGCTATTATTTTGTTGTTAATGGGCGCGTAAATATATTGACTGTCTCTTTTTTTAATGCTTAATGAGAATTTAAGTTGTTGTGTTGTGAGTTTTTCATGTGGGTATACAACAATTCAAGGTTCTAGAAATCGATCTTTACTGCTGTATAATGAAGTAGCTCAGGATGTAAATGCACTCTGAGTTTCAAACCCGCCCATTACAACATTAATTTAAAAGTGCTGTATTTTGCGTTGTAGACCTTGACCCATTGAGAGCTTTGGGTGACCTTTGCTGTCCTGAATACTCACTCTTGCGCTGTTAAGACCTCTGCGTGACAGGCGGACTGTGTTCTGATGCCACACAACACAACAGTAGCTGTCAGTAACAGAGTAAGCTGGGCCTGTGCTCCGCTGCCTTGAAAATGGAGAAAACAGGAAAAAAAGCAGGTGGGGTTTATCCACATGTTGAAGAGGCAGGTCAGAAAAACCAACGTTATTTTGAATTTTAATGTCATTGATTTCTCTGCACACTCAGACCTGTTAGCTTTTTGTGGACGGTTCACAGAAATGAAAAGTTTACTTTGTCTTGTTGCACTGAAAACACCGGCAAAGAGGAATTACTTTGGTTTTAAAAATGAAAAACTATTTCATCCTCAATCAGATTTAGACTGAAACTCTGCTTTTATTAAGCACAGCTTTACATTGAAGCTTCAGTCAACCAGAAACACTTTGGTGAGACAGTAGTTTTTTTTGCTGCCGATCAGTTACAGCTGCCTTTTTCCCCTTTATTACAATATTCATGATGCACCTTTATTACAATAACAACATGAGTGACTCGTTTATCGTGTGGATTTAGCAAAATATCTCTCCTCAAACACAATTTCTGAGGTATGAAATTGATCTTTTGTAAACACACAGATCTTAACCTGGAGATATTAGACCTTTGTTTATCATTAACAGAACCAAAACACACCACTCACTGACTGACTGAGCAGAGTGCAGCCACAACATCACTATCAACATAACATGATTTTTAGATCCTCTTTAGGGGAGGGTAACCATCCTGAAAACTGCACTGTCACTGACACATTTTCATACAATTACTTTGAAGGCTTTTTAAAAGGTAAGTAAACAACTGGATTTCTTTGACTGCAGTGATGTGGCGATTGTGTATTTGTTTCCTCACTGTTTGTGACCCCCCCTGCTCGTCTTAAGATCTGCACAAGTGTGTAGCGTGTCCGTTCCCCACTCAGTTGTGTTGCTTTGACAGCTCCAGCGATTCCTCCTGTTCTAATTTGACTGTAAATCCACCACTGGCTTTTCAATGGAGCGTGCTCGCCTATAACACCCCTCATAAATGGTACAAAGAAGGCTGTAGGCCTGGGTGATCACCGTTTGACTGCAGTGCAAGGCTGCATGCCTGCTTTAACTCCACAGCAGCCTGAGCGAGTGCTTACTCTCTGGGAAGAAACTTTTGGCCTGAGATGAACTTCTGCTGTTTTACTTTACTCCTGAGTCCTGAGCACATACCGCTGGACCGAGGGCTGGAAATGGAGATGAGGAGTCCAGTTTGAGTTTCCGTTTTCAAAGAAAACAGTGGAACAGTTACTCATTAGCATCAAAGTGCTTCATTGAGATTCTTTTTGCTTCATAAGAATTAAAGTCTTTTATACAAAGGCAGATGGAAAATGATAGTGGTCGCTTTGATGAAGCATGGGTCAGCTATCTTAGCCTGCTCTACCTCTGTCTCAGCTGAGTGTCCAGCACTGATATAAGAACATGAAGTGTCCCTGAACTTCTTTACTTGCTGCATAGAGCTTGATGCATGCTGGATTTTGGAGCTTGAAAGTTTTACTAAGCAGTGCATATATTTGTTGTGCATTCTTGAAGTTTGATTTTGTACAGCTGGTCCATAACGTACCTGCTTAAAACCTTCTGCTCTGACCTTTATGTGACTCTGAAATCAAGCTGAATGTATGTCAGAAAATCTGAGTTCATTTTAAGTCATCTAAAAGGAAGCTTCAATAAAAGTGTAACCCGATTAAAGACCGTAATATTAATTAATATTCTCCAAAGAGAAACTATAGAGTGAGACACAGTTTATCTTCTCTCTTGTCTTGAATCTAAGCTTTAAAAAAGTGTCAAAAACAGTTTTGAGAAAAAAAACATCTATCCTTTGTCTGTTAATCCTGAAAGCCCAGCATTTTGTATATTTTTGAGTTTAAATGTAGAAGCACTTCTGCAAAATCCCAAAGCATTTCAATTTCCCCTTCCAGGAGCTTTACTGAAACTTTCCTTCAGACTTGGATCTGCGAGTCTTGAGGGTGTTCTTGCATTTTTCCCTAATTGGGGCTTATTTTAACACACCTGGACTACCTGCTTCTTCTTTGCCATTTGACCTTTTTGTGAATTAAGACGGCAAGGCAGAGTTTGAGATCGTCAAACCCTGTGGTTCATCATAGCAAAGGGAGGCTGCACCATGACTAATTAGTAAATCTCACTCCTCTCTGAGGTAAAAAAAAAAAAAAAAAAAAAGATTTCCTTTGCAGGGAGGTTTGGGGCTGATGAGTAAATACCCACCTGCACATAGTTGGAGTAACCTAATAAGTCTCCCTGGACTTTGAAAGTGAATATTTCATTTTTCACTGATCTCCAACAGCTTTTCTTCATGTCTCATACTCCACTCCCCATAAGTCATGTAAGATGGGTAAAGGGGGAACACAGACTGCAGGGTCTCTATCCTGTCACACAATGGCTCGGAAAGGTCAGGCCTAATGAAGTCAGGGGTGTGACCCCGAGTATTCAGTGACTTTGCATAGGCCCCCATCCTACCACTGCAACCATGCCAGTTAATCCTTTTTTGATCCTAATTGATAGGCATTAACATGATCCTTATCCAGGAGCTGTGTTTTGTCTTCCACAGCCCTCCTCTCTGGGTGTCAGTGACACAAAGTGTGAAAGCGTTAAACCAAATGTGAAATTGATATTTTTCATGTTTGTGTGCCGTGTATCCAAACGCTCACACAAAGTGCTCGGTGCGAGGCGTTTGCCCTTTGAGGCTCTTAACAGGACTTAGCTCATGACCTCTAGAATCCGACTGCGAGGTGAATGGTACCAGCCCATTTCCAGTTTGTTTTCCCCCGACTCCTTTCATCTTCATCACGAGGTGATTATGGCTTTAACTGTGAACTAATTACCCTCTTTAAAATGTTTGCACTGGCTTTGAGTCAGGGCCTTGTCACTGGAAGTGCAGCCAGTAGATAAGTTCTGAAGTGGACATGTTCCAACAATTTTCAAGTGCTTTATCTGAAAAACTCTTTTTAAAGGTATTTGTTCACGTTCTGTAAAGTTAAAACAGCCATACACAAAAAGAGGAGTAATCATCTTTGTCTTAAAAAAACACGAGTAAACTTGTGTTTCTCTTAAATTCAAATTAATACCATGCACAGGCATTGACTTATAAAATGTCTTCATCGCCTCTTTAAGCTGACCTTTCATTAGTTATGTTTCGTTACAGCAATTAGAGGTCAATGAACTGTACCAGAGCGTTCACACTACAACATCAAAGCACATCCATACTCTCACAACCACTTTATTTACATTAAAAGCAGCAAATGCTCCAATTTTCAACGTAGCTCTGCTTCAGAACGGGCTGGTCTTGATTCATTTGATGAAATTCAGTTTTCATGAGGTAAGCTGAGAGGTAAAGATAAACAGAAGGAAATATTTTGAATAAAGTTTTGTTTTGGTTTCACTTTGAACATTGGAATAGAAATGAAGTGAGTTCTCATTAAGTTACCAAAAGTTTGACAAATTTTTGAATGAATGAAAGGTGCAGCATGTTTTTTTTTTCAGTAAATTCACTGTAAAAGTGACTTTCGATTGCACTTCTTTTTTTGTACAATATTATAGTTCACATGATAAAATTAGAGAATTTGCAAAAAAAAAAAAAAACCATTCATTCTTTTTTTTTGTATCGCCAAAATGTAGCATGTGACCCTTGAAACCTGGCTGATAAAGTTTTATCAGGTATACCGTAAGAAAATTAAAAAAATTGCAACCTCACGTTTTTTCTGCAGAGGCTCAAACTTTGTACCCTGTAATTAAAATTCAGTCTTTTTGTGAAAACTTTGTCAATTAAAAAAAAAAAAACTCAACACATCCCCTTCATCCGATACACAAGTTTATGTTTTTAATTCATGCTCACTTGCATCTAAATTTTCTCTGACGGTTCCTGTGGAACATTTTGGGGGCTGTGCCTTTTCAGCTGGGTATCACTGTCGGCAAACTTCTACTAGACAAACGGATTCACTTATCAATACAAAGCTTCAGTATCAAACAGCAGTTCTGCTAAATGAGATTCAGAATGTCACAGTTGGTATGATTTAATATACTGGTCAGCTATTGGCAAAATGATGGTATTATGATTTTTTTTAATGAATTCAGAAACTGTCATGCTTTATAGATCACCAAGTTGTTCCTGCAATCTGAGCACTATGTTAACTTTTCAATGCATTTGAAACAGTGGGGTCTGTGTTTGGTTTAAAAATATGTCCCAAAGAGGCTTAATTAAAAACTGCAACAGTGTTTTGAGTTGTCAATACTGTTGATAAGGCAAAGATTACAATAGTCAAATGTTGTGATATCCTTTCTACATTTCCTGTCATATACCCTCAACTGATGCTGACAGTAACTTTGTTTGTTTTTAACCTCTATGACGATATCTGTAAAAAGTGTCCTTGTTAAAAAAAATCTGTATTGGGACGACATATGTGTGATTTTTGTTCCCCCTCAGTACTCTCAAAACTTGAACAATTAAGAGGCATATCTCGCCATGGTGCTCAGCAGTGTGCAGCAGCCCACTTTAGCTGGAAAATGCCAGGTGTCGTGTTGGTTCTTGTTGGTTTCACACGGCGACTCCAGTCCCTCCCAGGAATGCAGCTCTCAGGTCTCCATAGGATTGAATGTTATTTCCAGCTTGTTTGTTGCAGTGAATAATGAGTCCTCTGTAAGGCCTGATGACATTATTTAGAGATGGTTGTGAAAAAACAAAACAAAAATGTAATTATGGAGCTAAGAAAGTACAGATTGGGAGTATGCTTCTGTACACCACTTGACTGCCACCACCTGCCCCCTATATGTCACACCTACTTCACTCATCCAGCAGTTGTGAATTGGAGCTGGTCTCTGCCATGTGCAACCCCCAGCAGACATCATGAATCAGTCGAGGGTTGAAGTTAATAATGCTGCTGTTGTTTAGAGTAAAACAAAAATCAGATTTCACAAAGCATTGAGAGTGTGGTGGAAAAGTTACTCAGTGATGGCAACAGGAGAGCTCCCCTTAGTATTGCTGTTTCACTTAGCAAGTTGTTGAAAAGCTGTATTTTTCCAGGTGTGTAGCAGCACTCATGGACTACTGGACAGTGTTTGTCAGATGTGGCTTGACCTGCTGGTGAAAGAACTCTCCTGCATTTCCTCTGAAGTGTTTTGGGAATCAACATTTGGCAGGGGAGGAAAATGGTGTGTACCATCAGCACCACTCGCACCACTGTATGTTGAGGTTTCTTCATCCCTAGATGCGCTTGTGAATCTTCTTTCTCTCCATTAATATTTTTTTCCAACATCACCTGCTTAAAAAAGAAAAACCACAAATTCATAGATATAAAACTTTTTATTTTGTTGCTCCACTTCAGTTGAAGACCGTCCAGCCTGAAAAAGCAGATCTAGTTTTTTCAGCTTTGCACTGGCATAATGAGTTCAAGTATAAGTAATTAATGGAAAAATTCAAAGGTGAAAACACTCCTGGAAGCCTCAATGCACAGCTGACGCCCACACTTTAAATAATTATTTACTTTTGCAAACTTTACTGGTAAATTGCCATCCTGCAGCATTTAGCCTATCAACCTTAGAATTTTTCATTATTTTCTGCTGTACATGATTTTTAGATTGTTTGAATCAATAAAGTGAAGGCCAAACACTAAAGTTAATGTATACAAAGAACAAGCTGAAGCAGCATCAAGTTATTTTATTTTTTGAGAGACTTGACTTGCCAAAATAAAAGCTCGGCCATGCTTTGTTATTCTACATCGAATTAAAATTTGAATTGAAGTCATTCTCATAGAGCCGTTACCTTTCTCCTTTCTGAAGTTTGGAACTTTCACCCAAGAAGACAAGAAAAGCAAAGACTTCCCAGCTCCTCACCTGCTGCACTTTAATCTCTCCACATTGTTTCTAAATTAAGAGTTTCTCTTCGAAATGACAAAGCTGGAGGAAAAAAAGAGACATCAAATACTTTCTAGGATGTTGCTGCATCACAGCAAGGATGAGAGGAGCTCGTTGTCATGTGTGAAGCAGCTCTGTAAAAGGGGCTACAGTAATTTCCACCTTTCTCAGGATGTAGCTGTCAAGAGTAGCACCAGCAGCCTGTCATTGTTTTCTGCATGTTAATTTCAACAATTTGACCATTTTTCAACAGCTTAGAGAAGTGCATGCTTGAAATTGTCTCCTACAGTTTGAGGCTGTTAGCTTGTGCAGCGGCTAGTTTTACACTAAGTTATTTACATTTCAATTTATAAACTGAAAAAAATGAAAAAAGAGCAGAGAGAGAAATAGCTGAAAAGTTGTCAAATAAAAAAAGTTGAAAGTAAATGCTTTTCTAAATTCCTCTGTTATTTAATACCTTGCATAAAAAATATTGCTGACTCATTCCAAGGATACTGTATATTCAACATTAAAGGTTAAGTTGAAGAAATTATTGAACTTGAATGAATTTCAGTGTATGAAATCAGCTTTGCATAATTTTTCTACAACTTCGAGCAATGAAAGAAACTTTTTTTTCTGAAGTTGTTCCTAGGCGCATGAATTTACCTTGGATATTTGGGATGACCTAGCTCCAACAAAAATATGCATACATCTTATGTTCTATTTAAGCTTTAGAGTGATGTTGCAAAACTATTAAAGTGGATTTTTTTTAATCCGCCATATCTACCTTTAAACTCAAGGAACACTTGAATTTAAAAAAGTTGTAGGTGAGATAGTTTAGTGTCCTCTTACCACTCTTGGAGTGAAACTCTCAGAAATCAACTTTATGGTTTTGAAAATATTTTTAATCATCAGACAACCATCACACTCTTCTCTATTATTGGAAGCCACATGTCTGCAACACATATGTCCTCTTTGGTAAGTTTTCCACTCTCACAAACTGCTCCCTACATCCTCCTCTCTTGGCTAATGCCAGCCAAGAGCTGAATTCAGATTTTCAGCTTTGTTAGTTTTCATAACAAAGCTGGTCGTCCCACATGGGCAGACTACTCAATCCAACTTCTCTTCTCAATGCTGCACATTCACCTTTCTCCTGACAGAACCATTCAAAATCAAGGGCGGCATCACCTTTGCCACTAATGAGGTTGTTTATTTACCAAATTTCCTTGTGGACTGCGAGTAGAAAAACAAGTCATGCATAGTGGAGCATATAATCAGTATTAGGAAAATAGAGCTCCAGAAGCCTGGATTCCTACTTTCCTACGTCAGATAAACACCATGTAGCTCACCTGAAGAACCACATTGTTAAACCTTCTAACTGAAGCTAAAGATAGTAAAGAAATAACCTCCAAAAGATGTGATTAGCATATTTAAGTTACACATACTGCTTTACATTCATTCCATATCACATTGCATTCATCCTCATATTTAAAAATATCAATTACACCTTTTTAATTTTGTAATGATGACAAAAATACTGTTTTCATTTCAAAAACCCTGTCATGATTGTGTCAATCTACAACTCACATACAGGACTTAGAGGCAGCAATAAACACTTAAAAGCTAAACATAATTTACTGAAAGAGAATCCCAACTCGAAACTTACTTCATCACAATTTTAAGCAAGGTTACAAATACGAGTAATATTACATGGAATACCAGTTAGCAGCATTTTTCAGCTATAACAGAGCTCTAAAAATAATCAGCTGCTGGATTTTGTGAGGCTTTTCAAGGCAACGTGAGCTGCAATTAGACCAAATAATCTGTGCCTAAACAGTAGCAGCACTGGCTTAACAAAAAAAAAAAAAAAAAAAATCATGACGCCACAAGCAAAACACTGACACTCAGCTTTGGCAAAGGGAGCTGGATGCATTGCTTTTCTTTTTTTTGGTTACTTTGTATTGTCTGCATTGTTGAAAACTGTACTATCCCGAATGGTAGTCTTCACGTTTTAACCACAGATCTGGTCCATGTTAGCATCACAGTGATTAGCTGAAACTGATGGAAAGCCCCTGGGCGTTGATAGTTTGTGAAAATGATGATTTATGTGTGGCACTGTTCTTTATTTGGTGCACAGCAGAATTCCATTTCTGGTTAAATCCATCCGTCGTTTGCAGACCTGCTCATCACAGCGCTTGCACACTGCTTTATTTGCTGATTTAGATTGGGTTCCAATCTCTGCGTAAACGCGTGAGGCTTTACTGTATGTTTGCTTATCTGTCCAGCCATCCCATCTATTCAAACAGCGGCCCTTTCATTTAAGGCTGGGTGCTGGCTGGGCTTATTCCTCTTCTTCTTCTTTTTTTTCTGGGAACTTTTCTGTTATTTTGGGACCAGATGGCGAGGGGCACGGAAGCACCTCTTTTGTCCAGGCGCCTCAGTGAAAAGAGGCTGTCCTCCCTAATGTAATCAGCGGCACCGGAAGGGTCCATTTTGGGCTGTGAAAGAAGACAATCGGGTCTGGACACGTCTAGATTACAGAAACGCAGAGTTCATCTCCCAACCCTGCCCCCTTTGACCAAACCCCTGGCATGGAGGATCCTCAGCTTTGATCAGCGGAGGGTGGAGGAGCTGATCCGACCTCACTGGGGCCAAAGGCCACCCCCTCTCTGCCCTGTTTACCCTGCACTTGGCTGCTGCTGACACCTCCTTCCGGAAAGAACCAGGGGGTGCTGGGTTAGCTTGGGCATAGGGGGGATACCATGACCTGTCTAGACACCGTTACTTGTTGCCCTGGTGTTGCCAAGGGGACATGATGAACTTTGACCTCAAATGTAGTTGGTTAGAAACCACTCAGGTCATCTGAGGAAGTCATTTTTTTTTTCTTTTTAATTTCCAGGATTGGGGGTGGGGAAATGGGGCGGGGGTACGGATGTGACCCACATAATACACAATCTGCTTTGAGGGACACAAGAATGAATTTGTTGGTGAAAGTTCCTTTTGTGGTTTCAATAAATTTAACATTTTCTGTCAGGAAACGGGACTATGGGATGGTTAGAGTACAACACGACAAAGGGGTCGAGGTTAAATCTGAAACTACAAGTTACTTTCTTTGACTTCTTCTGATGCCATGATGACATTTTTTGAGGGACTGATGTTTTTTTTTTCTCTTTTTTTTTCCCAATTTTTGATTTAATATTTTTTTTCCTTTCTCTGTGAAACATTTTGTTTCTTTTCTTTACATTATGGAGAGTGTGCATACCATGTGCAGTAAGTTCGTTTTCATTTTTAATCTGTCTGATCTCATTTGATCTCAGATGATAAAATCAGTGTGTAAGTAACTGTAAAAAAAATATCCTTACATTTTTATGTATTTTCTCATGTATTTAAGACCTTGTTATTAATAATAATGACTTTCAGTTGAGTTATTTTATGTTGCATCTAATTTTTTAAATGCTTGTATTGATTAACCAATGAAAGATTCCTACCTTGGGCCTGTATACTGTAATTTTACTGTATCTTAAGCTTATTTTTTTATCATTTTTTCACTAAATTGTTTGTGATTTTCAAACTTAAACACATAAAACATGCAGTTCTTGGGAATGTGCTTCCTTAATTTTCATTTTCATTTCATTTGTATTTGTAACTAATAGGACTTATAAAAACACAATGTGGAGTTCAAGATATTAAGTATTGCTTATTGATGTCTATTTGAGACCAAATGGACACAAATGCAGAATTACAGTTTAGAAATGCTTTGTGTCTTAAAATTCAGGCACCCAACTGTCTCTAGTGTTACAGATAAAGACTTTTTACAGGAGTGTCAGCATATAATAAGACTATTTTTTTGCTACCATTTAGAATTTGCTGGGATTATATAAATCTTTTTCTGGAGATGTTTGGCCGTGCACGCATAACCCTGAGTTCACGTAGTTTTAAGCTTTCATATGTTGTAATTTGTCCAGAATTCGTCCTCAAACCTAAGCTCTGACCTGAACCACAACATGGCCCTATGTGTGAAGTAGCTTTGATGTTGAGGCTGCTCCTCAGGAGTGGGTGTAGCGATCCCACCATCATGGCCGCCATCATTCCCAACCCCGCCCTCTCGCCTGCCACTCAGGAACAGTTAAAATGGCAGCATGCAGGAAAGTGAGTGAGAGGGGAGAAGAAGGAGAGACGCCCACTACTGCGAGCTGTGGCATGGTTGACTGAGCCGCCTGCTCGCCTGTTTGCCAACTCAAACCGAGATGATTATTTTTGGCGTCTTTGGCCATTTGAGAACAATGTCGAACCTGAGGAAGTCTAGACAGGTGGATGGAGCTGGAATCAGTGAGGGGTTAACAGCTTTTGTCAGCGCTTTTACCAAAATAAGCAGTTCACAATAACGCTCCATTTCTCGCCACCTCTTATCACAGTAACTAAATGTTCCTGAATGTTTTTTATTCAATTGTTGCATTTTGATACAAACAGAGCTAGCGGAGCCACGGCTGCTGTATTTTGGTAGCACACATGTAACCAAACAAACCACACTGATGCGTGACCCTTACTTCAGTATGAAATCTGCTTTTTGCTCTTCACTTCAGTCTTTGGCGAGCTTCCATTTTATTGTTCAAATTTTCACTTGTAGCCTGGCACAAAGTGTAAAGGCCCTTGCATCTCTTTTTTTTTTTGAAGCATACAAGATGTAAAAACTATCTTTATTTTACATACACTGTGCGCTCGTCCTTGAGGTAATGTCTCAGTCTGAGTTTTAGCATTAGCCTCATTTGTATTCCCAAGTGATACTGTACAGTATTTCTCTGCTATATTTATTTTTAATGTACAGAGAACAAAGTGCTCTGATCAGTGACCATTCAAAGCTTCAGCTCTATGCATATTCTTATTATGTCATCCAACTAATACCAATTAAAGGCACACCAACCCAACGAGTTGGAGACACATTTAACTGGATCACAGCGCGTACATGTGTGCAACCAGCTTCAGTAAACACTCTGAAATTAACCATCACACCCATTCATTGTGAATCCTCGCAGGTCAGGCCTCCACTTCTTCACTGCTCCATTGCAAGGCACCCCACATCCAAACTGCAAGGAGGAGAATTTTAAGGTAAATGTCCAAACCCTCTATTTTTAGGTCTTCCTACTCACTTTGAATGACATTTTATTATTGGCTCGTGGTGTGAATGTGTATTTTTCTCTTCCCCCTCTGCAGTGCAGAGAGCTGCTGGTGAATCTAGGAAGGAAGATGTCATGCTAAGGATGGGTTTTGGTGATGATGTTTTCTGCTGTTGATGCAGCATCGAGCTCTCACTTTGTGCCTCTGTCAGCTATGATGCGTAACCACAAAGTGAGTGACAGGCCGGTCCCCCGGGGAGAGCAGGGGGCCTGAGGTGAGTCAGATGTATCCTTGACCCTGTCGAGCTGTGTCAGCAAGCAACACAAACTCAGTAAGAAAAGCCAGAAATGGCATGACTGTACACTGTACAGCTTAATTTCGTATGTAGAAGATGAATCTAAGACAACCCAAGAAACACCACCACCTTGACTGTTCCTGTTCAAGAAATCTGTTTTTTTTTTTTAACTGAACAAACTCCCTCAACTTATGAATTATGAAATTATAATACAGAATTTCACATTAGCAGTCATACCTTTGGCTCCTTCCCTGAATTAATTCCGCCAGACGACACAAAGTTTCAGTTTTCTGTGATATTACTGGAAACCGGTTGGAAATAGGAACGTTATTTCCATTTTGCATGTTTTTAACAGTCTTTAATTCAGGGAAGGACACATGCAGCGTTGAACACATACAGGATCAAACTTTGACAAAAGATTTCAGAGGGGGGAAATATTTCTGTATTGTTCTAAGGAGACAAAATTTATACCTTTTAAAGTTTTGCTTAGTCATGTAATGTTTGCTTCAATCAAAGTTACGACCTCAGAGATTCTCAAGGCAGGTAAGTACCCATCTGTTACATTCTCATCAGTTTAAAGTTTGGGTAAAGATGAGAAAACTTCTGATAAAACATTTTGTTTTAAGACATTAAATTTAGGACAACACAAAGTTATGAGACTTCAATTTGTACAAAGAGAAGGAGTAACTTTTTGTGTTTGTCAAACATTTTGAAAAAAAACATCCCTCGTGTTGGCTTTTCTTTTAAAAAAAAATGAACAGCTGGCATTCAGTTGTTATTTTTCCTGTTCGATGAAGAAATTTGAGAGAAGATTCTCCCTGCTTCTTGATTCTCTGCTTTACTCGTGCTGTATGGGAGAGCAGAGAAAGGCCACTGTGGTGTATTTTTCACAAATTATAGTTTTATTGTTTTATCACTCGTGCTCTAACTTTCATTTTATTAACTTGTTTGTAAATGAACAGAAAATGAAGAATTTCAAACCATCAATAACCAGAAGTGTCAGAGGTGAAAAACTCTTATTGGCTCTGTCTCGTAAACTTTGAGTATTTCTTTTTTCTGTTTCACATCTTGAACAAAAAGATCTTCAGGGTTTTTTTTGATATGTGTTGAACAAAAACAAGCAATTTAGAGACACCTCTAAATTGTAATGGGAACATTTCGAATGTTTTTTCAGTTACTTAAAACTGAACCCCGAACTAATAAAGAAAAAAATGAAAGCATTAAAAATTGTTTCTTGCAACTTTCACTGTTTATGCTCCACTGAAGCAGAAACACTTAACGTTTTAACACTTTAAACATTTCATGATCTTAAATAATAAATTTACATGCCTTATGAAAAATGTTTGCTTCCATTTGGTGAAATTTGAACTCATTACTTTACAAAGTTTGAAATGAGCATCTACGCTTAGTTGTGGGACTTTTGTTTCGATCTGTTTTCATTTCACAGCAGGAGGTTTTGCAGAAGACAATGTGAAAGTCTGCCAACAAACATGATACAGACTGAGCAAATGACACACATTTTCAATCATCAATCACTCTTTAAATTCAAGCCTTTCTGTTCAATTGTTTCCTCATCTCCCACATCACTTCCACAGTTTTCTATGATATAGGTTATCCTTTCAGCGGCACATCCTCAACACTCTCTTTAGACAACAAGTGCTTTCGGTCAACAACGTTTTAAACAACTTTACAGAGTTTAAGATTCAAGAGTTCTTGTTTTTATTCACGCCCGAAGCAGGAAACATTTTTGCTGAACTCAGACATCATAGCTACATGGGAAGAAGTACAAGGACACTTGTTTTCCTGAATTTCGTTAAAGTGAACAAAAAGAAAAAGTCTTGCATCTCTCTTTTTTTTTTTCTTCTTTTTCAAAGAGGTCGCTCAAACACCGTGTGTGAAATGAGAGTTGCCTGGGTGTGACTTTTCCAGAAAGCATCCGCTTGCCATTGTCTGCCTAGTCAACTTCTGCAGGCCCCAGCGCCCTGACTTCCATACATGAGAGATCAAGGGTTACCAAGGTGCTTTTGAGAGAGGAGGGCTCAGTGTGAGCGGGGACAAACCGGTCCACAAAATACTCATTTCCTTTGCATGTTAGGTGCCCTAGTGGGGCTTCAGACGGGGTCACTGACAGCCTCTGGGGTAGAGTTTTCTTTCCCCCTCTCCCTCTTTCGTTGTTCTTAATGAAAACTGTTGCTCGCCTTTTCAGTGGCTTGCTTTCTGCCTCCTGTGTACAGTACAGGGCTTGATAATGTGTTGAGTTTGTCCCAAAGAAAGTTTGTTCAGACTCTAGCTGTTTATCCGGAGCCAGACAGAGGCACCTCATGTAGAAAAGGTAAAAGTAATTCTGTCCACCTCTCATTCTTGCCGAAAAGTTCAGTCACTGAGCCACGGCATTAACTTGTATTCTAACAAGATTAAAATATATTCGTCCTGGGGATTAGCATAGTTAGGTGTCCTTTTGCCTCTTTTTTTTTCCTGCACTGGTGCGGTGACAGTGGGCTTTGATCTGTGTTGCGAGGCAAGAGTCCTGGCTTGGACCTAGCCATTCGAGTGCCAAGTGTGAAATTGGCCTGATGTCATCCCCATTCTTCACCTTTTACATCTTTCACCACTTTAATTATGTTTCCGCCACAAAGCCCGGGCACCTCTGAGCAGATTCCACTCTGGCCGGAGGAAGCATTTAGAAACTGTGGGTAAATGACACAGTAGGGGAAAGGGGGGGTGGGAGAGGTCATAGCAGGATGGGGGCTCTTTTGTGTTTGGAGGTAGACATTGATACTTTCCTGATGTCTCCTGTGCTCACTTCCATTTTTTGCGGCATGAGAACTTTCCGCGATCCATCTCCAGAAACCAACTTTTGTTTCGGACGTTTTCAAAAACTTCTTCACACAACCCCAGAAGATGTTTTTATTCCACAATGATATCTCCCCAGATTACTTACATTTCATGTTGTCATTTTTCACACATTGGAGCGAGACTTTTCCGTTAAAGCTCCAAACACGCTCCATTTCTGCCCACTTGACCTCTTTAATTTTCACTTCCAGACCAATAACTCTCCAATAAAAGCTTTTTGTTCCAGCAGAATGTGCCCATGCATGCAGCCTTTTTTCAGCTTCAGCTATTGTTCATGCATTGGTGTCCCTATCTGAACTTCAGGGAGCTCTCCTGCTTGTGAATTTTTTGATGAAGGTTCCTATTGATGCGCTGAATGAAGCACCAAAACAACAAGGGGTATGTGCGCATGTGAGGAGGAAGAGAAATGAATGAAGTGTGTGGGGACGTGTGCGTGCCAGGCAAGAATAAAATAAAACAGAGTGATAGTATGATGTGTGTGTGTGTGTGTGTGTGTGTGTGTGTGTGAGTGAGTGAGGGGGAGAGTAAGAATTGGTGAGTGAGAAAGCAGTGTGTGGAGAATGGGTTACTGAGGGGAGGGGGGGGGGGGCAGCCACCTGCAGCCATGACAGGCTTTGACCTTCATTGCTCTCCCTCTCTCCCTCTCTAGTGTGTCCCCCCTCCCCTCCCCTTTCCTCCCCTCTCTCCCCTTTCGACTCTCATTTCTGCCCTGCGATAGAAGCCCAGGCTCTTTTCAGAAGCGGCGAGGAAGACTGACCGTCGTGGAGACAGTGCTGGGAGCAGCCCTATCTGCTCCAATGCTAGTCACTGGCCGTTAGACATGGCGTTCAAAGACTAGCGGTGCAAGTATGGAAATGCAGATCAGGCATTGTTGGGGAAAACATGCCTGGGAATTGTTCAAGGCTTTCCCTTGCATAATGTTTGGATGCTTTTGCGAATGTTTTAATCTCAAAACCCATGAATTTGATCCTCCATGAATGTGATCCTGAATGAGTGGGCGTCTGCATGGAAAGGATTGTCATGCTGTGCAAAATAATGTTTGTGATTACATTTGTGGGTATTTGACATCTGGCAACATTTATTTGAAACAACCATTGTATATGCCCTTCTGTTTTTGGACAATTTTAGCCATTGATGCATTTTTTGCATGAATTATTATTAAAAATTAGATCTATTTCTTGACAGAAAGCTGCGAGAAACTTGTTTGTGTATAATCTTCAAGGTTTATTTACTCTTCTTTTGCAGTTTTCAGGAGGCAGTTAATTACACAATTAATACATGATACAAATTATGTACATTTATACCAAAGAATACTTCAACATAAAATAAAAAATAGCATTGTATTCTACAACTCTGTGTTGTAATTTCATTTAAACATGTTCATATATAGATAGATATACGCTGATGAGTAAATTCAATATGTCGTACCAGCAGTTTTCATAAAGGCATTAAACTTGAATAGTCTGCATTTGAAGTAATACTGCTTCTCTGATTCGGCACAGTCATGTTTCATAAAAAGTTCACACCTGAACTTTAAGGCAAAGTGTGTTTCTGTTTGGTGGATTTTAATTCACACACACTTTTTGCAGATACACAACAAAAACACTTTGAAAGGCAAAAAAGTCCACAATTTGGTATGGATACAGTCTAAAACTTAGCTCGATCATACTTTCCTGTCGATAAAGACCAAAGTTTAAAAACACAGATGTTTTTTTTGCCCCAAGTACAACAAATTGCAGCTCTCATGCAAAAGGCCCCATAAACTATTTTCATTCACAGAAAGAAAAGAAAAAAGACAAACCAAAAAGAAGTTATTGCAAGATAAACAAGCAGTGTAAACACCTCAGATATCTACTCTAAAGCAACACTGGTCATTGGATAGATTTTTTTCTCAATATAATCTATATAAATACACATGAAGTCCTTTCAACAACAATAAGAGATTTCCAACATTTGTAGTACAGTCACTGACGGATTTGCCTTCTTTTATGATATATGGATATGCAATAAAACTGTATATAGAGAAAGATTTGACAAGAACATCCAATAACCTGCGTTTAAAGTCTATACTCGGAGTGCGCAAAATGGTTGTCATCATTGTCTTTATGCTACAGTTGTTCTTGTGACTTTAAAGGCAGCATCATAGCCTTCAATGCATTTAGCTACAAAACATGATTCATATTGCTATTTCAAAACTATAGCTGCACTGATGTGTTGGCAAAACGAATGAAATACGCACAGATTTGTTTAAAGGCTATGAAACGAGCACACATGTAAGCAAAAAAAGCCTAACCTTTAGTTATGTTAGAAAAATCGCTACCTCTCTCAGTCACGTTGAAAAACTGTTCCTGTGAATTTATTTTTTTAATTTTCATTTTTTAAAAAGCGTATCAAAATTCAGATTCCGTCCAATTAAGGGTCTGACATTTTCCAAAATAGAAGCACCGTCCAAAATCCTCTGTCCGTTTTTTTTTTCTTTTTACACAAACACAACAAAGGAAAGCAACAAAGCGTGGACAATAAACACTCGAGTTAGCATTTATTTAAATTCACAGTAGCCTGGATGCAGCAGAAAAATATTCTTTGGACTTCAGTATGCTCACTTCACTGACAGATCGAAGTGTCAGCTTCAAAGTATGATGACAATCATGGTTAGCAGTAGGCCTATAGAAAAAGAGGGGTGTTAGCATTTGAAGCTACCTCCTGGAGGGGTGGGGGACAAACAATGAAAACATACCTTTATACAACATCTTTTATAGACGTGATATTGCAGAAATATCTCTATTATTTTTTTAAAACAATTTATGCTGGTATACTCTACACACTGGCCCTTTATTCGATGAAATTATTGCATTGTAGGCTTAACAAAACCTCCCGTATAACGAAAAATCGCTATAATATTCCTGTAGGAGCCTATAGAGAGCTATGGTGCCATTAAATATTCCAGTAGGGACTCTTACTGTGTCTTTGAAGTATCTCTGTGTTGTTTTGGGCCCTTGGTGTATCTGCAGTGATAGTAATAGAGCTTTATTGTATTTGTATCTGCTGTGGTATCATTAAATATTCCTGTAGGTAGTGATATCTCTATATAATCTATCATAGGATCACTATAGGTTCTTTTTCGTCATGGAGGCTGCTCGTGACTTCTCTGGAAATCAATCGCTGTCTGATTTTTCGTCCTTCGACGAGACGGTGGCGTGATTGTACAGTCCCTGTGCCATCAGGTGCAAGGCCAGGGAGTTCTTTGCGCCGCTGGCCTTCTTGATTTTGGCCCTCTTGTTCTGAAACCAGATCTTGATCTGGGACTCGTTCAGGCCCAGCTCTTGCGCCAGGTTCTGCCGCCTCTGCTCGGTCAGATAGCGGTTCGTCTGAAACTCTGATTTCAGTCTTTGCAGCTGCTCTGCTGTGAAGGCCGTACGTGGTCGCTTGTCCTCTTTGCTAGTCGTTTTCTTCTTTGGTTTGCGAGATCTGGGGCCTGCAGTTGGAGGGATGCGGGGGTGGAGGGGGTCACAGAAACATAAACATCGTTAATTTGATATTCATCATTTATGATATTGCTGGAAAAAAATAAAACGTTTTACAGTATCTGTAAGGTTTTCCACCAAAAACGCACTCACGTAGACCTACATCTACATACTACTGCTGATTTTGGGTGGAATCAAAACGTGCGTAAAGTCTGTTTGGGAAGAAAAACTTCCATCTTACACAATTTTAGTATCCAAAATGAAGAAACAAGTAAAAACACATGTTTATACACACATTAAATCATCAGCTAACTTTATTTTGGAGTCCATTTTTGACACCAAAATAAGTTAAATTGAATCCCTGAAGCATTTTTGGCACACTGAAAAAAAAGGAAAAAAAAACAGATTCGAGTGTAAAATGTTGAGACGTCCACTGAAAATATACACGAGAAGCAGCAAACTCCCCTCCCCACCCTGTTTCTATCTCTCCCTGACTTATACACACATGCGTACGTACGTACGTTCATACACACACACACACACACACACACACACACACACACACACACACACACACACACACACACACACACACACACACACACACACACACACACACACACACACACACACACACACGTCTCTTTCTGTAGTAATATGGAATTATCAACCAATAGGACAACAGTGTTGGGGCAAAAATCGTAGCCACTGTTTTTCAACTTAAATCCAAGATTCATTTCAGTGCCACTACTCTACATCTCAGTTTTTGTGGGTCACTTGAAAAAAAAGCTCCTCAATGGGACAAAACGTGAGCAGAATGTGAGCCGCACACATTATATCCACATTAATTTTCCATCCGGATGGAGGCCTGTTTTGGACGAGCTTTGGAGTGACTGAGCGCTTCTTTGCCCCTTTTTCCTTTTCAAAGAGAGGAAACTCCTAACAAAACAACATAACGCAGGCCGAACCTCTACTGATGAATCAGCGGGTGTGTGTATGTGTGTGTACATCAAAACTGTGCGGCTACAACTCGTAGTAGTCGCCTACGCCACACCATACAGCGTTACATAATGCATGAGAACAAGTTGTACTCCACTTTTGATGTATACTTAGATAAAAACACAACATATTAGTCCCCCTGAAGGCTCCGAGGCAGTAGCATTTGTTTTCTTGTAAATAAAGTTCATAAATGGCACCAAAACTCTCAAACATGGATGGGCTATGCTATGGCATCGTCCATTGCAAAAACATGCATTTTTGATCCATCCCAAACAGAACTCACAATCTGAGCAACAAAACAGCAAAGACATGAGTACCAAAATATTTTGAAACGCTGCACATGATGCAGAAGACGTATAACCGGTCAGCACGTTTAGTATATGTGGCACCCTAATCTTATCATATGCATAACCCCGAGGAAATATACAAGGAGATTTCTGAATGGGAACATTTTGCAGCAGAAAAAATCGTGCGTAAAATCAAAACAAGTGGCTGTTTTCCCGATTTTATTCTCTAAGATTGAAACTTAAAAATTGAAGTTACTCCGGCGTTTTCAAACTCGAAAATTTTCTGAATCAAAAACAAAACAAAACAGGCCCCACTTTTACAGCGACAGATTTAATTTTAATTTTTACGTAAGTTTTATTCTACACTGAAATATGATTCGCCGTGTCCGTAATTTACCATGTGCCTTGTGTCGTGCGTAAAATGTTATTTTAATAAATTCCGGCTGCTTTAATATTCAGAAAATTGTCTGTTTTTCGCTGCACAGCACGGTTCGCTTCTCTCAGCTCGGGAGAAGTCGGTCAAGGCATCCGGGGTCAGTGTTACGGGGTATTTCAGGTTACTGATAGTACAGAATACAGTTAAAAACGTATGCACCAACCTGAAGAAGGCCTGTCCGAGTATCGGGTGCAGTAGACCCAGGCCGGCCACAGCATGGGCTTTGACTGGCCCGGGTTTGAGCTGGCTTGGGAACTGTCTGAGTCTGAGCTTAGGCACTGGTCTCCGTTCTCCCCGCGGGGTTTCAGGGGCTCCTCGGCGGCTATAGCGGGCTTCTTGGTCCCGGTGACCGTGTGAGGAGTGGAGGTCCCTTCCGCCGGCACCGTGCTCCCCACAGGCTCGGTCTGAGGGGCGACGGGGCTGTTGTGGCTCTCCCGCGATGCCAGGCTACTCTCTTCACGGTTTGCGCCCCCGTCCTTTTTCCGTCCGAAATCCGGCCGCAGGATGTTGTCGATGAAGAAATTGGTGACCCTGTGAGGGATCTGCGGGTTCCCCGGCGCTTGTAACAAGGGAAGGATGCCTCTGTTGGATTCATCCGCCGACTCCTGCCGCTCCACCGCGTCTCTGTTGCCGTGATCATTTTCTTCCATACTGATTCCGCTTTACTCTCTTTAACCCCTTTATCGCTCTCGCTGTTGCAATAAAAATTGCAAGGAACTTCAGGAGGGAAATATGAAGGAAAAACTGCACGCGGAAAATAAATAAAAAAATAAACTCAAATTCTATGGAGTGCCTCGGACACCATGCAAAGCCTTGCGGTAGTGTCCTCTGAGAAAAGCATACTTTTTCACATATATTCCCTCACTCTCGGGTTACAGCTGCTATCGCAGAGCTACAACATGTGCCATTTGCGCACCATGCAGTTTCTGCTTATCCAGTTTGAGTGCGCTCTGCAGTGCCTACGCCTAAGCTAAACTAAGGGTAAATAAAGAGGCTGCTAAACTGATGCTCTAATACTCTCACTCTGGAGTTTTGTTCTTATTTTCAATACGAGCCCCCCGAGTGACGTTTTCCCACCGTCCTCCCAGACACGTGCCTTGGACCAATGGAAGGGCAGAAACTAGGCCACGTGACGCAGACTCCAGAGCAGTCCACAAACGCCCATCCTCGCCTTAGTAAAGGGAAAGAGTCCTGGACTGACGGAGGAGAAGCCTCATTTAAATCCAGTGCATGCGCCCAGATACTCCCATTAATTCACGTGTGTTTAAGAACCTGTAACTTAATTTTTTGGAGTTTAAGTTCGAACAGAAAACATGATGCGCATCACATTGTTTCTGTTCGGTAAAACAAAGGCAGGTTGAAGCATCGCTTGTCAACCTGGGCTGTGGGGACCCCCGGGGTTCCTGCCTGCAGGGCAGGGAGGAATTCCCAGTAAAATGAAGAGTAGTGCAATTTTTACAACATCTTAATGCGCTTTAACACAACTTCCATGTGCAAAAGTTTCAATCTGACACCCTGACCCACAGTCACGCATATTTCAGCACAGTCTGAAAACAGCACGTGCAGGCAAAATAGCCAAAAGTGAAATGGCCTCATGTTGATGCATTGGGTTGTTCTTCTTTGCATGGACATTTTTAATTAATGTGTCCTTATATTGACCAAAAACAGTACTACAATCACACGGATGCGTTGGGAACGATCTACACTAGTCTCTTTGAATTAAAGGTTATTTAAACACCTGTAAGGAGACTAACCAAAGTCAATTCGCCGTGACCAAGGTTAAACACAGGAAACAAGACTTCTGTGTTTTCCGTATGTCTCCACGCTCACATTTTCAGCCAAAGGTTTTGCAAAGACGTAACATTATGGGTTTTATCAGATTTTTTCCTTTTTTTTTAACAGATACCAAGACGCCCTTGGCTGCACAAGAATTGCTCCCCTTCTGTTTTGCAGGATAAATGACACTGCGTTCAGCTACCTCGTGATTGCAGTAAAATGCATGCAAACTGAAATAAAACACCCAAATAGGCTATCATGTTGACTGCTTTCAAACTCGTTTTATGTGTTTTATGCATAACTCCTGACACCCTCAAGCTCGCCTGTCGTGACGCTGCGCTCCACCAAGAACTGGGTCCATATCCCTTTAAAAGAAATCAGTGATGCAAACAAACTGTTTTGTGCACGGTGCTCAGGGTACCGAGTCGCGCCAAAGACAAAACTTTGAGTAACTTTGCTGACCAGCGCGAAGTTTGTGTTCTTCCCCTTCCAGGGCTCCACCGAGCTGCAGGGACGGACCTGCCGCTCCTCCGCCTGCGTGGTGCTTCAACCGGGGCTGCGCGTACTGAAAAGGGGGCACCGAGGAGGACCAGATGAGCTGCAAGACTGAGACTGAGTGAGGAGAATTTGAACAACCGGTCGGAAAGTCACTTTATAGCATTTCTTGAAAATTATCTCTGCTAGCATCTTTCACTTTTTGGGTCTTTTGAAGGGAATGGAGTTGATCCAAATTTCTTTGAAGCCCACATGGAGCTACTTAGTTGTGGTGTTATTGTTGTGGACAAGAGGCCAGATTTATGTTGTGATATGATGAGATATTTTGCATTTATCGGAGGTTTGGAGACTAGCGATTAAATGTTGCACTTTTTAGATACTTTCTGCAGTAATCTTTTATCTAAACTGTTGTATTTAATCCAATTTTTGGCACAAAAGCTATTTTTTTTTTAGAAGTGATGGTCTGGTCTTGTCAAGTGTAAGTCACCTCATTCCAATTCTTTGTTCATTTCAAGCTTTGCGTAGAATTGCAAAAACACAAAAAAGCCACGAATGAATTTTGTCATTGTTTAGTTTGGTTGTTGCGTCCAAACGCGCACTGCTAATGACAGCTCATATGCACACAGTCTTAAAATGCAACATCACAGGCTCCAAAATGATCTCTGGACATTTTACACCATCTAAATTGAACTCTGTCCTCTTCATGTTGCTACTATTGCCAGAAAACTCTCATCCAAAAATCTACCTGTGCACCAGCCTCCTAAATAATCTCGCATGTCCACATCACAAAGGGCCCATCCGAGCTCTCCCGTCGGCTTCTGCAGCGAAAAGTTGGGAGTGAAAGATGTAATTAGACAGGCCACTCTCATGCTGCGATTGTTTCTCACTTGTGAGGGGAAGCGCAGATTAATGTTGAGCGCTAAATAAGCAGCAGACAATGGAGGCACAGACAGGCCGCTACCGCCTGGGCTTGGCCTCTAACCTCCCAGCAAAACAGGGGCTGTCTGGAGGAAATGACACCATTTCAGCCTCTGAATTATAATAAGAGGCCGGGTGTGCGCAGCAAAATCTTAACATTTAACACCCAAAAGTGTCTGTATTATACCCCTGGAATCCTATTATCTCTTAAAAATGACAAATCTCACGTTTGGCTCTGTTGCTTCTGTGTTGAACACAAAACTAGGCTGGATTGATCGGGTTTGGTCATTTTTACGCACAGAATCTCTCCCTTTCAAGGAAATCTAGAAATATGTGGCTTTTATCTTTCTGTAGCATAATCTAACTCTATTGGACATTTTTTTTAAAACAGGGCACACAAGAACTGAGAGTATTTTTTTCAACCTTTAAGAGGACAATCCAACTACTAAATCCAGCTATTGTGGTGTTGTGATTGTCAGGTTGTAAAAATTGACCAAAAACAGTGTCATATTGCATAGAAAGCCATCTTCATAATCTCGATCTGCAGTGTAATTTGACTCTTGCGGTTTGACTTTCTGGCTGTGAAGAAATGAGCTGTGCACTGTTGATCCTGGTTGGCTAAGGGTTAAAATCGGCATGTAAAGTCAGTTAATTTGCGTGGAACGGCATTGTTTCTGTTGCATTTTATTTTTTTCCTGTGAAACGCTGAAAAATCGACTCATATTAATCAATTACAGTCTCACTTCTACTACTCTGCCTTATTTTAACTATACGCCATTGTTGTAGTTTTATTGTGCTTTATTGTGCTGGTTGAAACAGCTCTCCACTCAACTACAGTATTGTTTTTTTTCGTGTCAATTAAATGGACTACAACACAATGAATGCAGTTATTATACAGCAAAATCTGTGATCAAAGCTCAACTTTAAACGCAGTCATTTTTCAAATCTGCACCCTCGCCTGCTTTGCGCACACGCGCTTATTTGGAGATAAGACTCAGCATCATTTTTTACTGAAAATCTGACGCACTGAATGTGCATCAGCGTCTTTCCAACGTGTGCCAAACCATCATGCTACAGTCGCTCGTATCATAG
Organism: Halichoeres trimaculatus; assembly: GCF_033239565.1. Classification (NCBI taxonomy): domain Eukaryota; kingdom Metazoa; phylum Chordata; class Actinopteri; order Labriformes; family Labridae; genus Halichoeres; species Halichoeres trimaculatus. The sequence goes on from NW_027437196.1 coordinate 11,213,318, forward strand.
ACATGTAGTTGTTATTAGTAGTGCAAAAACCTGTGCACTTGCTGTGGTTTCACATGTTGCAGGTGGAGACAGATAGTCTTGCAAAAGCGACCCATTTTTGATGATTTTGTACTCATATATGTGCAGAAATCAAAGCCTGATATCCCTCCCCCTTCCATGCGCTCAATACAAATACTATTTTTATTAATATTAAACATTATTTGTTATAATTTGCTCCCCAGCAGCTCGTCACGTTATCTTCAAATAGCCGGCAGCAGGCCCACTTCAATCGATGATATGATGTTCTGTACAATCCCTGTTAAAATGACTATTAATTCCTCCACGCGTGATCACTCTATCTTTAAAGCAGCTTGTTATTTCAGACATTTTAAAAGTTCAAAATTGATCTTGAAGCTTCGTGTTTAAACAGGAAAACGATACAATAGTAATTTGTCATGAATATGTTGTGTTCTTGTTCGTGGAGGCCGGAAATATTGAATATCTCACATGCAATGTTTGTCAGCTTGAACTTAATGAGTGAATCTTGCAGTTTTGCGTCCGTCAAGAAAAACTTATTAGATTCCTTGCATTAAAGGGTTAATTCTACGTTTTTACGCACAGATTGCGCATCTGAGTTTGTTTCTATGCAGCTTACAAATTGGCACTGGATCTATTTCATATTCACTTATAGCTCTCTATACCCCTCCCTGCTCTTCCTCTCTACTCACACACATATGGAACACACCCCCTCCTTCTTCTACTATAATAGATAGTACGCATTGTGCGCATGTGCCCTGTCCTTGAGTTCCTATAACCTATTTTCTTGCTCTGTATTTTCCTTGGTAGGATTGTCTTACACGTCACCAGCGCTCAGTACTATGGAGTACTACAAAAGGTGACGCGCAGAAGGAGGATTTGTGAATGGACGCCGTGATGTGTGCCAGCTCACAGATCAGAGGGCGGTGGGACCTCTGCAGATGCACCCTGAGCCCCCTCCCCTCCTCTCCTCTTCCTCCTCCCCCTCCTCTCCCTCTTGCGCTTCTTGTACCCCACCCTTGCCCCAGTACCTCCCCCCTCCCTGTCCCTCTCCCCTCTTCCTCCCTTACTCCTTTACTTCCCCCGGTCACCATCCCCTCCCTCCCGATGAATGGGGGTCTCTAAGATATCAGCCCTGTCACTATGCAGGGGTCGCACCAAATCCTCGCGCTTCCTGTGCCTTTCAAAACCTGAAAGCACGTCTCTGCTATTTGATGATCCTGTATGATTTTTTTTGTTGCGCTTTTGTGGGCCTGGAAGCTTGGCTGCCCCCGGTTTTTCCTTTTTTTCAGCCCGGGTCAGCCAACAGCACGGCAGCAGAATTAGCACGGATTAGAAGTGGGCGTAATTACGCGAAGTCTACGCTGCGCAAAGTTTAATGAATTGGAAATAAAATGTTTGAAATGAATTTATAGGTTTTCAGAGGATGCCATATCTTTTCCCAATGCTTCGTTGTTTTCTAGTACAGTGTGCTGAAATAGTTGAGGTTGAAAAATTCGCTTCTTATTGGAAACAAGAGGAACTATTGGATTGTTATGGGACATTGCCTCGTGCATAAAGATGTAAATATTGTTGCAACGTAATATAAAAATTCCTGCCTGCTACGAGGATGATTAAACCTCATTTTAGTGCTTACCTAAATGTTGTCACCTGTGTATAGATATACACGTTGTTTACCCTTTTCCTTCTTTTAAAAGCTTTGATCATCACAAAAATTAAAGTAAATTAAAATTTGGCGTATTTAAAGAGGAATTTTGATTTCAAACTCTCAAGTCATTCTTTTTCTATCAGCGAAACAAGATATCCCCCCCTCCACCATTGATTTGATTTTACATCAGTGCATGTAGATGATGTCTATATGATTTTTTACTTTTTTACGAGTCTTCTGCATAGAAATCCTCCGGGTTGCCACACAGCGGACTTTTGGGCCGCAGAATCTTCTGGTCTGAGCCCTTTATAGGTTTTAATAACTCTTAATCCGTCTGATCGCTCTGGCGTAGATAAGTCTCATTTGAATTGGGATTGTTCTTCGGGAGCAGCTCGTCTCAAACTGAGCCGAGCACAAACAACTGCAACCACCCTGAGCGCAATTAAGGCCTCAGCTAAATGAGATGATGCTAATTGAATGCAGCTGAGTCCCCATCAGCAAACTCTGCAATGCTTCACTAGAAACACGGTCAGTGGGAGATCAGTGGATCCCTTTGACGTTTTTAAGAGTCAATATGTCTTCAAATGCCAATAAAAAAGATTTTCTTCAGAGGAAGGTTCGAGAGGAGGGGCAGGAATTAAGACGCAAAACAAGAGCAGGGAGTTTGTGTGTTGAACTGCGTCTGGCTTGGCGCAGAGTGGTGAGAAAGTAATATTAAAAGAGCTAAAAAATAAACATTTTGTTCAGTGCCACGCTTAGTTATTTATAATTTTGACGCTTAATATTTTAGTGTGATCTAACATTTCATGTGTGGGGATTATTTCAGTTTGCACAATTGTTATTGAGGTGTCATTGAGACAGTCCGGCTCAAGTATAACCTAAAATTAAACCACGAATCTAAATTGCAAACGCAAAAAGTCACAAAAGTAAAAGACACAAGTGGGATAGGAAATGAATAAAACTGCAGCACCCTTTTTATACATAATTTGACCAGATTTATGCTCTACATTGACTGATATAAATATACAACAGACTAACAAGCAATCTCCATTTATTTTTTGTTGTTGTTGCTGTTGTTTTTTTTAATATAAATTTATTTCAGTATGAACAAAAAGATTGCTTTTTTTAACAGCCCGATCTTAATCATCACCCCACGCCCCATGCAAGAATTAAGTATCAAAATTTGACTCCAAGAGGGAAAATACGCACAGAAAACGCACGAAGGTGCCTCAAATTTGGGCGTCTGTTAAAAAGAAAAATAATATTCCATATCAAAGAAAAAAATTTAAACAGAATCAGTGACTTATAATCTTACACAGGGTGTATAAGCCACAGATTGCAACCCCTCTTTGTGGATTAGGGAGATTTAGTTTGACGAAACAGCGTGATATTCAACTGGTGTCAGGCCCTCACTGCTACTGTACTTTTCTTCTTGGACGTCTTACTTGTGACAGCAAAGAATAAACCTACACGTGGTGGCTATTTCCGTCAGGTTAATGGGTTTGCATTCTCAGCCCTAGCCTACAGAACAAATAGGCTCCCATGTTACACGAAAGGGGGGTGAGAGGCGCTTTAGGGGTGCATGCCTAATGTAAAGCACCTGATCTTAACTCACTCAGCCTCTGCCTATGCGTCCTAAAGTTTGGCTCGATGGTGCCCCATTCGTGAGTTTACAGGATGCTTTACGGGGTCTGCGTGGTCCAGATGCCTCGTGCACCTGTCTCGAGGGAGGAACAAGTGGGAGAGCGAGACAGGTGGAAAGCACTTGCTGCAGAGTAAACTTTAAGAGCAGGTGAAGCAGGGAAATTTCTGGAAGTTATTTGTTACCAGACACCACACCGAACATTAATAGCAACATTTATGCTTTGAGATCATTTATTTAAATGTCTTTACATTTCAATATTGCAAATTAAATGTGAAAGAAGAAAGTTTCCTTTTACTGTTTTACTCTTTAAGTTGAAGATGTATCTGTGTTCATACTGTCAGCCCCCAAGAGCAGAGTTTCAGCTTTCCAAATTTAACGAAAGTTCTCCCTCCAATCAAGTTTTCCTCCCGTTTATTCCCGTTTCATTCTAAATGGGACCAAACAATTCATGTTATGTATCCGGGTCCAGCGGAGGTCACTCATAAGCAGTCACCCGAGCCCTCTCCCTGTGTGGCATCGCACCCTGCGCCGTTTAAAACTCGCCAAAATAGTGCTGGACTCCCCTGAACGCGCCATGTGCGCCGGACTCCCTTTCACCCCTCTGAGCACCTGAGTTGTTTTTACCCCCCCAGCTGCGGGTATGTTGTGAATTTGTCACTTATCAGGGTGGGGGGCGGCCAGTCAAAGGCCATTTTAAGGCGCAATAACTTTCCCAGATGGCTCTCAGCCCTGCCAACTTTGTGCATCTCTCAGCAGCGAGATGGATGAGCTGCGGGCCTGTTGCTGCTCAGAAACACATCTTACGCCTGCTAATGCAGACTAATTAAAACGTGACAAACACCGACCTTTAGTGCAGCATAAACAGAGCTGCTAGCATGATTTGGATTATGCAAATGAGACCTGCGTTATTTGACAGCATTCCAGTTTGTGACAAAGGACATGTTACCTGAGATTACCGCCAGACAACAGGTGTCTGGGCTGCAGATTTGCAGGATTTAGAGTCAAGCTGATTGACTGTCTGTCTGTGTTTCATATTTGATAACATTTTAGCAATTAGCATTTGTGCAGATGATCAATATGAGGAATACTTAAGGCAAGCTGGATTCTGAGATCATTTGCAACTCAAGCAGAATTTGAGAGTATTTGGATGCGTTGTATTTGCCTTTATCATATTGTCAACATTGAAATTAGCCTGTTTTGTCTCTTGTTGGGCATTTTAAGGCACAATTAGGCAAGATCATCATAACTTAGCTTTGGTTATGAGCAGAGAGTGCCATCAGTTATTCAATTTCCCCTCCAGGATCAAAAGAGACATTTTTCCACCATGTTTGTTCCTGTACAAATAAACATGAAATAAATACATAGAAATGATAATGATAGATGTATCATTTATGTAATTTTAGCTCATAAACACAGTTGCACTTCTACCCGATGGGTGTATCTTCATGTCTTATATTTTACAGAACCCAGGCTGTAATCCTGTGGTGTAGTTTTTGCCTTCTATCTGTTATCTCCCACATTTTGGTTGTCTCCCTCTAAGGACACATCACCCAGCTGAAATGCTCACCTTGATTTATTCCATTACCTTCCTTATTATTATTATCATTATCATTGCCCTGCTCCATTTCCAGACTCTGATCTGGCTGTGAGATGCACGCTGTGTGTGTTTAATTTACACTAGGAGGGATTTGTTTGGATGGCGTGCATAATGTGCCATCACCTCAGGTTTATGCTGTCATTTCTTTTTTTTTTTTTTTATTATTGACCTGCTTGGAGGAAGAGGAGGGTATGAACAGGAATGGCACACAAGGCTGAGCATGCTGACTGAACTGATAAATCCCACTGAGACGTTGTTTACACTCTTGTCTCTGTAGCTTGACATTCCTTGTGTTGTTGTTTTTTGTGGTTATATTTGGGCGTTTCATTCTTTTGTTCCTACTTTGATTTCAGCTAAAAGAACTACAGGATTATCCCAAATATATCCATGAAGAAAAGGTGTAATAATTTCACTCCAGACAGGAGTGTGTGGAGCAGCCTGAGTCTGCCATTTGAATGGGATCTGAGAGGTAATTTGAGCTAAAATGGAGTCCACTTCACTCACTCAGCCCCCCATGGCATCCTCTGTAATTCATTATTCCTGGCTAGCTCTGGGAAGAGGCAATGAGAGAGGGCAGAGGACAGGAGTGGACCCAGCTCTGGTGTAATGAAGACTCAGTAGACCTAAACGGCCCAAACGCACACACACACACTTCCACTCACGTGCACGCACACACACATACACATAATATCTTTCATTATATATCACAGGGCGAGCAGGGCATTAATGCCACTCAAGACCTTTTGGCAGAGAAATAAAGAGTGTGCAGTGATTTTCTCCACACTCAATCCATTTCATTGACCTTTTCTATCATGCATGTGACTCTGCCTGCTCTCTGCAGTGTGAGATAAATATTCCAAGAATAATATTCAAGCTGCTGTTTAATAAAATATCATTTTTAAAATCTGAATTTTAATGCTCTTTTTTTAAAAAGTCATTTAGCATTTTCAAAAAATTATCCACTAAAATATTCTCCCAAGTTTTCTTGTGAATTCGTGAAAGCACACAGGCAGTGATATGAAATCAATGACAAGAAATACCTATTTATGCTCTACCTAAAGGCTCTGGAGGTCTATGTTATCGTAATTTAAGTCTGCACTGGAGCAGGTTTTATTAGACTGTGAAATCATGCAGTGCCAGACATTGCAGTACCATGCCTCTCCACTAGGGGTCCATAGATGTCATGGTGATAATGTCCAGACAAGAAGAGAGGATAAATGCTGTCATCTGGTGGCAACAAAAGCAATCACTAACAAAGTGACAGATCTCTGCTTCTATCAGTTTTAGCCCACCTGAACCTTTAACTCCTGTTTCTCAGCTTTTTGTGACACATTGACCTTTAGAAATCACCTTTCAGGATGAACTCACACCAAGCCCTGGAGGACCAAACATAAATTTATTATCTTATTTTTAAGGGTTCATGCTCAGTGTAAAGCATACATTTCACTATTGGGTGTAATGTACACCAAAGCTTATTTACATCTGTCGTTAAGAAAAAGCAGTATGTTACAAACACATGCATCAGCAACAAGTTTATGTTTTTTAAGTTAAAAGCAGAGATTTTAAAGTAGTGGTTATATCAGTTTGATTTTGAAGCTCTTTAGTGAATTGTAGTTTTTAATGTCCTGTGAAGTTTTGCTTTCAGCAAGAAAGCCAAACACCCAAAAACCAAATGTGAGGATACTCTTGTGGATTCTTATGAGTGAAAGATGGCATCACAGATAACACAATTCTAAACAAAATATTGAATTTATTACATTTATTCATGATTTCACAATGTCAGCCAGTTTTGTAACTTAAAAGGAAGAAATGACTTAGGGGAATTTTTGATTATGTCCGTATGACTTAAGACTTTTCAAAACCCCAACAATTAAGCATAACTAACTGAAAAAAACATCCCATGTACACTAGTACCTTAAGGCTGCTCAAATGATGCAACAAGTAATAGTATTATGTAAAAGTGAGATTTAAAAAAAATAATAACCCAAATTTAAAGAGGGTCCTTGTTGTTTTTTTTGTGATACACATCACATGAATCACATGATCTGTTCAAAAGAGGATGGAGAAGATTTTAACAGATGTAGACAGCATTATGAGGGGCTGGTTTAGACAGAAAAAAATGTCTCAGGCCATTATTAAGGACATTATTTGAGATAGGACACATATTTGAAAACAGTCTTATATTCTCAAAATTTGAAAGTAACATTAAGTAGATATTTTTACTGCAGTGCTTTTAAAGTTTGTTTTGACAGAAAGTCAACAGCTTTAATGACCATTTTGTCAGCCTGACCTCACTATGAGTCTCAGGTTGACATGAGAAAGAATCACAGCAAGCGTAAACTTCTTGATTACATCCACCAATGTGATAACTTCTATCATTATTATATACGTTTGCTGTTTTATTTTAGATTCTTTTAAAAAAATGTGTCTTAAAAATGAGGTTTTAGAAGAACAGCTACTTCAAGGTCTGGAAATATGTGTCTGTAAAAGGACCTGAGAGACTTTTAGATGGAGTGAGGAGGTCTGGATCCATTAAGTCAAACCTCTGAGTTCTTTGAAGGTGAGAGAAAAATGTCCAGTCAGAAAACTGGCCTGGCAGTTTTAGATTCCTGTAATGTGAAGGTAATTCAAGTTTCTGAATTCACCATGAATGTAACATTTTCTGTCCTAAATTCTTAAATCTTTGTATTCCTTTGTTTCTTTTACCCATTTTCTTTTGGTTTTGCTTCCATGAACACCAGATTTTAGAGAAAAGAGCTTTTGACAATTGATTTTTGATGGTTGTGAAGAAATTCTGTTTTTTTCATTGTTGCCTTTTTGAGAAAAAACTTTGTATTTTACTGTAAATGTGACAAAAAAAATCAAATAAAATTAAATGAAATTTAACAAAATCACGTACCTGAACTGTATTGACTCCTTATTGCTCCTTGAGATGTTACATGACAATCGTACTCTGCAAATGCACACAGCTCACTCAACCTCAACAACCCACAAACAGCCACTAAAAACAAAGAACAACACACTGACCCAGATAATGAGTCAGTGTATTCACACCACCACAGAAATGAAGCAGTTTGTCTCCATGTGTAGTGATAGCACAAATAAACAGACGCATGTGACAACATGAATATGAAAAGAAGAAACAGGGAATTAAGCGAGAGCCACAACATCTCAAGGAAGGGGGATTTTTGTTGTTGTTGATCTTCTTTGTTTACAACATTCTCTGTACTCAGTCAAATCAAAAGTTTGTATTTGGGGGTTAGATTTTGAGAAAACACAAATGTTTAAAAATAAACCATGTTCAGAAATGCTAGATTTAGCAACTAGATGGATAAAAAAAAATTTAAAAATGTTTTGATTTTTCTTTCATTTTTGTTGCAAAAGAATTCTCAGTCTGCTCTGTCCTTTTATAAAGACTGGCTTAAAAATTCCAATATTTAACAAAAGTATGTCTGCACCACTAAAATACTTATAACAAAACCACTTTGCAAACAGTTTTACAAAATTTCCTTTTTTTTTTTGAAGAACATTTTGTTTCCCAAACTTTGGCTTTTCAACATTTGCAAATTTGTCTTTGAATTGGCAAACATTTGATTTCACATTATGATTCTAGACCCACAGCACACCTCTGTGCTGTCTTAAAGTGACCTCTACAGAGACTTTCCATTAACTGTTAACACCATCTCTGTCATTTTTCCTGGCAGTCGACTTGCTGCATTAATCAAAAGGCCCAGAAACAGCAAATTTGAACACATAACCAAAACACAAAGGTGTTTCAGAGGAGATGAAATTGGACCGTCTAGCAGACAAACCTATAGGCAGCTCAAATCAATAGATCAGATTGGCCTGGGCCTGTCTGCTCGCCTTGAAGAAAACGCACGAGGAGGAAGAGGAAGAGGGGAGAGGAGGGGGGTCTTTTGGCAATAAGAGGCGCTCTAATGGAGTCTTTCAGTTTGCTGTGGCTGGAAATGAAAGGAGGTTGAAGCTCGGCCAATTATTCTGCCCGAGAAGAGGAGGAGACTGAGAGAGGAAGGAAAGAGGAGAAACGGCGTGTGGCGCCTGATAGTTGGCCAGATAGATAGATAGATAAATGAAAAGATGGATAGTTGAAGGGAGGCAGAAAGATGGATGGATAAAGAAAAAAAAACAGATAAATGTAAATGTACAGTGTCTCAGAACGAGGGGTTCATTCAGAAAAGCCCACAGATATTGGCCCCACTCCCAGAAATTTCCCCCAGTGCAAAAGGTTAACTGTCAGTCCCCCGCTAGGTATAAATAGAAGTCTGCCCTCCAGAAAGGCGTGTTCAGAGAGGGGGTAGACAGAAGAGGAGGGGGGGCAGTTCCTCATGATCCCAATGACACGCAGGGGGTGCATGGGGGGGTGGCTTCAGTGTTTTTTTTTTTAATTTGAGGAGGCTGGGAGGGGTCTTTCAGAGGGAAGAAGCAGCCAAAGACGATATAATGGCTCTGGAGACTGACAGACCCCAGACAAAAGAGCGTCCTCGTCTATTCAACTTGACCGTGACAGCAGACACAACAAACTCCAGCGTCAGCACCACAGAAAGCCACAGTGTAATTGAGCTGCGGCTTCGTGTGACAAGCAAAAGATAGAAAAATCTGTGGGATTTTGTTTTACAAGAGCTGCTGAGATGTGCGGTTGGGCTACTGTAAAACAAAGATTGCGTTAATGTCTGTTTTTGTGAGGTTCTGTTTTGCGCTGCAGCCATGAGTAACAAAGTCATACACATAGTTCTTAATCTTTATTTAACAAGTGTAAATCCTTTAATCCTTAAAAAAGGCATGTCAGTGAAGACTTAACACAAACATCCTGGTCAGGTGTTTTTTATTTTTCACTTAAATCCATGGTAGCAAAATGATACACATCTGAAATATCAGACACACAAAAACTCTAAAACATCAACACAAAAAAGGTGCTTCACCACCTCGAAAAATAAAGCTTCCTCTTCAGTTAAACACACCTGAACATCAGCAGATTCAACCCCAAAGTGATCTGCCTGGAAAAGTATTTAAAAAAATAAATCAGGTTTCCTTCCATTATGCTACTACGTGAGATTTCTTGTTTGACACAATGAATGAACTCTATGTCGTCATTGGATGACTCTGAAGGCGTGTAATCTCTGACCAAAAAAATAAAAACACAAAGATGTTATTGCTCTTTCTGAAGTATCATCACTGCATATTCTTACACGTTACGTCTTTTTTAGCCTTTGTCAGAAATAATAAATAAGGAAGAATAATCGGCTCATGTATAAACTGATTGCACTTAATCCTCTAGACCCCCAAACACAAACTAACCTACTGTAAGTCTAGTGTGGTAATAATACCTGTCTGAATACATCGGCAAGCCATTATACATACAAGCAGTAATGTCATAATGTTTGTACACATGATAAAACTAAACTGTTATAGTGACAAAAGCACTACATTCTATAATACACTGGCAATCACAGATTGCAAATCTTAAGTTATAATGTCCTGCCTTTGCTTTAACTGTTCCCAAACTATCGTTTGAAAATAAAAATTGAAATGGGAAACGTGTGCCTTCATATCGGCACAGTGAGAGTTATGAGACATTTAACACTTGGTTGCAAAGGGAGAAAAAGAGTTTCAAACTAGTTTATAAAAGAAAAATAAAAGATGCTGAAATTAAAAAAAAACATCCACTGCTGTGAGTTTTCCTGCCCTGATAGTCAAAAACACTAAATATGCACCGACCGGCAGACTTTCATCCAGTCAGATGCTTTGAGGTCTCACCTCTCCCTGCTTCCTTACACAACAATCTTCTGTCTCTCTGTCTGGAACTTACCAGAACAGACAACAAACTGAAGGTCTCAGGAGAGTTTTCCAAAACACATGTGACAGCTAGCTGTGAATAAAACACGATCCAAAGCTAAATACGGCTAATTCTCCTTCAAGAGTGAATATCAGCTGGTACAAAACTGGTATCAAACTACTTGGCACTCCTCAACACATTTCCTGTAGCTCCTCATAACTCTCCAATACACTCTAGAGTCTGTGCTGTAAGTACGTAGCTAACGCTAGTTAGCTTAGCAATCCAAATTTGAATAAAGTATACAAAATGTGTTAATTACTGAGCTTTAAGGGTGGTGGTTGGTGGATTTTGTCAAGTAGCATTTCCTTACTTCCAGTTTTAACTAGCTTGTTTAAGCTAGCAGCTAGCATTGTCTATTCTCTTGTTCATTCAGTACACATCTGGTTAATTATTGACCTTTACATATGCTAGCAGGTAAATTTTGGTTCCACAAGCTAGCTGAACCCTGTTTCCAGTAATTGTGCCAAACTTCAACAAGCTAACCCAAGTCTTGTGCTAGCTAGCTACGTATTTAGCAAACAGATCGTACTGTCCAAAACAAAAGAAAAATCTCTGTCTACGCCTTCCAAACTGGAGGAGTCATTCATTGTCCATCATGCCATACATTTGGTTTAGGGATAATTCAAAATTTCTAAAATAAATACTTAATTTGGTTTGACTGGGAGCAAACATCTACTCTGTGCTTCAGAGTTGCAGCTGAATACATTTCTATGAGAGAGTGAAGACACTGCCGCACAAAATTCCCTTTTACGATCATATAATAATGGGGCTAAAAGTTATAGCACCCCCTGTCACTTTGCAACTGCCCACATCAGGATACATTCACACTAAATCATACACTCAACCTTTGAATCCATAAACTACGGAAAGATACAAATTTTCCAGCATGAAATAAAAACACTTCAAAGAAAGAGAAAGTAAGGCAAACACTTTCCACCGGTCTCAGCGTGAGGGAAGCCATAATGCTAGTGGAATTCAACAGAGGTGGCAGGAGGAGGAGGAGGAAGGAGTTTGGCCACAGGGAGGTGCAGAGGACATGGCACGTTAGATGAGGGGCTTCTTCTGACCCGCACTTTGTTGGGAGAACAAAGAATGAAGTAGAAACAATGAGTCTCTTTTCTCCTGTTGCTCTTCTCGTTCTTAACATGACTTGTCCATTTTTTTTACGACTGCTGTCCTTCGAGTGATTTTCAGCTGCTCAGTCCATGTGGGGTTTCTCTGGACCACCCTGTGGAGAGACGGGAGAAGAAGAGTTAAGGGTAGAAACAGAAATGTCACCATAGAGTTTCTCCATGTTGAACCTTTGAAAGCTGGAGATGAAAATGTCAGTCAGACTTAAATGTGAAATCACCACAAACGTCATTGTTCAGTTGTTTGACGCTAAATTAATCTATCCTGAGCAAGAACTTTCTTTTTGTAGCCAGAAGCCCTGAGCAGACTTTTTGGTGGGAAGCTGTTCCGGAAACAAGAACACATCCTGGAAACTGAAACTTTCAGACTTTCACCAAGACAAAACTCTGAGGCAAATCCTGACACACTTTTTGAAATCAGTAACTTTTACAGAAATAAGTTCCCGCTTCTTCTTTACCTCGAAACAAATTTACTTTCTGTTCCTTTTTTTCTCATTGAGGAAACTGTACTGCTTTCTCAGCTCTTCTCAAAGCTACTCTTTTCAGCAGGTCTCAGCGTAACATATTCTGTTCAGCTGTTTGCTCATTGGATCCAAAATGGCACACTTGACTGTAACTGTAAATAAACTTGTAAAATTAATTGCCATCCAGCTTCAAAGCAGATCTAATGAGTGCAAGAATTGGACGGACCAACGCCTTTTTTATTCTGCTTGGTCAACGCTGCCAAACAGATTGTTTCACTGGAATCTACATTATGCAAAAGGAAAAAAAAAGTTCAGGGCCACAAAGAAACAGATTTGAGGAAGAGTCTCATGTTCCTCCAAATCCCTCTCATAAATGAGTCAGTGGAGCGAAAGCGAGAAAAACAAGAGAACAAAACCACGAGTGCAGACTTGTGCCAACATTCCTCAGGCCTCATCACAAACAAAAACATCGAGTAGCAAATGACCCTCTGGTCAGCCGAGTCCTGACTGGCTCTGTGTCCCGCCATGACTGTGAAAAACAACAGCTCTTAATCTGCTTTCACGCTTTCACTGAGTCAAACTGAGGGAGTGATGGGACTCTTACTTTACAGACAGAATGAGGTGAGGCTTCCGGGCACGGGCTTAATGAAGATGTCAAAGCTGACTTGATGGGATAATTATGAAGGAAGGAGGGCGTCCGATGCACTTTCAGCAACTTTAAACCTTTTGACAATGTTATCAGCTGTCAGGGTTCTGGTGAACCCCGGCAAATAAAGCTTAAGTGGTGCAAAGGAGACCTTCGACGTCAGACTTTCTGTCAACCGGTTTAACACAGAGAACAGAGCAGTTTGACATTTACAGATTTTAAAGCCTGATAAAGACAAACGTGTAGGGATGGAAACAACAGACTGGATCACAGGTGTATTTTAGTGAATTAGATCAAGATATCAGATATACTTTAACTGGAGAACATTTATATGAAAACTGACACTTCCTATGGTTTTTAGACAAACATGTTTAAACGACCAGGCTAATGGCGTCCCACTGGGATTTATCTTTGGTAACTTCATATTCTTTAAAGTTATTGCTGCTGTGTTTTTTATGCCTGTATTCAAAGAGGACAGGACAGTGTTTAGAGCAGGGAACAGGGCAGGAGTAGGGAGTGACTTGGAGGGAAGTTAATGCAGGATGGTTTCGAATACGGGGCCACCTGCTCAAGGGCTAGCATCGACAAAGTGTTTGTTACAACAGAGTCTCTAATTAACTTTTAGATGCTGAAAAACACCCAACTCTGCTAACATATCAAACACAAAATGATTTTTTTAACATCAAAAAACAATCTTTTAATCTTTGAACAATCAAATAATATTTTGTGCGGAGTGATGGCTTTATTATGCTGGTGAAGTGGGTGCCCCCTAGAGGCTATTATCACATAATTTATTACTGTTTTGATTCCTGCTTGCTCAGCTGTCCTATCAAATAAAGCCAAAACACCAAAAAAATAATAATAATAACAAAAAAATGTGTAATTTAGGATATCAAACTCTCAAAGAGATCATTTAGTTGGTAAAGTATTCGTACTTGACACTTTTTACTGTGGCTTAGTCGTCCCAGGAAGCTGTTGATCATATTTGTGTCAAAATGAAGTTCGACTGGGGTGAACTTTTTTGGACTTCGAAATGGTTTGATATCATACATTAAATCTTTGTAACAAGAATAATTACTTTTTCAATAAGGTTGGAGGGAATTCAGTTTTGAGAAATTGCCTATCTTTTGTTTAAAATTGCTTACATATTTCCCTTTTATTTATAAAGGAAGGCAATCCATTTGCTTTGTCATGTTGTGTAATGAATGATATTAAAAAAGGCGGGTAAAAGAAAACATGGATCATACTGTAAACTTATCTAACTTGAGATGACTGTGTTGCTTTTGAAAAATAATCCTAGGCAAATAAAAAAATGAAATAAAGGAACTATGATTTATTTACTAACACAAAGTGTTAAATATATGTCAGTGTTCATTCAGAGCTCTTACAGTGGCTCGTCTGACTATTGTGCTTCTGTTGAAACGCATCCTACTGGCTGATTTTTAAGCAATCCACTTTGTTCTTTCGTGCAGGGTCAGAGTTGTTAAATTCCAGGGTTAAACTCTGTCACTTTTGCTGTTAAGGGAACTTTATCCTCACATTTTTACCAAATGCCTACTAATGTCTGATTGTTATTTAAAGGAATAAAATCAGCTCATAAAGATACAAGAAATGTGGGGTGTCAGCTGGCTTAGTGGTCGCAGCAGCTGGTTGTTTGACTCCTGGCCTTGACCTTTTCCTGCACGTTTCCTCCCGCTCACCACTTCCCATATTTCCCGCCTCCCTTCAGCTGTCTTATCCAATACAGCCAGAAAATGCCCTCAAAGATAAATGATACACAACCATGGGTTTATGAAAGGTTTAGTCTTTACCATGGCAAGTTGTCGTCCGATGTTTCCCACGGTAACACCGCCTGAGAAGAATATACAAGGTAGCCAGGAGCGGACGTACAGGAAGTCTGGAGACGTGTACCTGAAAGAGACAAATGAAATAATTGTGAATTTATGATGTAGAAAAGGTTAACTGGAGGTGCTTAATGGTAGATCTTGACCAATGACCTCTTTGCAAATCTAAAGCTAAATCAGATGTAAGAAGAACAAATCAGAGGTTTATGTCACAGAAAAGGAAACACTGACTTCTTTTATTTCCCTCTCTTTCTTACCCAGATGCTTTGGCACCTTGAATTGTGGCCAACACTTCCCTCACTGAACTGTGTAATAAATAAAGGAACCTCCCAAAACATGACTCAGTACTTTAATCATAACCTGTCATATCCTTTTAATGGGTGTAACAGGAAGCAGATCTCTGTGATTAATCATCTATGACAGCATTAGAGTTTCTTCTAAGCTAACTTACTGGTAGACTCCGTTGTAGACCAGCAGCTGTGTGATGATGGTAGCCAGGAAGGCTGTAGTGATCCCCAAACCGAAGCCACTCCTGGACCTGTCAAAGGTCCACCACAGGCCCAGTGACAAGGCTGCAAGGGTTAGGGAGAGCTGCACATTGTTGTCAAAGTCTAGTTTCTGAGGTATCAGGCGGTTAAGGAGAAAGACAAACAGGTGTGGAGCTAGAGTGGGGTAAGTTCTTGTGCAAATATTTGAATGACCTCTTAGATCCATCACACGGGAAGGGTAGAGAAAGATTTCTTTTTGCGTTAACTTTGCAAACTTGTGATGAAACAGTGCTCTTATATGAACGTGTAGGTCAGTTCTGGACAAAAGGATACAGCACTGGCATGGTTGATGCCTACAAACACTGCGATGCACCTCATGACGCTGGCCCACTCCCTCTTGAACTTATGTGGCTCTCCCAGATGGCTGTCAAGGCAGGGATACAGCAGGCCGACGACAGCTGAAAAAAACGGAACAAACCAAAATAAGCAGAAGTCCAATGAAACACCAGGAGAGAATATGCTTTTAGAGAGTTATTTTATTTGCTGAACATGCACTTCTGTAATTCCTCACAGAGACCTGAATACACTTATAAAAAGTGAAGGGCTCATGACTGAAAAGAGCTGTGAAATATAACATTAATGAACTGTTTAGTGGTTCAAAGCTGTCTGAGTGGCAGGGAACAATGTATCTGGGTTGATGGCTTAACATAAAGAAAGGTGTCCCGCAAGGGTCCATATTTAGGTCCTGCTGTTTTTGCTATTTATGTCAATAACTTATTTAAAAATGTTAAAAATACAAAGTTTCATTTCTATGCAGATGACACCATTCTTTATGCTTCATCATCTTGAGTTTTGAGTGCAGTTAATCATCTATTAAAACCTATGTTTGAGTCATCACACCCTGAGCATAACCACAAACCTGAGGGTGAAGTTGAGTTTCGTTTACAGAATCAAAGGCTGTTTTAACATTTGTTGCATTAAAAAAAAAAAATCATTAAAGAAACCTTTTTGTCTGTATTATGGTGGTATTCTACCTAGGCCTCTCTGAAAATGCCGGAATCACTGTACCATGCTGCATTGTGTTTGTCTCTGGTCTAGGATTCAGCTCAGATCACTGTAGGTTTTTCTTCTTTACATTGGTATATTTTCTTTATAAGGCTGTACTAAATGATCTGCAAGTCTTATTTATGTTCTTTACGGACTTCTATGGTTGTCACTGTCACCTTTGTCCCATGGACAGGTTGTCTTGACCTGTCTTTGGTCAAAGTGTGTTCAGTGTTTTTGTTTCTTCCTTTATTTTAAACCTTGTTTTAAGGATCATCTTTTGTGTGAAATTTTATATGGTTCTGTTGGCCAGGACTCCCTTGTAAAAAAAAGTCTTACAACCCAGCTGGAATATTTACGGAAAAATGAAGGTTAAATTGCATACATATTCATTTTGCACCCCAAACCTCATTATTTTGTTCCTCAACATAACATTCCTAAAAATAAACTACTATTTTTTTTATTATTATTAATTTTTAGCTTATGGAATTCTATAGGTTTAATTTAGGGTGCTGACTCAAAAGCAATAAGGTCATGGAAAACTAGGCTGTGACCTAGTTTACACCATGAAGTCTTCCAACAAGTCCTTACTTGGCACTGACATCCATTAATTCAAAACTTAGTGTAAACAAACTGTCAAGACTAGAAGCTACACCTCCACATTCTCCTGTTTTCTGCCTTCAAGCACATGGGGAGAGGAGGAGGAGCCTCAGATAGACGCGCTTATTTTTTTTCCTCATTCCGGGTTCCTGGCCTTAAAGTACCGCCCCCTCAGCTCACCCGTTATGACACCAGCCAATGAGCGCATAGCTCACCTCTTGTCCTGTTGTTGCAGCCAATCAGAGCTCGAGAATCGCTGCCATATGTACTAAGTCATTTTTTTCACAACTGTGCCAGACAAAACCATCAAGACTATTATAGCACTTGAGGCTTATATAATAGCCAACAAAAACAAGGCCGAATAATGAGTCATAAACACATGATAGTGTGGAAGCTGATAACAGTAGCACACATACAAAACTGTTGCTTTTAAAGCTCAAATGGAGACAAATTGCACTTTTCTGCTACATAATTTGGTACGTGTTTAAAATTAACTTTGCAGGGATCATTTCAAGACTCCCAGAGGATGATTTTGTTTGTTCTTGAGACTAGCTGACTTCCTTTTTTTCGTGGCTGTTCTATAGGGAAAAAAAGCAGCACTTCACCCTCCCCTCTCTGCATTCCTTTGTCCCAAACTTTACAGCACAGTGTTGTAACTCTGCCCAGAAACACAACACACTATCAGTATTCGACTCACCAGCTCCTGTGCCACAACACGGAGGGATCCACCACGCAGATGAGAACAAAGTTGTCATCACCTCTTCAGGAAACAGTGTGACATGTCTTTGTATCTGCAGTAAGTTGAGCACCAGGGCGAGAAACGCTCCCACGGTGAAGAGGACCAGACCCCTGCGGATGAGGTTAGCCGTCCGGACGTCGTGCAGAGAGCCGTAGGCATTGCTCAGCACTGAAGTGATAATGGACATCATTTCTTCAGCTTTAGATGCTAACCAGTTTGCTCCAGATGAGTGCTTAGTTTCAACCCTTGATGCACAGGAGCAGCTCCAGCAGTGATCCTCCAGTCTGGGCATTTGGCACTTTTGGGCTGTGGAAGAAGGGATAGGAGAAAAGTAGCGAGTCAGATATGACATACATTGTTTGGAGACTGAATCAGTACCATTACAGAGAGAAAATGTGTGATTCTTACCTATATCTACAGACGTTTTCAGTGTCTGGTCCAAGCAGAAAGCTCCACACCTGTTCATCAGCACCCAGGATCCCCTCCTCGGTCTCCTGCTCGGTACAACAGTGACTTCAGTCACGTTATTTGTTCACATCATTCGTTAAGCAGACACACATTGACCGAAAACAACACACGGTGCTGCTCCGTTCCACAGCACACAGCTCATACCGGGGGCAACAGCTTCCTCTGCAGAAAACAATCACAGCTGTGTCGGGTGAGAATCCACAGCCAATCAGAGCGCGGCGGCTGATATGACGTGGCGCCACCCCACCGCCCCCTTCGTCCGGAACAGACGCGCTGAGTAGACCGGGAGGCTGGAGAGCTGAAGTGAAAGTGGAAACAGAGAAGTGCTTTAAATGTTGCAGAACATAAGTAACCCCTTATGTAAAGAGTATTTCAAGAGCTGTTATAAAACCAAGGACAGTACAGGAGCTGGTTTACACTTGCTTTTGTCTTAAATCATGCATTTAATAGCTTTTATTTAGCCTGATATTTCCTGCCCCTCAAACAGGGTAACTAGACAAGATGTCCACAACATACTTAAAAAATGTATCAAATATGTGTTATATCATGACTTTTTCTAAGCTCTAGAAACAAAAATAAACAACCTGTAAGCACGACACTGCAACTACTCCATGTTGTATTTTGATGTTTATTTCATATCACAGTTTTTTTTATTTGTATTTTAATTTTTGTGACTCATTTCATCGTGGCATCTATATTATCATCATATTTTTTTCCTATACTTTATTCTTATTACTTTTTTTATGCTTCATAGCATTTCTGTTGCCTTCATAACTCATTCTTACCTCTAGACCCCATTGTGTCAGTTTGTATTGCAAACAGTTTTTAAAGGTTTTATTTAGCTATTGTGTTGGGAAAGCAGAAGCACCAGCTATACATGAAACAATTATAATAGCTTATTAACTCATAATCTATCCCCATAATCCACTGATGTAATAGTAACAGAGATTACATGAATGGATTCAGTGACCTTATTCGAACTCACCAGACTGATGATCCCACTTGGATGAAGTTTCAAGCCTTCACAGATCTCATCCCAGACAGCAAACTCTCCTTTCTCAGCAGCTGTATCTTGTCACTCTGCCTCATTCACTCCACCTGCACCTTTATACGGGCAGGGTTTGTGAAATGGGATCAGTGGCACAACACTGTTTTTTTCTGCTGTTGCCAAAAAGTTGTTGAACTCACATGTTGGAGGAGGCGTGGTATGCTGGGAGGAGTGTGCAGAGAGGGCATGTAGGGCCCCTGCACGTCAGTCAAAGATAATGAAAATGCAAAAGGTTCACGACCTAGGTGACACAGTCTTTCAAGGACCGACAACAACATGGAACAGTGTTTTGCAAGAACACGTATGAAGTAAGAGGGAGGATATAGGGCAGTAGAATAACAAACCTTCACCCATAGTTCTATAGGTGCATGTTTTGATTTTCACTGCATATGCTCATGCACAAGTAGCAAAACTCTTCCTAACATGAAAGTACAATAACAAGAAATGAAAATGTTTGCACGTTTTCTTTCATAAGTCGGATTTCCTTCTTTTAGCTGCTGGCAGTTTGAAAATAATACCATGGATGAATCATTTTTTTCATGCATGTTAGCTTTCATAATTACATGATGCTCCATGACCAACAGCAAATCAGTGAAAACAAAAACAGAGCATGTCAATCAGATAACATTTCTATTCTGTAATTTCAATTAAAAACTTACATTGTGTGTTTTTTTTCCTTTTCAGTGCACTTGTCTCAGGGGGTTAAATTTATGGTTTGTTTGTCTTTTTTCACACCAAAATGAAACATCAAGGAGGAACACTTCACTTAAAGAGGGTACGTTTTGTTTTCTGGTTTTGAAATACGACTAAGTGCCAGGCTCCGGTGCCTCAAAACAGAACCTAAATTTATCTTTTTGTGGCTTATTTATTATGCCATGGAAACTGCCCCAAAAATTATAAAAAAAATAATAAAAAAAAGATATAAAAAGTGTGTTATGAAAAAGGACACAAAAGCCTTGAGGCCTTGAGACTTTTGTGACTCTGACATGGTTTATGGAGAAAGCAATGACAGCCAGTCCCATGGTGCTCCACTTTGGTCAAGGTTGAAATATCTGAACAATTATTGAGTGGAGTGAACACAAAAGTTTGTGCAGACAGCCCTGGTATCCATAAAAGAGTGGCAAGTGAAAAGAATAACCTTTCTGTTGAAATATTCATTTTTTTAACGACAGCAGTAATGGCTCAAAAGTTTTTAATGGATGTGATTTTTCAAAATTCTTTGCTTTTGTCTTCTTCTGCTTTTATCTTCACTCAAGTTTTTTTCAGTGAAACAAAGAGGGTAATTATTTGAAAATAACCACTCACAATAAATTTAGATAAAGAAAAACATCTGTATTTACAACGTGAAGCTATATGTTAGCTCTTTATGTTAATGTAAGCTTAAAACAGCTAACTTCACCCCTGTGTTGCTAACAACAACAACCTCAACAGTGCTTCTCATGGTTTTAAATCATCACTTTATAAAATCTGAAATTTAAAAGGTGGGAAAGTCAGCTTTTAGTGTTTACATAAAGTCAAGAAAGCTGTTCCCCATATTCCAAGACTTGGTGTTAAGCTAGGGTAAACTAAGATATGCTAAACTAGATTAGTTTGCAGTAACTAAACATCAAAAGCATGTAGGTTTTAAAAAAATCTCTACAAGACATTTTATTTACCTGTCAACTGTTAACATACAAATAAGAATGTGATTATCACACGACCAGTTTTGAAAATTACAATGCATTCAAAATGGTGAAAAAGTTGAGTGTTGAGCGGTGGACACTTTTCAGCCGTTGCCATATTGGCAACGTAGCTGCCAATATGGTGAGCTGCTATGATGTTAAATAGTAGAAAGGAGGCTGGTTGGTCCCAAAAAAATATTTAATGTAAAATTGCTACACAGTAAACCTCATTTGTGCATAGCAACATGATGTTAGCATTGATGTTTTGAGTCATGAGATACTAACTTGTGTTAAAGCTGTACCTACAAACAATGATGCTAAACAGAGTAGACTGGAACCTAATTTTATTTATTAAATTGAGTGAAAACATATTTGTGCTTTCTTTTGAGCATAGGCAGTATGATGGAGGGGTTTGGATGCGCTCAAGCTACCCTATGCTAGCTAGTATAGCAACCTCAAAAATAATCATCTTCACATCAGTCTTATATCAATTGAAGTCAAGGTGTGCCTTTGAGTTCTTTGATTGCTTCTTTGAGTGCAAAATTTAGCTAGTTCAGCAACAATATGCAGCTTTTATTTTATACAACTCTGCATTTTGAAACTACTATAGAGACGGGGTACCCAAGTAAGGCTCCTCCAGGTGCTGTTTGGGTCTGTTGAGGAATCTGGCATGAAGACAGTAGCTATCATCCATGTGATGGTCCATGTTTTCATTATAACAATACCCATACCTTCACAGTCTACCACAAAAACAGATGGATTATTTTACTGTCACATGGTAAGTGTGCATTTCCTGGCTGCTGTGCATACGTGTAGTGCACCATAGTGGTGGGAGCACATGTTTTGAATTCCTGTAGGCTTATTGCTATACGCTGCTCTTTATGTAACGAATATGGAAATGCTTATTGTGGGTTTTGTTTGATCTTTTTGTCTCAGTAAGTGGTATGTACAGCTTGCTGTGTGTGCAGGCCCTGTAATTGGCTCAATGGTTGCGCGGAGCTTTATGCAGAAATGTTTGCACATGGGGTGGTGTCATACACATTGTAAGACTGCTCGATCTGCTGCTGGCTTGGCTGTGGACCCACCTAAAACAGCAAATGTTAAGTGAAACCTATTTTATCCCAGACACTTTCATATAACAGACTACTAACCATGTCATCCTGTTATCTGAAATATAAAAGCCCCTATTTAACCCCACAAGAGCAGGTCCAGAATGAAATTCTGAATGCTAGTGTTACATATGGATGTGTAAGTCATCTTGGAGGTATTACAGCCCCCCAGACTGTGCCTCTAAATTGACCGAGTTTAAACTGGTTCTGCTTGAATAGAATGAGAAAATGCTTCTTCTTTTTTTCAGAAAATGGCAGTGATAACTGAATGCTTAAATAAAATGTCACAGCTGCACTCCACTGGAGCCCGTTTCACTATTTTGTACCAAACAAGTCAAGCATGAAAGTATATTGAGGGTTGAAAAGTTCGTATTTTTTTACGCGCTCTCACTTTGTATTGGTGTATGCAAAGGGCTTGAACAAATACAGCGTGTCTTTTTAGACGATAAGAGGAAATTCTGCTATTTAGTCATTCTTTAAACACAGTTTCTTTTTCTTCCTCATTCATTTCACAGCTTTTAAGATCCTCTCCATCTAATAGCTGCATCCTCATCCATCGCCTTTTCAAAACACACATTTGCTTTAGTGCATAGATAATGACATCAGTCATATTTACTCTACCCAAATTTAAGTGGGCTGTGTGCTGAAAACTGATAAAGCCTTAAAGTTTTATAGAAGGCTAAAAGAGGTCAAACAGAAATGGCTGCACCCACAGTTTGCTCCCAAAGGCCTCAAAACTACCACCTCAGTGATCCAACAATGGTATTGCTCTCCGCCTCAGGTAAAAATGAGTACGATGAAGGCTTTTCCCTGGAAAGCAGTGTTTGTATTTTCCCCAAACGAATAAGTTTCTCCCTATGCAATTCTTGGCAATCCTTGTGCCTGAGGATAAAAGCCTACAGCAGTGAGCGTATGTGTAAATCACTACTTTGCTTTAGCACATACATGGTGAGTAAAAAAATAACTTACTGTCAGATACGTGTGACCTGGGATTATTCCAGCTCAAGAGGAAACATTAAATTTCTTGTTTTATTAATGGAAGAAGGAAAATAAGAACAACGGTGAGATCCTGGGAGGATTCTGATTCCTAATTAAGCTTCTCATGCCGCTCCTGACAGAAACATGTGCATTAATGTGGAATCCCGAGTCATATGTTGGCTAATGCAGGGATGTGATAACCATGAAAATTACATATAGCAAACAGCTCCTAGCAACCAGGAGCGCGAGCGTCTACACAGAGGAGGTCTCAGCCTCATCAGAGGAGAAAGCAGGATGCTACGACACTTCAAATGAATAGCAGATCAAGCGTGTCACAGATTATGCTGTTAGACTGGGTGGGATTGAATTATAGCTTAAAGGAAAAGCCCGCTGAAACAGCTGGGTAAATTGATCTATCAAACTGGAGGATGACAATTTCTTTCCTCAGCTCTGTGTGGAATTATGAAGGGGAACATCCTAATCCCACCTTTCGTGGGGTCGAATTTGATGATACAGTTTCAGATTCCCACTCTAATTCATATTGTTTCATTTAACAATTAAAATGGGTTGAGATGCTGCATATTACAGGATTTAAAAGATTGTTTCAGGCAATATCATTTTCTGTTAATGACACCCACTTCTTTTTTTTTCCACAATTCAAAATTTGTAAAAAAAATCTCCAACCATATCTCATTCATTTCTTCACTCCTGCTGCTTCAATGCACTGCAGTTACTCTGGATACAACCACCTTTTCAGCAGCTCTTTTCTCTCCCTCTCTCTGTGCCATGGAAGATGAAAGCGGATTCTGGTTATAGAGTGTATCAGGCAGCTTAACAAAGGATGCCATAAAGGCCTTGACTCCACAGCCCGAGGGCGTGGCACCAGGATGCAATCTCCCAGTGCCTTTGTTCTTTGGCGTTGAGCTCCAAACTTGTTTTAAAGCAGCTCACCTTTTTTCATGAGCAGATCCTAAACTCACTCCTGGGTAGCATCTTTATTTTTTGTGTGCTTTGTGGAAAAACAGAGAATGTGTTGGGTTTTAATGGATAAATACATTTTGGATTCAACAAACTGTTGTAGTATTTTTTTTTTCACCCTTTACAATGTTAGAAAGTGACTTGCATCAAGGTTTTGTTCAGTATTTCAACTTCTCTTGCTAACAGATGATGCCCATGTCTGCAGAGCTAATGCATAGTTGCTAGCTAACTAAGTGGTGAAAATAATGTGTATGCACATGTATAGTCGTGTATCATTGTAAGTCCAAAATTCTTGAAATATTTGGCAGCTGTTAGTAAAGAGGCTCAAAGCCTGCACCATTTCCAATATGGCCGCGCCAGCTGATTTGCTTCAGAACTCCAATACTAGAAACAGATGAGTGACATCACAGAGACAACTTTCATTCATTATTCAGTCTACTGTCCACATCCATTCTGAATAGCAAAAATAAAACAGCCTGGTTCAAGAGACAGTTTGGGACATGGGTGGAGGATTTGTTATTTAAATTTTTTTCTTTTTTTTTTTAACTCATTACATCCGCCAGGGAGGTCATGTTTTTGGGAGAGTTTTTCTGTTTGTCTGTGAACAACATAACTCAAAAATTGAGGAACGAATCTTGGAGAAATTTTCAGGAAATGTTCAAAATGGGATAAGGAGGAAGTGATTAAATTTTGAAGGTGATCTGGATCACCGTCTGGATCCAGGACTTTTCAAAAGGATTCTTTATTATTGTGAGATAGGGCCGTTTTCACCATATGTGTATACAACTCCACGATAAATGGTCAGATTGCTTTGCAAAACAATTTAAGGCAAGGTCACAATAATTTCTGACAGATGTCAAAGTACGATCCAGATCCTTCCAATATTCGGGATACTAAGATCCAGAATATGAAATATGTGAGTCATCATAATTTTCAACACTATCAGGAAACAAATTATTGTACAAACCTGCAACTAACACCAAATTGTAGCAGACAGCCTGCCGAAAGGGAGTATAACATTAAAGTAGGACTATCTATCTATCTATCTATCTATCTATCTATCTATCTATCTATCTATCTATCTATCTATCTATCTATCTATCTATCTATCTATCTATCCTCGCAACAAATCACAACTCACAAACAAATAGGCAATGTCACAAACACAACATCGATATATTAAATCTATGGGCTATGCTTTCTGCTGCTGTGTGTGGCCTTTTATTCAATGAATATGCTTGGGAGCTGTTTCAACATTTGAATCTTACCCAAACAACGCTCAATTTCCCCTTCAAACTTACATACTGTGTCTTTAACTCCTGTCTGTTTTGAATAACCTACTGCTGCTCTTATCATCTGTGAACCTCAAAGAGAGCCCTGCTTATTGCTGCCGTTGACCTTTCAATAGCCTCCTCAGCTTCAAGAAAAACACTTTTGTTTGTTATCTTCTGTCAAGGAAATTGCTGAGAGGTGATAGTGCATACACAGATAGCGACAGTGTTTTAAAGTGCTTTATGGTGTGTGCTGTCTGTAGACGAATCATCTAACACCACTGAAAAGTTATCACAAAGTTGAACTAAAGGAGCTATTTTGCCGTTCACCCGCTTTAGATCATCCCATGTGCTTGAGTGATGATGCTCCCGACAGTGTGTGTATGTGGGATATTTACACAAAAGCTCTATTCAAAGCAGCCACACTGGAAGTGCCCATGAACAGCACAGTTTCAGCAGCCAATCAGACATCTAAATTACCCCCAGCTGTCTGCTCAGGTGTTATTTTCAACCAATCACAGCGCCCTCTTAAGTGGCTACAGTCCTGTATGAGAAAAAGAGGTAGCTGTCCTAAAACACACACATCACCTGATTCTTTTATTTGCTTCATTATGCCACAGTGCCTCCTGTCTCTGTAGAGACTCGACATAGTGACGTAATCCACAGACAAACCCTGCAGCTGCTTCACAGACAGTGAATAATGCGACAGCTCACTCTGACAGTAAAATCAGTCACTTTAAAATGAACATAACTGGGCCAGTTTAATGCCATTTAGGGTCACCTAGTTTCATCATTTATCAAGAAATGTAAATTAAGTCATTTGGAACTTTCCAGAAAAGGGAGATGAGGCGATTATTAAGAGTGACAATAGTAATCTGCATTAACAGGAGCTCTATGCTGCTGATTCAGCATGTCAAACAAAAACATGTAGGGGTCGTGGGAAATGTATGGTATGTCTCTGTAAAGTTTGTTTAGCTGCTACAGATCAAGGTGTAGTAGAGGTGGCATTTGGTTTGACTTATAAGCAATAAGAATAGGGTCACATTTCATTTCCCTGCCCCTTTGGTCCACTAATCTCTCAGTTTAAATTTATGTCAATGTCAAGAAATGAAGAAAAAAAAAAAAGAGTATAGTTAATGTTTGATTATTCAAGTAATGGGGAAAAAATAATCGTCAGATTAATGGATTATTGAAATAATTGTTTCAAATTCAAATTTTAGTGTGATTTTTTTGGCATTTCTTGTAGTAAATATATTAAATATATTTAATCTTTAATAACAGGCTTTCTAATATTAGTGTTTAACACTCTCCTGTTTTTTTTGGGGACAGCCTCTAGTGGACACTCAAGGAACTGCAACTTTCTTTTTTTTTTTAGTGTTCTGATTTTTGGGGGGTGCTATTTTTGACAGATGAGGACAGAGAGAAATTATGAGAATAAGAGAGCGGGAAAGGGCATACGGCAAACGGTCTTGGCCGGGAGTTGGACTAGCGACTGCTACTACCACAACTTCAGCTTTTTTTGTTTGTTAAACTATCTCTTGGCTAAAGGTCAATATCTACCTCAGAAACACCACACATCAGACTTATATCTATTTTGAAGGGACAAAAAATAATGTAGAATACTTTTAACAATTGTTAATTATGAGCTGAGAATGCCTGGCCATTTCTTAGCTTCTTAGCTTTGCTTAGCTTGACATGGGTACAAATGGTACAAATATGAAAGCAGCATTACCATCTGCCTGAAAACAATGACCAACACCGTCTGAGACTTATACAAAAACATAAAGTCAGTAACATTCAAAGTTTGTTTTCTCTCATAAAATGTTTATCTGTTACAGTTTTTTGACAGGTTATTTAAACTGGTCCGTCATGTTAACAGTTCTCTTTGTCAAGCACCTTTGAAAGGTTGTACCACCTTTACCTGGGGTGACCTCATTCTGAGGTTGGTCTGCCCGTAGTTTAATGTTTAACATGTGCTGAACAGCCTCTTGCCAAATAGGATTAGTGTGGGAAAAAAGTTCATGAGTAAACTCACCTTATTTACTGTTCTCAAGCACTTTTCACCTGACCTCTTTAACAGGGAAAACAGCACAGTAACCGCACAATCTGGATCAGAAGTGATACACTTTTAAAAGGTTATATTGATAATGTGTAGTTTTTGAATGAAGTATGATAGAATAAAGAAATTTAGATAAAGTTAAACAAAATGAAAAGATAACTACTATTATGAAAAGATAATAATTTGCAGCATGTACTGAAAAGTAATAAAAAAACAGAGCAGAATTTCCTCCACAGGAAAAACACAAAACGTCTTTGTGTCCCTGTGTAATCATTGAATCATCATCCTTTTCTTTTCAACCCAGCGTAGTCAAAAGAGTTCAAACCAGTTGCCCCCTGCTGTTTCTAGTTGTTTGATTTTTGCCACAGCTCACACCCAAACCCCTCACTGCCATCATGTGACGCTAAGAGTCACATGGTCGTCTGGAGATTTGAACAGTGTGTCCCGTACGACTGTCCTGCCATTGTCCCCACTGGCTCTGCACATCTGAAGCCTGGATGCTCTGAAATCATGTGATTTCTTTTGTTTCACATGCTTTCCTCTTCAATCAGCTTACGAAACATTCTCCAACAGTGCACCTTTAACAATTTAACACAATAAAAATCACATGACCAAACCACAAATATTAAAATTAGAACTCTTATGTGCTATGGTGCAAGGGTTTCCCAACTTTTCAGCCTGTGACCTCAAAATATTACAGTGATGGAAAATGGCGACCTCCGGTTGTGGGAACACAGTGACAGGCCACTCCAAAAACAAACAACAACAACAAAAACAAAAGGCTGAAGATACTTAACTCAGCAGATTGGTAGAAAATTAGACAACCTACTGTATGTCCTGACTTTATCCTTGCTTAGTCATCTGGATAAAAAGGGAATCTAGAAAAAAAAACAGCTTGGCACTGTTGGCATAGTTTACCTAGAATGTAACCTCTCTTTGTTTATATATTTTATAATAATGGATGAAAAATTTGATTTTAAAAAGTTTCTGATTTCCAAAGGCATTTCGTGACCCTCCCTGTCAGTGTTTCTAGATCCCATTTTTGGAATCCACTGTTAAATAGATACATTTTATTTATTCATTTATCTACTTTTCTTTTCATTCTTTCAAAAAAAAGAAAAAAAAAGAATTAGTTTTGTAGCTCAAATTATAGACTGTTGTCAAACAGAATTGGTGTAAGATGGTATTCACTCTTTTTTTTTTGTATAAATTAGTGAAGTAATGTTTTCCTTGTTGCTTAACTTCAGCACTTTTATTAATTACAAGTTATTTATCAAGATATCTTTTAACTTGAATGATTGATACCAGTCTTTAGTTCCTCCTCTTAATGAATTTCCCGCAGTTCTTCCCTGTTTTGTGATTATACCTCAGTGAATTCAGAACAAAGATATTTTCAGAAGCCCATTTTCCTCTTATAAAATACCATAATTCACAACTTTGCTTAAAAATTTAGGTTTAATTCTGAGAGGAACTTTTTATTTTGTTATGGCGGCTGCAAAACTTTGGAAGGAGTTACCACAGCATGCTAAACAAGGCTCTTCTCTGTCTGTTTACAAAAATCTCTTCTTAAAACCCACCTCTTCCTTGGCCTTTTGGATTCAGTTTTAGAGTTCACTTCAACAAGAAAAACAAAATAAAAAAGAGTCATTATTATGTAACAAAACTTTATAAGGCCTTAGACAAGAGATAATAAGAGAAAGCACACATAAAGATAAGCGTTGCTTATACATGAAAATGTAGTAAACCTTCCTCACCACTGGAAGGAAACGATAAAGTCAGCCAAGGGTGACTGATTAGATAACATATAAATGATATTTACAGCATTTACACTA
Organism: Halichoeres trimaculatus; assembly: GCF_033239565.1. NCBI lineage: Eukaryota > Metazoa > Chordata > Actinopteri > Labriformes > Labridae > Halichoeres > Halichoeres trimaculatus. The sequence goes on from NW_027437196.1 coordinate 11,242,436, forward strand.
ATGACAAACACTACTGATTTAATACTAGGTAACTGACACCAGGAAATGGTTATCAAGAGTGTCATAATGTTAGAAACATAACTTAGAAACATGACTGTGATGTTTGTCCCATCTCACATTACATCATTTATTAATCATTAACATTGGCCTGAAATATCTCCTGTCTAATATTCAATTTGAAATATAATTCAAGGAGCATTTTATTTCAACAGTAAGAGCATGTTCTTGCATGTGTTATGTGTTTCTGACTTCTTATTGTTGATAAACAGCTGCGTTTATTGCAGGGTCATTGTTTGACAGAGGCAGGCAGCGTTATCTGTGGTCAGTCAGAGCAGAGATAAAAAAGTGCGGCTTTATCTGTGAAGAGTGAGGAGAGGAGCTCTGGACACAGCAGGGTGTGTCCTTTAATTGTACAGCGTTAATCCAGTGTGTGTTTTAAGTGTTTGAAGACTTTAAATCTGCCCTGACATGCAGGAGTGAGGAGTCCCCCTGGTGGCCGAACGGTGTAAAACACAGACAAGCTCCTGCACTGGAATTACCAGCAGATGGCACACAAATAACAGGAAATGTCGGACAGTTTGAAGCTGAGTTTATTGTGTTGTTCTCACCTGTTTTCAGTGTTTTATTAAAACCACATGACTGATTTTTATTTTCATTTTTTTTGTCTTGGGTGAAAGATTACTCATTTGCACTTGTTTCAGGTTTCTTTGCACTTGTGATGGGCTCCTGGTAATTGCTGAAACAGATGCATGACTGTTTCTACGACACCAGAACAAAAAAAAAAAAAAAGGAAAACAATCTGCTAAGTTTCTCTGAAGCGTTTTGAAAAGAAAACTTTGCTTTAATTTGAATCCCTCTTTCTCCTCCAAACTTTCTGACACTCACACTCGAGCTAATTAAACACTCGCATGCCCACTGTCGCTCCCTAAATTGGAAATGAAAGTGGCAGAGAAAGTCACAAGGGGACATTCTTTGTTCAAAATGTGTTTATTTCTCCCCGTGTGAGTGGAAGCAGACGTTTTCAATTTTGGGGCGAGTCCCCCTCCCAACTCGTTTTAAAGATGGTGTGTGCACGAGGCGACAGACGGATTTGTCGATAGCTGCTCATCTCCTTATTGGTGGCTGAGGGGGGCAGGAGAAAAGGGAAGGACTAGCTACAGAGTGTGCATTACGCCTGAATGAATTTTACTTTGAACAGTGAAATCTGCTGTTGTATCTATTCCTTATCTTTTTCTTACTCATTGCTTAAAGGTCCCATATTATGCAAAAATCACTTTATTAAGTCTTTTAGTGAAATTTGTGGGTCTTTGGCTTTCCTCCCAGGCCACAAAATGTGATATTTAATGACAAAACCTTTACTTAGTAGTGCTTGTGATTGTAAACTCCTGACCTAAAACGAGCTGTTTGGAATTTCTGTGATTTGCGGACGTCAGCGAGTCCCTTTTTTGACCAATCAGGAGCAAGTCTGACCTGATTGGTCCACCGGAGCAGATACCCCAAACCCACTCACCTTCCTACTGCTGGAGGGGAGGAGAATACCAAAGTTAGAGAGCCATCACTGCTTTGTTTTTGGCTGTAAACAGCCACATAGTTCCATGCACAAGCTTCCCATCTCGGAAGAAGACAAGACTAAGTGGCTAGAGTTTATTTATCAAGGAAACGTGCCAGCTACACTCAGTAAAACTGTGCATGTGTGTGCTAGTCACTTCACGGCCGACTGCTTTTCTAACTTTGGACAGTACAACAGAGGGCTAGCGAATAGACTGGTCCTGAATCCAGGCGCATTACCAACCATCCACCAACAAACTTCGGACCCTGGAAATGTGAGTATTTTAAATGCTGTATGCTGTGGAGCAGATGTAAGAGCTTTTCCTCAGTGTCCCCCCTGTCTCTGTGTTAGCTTCAGGATGCTAACTTTAGCTGCGGTTAGCCTGTTGTTTTAGCCGGTAATGTTACAGTAAACGCGCTTTGCTGTTTTCTAAACATTGTACACTCGAAGCACGTGGCGCCGCTCTAAGAGACGTGGTGGAGCGGGGCGGTATCAGCGGTGGCTCATTTACATATGAAGGTCACGCCCACTAAATCAGAGCGTTCTGAACAGAGGGGCTATGAGAGCCTGGAAACAATGCTGCTGTGCTTGATTTATTAGCTTTTTGGACCACAACATGTTCCTACCATTTCATGAAGACATCAATGATCCATATTAAGCTGCAGAAAGGGAGCATAATATGGGACCTTTAATTGATACAAGGTTGTGTTCACCCAAAAAACGGCCACATTATGATATGAAACCTCTCCTTTTCTCTGTTGAAACCATGTGTGCTGTTGCTGCAGGAGCAGGTGAATTGTTCCCCCCTTACACTGTCATTACCATCCCTTTAAAGGTAATTGTTCCCACTAGATCTATTACACTCGGCTGTTTACACGCCACTTTTAAACCATGAAACAAGCAAAATGCTAATGGGCTAGCCAATAATTGCAGGCAATTATTACCAAAGTTCCTTTTTTCATTTGAATCGCAGGTAATGAAATCATGAGATGCTGAAACAAGGATGGCAATTTCAGCGAATATACATATCAAACAAGCCCACTTCCACTGTCAAGTGTGCTACGTCAGCCCACTTTGATTAGAAATGCCTCCTCTACAGGAGCTCAGTGTTTCAAAAAGTGGAGATGTTTGCTATTATATCCTCGCACGTCCTCCAAAACATGAAACATTTCATAACTCGAGAGCTCCACATTGCTCCCCTTCATGTTACAGTGAAAGGTCAGTTGAGCCAGACAGTGAAAGGGACTTTCATCAATGCCCCTGAGTGACCAGGAGTCGAGCTGAGGAGAATCTCCTTTTGGTTTTGAGAAGAAGCCCTGAAGGTGGAGCAGAATCCACCAGGTCAGATGGAGACTCAGATGAGTTACGTTTCACTCTCACTTTAAGGTTTCTGAACTCACATGAGGAGAAATGTACCAGGGTATCAGAGCGTGCGCACGGGTGTGTGTGCGTGTGTGTGAGTGCACACAGTCTGTCATTAATCATCCTGAGCAAACAGAAAGAAAAATGAGCCGAGAAATGTCATCAGTGCCACATACGGGAGCACATATTATCCAAGTCCTTGAGATAGAGAGACGCTGGAGGAGCTGGGTGACACAGCTCAGAGAGATTAAAGAAGAATAAAGATGATTACACGCTTTAATCAACTGAAGGTTATTAACAGATGGGGGAATTTAACGTGTTAAAGAACAGTCATTGGGAAATTGATAATAAAGCTCTGCAGGATCCGCACCCTCACTAATTAAAATCTGAGCAGGAGTTTGTGAGCAGTACTTTGAAACTTGAAGGAATATTTCTCCACACACTGACCATGCATCAGAGTCAGAGGACGTAAACACACACAACCTGAGCTGAAGCTCCAGGAGCACCTTCACTGTGGCCTTCAGATGTTGTGATCTGTTTCATGTGGCAGCTCAGTTGTGCACAAGTGTGGGTTTCAAAGTCTAATTCACCTGAATGTTATCCAGCTGTTCAGGGAGACATGGAAGGAAAGGAAAAAACACAACAGTGAAAGAATTTGGCTTGAGATGTGCTTTTAACTTTTTTTCAGCAACAAAACACAACATTCAAAATCTGCACATAGCAAAAGGGTCCAAAGCCCATGAGGTTCTTTGGAGCAGGACACCAGCTTTTGATAAATACACATTCCTATGAGTGAAGGCAACATTACATACATTATCCAAGCCATTCTAAAATAACATACTCACCTTTTCCCCTTCCCAAAAAGTGATAACTCTCCTACAACATCCATGAAAATTACATGCCAATGGCCAATTAAGCAACTTAGGGTGTGGTCACACCAGCCATCCAAACCGTGCCGTGCCTAATTACGATTGGCTCCCCCGCAGCGCCGTTCCCCAGCCGGAGAGTACACTACCCCTTTATCAACCAGACTTTAGCAAGTATCTCACATGCGCATGGCCTGCCTACGTCATCTTGAAGCGTCTGTTTACATGAAGTGCGATCTCATCAGAGTCAGCACAATAAGACGCAGAGAGCACTGCTACAACTTTAGAGACTTTTGGACTTATGGTAAGTCGTTTTCACCCGACACAGCCCTCTAACAACCCTGTTGTTAGAGGGCTGTGTCTCTCGACAAAATGATTGTCGAGAGATGCGCTTGCGGCGATCATACGTCATGGATCACACGCGCTGTCCTCGTGCTTGTGCCGAAGCGTGCCAAAGCAAAGAAACGAATCGTGCTTGAGCAGTGTGACAGTTGCGATCACACTGGCTTTTCCAAACGTGCTATAGGGCTGAAGCGTGCTTAGGCACGGCACGGTTGGCCAGTGTGACCGCGTCCTTAGTTGATGGCAACATTTAACGACTTCAAGGAACTTCTGGGACAGCCATTAGCTATCTTCCTTGCTGGGAGGTTGACAACATTGCCCACCTTTAATCAGAATTTAAACTGATAAAACAACTCGGACCTGGGGGTTAAGTCACTTTGGCAGTTAACGTCACCCTTAGCTTGCTAACAATAATTCAGTTACCAGTCCAAGCAGGCTAGCTTTAGCATCTCACTGAGGCTGGCAACACACTAAACCAGGGGTCTGCAATGTTTTCCCGCAGTACAACAGTACCATCGTTACGAATATACTCCCATGTTGTGAAATTTCTCTGTTTTTTTCCCATATGGGGAAGCTTATACACAAACTGCAGTTCCTCTGTTGTCCACTTGAGGCAAGCCCCAAAAAGTCTAAGAAGCTCCATGCAAACCAATTCAAAGAAGTCTGTCTTTGTAGCAAAAATAAACATGATCATAACCCAATAATTTTTAAATAAAACTCATCAGTTCTGGAAACATGAAGTCACAATTTTTGCAGATTTTTACAGATCCATACTTAATTCAGTCTACCCAACCAGGCTACCTTCTGATTGTAAAAGCAGTCAAGTTTGAGTCAGAGCCCAAGTCAAAGTCACCTGTGAGGGAGTCGAGTTATTAGATTTTAATACGACACTATATGCGGTCAAACCAGGAGAGGAAGTCAGGGTTCATGTTTGAAGACACCCTCCCCCCCAAGTCATTCTCACCCTCAAGATTGTGTGCTCAGGGTGTAAGACATCACTCCTTGGATGAAACACTCCAACGCATCACTTCGGCAAGTAACAACAGTTTGTTTTCCCATATGTTTCCCCTTGAGTCTCACCTCGAAGAAAAAAAAAACAAAACAACAAGGCACTTAGTAATAAGAGCTGAGAAATGAGCTTTGACACGAGCACACAGTCATCAGTCATGTTGTGTTTACGTCAGGGTCTCTTCAGGATACGAGCAGGGCAGCCCTGTTTCTCCTGGACGCTCACTCTGGCAGGTGCAGAAACTTTTGATCTGTCCACAGAGTGCCTGGCTGTGATTACCTCAAGCCCGCTGCCTTTGATTCATTCGCTGCTGCACCGTGGAATCCATCTATTTTAGTCCGGCGTGCGTGGTTTTCTCTTCTGTCTCAGATGATTGTGGTGGTGAGAGCAGAAAGGCACAGCACGCCAGAGCTGATGAGGAGTACTCCCACACTCTGTCATGCATAGATGTATATTTAGTTTGCAGGGAAAACTCACCATTCATGTGCTCGTTTGCAGCAGTGTTGAGGCTGCATTGGAGACAAAGTGGACGTTTTTAGCTCCTTAGAACAAACGTTCACAATTGGGACTTACACTGCAGTTGCTTTCCTTATGTGTTCTCAACACTTGAGGTTGAATTACATTTGTTTGCAAAACATCATGAAGAATTTACCAGATTTTTGAACATGTGAGTCGATAACGCCTGAGAAATTATGCAGCCATCGACTGGCTTTTATTGATCGTGGTGAAGACAGATTATAAAAAAAGGGGTGAAGTGACTGTGTTGTGCAGAATTTTCTTTTTTACTGGGAATGATAGAGTAAATATTTGGATTATGCTCTATGAGGACACTTTTGTTTTTAGATTTCAACACAAAGCGAGGGCAGAACAGAGGCGAAACCTCAGCGGATCCTCTGAGCTGGTTTCTGCCTTTGTGGATTTTGTGTTTGTGCTGGTGGCAGTGTAGAGAGGTGTGTGTGTGTGTGTTTTTCAGGTGAGTGATGTTTTTGCCCCTGAGTCAGACAGCACAGAAGTCATACTGCCATACAGATGGGATTTCCATCCTCCATCCTCCAGCGCCTGAATCCTGAGTCCAATGTGGGCACGTTTAAACTCCTTCATCTGTAATCATACATTTTAATGTGACTGACTGATAATACAGCCACGACTGACTAATAACTGACTAATAAAGCCTTTGTGATAGTATAATAAGCAGGAATCAAATAAAGCAGCAGTGGATTGTGACATGTCATTATTATATCCAACTTCCAGCGATCAATACCCGCTCTGCAGTTAATCACATCAAACAGATTCATTAGAGGTGACACACACATCGGATCTGCTCCGCGCTCACTCTCTTTTGAGGCTTTGCTCGGTCTGAATTCCTCGATTTCAGCTGGTGTGTTTTAAGTCATTTCTCCTCTGTCAGTTGCTGAAATCATAAGCAAAAACACGCATTTGCTCTAATGAAGTCACCACAAGCGCCTCGTCATTTCATCTCCAGGCCAAAAGCTGATAACTGAAGCAGGAAACTCAACTTGTTGCATTCATTTTTGAGTCTGTGGATTTAAAACTAAGAAATTCTGCCTCATCCATGCTCTGCGATTTTGATAGTTTTTCCACAAAAATCCATTACCAAATGACCAGACAACGGCAGATGCCGCTCAGAGCGCCGTGATGGTGTTTCAGATTGTGTCATCAAACATTTATTTCTTTATACATCAAATCTAAAAGGAACAGGCCCACAGTGACATTCTCTTTCTTCACTTTACACCTTCCAAAGATTTCTTCTGATTGAATCAAACCTTTTTTTTTTCATCATTTTGAAATATTTTCCTGTAGTTAGATCCACTCCTTTGAGACACGTTTGGTTCATTTATCATCAGATACCAAGATGAGTCTACACAGCCATGTTTCCCGCTCTCAGAGGCTGTACTTTGGCACAGCAGGGTTACAACTTAATACCTACAACAGCATGCCTGTAATTAAATGTTAAGGATTAGCAATTACTGTGTTTACCATCTCCCTGTCTAATAAAATGGGACTGCTTGCTACCATTTAGTAATTAGCACTTAAAAGGAAATACATTTGAGGCCGATGAGCCTCCAGTTTTGATGATAGTTTGTTATCACTGTTATTAACTCGGGGGCGGCTATGGCTCCATGGGTAAGTCTCTAAATGAGAAGGTTGGAGGTTTAATGCCAAGTCCAGCTGTCACATGCCGAAGTATGCACCCCAAATCCTCCTGGTGGTTCATCCAGAAGCATATGATTGGGATTAATGCTGGTTCTGTAGTTTAGCATCCTCTGCTATCAGATGTGTGAATGTGATACGTGGCGTATAAAGTGCTTTCATGGTTGAAAACACCACACAGATCAATGTAAGTGCAGGAATTACTTCCAAATTAAGAAACTACATTTACCAAACTAATTTAATACTGAACGTTGTCAACAATTTGTTCGAATTTTAAGCCTTAATCTTTAATGAACAATAAATCAGTGTATCGTCTGCATACTGAGTGTTAGAGTAGCCAATGATGTTTGAAGGATGAATCTTGCCAAAGTGTAGGGATTTCCTTCAAATACCACTACAGTCTGTTGCCATCAAACAAAGATGAACTTGATTACATGCACGGTGAAACCAGTTATGCTAACAGGGTCAGTGCTAACTTGCTAGTAATGGCCAAAAGCTGGAAGCAAGTCACAGATGTAGGTTTCCACAACATACAAGATAATACAACCTCTTCACTCACTTTCTGGATGACTAAACCTCCTGTGGTCTGTTCTTGGAGGATCTTGATGCTGATTGGCTCGCAGCATAAAATTATTTGCTGAAGATCAGATTTTTCATCTCTTACAAACAAGTAATTGAAGCAGAGTGTGGAACATGTTGCAACCAAAACTTTCTCAATTTGGACATTTCCAAACAAATTCACATTGACAAGAACAAGAACTAGTCTAATCCAGTCTTTGCATTGACTACATGTTTTTCACTTGCCAGAATGATTTTATCCACACACATATAAATTGTCAGAATGATGCTACTAAAGCTAAAGGTTAGAGAGACAAGCCTTACCTGTAATGGCTTGACAACAAAGCCTCTCACCTTCGTTACTTTTCAAAAGTGAGCTCAAAACATCAATCCCAAAGTTGGTAAATGGTGCTTTTCACAAGCTTCTTGCACAGGTGTCCACCTCAGCGAATCACAGATTCTGTCTCATCAGCCACTGGCTGCATGACCAGGTGGGCCTGCCCCTATCGTGCATTGAGTTGCTGCCATGTGATTGGTTGATCAGTTATTTGCATTAACAAACAGTTAAACAGGTGTAATTTTGTGCCATTGTAACATAAAACATGAACATATTTATATATTTACCACCAAAGTAAAAAACAAAAAAAAAAACATCTACATTTCCAACATAGATGGAGCTGTTTATACAGCAGCTGGTAGAAGTCAGAGGATTTGCAGGAGTCACAACACAAAAGCAAGAGAAACAACACAAATGCAAAAGCTAAAACACAACAAAAGTACATCCACAACGGAAGTTAAAAGAGGTCAACTTTAGAGGTTTCTAGTGGACGGGTATCCCAACAGACACAGAAAAGTTGTGAACATCATTTTCTTTTTTAACCTTAGCTATGTTAGATATAGCTATAACACTAATTGTATAGCATGACTGAATCTTAAAGCTAAATTTAAGATGTCAAATCATATATATAAATACAACAAAGGATATTGCAAAGTTGGACCCCTTTCAAGCTATATACATCTCAGTGGAAGTTAAAAAAAAGAAAATACAATTTTATTTACTTTCAAAACTTTTCTGTGTTGGTCGGGATAACGATCTGTTAGTAAAAGTTGACCTTTTTTAACTTCTGTTGTGGCTGTACTTCTGTTGTGTTAAGGCTTCTGCAAATCATGTGATGCCTGCTGGTCACCATGTATTTGTTATTCATTAAGAAACAAGGATACCAAAAATACTCTGAGTGGCTTGATTGGCACCAAAATCCTTATAATGGCTAGAAAGTATCCAAACCATTTAAAGGAACAAAACGATAACTGTAAAAAAAATTCCCTGCAAAAAGTACCAAAAAGACCCACAAGTGGCACAATGGCTGAGAAGACCTGCAGGTTAACAGTTAGCCTCTATGGCAGGGGTGGCCAACCTGTGGCTCGAGAGCCACATGCGGCTTTTTGCCTTTCAGTGTGCAGCTCTTTGATCCATTCATTATTGTTATGAGTAGTGGTGTACCAATCAATCTAAATTATTGATATATTTATGTTGTGATTAGTATTGATCAATACTTGAGTGATGAGATTGATACTTGAGTTTCAGTTTCTTTTCTCTACATTGCACATCATGGCTATCTAGATAGATAGATGGATGGGACTTTGTGTCCCCTGCAGTAAAAACAAAAATTTGTCTTTGACATGGCTCTTGGTACGAATTGAAACATGCTTACAAACCCAATAAATGTCACTTCAAAATGGATCAAAATCTTTTGATTTTCATCTTATGTCCTTTCATTTCTGTGTGAGAGGAAGAGTGTGATGTGGCTCTTTGTAGTACCCCGGTGATTTTTGTAGCTCTTGGCCTCTGATTGGTTGGCCACCCCTGCCCTATAGCATTCAGTGGCGTTTTCTCCCGGAGGCCAAGGGAAGCCATGCTTCCTCTCTTTTTTTAGACTGTAGCTGTGATTTAATGAAAATATTCCTTTTTAACAGTTTCGATACTTCTTCTGTGTTTTGTCACTGTCATCTCCTCCTTATTCCTCTCCTCTAGTTATTGAGCATTTTACAATGTGTAAAGCCCTCGTAAATGTCCTGTATCAAATGAGTGGTGAAAATACGATACTGCACGCTGTTGTCCACAAGGAGGCCAAGCCGAGTTGGCGTCCCTTGGTGAAAAAAAACAAGAATGATAAACCAATCAGATGAGGCCGTGGTCATGACACTGCTCATCTGTGATTGACCAAGACTGTGCCAAGGGAAGCCACCCTGTCTTTGGCCTCAAACCAATCAAATCACAGTATCGTCATCATCGAGCCACTGAATGAAATCAGGGGTGTTAGCACATTAGCAGTGTGCATGAAGCGGCCGGTTGTGTGTTTTAGTGGGCGGTAGAATGAATTAATAAGATGTTTAAGCTAAGTCAAGAGGACAATGTACGAGTGTGAATGAGTGAGTGAGAGTGGGAGAGTGAAAGGGCGTGTGTCGGTGTTCAAAGTAAGTAAAACGAGCGCTCTCTGGGCGCTCTAACAGGTCGTTCCGTTACATGAAATAGCGATATACAAACTGCAACATAGCCTTTTATGTACCCCACTCCCTAAAAAAATACAGATAAGAGGCTTTTGTCTCACTTGGCTTCCTCAAAAAAAATCTCCACGCCACGCCACTGATAGCAATCACACTGTTGGTGACACCTTAATGGCATACATACATTGACGCTGGAGTTTTAAGAGATGTTTCAACAATTCTGTGTCAGGAACAAAGTTTCCCTGTGGATTTGTTTTTAAGCTGATAAAATTCTCCTGATCAAACAAACCCTGTTACAGCTGAGCAGCAAGCATTACTGCAACTAGCACAGAACACCGACCTCATTTCACATCTCGCAGATTGAGATATCCTCACATGATACACACCCTGTTGTGAAGTGTGAGAAAAAAAATGTAACAGATGAGATCAAGAGGCGGGTAAAAGTGGAATTTATTAGCTAGAACACAAAGTACGGAGATGCTAATTGAGTTTTCTGGCAACAGAGAAGGTGGCAATGTGGAATAATTATCAGAGAGGGGAGGAAGGTTGAGCAACTCATTCAGCAGCAAATGACCTCAGTGACACAAAACTCACCTTGTGTTTCATCTGTCTATCTGTCTGTCGGTCCGTCTAGCTTCTTCCTTGACCTTAACTCACCTCCTCTCCCCGTCTTCCACTCTCCACGGACCCTGGGGAATCAGATTTGTTGTGCTATGTTCAAGAAATACGGCTGAGTCCGAAGCTCAAAATCAATATTGATTATTAATGATGGGTTTTATAATCACACACACACATACACACTCACACACACAGATGACTGTAGCTGATACCGTTGCTCACTCTGGGGACACTCACACATATGGTGCTCTAAATTACACCATGAATCTCAATTAAGCCCCACAGCTGGGCTGTTTTGTAGTCATGCAGCACATCGTGTCACACTTTTCTGAACTTTCCAGGGCAATGAAGTCGATCCAGCAGATGCACAACGCCTGAGAGAGCGACACTTTCTGCAGTGACACATTGGAACTGGTCAGCAAAAGGGGATTTATTCCCAGCAGGGGGGAGGTGTCTGCATGAAAGTGTGATCAGGGAGGCAGCATTTGAAGATTCTTGCTTTATGATGACACTCTCATGGGGATTGCTGCATTATCTGCAGCACACATGAAGTACAGACAGCTCTTCTAAGTGCCTCTGGCCTGCTGATGAGCTTATTAAAGGGTGAGGAAAAAAACACATGGAGGATGTGGCCTTTGATTATTTTTTATCACTGTCAACACAGCCATCAAATACAACTTCAGAGGCTGAAAAGACGTCTGGAAAACTGGATCAGCGGATGCGTTCATTTTACTGAAGCTTACATTGGGGAAAAAAAAACATCTTTGGCCACAGAAGCTCATGCATCAATCTCTGTTTTAAAGACCACAAAATCACATTTCAAGTTACCTAACGACAGTTTACAAAAGGGGCAGGTGTACTTTTTGTAACATCACTGCCAAACCAACATCAGTCGACTCATGGCAGGGAAAAGTCCTTTAACAGGCAGAGACCACAAGCAGAACCAGACTTCTTTGTGAGCAGCCATGATGGGAGTTAGAGGAAGAAAACCCACAGAGTAAAAGTTATTGAGGAACAAAAACCTATTTTTTTAATCAAAAATTTTCTTTTGAAATTATGTTTTTTAATACATTGAATTTTTTACCTTCCTGTACACTTAACCCCTCATTGCCTGAATTGATTAACAATTATGAAAATTGTTTCTTTTTTTATGTGTTTTTGCATTCTTAAATATGTTCAATTGACATGAAAAGTTAATCCATTGACCAAAATATACATGTTTATATCTTCCTTGTCTATTTCTTGTAAATTTTTAACTCTCTATTAGCATTTAGAGTAGCTCATCACTTTTATGGTTTATTTGCTGGTCGTGGACACATAAATGGTTTTGTCTTCAGCAATATTTTTACAATTTTTGAACCTGTGTTTGTCTGGAGATCCTCCATGTAACCATGGCTGCATTGTTTACTTGTGAAATCAGCTGTTGACAGCCTTTAGCATGTCAATGCTAACTGGTGCAAGGCCTGATGTTTCCCCACAAGGTGAAGAGAAGGAGGTGAGGACAATGCTCGAAGCTGTCCTTCCATCATTATTGAAGACATAAGATCGATCTCCAATAAGATGGACGAGCTAGCTGTGCTAACCCTGCAACAGAGAGAATACCAGAAAGCAGAGTAGCATCATGCTATTCACAGACATGGTTAGCAGAGCGAACACTGGACATCAATATAAATACAAACATTTGATGCGTTTTTTCTTCAATTGTAAGTACCTGTGAAACAAAACTCTTATTTTTGATTTAGCTGCTGTCTCTTTAAGGCTCCCTACTCCAAACAGCCCCTCCCATCTGATTGGCCGGCCTTCCAGAGGGCCGATAGGCAAAGAGCTATAAGCAGGCCTTGGTGGTTGAAGCCTCCTACCAATGTAATGTGTCATGAACAAGATCCTTATGTGATGACATTACAATTTCAGCAATTCTTGTGAAGATCTTCTGCTTCTTTAAACAAGCTGTTTAAAGCAGTTTACAGAAATTCTGGGATGTCTACAACATATGAATATGTAGGGGTCTAAAAAAATTGTACACGCTTAATGTAAACATCCAGCATTATTACTTGACATCCATGTTTAAAATATGGGCCAGTAGAGTACCCCTCTTTAAGTTTTTCTGATGAATACATGTGGCTGTGGGAGTAAAGCAGGTAAAGACCATCATTAACATATTAATGAGTATTCAAGTCTCCTGTTGAGTTTATCTCATGTTACACTAAGTCCAATCAATAATTAATGCTGTGAGGTTTGGTATATGTCTGTCTGGGTTTGAGTTCATATGCGCTTCAAACACTCTGTTGTCTACACACACAAAGGAAGCACACTGATGATGTCGGCTTTGATGACTGTAATGTGCTCATCCATGCTTTGGTGCACCGTGCATATATTTCCTGTGAATCAGAGAGCATTGATGAGCGTTTGATTGGCCCCTGTCTGGCAGCACCTTCCTTTCTTGATGATGAAAAATGACTCATGCATGTACACAGGGCTGGGCACTGCAACACACACACACACACACACACACACACACACACACACACACACACACACACACACACACACACACACACACACACACACACACACACACACACACACACACACACACACAAATCCAGTCTGCTTGTGATTACTTATTTATCTACTATGTATTTCTGTGCTGTTTTCAATCAGTGTGGTAAAGCTTTTTTTCTTTGTAATAACCAGAGCTACTTTAAATGGATGTGTTTGATTTATTTTCATTTTATTTCAATATACAGAAACAGTTTGTGTTAAGAAACATTTCTGTTTATATGCTATGTTTATATCTATAGTTGGAAAAAAGACAGTTTCCATCTCCAGTGCCAAGCGAAAAGTAAGAAAAGGCTCTCTAAAGGTTTATACTTCTGATCAATGGCATAGCTAAGAAACAGCAATCTGGTCATGAAGGCCACATGTGGTCTGGAGAGGTATTGCAGGGTGATTCAGGAAATGCAATAAAAACAATGCTATGACGTACCCATGTCTGTGTTGGCCACTTCAGTGTGTGGTCAATGCCAAAAATTAAATCAGGCTTTATTCTCTAACTGCCTCTTCTTTTAACCGTTGACTTTCACTTTTTAAATGTGAGTGATATGACTATTCAATTTTAAACACTTCAATGTTGCATCCAAGAAATAATAGTCAACATATATATATATATGAGATTTTTTTTCTGTTTTTTTTTTTTTGCATTTTGCATTTTGGGGTAAGGTGTTGTTGAGTAAAAAAAACCCTCAAATAGTGCTCTACCAAACAGTTGAGCAGCAAGTTAAAGGAGTAAAATGAAAAACAAAATATAAATAAAATTGATAAACAATGCCAAAGACTTCATTTAGAAATGACTGACATTACTTGGACAGAAAACAATAAAAAATACTGTCTGAGACCAGAGCATCTTGAACGATCTTTCAAGACCCAAATAATATTGTTTTCTATGACTATGTAAACACCAAAACTACATAAGTAAGGTGGATTCTCTTCTTTTATGTCTGTCTTCCTGTTTTTGATCCAAAAAACAGACAACATGTACTTTTTTTTTTTATAACGTTCATCTCGGGCACTCCATCCTTTGATCCTCTCCATGGTCGTCTTTTATCACTATCACACCACTCTTTCTCTCTCTGAACTACTTCGACACATCATCTCAGATTGTTTTTTTTTCTACCAATATTGATATCGGTAAATATCAGTTATTAGCCATAACAGCAGTATCAACATAAGATATTGGTATTGGCCAAAAGTTTCCTATCAGTGCATCCTTGGTATGAATACTGCAGATTTTACACTAATACACCTCCTTATGTATTTCCTTCTCTCTATCCCCTTCAATATCACACCTGCTTTTATTTTGAAAGTATCCCCACTCATAGACCATCCAACACCCACACAAAACTTATTTTTAGGATCAGAGTCCACACGATTCAGCGAATGGGTCGGCTAACACCCCCCTGAGTCTGCCCACTCAGCTTATTAGGATCTGCTTAATTGAATAATCAATACTTGAATGAACTCTGCCAGGGGCATTTAAAATCGGCCTGGAACGATACACGCTCCGGAGAGAGAGCATACAGAGAGATATGGATGATCACCGACCAATCAGTGTAATCCATATCGTGATGTGATTTTACCCTCTCTTGGCTATGAGTCCTCGGGGAGCCGTTAAGTCCCACTCATCTTTTTTTATCTCACTTTTTATAGCGAGTAATTTAAATTTTATATCTTTATAGTGTGAAAAAGACCAAACTTTTTAGCTTGAGTGTTCTCTGTTGGTAAAACATAATTGAACAATGTTTAAATCGATTTTTTTATTTTTTATTGTCCGGCTCTTACTTAATGAGGGTTTAAGGTGGTGTGGGGGCCAACTGGAGTGGCAGTGAGAGCATTGTTGCAGCAACCAAAAGCACATTTTAGGCAAGAGGTGGGCGTTCATCAGCTTTGGCTATAAAAAAAAACAACTCATGGCAGAACAATGGGCTTTGCAGTCTGCTTGCCGATGAATCCTAACTTCTATAGGATTCATACCTCAACCCATTTCTTTCTCCAATTAGTCCTTAAACATGGTGCACTCATTATCCTAAGCATTTAAACACCTACTTTACAGATCTGTCATCAATCTTTAACAACTTTTATTAGATACTTTAGCTGTGATGTGCCTCTTCTTCAACATAAATCAACATTTCCAAATGTAATCTGAACCCTGCCAGCAGAACCTAATCTAACAGGCAATCAGCCGGCCCATAAAGGTTACATCTGCAGGCGTTTCAGCCAAGCACAATTTGTCAGACACCCTAATGGCATTGCACATGGAGATATTTTTGCATCGTGGGGATACTTGAAGCTCTGGCGTGGGTATGCACAATCATTAAGACTCTTCTTTATCTAATGGAGATAAACATGCAAAGGCCAGAAGTGGGATGAACATGGCAGCGTATTACGGTCTGATCCTAACGCAGCTCGGGTAATAGGAAAAAGCGCCAATTAAGCTTGTCCAGATGCTTTCCTCACACAGAATACCATGGAAACAAGCTAGGGTGAGTGATGCAGTTTTCCAATGATGCTGATCATAGGAAAAAGTCATAGTTTCTCTCCCTGGGATTTAATTCATGTTATGTTCAGGGCCTTGTTTAATGTCCGCCAAGGTGCAGCAACCGTACGCCTTGAAAATGATGCATTGCAACAACAGGATGCAAAACACAAGGCTCTTTTACCTCCCAGGAGCTGTGGGGACATAACAAGGGAAGGCTCCTCTTCCAGCTGCAGAAATTGTAACAGTACGGTTTCTAAAACAGCACTAAATCCTCGTTGGTTGACACAACCAAGAGAGATTTTACTACAAGATTCGCACAAAAGCCTCCAAATCTCTGGGTCACACTGACATCCTGATCACTGGGCAACATTTTGTCCTTGGGCACTTGATCTCATTCATATTATAATGGTTCTTCAAGGGAATTCAAACCATAACCTCTTGTATAATATGATAAATGCTGCAGAAATGCACACAGTCACACATCAAAGTGACATGCCAGCATTCCTTGGCCTGATCGAGGGTCAGGGTATTTTTGTCGACTAAATGAGCTCAAGATAACGTAACAAAACACATAAAAGTCTTCCACCAAAGTACCACACAGTCCTGCCAAAAAATGAAATCATAGTCTTCTTGATCCTATTCTCACTTTCTGAGCTTGGTTGCCTGCCAACAGAAGTGCTTTCACTCAGGCTGAAAATTTCATTTTCATTTCAGCTCTGTGAACTGTGCAGGGCTTTCTTTGGAAACTGAGCCAAGCATTTCAAGCCTGATACAAACCTAGAAATACTAGATAGAAATGGAAGCTTAATAGGGTTAAAGCACCTGGAAATGTAGCTTGAAATATAAAGATGCATTACTTGGAAGTTTAGTCACTTTTTGGCATAAACAGCTCAGGTCACAAAACAGCTCATTTAGCTCTTTGGATCATTCCTTAAAGCTGTGTTCAGTGGTTCCCCCTTGATTCCCCTTTCTCTGTTGTCACTTTAATTGTTCATCTGAAACTGCTGCTAATCAAGCCCAGACACCTACTGCTCATATGCAATCAAGCCAGGAGTACACTCTGCAGGATAAGACCAGTCTCATTTTCAACTCATCGCCAGATCGTCTGCATAAAATGCATTCTGTGCCACATCTATGCCACAATATAATTCCCAGGGGGCAGAACCTCAACATCCTGAAACTCTAGAAAGTAAAGAAATTCAGACCCGAGACTCTCCCTCTGAAACAGCTAGATTCAGAGACTCCAGACTTAAGGAAGACAAAAGGATCCTGCTTGGCCACCTTGACCATCATCACTGATTTGCTTTCTGGAATCAAATTGGTTGCTACTTAACCAGAACTCACTGGCCTGGTTCCTTTTCAAGTGCTTCCTTCGATAACCTCAGGTCCCCATTCATCTTAACACAGGTACTTGTTGCACCTGTTGCCCATTCTGCAGTTTTCTGCCAAGTTTGATGCCTCAGATACAAGAGTGGGAGCAGTTTTCTCACATGGAAAGGATTAGGATTTACATCTCCATCTCTGTACATTCTCCCTCAGAAAGAAACGGATGTTGACAGCAGTAAGTAATAGCTGCAGCACTCTAATGCTGGAGGAGTGGGGACATTGGCAGGAGGGGTTAAAGCAACCCTTTGTGGTATGGATGGATCAATAAAACATAGCCTACATTTGCAAAATGGCAAGATTCCCTTAGTAACTGCTGTCTTTTTTCCCCCAGTCCTTTCCAATTCTCTCTGCTTTAAAGGTCCCATACTATACAAAAATCACTTTTTTAATTCTCTTTGTGAAATGTGTGGGTCTTTGGCTTTCCTCCCAGCCCACAAAAATGTGATATTTAATGACAAAACCTGTACTTAGTAGTGCTTGTGAATGTAAAATCCTGACCTAAAATGAGCTGTTTGGAGTTTGGGGATTTGCCGACGTCAGCGATTCTCTTTTTTTTTACCAATCAGGAGCAAATCTGACCTGATTGGTCCACCGGAGCAGATACCCCCGCACCCCCCCCTGCTCACTCCCCAGCAGGCAGGAGAATGCCAAAGTTGAAGAGCCATCACTACTCTGTTTTTGGCTGTAAACAGCCACATAGTTGCATGCTCAGGCTTCCCATCTTGGAAGAAGACAAGTTTAAGTGGCTAGAGTTCATTTATCAAGGAAATGTTCCAGCTACACTCAGTAAAATGTGTGTGCTAGTCACTTCACGGCCGTCTGCTTTTCCAACTTTGGACAGTACAACAGAGGGCTAGTGAAAAGACTGGTCCTGAAACCAGGCACATTACCAACCATCCACCAACAAACCTGGGACCCTGGAAATGTGAGTATTTTAAATGCTGTGTGCTGTGGAGCAGATGTCAGAGCTTTTCCTCAGTGTCCCCCCTGTCTCTGTGTTAGCTTCAGGATGCTAGCCATAGCTGCAGTTAGCCTGTTTTTTTAGGTTGTATGTTACAGTAAACGAGCTTCGCTGTTTTCTAAACATTGTGCACTCGGAGCTTGTGGCACCGCTATCAGTGACGAGGAAGAGCTAAGTGGTATCAGTGGTGGCTCATTTACATATGAAGGTCACGCCCACTAAATCAGAGCGTTCTGAACAGAGGGGCTATGAGAGCCTGGAAACAATGCTGCTGTGCATGTTACTACTATTTCATGAAGACATCAATGATCCATATTAAACTGCAGAAAAGGAGCATAATATGGGATCTTTACCGCTGGGTTTCAACCAGATGGATTATTTTGTCTGCTTAGTGCAGAAGAGATCTCATCCTGCCTGAACCCATTCTGCCTTCCTTCTGTGTAGTGGTGCTCATCTCCTGGGAGATGGAGTCCCTCATCAAGGAGGCACCACGCATTTAAAACCTGCAATTTGTCTGAAGTTCAGTCTGGTCACAAGTCCTCCTGTAGATTCACTCTGTTTTTCTTTCTTTTTTTTATTTCTAGTTTGCAAACCTGGTCTTAACCCCAACACTATCTCCAGTGGGCCTTTACAGAAGAAGACACTTAGTGGTTTATCTTTGCTTTTAGAGTATGTAAACAGCTAAATCATCCCACTCTATACTCACTGTTTTATCGGAGCCTCTTCCTAATCCTAGCGACCCCTGGTCTCATACAGCTTTTGTAATTGGCTTTCCTCCCTCTACATCAACACAGCAGTCTAGTACCTATAGTTATTAGTAGATGATAGTTGGACTCTATTTTTACAGCTCTTTTTTGTAGTCTTTTGACCACTGGGAACACTTCACATTAAAAAATCCCATTCACACATCCCAGACACAGCCACCAGGAGCAGATTTGAGGGTTGCCCAAGAACACTTTGGTTTGTAGATGGTAAGCCCTGAGATAAAATATCCAACCTTCCCATTTAGAGATGATCAACTCTTCAACACAACCACAGCTAGTTGGTTCTCTAAGGTAGCACATTAACATTAAGGTATCCACCTTGATATTGTTTTCAACTAAAGCCCACTGGCTCCATCACAGTTACGGCTGAAATACACCAGATGCGTCTCCAGTCTAGCACCTCTCCATCACAACACCAGATCAGATTTTCAACTCTTACACTGGATCTACTCTGATGTGGTCTACCTGTGTGACTGGTCCGGCAGATGGTGGGTAATACTCAGCCATCCTATTTTTGTCAGATGCTGGAGCTGTGGCGCATAGATTCAATGTAGGGATGATTGAGTGGGACAGGAAGTTGTGCATGGTAACTACTTAAAAACAACCAGACACTTTCACAATAAAACTGTATCAAAACCAGATTGTATTAACCTTGACTATGACAAATGGATATAATGAGGGGAGCTACAAGTCTACAGGTTGGAGGTTTTACAGTCCAACATGAACGAAGAGAGCCTTATCAGTGGAGCTCCTTGGTCTTGTGACTGCAGCTGTCTGCCAGTCATAAGGCTAGCCGGACTGAACACACAGTCAGTGTGAGTTGACGAATGCAGCCAACAACCACATGAGTTGCAGACACGTATAGTGTATTTGAGGTGTTAGCTCGTAAAGGCTTGTCCAGCAGCATTGGAAGATGCCTAAAGGAATTCTGGTAGCTACCACTGCAATTTTGGTAGCTTCTGTTGCTGTAAATGGTCAGACACCTGGTGTAACTAATGCAGGAGTAGTACTTACAACATGTGCCCTGTCAACCAGGGAATGACAGGCTAGGTTTCAGAGCTTCTGGTGTGGTCACAAATGCCATGACTTCCTTCTCCATGAATTTCCATTTTTACAGTCCAAGGCAACTTGTTTTAAAAAGGTTTTTGATGGTGTTTGGGACCTTTGTTGGTAATACTTCTTTATTTTTTAGATACTTACAGTTATCTTTGCTACAATGTAAAGGCTAAAGATGTTTCCAGGGCCCCTACATGTCACCATCACCACGTTATATGTCACTGTCATTTATTTTTGGTACAGGGTTTGAAACTGAAATGTAGTTTCCCCTTGGGGATCAATTGATTATTTCTGATGTCTGTATCTGTGATTCTTTATCATTTTGTTAGGCTTGGGTGTTTAAGGCTGTCAAATTCTTTGAGCTAGAACAGATAACACCTCCACTTTCCTTTTCTTTAACTCCCCTCATGTAAACAACCTATAACACATGTGCAACGTGGGAATCTTTACAGACTTTACTGCTGTCTTGATGCCATAGCAACAGATCCCAAGGCTGTATCTCTTTGTCTTTACTGTTCTCAGAAAGAAAAGGGGGGAATCACCTCATCCTCTCTTCTGCTACTAAATTGATGAAATGAAAGTAAACTCTTTGTCTTTATGTTTCTGTTCAACAGCTGTCTGTTTTCACGATCATGTAAGTCTGAGTCAGTTTCTCTGATGAACACATGGTGAGACTTCCCGCTGCGCACCATTTACCGACTCCAGGCAATCACCTCCTGAATTAGTTTTCTCGTGATTTCCTGCAATCTGGAAATTACAACGCCACCTGCCTGATCTCACCGGGAGCCAGCCTCCTTCTAACAGACTCGTCAGTCTGTGCTTCATCTCTTCTTTCCCTTCAATTCCCTTAAAGGTATCACTGCTGCCTTTCTATGTCTGCATTGGTTTTAACAAGTTCACTGAGGTGTAAAATTGAAATGCAGACAGATAGGACTTTTTTATTTCGCTTCAATGCAACCCAACAACAGAGAGGACCTTTATTGTGAGGATGCTTGGGAAATCCCAAAACCATTTCCCATCCAATATTGAGGTCTGGATGATCAACTACCATGTCTTACACCAAATCTACATCATAGGGTGTTGATAGTCGTAATTGTTGCTTGCCCCACTTACTACAATGTACTGTTGTGTTCAACACTACAGTGACCAGAATACTTTCTTAATGGAGGGTTTTTTTGTTAACTTTTTAAATCCCTGCAAACAAATGAAGCTTAGTGAAAATTCAGTCAGGAAGACTGGATGCTCACGCTCTTCTGTTCCTTCACTCACTCTTACCCGCTTCTCTCTACCAGCTGACCGGGGGCGTGTCAACTTTTCTCTCTGTCCAATCACAGCGACTGTGCTCCAATTGTAAGGGTCACGAGCCTTCTCCTCCCCGGTCACCTCCAGTTTCCATCGCTCAGCAGCCCCGCAGCCCCGCAGTCCACAACCCTGCAGTCCGCAGCCCCGTAGTCCACACTGAACCTTCCAGTTCCAGCTTTCTCAAGACTCTCACCACCACCACCAGTGTCTAGACTCCATGGGGGTATATTCATAATTCATAACGCCATTGCACCCCCTACACTGATTATTTTGCTCAATGCTTAGTGGGGTCTAACCGCCAAACTTTCTTTGCATTCATTCATTAAATCTGTTGGTAACTCTTTCTGGTGAATAGTCTCTCCTGATTGAACTAGCTTGATTTGTAAGTGCCCAAATACACCAAGCTTATGAAAATCGAGAGGTTCCCTTTGAACGCAACTGTTGATGCTATAGTTTTCAGTATGTACCATAGTCATCGTAGACTGCATGAAAGGTGCTCAGTGATTTATCATTCAATTTTATTGAACTGTTAATTCACTGAGTGTTTTACAGTTAAAGAAATAAAAAGAATATAGTTCATAGTGGTTACGAAGTGTTAGGAAGGAGCTTTACGTGAGCCATGTCAATGCATCAAAGGTGAACTCTGGTTGTTTATCAATCGCACTACTCTTGACCTCACATGTGGTCGTGACACAAACTTTATTTTTATCCCCATTTCATTTTTTTTTCACTTTATTTAACATATTATTTTTGGGTTGACACATTTTGGGGTGAAGCAGCACCCCCTGCACTCCTACTTCCCACAGTACTGAATGCACCCAATTGAGCAAGGATCTACTCTTGTTTTTTACATTAACTTTACATGAAGTGTACTTATTTAAGTGATTGTATTTGGTGTTAATTAAACAGAAGACAGCTTGAGTTTTAAATCTGATCCCATTCACTACTTTAGACTAGTAGTTTTTATAATTTCAAATTGAAACAAATGCAGACTTAAATATGATCAGAAACTATGGATGCTTACATTTTGCTAGCTAGGTTTGCGTATACTCTAAGCTAGAAGTGCAGTGTTTTTCCTCATTAAACTGAAAAAATAGTAGCTGTGTCAGCTAATTTTTTTGTCTGCCTTTTTTAAGAAGAAAAACAGATCTCTGACATTGGCTTGGGGGCGCACTCTTAAATAGTGATATTTGCAAGTCACTGATTCCAGATATTAGGTCAGATCTGAGGCATCTGAATTCTGATATCTGAATCAGACCAGCTCTAAGAGAGATGCAATGGCAAACTCTCTCGACACAAACTGTTGAACAAATATTGAAGCCTTCGCTGTTATCGCAGTAGGATGCATTTCTATTTAGAAAGGTTGATGCAGGGACTCCAGGGTGTTTCCATTAAAAATGTCAAATCCTTATCTTAATTCATCCATGGGATGAAGCACGGCGGTATCTGCTCAGTCTGTTTGAAATGCTTCTCACATACACTGTATTAACAATTCATGGGCTTTCTGAGAGTTATCATTGTGAATGACACTGCAAGGGTCAGATGAGAAAGGACGTACACTCACACACACACATACACAGACACACACACACACACACACACAATAGGATGTTCTGAGATCACCTGAGACGAACAAAAAAAGTGATGAATCTGAGCTGGACTGAAGAATCTAAGTGTTTTCCTTCATCTTGTTTTTGCTATAAAGGCCAAGGGAAAACTTCACTGCATAAGTGTTTAACTCTAACTCATAAAGAATTTTACTATATAGCACACAGCTGTTCCTCAGTAGCTACAGGCACATTTTGTTCCTATTCTTTGTACTTTCCTTTATGTCTCAGGGAGCCATTGAGGAGGAAACTGCTCATGAAAGCTGAATCTTTTCTTTTATTATTTGTTCAGGTTTGTTCCTCCCAGGTTCATTAAGAACACATTAAAGCAGACAAAATGCATTTGTCACACACCTTTGGGAACTATGAGAGCCACAGGTCTATTACTTTAGTCAAGATCAGGGGTCTGCAACCTTTAGTTTAAAAAGAGCCATCTGGCCTCCACTCACCTGGATTCAAAAAGTCATTCAGGAGCCACAAAGTCTACTTTAACTTTACAACAAAGAACAAAAGTTTTATGTGTTTATAAAATCGTACATGTAATGTTTTCGTTTAAATTTTCAATACATATGTAAATGATAAAAAAAGCAAGAAAATGGAAATGTCATATATTCCTAAGTTAATAAAATTTGGACAAGTTGCTGAATTTTTCAAAAAAAATTCAAAATTTCAAAAATTTGCAGAATTAAAAAAAAAAAAAAATTAGGAACATTAGGAAAATTGATAAAAACTCTAAAATAATAAAAAAAAATTGGCCAACATTTAAAAAAATGCAAAAAATAAGATTATACCTTCTATATTGCCGGGTTTTTTTGCAAAAAAAAAAATTGCAAAAAAAAAAAAAAAAATGGCAAAATCTTTGAAAAGTTTTAATTTTTTTTCTTAATTTTAATAAACTAAAAAAACATGCACAACTGTAAAAAAAAATTGCAAAAACTGTCAATGTTTGATTTTATTTAGTGTCAGTGTCTTTAATCATCAATTTACTCTTTAAGAAAAATAAAAACTCTTTATTTCAATAATATTTTTTGAAAGCTACAAGGAGCTTCTGCAAAGGAGTCAAAGAGACGCATGAGGCTCCAGAGTCACAGGTTGAGGACCAATGGTCTAGATCAAAGTTTTCATTAATATTCAGAAGAATTTTCATTAAGCTGGCGTTTGTAGATTTTGGAAAAAAAATCTTCATTTTTTTAGCAAGGACACCTCAGTTTACCCCAGAAGCACATCCTCATCACTGGGGTGTGTCCCCAATTTGAACATGTAAGTATTGTTGTACTTGTGATAGAGTTTATTATACCACTTATTTCAATTTCTGTCATGATAGATCCATGTACTTATTTCTAGTTATGACTCTAGGGCGCCCTCTTAGCTGTATTATTGCCCTACTCACTTAGTAATGCTTAAGTATTAAGTATTCAGCTTTGTCCATCCTTGTTTAGTCTCAAGGCAAAGAAGGGTTTTATCAGCTTGTATCTCCTCTGGAGCTTTTAAGAATTTTGAATTGTCCTTTCTCTAGAAATCACCTCTGTTTTGCCCCGAGAACCTGAATTAAAAGTCAGCGAAGAGCTGAGTGAGTGTGAGAGACAGAAAGCAAATGCTGCGCTCATTCAGATCACATATACATACACTCACTCGGATCCTCTCCTCCACCATCCTGCTGTGCAGTTTCTGTTTGGATAAAACCGAGCTGTCGCGGAATAACAAGTGGGGCGCAGAGAGCAACACAGTCACACGGCAGACATGGCGTTGAGACAGGGAGAGAGGAGTGATTCGGCTTTGTTGTTCAGATAAGAGAGGCGGGGAAGTGTAGACCTGGGCCTTGGTGAACTTTAGCCAAGTTTAAAACTTAAAATTCATGCGGTTATATCTGCAAAGACTCACACAGTGGGTGCTGTTTACAGAGGGGAAACATATTCTGACAGGTGCCTGTGTTTGCTACATGTTCTATTCCTTTGTCATATTTTTCCTTCACTCAGAGTAAACAAACTATCACTAAACATGAGGCTGCATTTCATATATTCCTGTAAAACTCCACGGCACGGGTTCGCCTTTCCTGGAGCACTTTTTTTTTTTTTTTCTCATCCTAAGTCAGTTTATCCAAGCTGTATTTTCATGCAGCCAGAAAACATGGATGGATGTTCTCCTTTGAACAGCAGCAGACTCACTCCTGGCACTGAAACGTGCTGGCAGTGTTAACCATAGAGAGGTAGGACACCGATGCCTGTTTGTAAAATGACCTGCAGCTCATACAAATGTACTATCAGAGCCAAAATGCTGTTTCTGTCGTCCTTTCAGTCCCAATAGTGTGTGTGTGTGTAGCAAACCCCTTGCAGTGCGCCTCATGGCTTAACTGCTTTAAATGCACTTTCATTTTCTTTTATGTCAAAGTGCGAAGCCTGATGCCGTGTAACACAAATTAAGCAATCGTTTATTGTCAGTTTTTTATCATCCAAGGCTCCTGCAGGAGAAAAACATGCACACATTGAAAAACCACAGACACAATTACACATGATAAATCATCCTGGAAAAAAAATTCCACTACTTTCACGTTTGTTCGTTTTTTAGCTCTGAATACTCAAATGGGTTTCTAAAAATGAGGTAATTGCCCATTTTTTTCTCTCCTTTCCTCTTTTGAACATGAAAAACGAAGAACAGGGATGGATTGTAAACAACACATTTCTGCAACACTTTGCTTTTTACCTGAGCTGGGTCATCACACACAGAACAAGAGAGGGGGCAAAGGGGAAATGATGAACCGTCCTCAGGCAATCTGGAGGGCAGTGAGAGGTAATTTAAATATCTGACTCCTGCAGAACACCAGAGGCTCAGCTCCACCAGCAAGTCATATGAGGAAAACATGACGTGCTAAGAAAGAGTGGACAGCTTCACCAGAACTCTGTTATTTTTTTATGATGTCTGGAAGAATGTCATAATAACGATTAGTGCCTCGGTCTATCTCATGCATTTATTCGATTACCACAGCACTGACTCTGCCCTTACATTAAACGGGCTCATCTTCTGTTCATATATTTTTATGATTCTTCTTTTTTATTGTATCACTCTGTTCATCTTTATATTGTGCACTATAGTTAAAATCATTTTCTTTTTTCTCTTTCAGAAAAAACTTTTTACTGTTTCATCTGGATCTGTGTGTGTTTGAGGTATGATAAAATATCCTTTAAAAGTACAAATCAAAGTAAAATGTTAAGGTCAGGTAGAGACTTCATAAATAATAAATAATCCTGAACTTGAACAGCTCGACCATACCTGTATATTATATATATATATATATATATATATATATATATATATATATATATATATATATATATATATATATATATATATATATAATATACAGGTATGGTCGAGCTGTTAGGTCACATGCCCAATGAGGTAAGCCCCAACGCGGGTGGTCCAAGTTTGAATCCAACCCGTGACCTCTTTCCCACATGTCACTTCTTTCTCCACACACTGTCCTGTCCTTTCTTAATAAAAGCGAAAAAAAAAAAGGCTGAAAAAGTAACTTCAAAAAGCCCCCAAAAGTTAAGTCTCCAAAGATAACTCCTGGTGGAACGCCTTTGGTTCGACATTTGTCCTCAGCCATTTGCTGTCTGTCTTTCCCTTCCTCTACTTCCCATGTTTCCTGTCTCTGTGCAGGCATCCTATCAATTGAAAAAAGAAGAAAAAAAACAAACTTCAAAATAAACAATCAAACAAACAAAAAAGGCAAATCTACAGCCATGGAGAAAATTATTAGACCACCTTTGTTTTCTTCAATTTCTTGTTTATTTTAATGCTGGTATCACTAAAGGTATATTACCTGAAGAATAAATTAATTTGACAAAAAAATGCAGCTGATAACATGACATTTTTTGTCCTATTTGACATGCTGAAGCTTAATCGTATTCTCAGGATATAAAAGAGGCCATTTCACGTCACAGGCAGCACTGCACATGCAAAGGCCAAGAGTGGTTTCCTGCTTACATTCAAGCTGTAGCACATCTTAGAGGATGTCAGCCCTCACATAATGCCTAAAACTAAAGAATTATGTGAAGCCACAAAGGCAGCCATCTTGGCACTGCTGTAAGTTGGCATGAGTGATAACAGGTTGTCAAAAAACTAAAGATCTCCAAGACAGCAGTTCATTACACCAAGAAAAAGCAAGCCGAACATGGTACCACCAAACTGCTAGCTGGTCGAGGCAGGAAACGGAGTGAGTTAATCAATGATCAATGAGAGGCAGAGGAAGGCCCGGTTACTCTTTGCTTGGGATCACAAGGATTGGACTGTTGATGATTGGGCGATAGCTCTATTCAGCGATGAATCAGACTTTCAGTTGATGCCCACTCCAGCCAACTTGCTGGTTAGGAGGAAGCCTGGAGAAGCCTACAAACCAGACTGTCTTGCCCCTACAGTAAAACATGGGGGTGGATTGGTGATGATCTAGGGGCGTTTCAGTATTGGTGGAACAGGGCTAATGCAACTGTGTGAAGGACGAATGAACCAGGCCACGTCTTCCATCAGCTGGAAACTCTTTCCTGACTGAAATCACTGGATTTTCCAAGAAAACAATTCCCCCTGCCCCCTGTGGAACATCATCTAACTCAAAATGGAAAACCACAATCCCCAAAACAAAGCAGATCTGTTTGAATTTTTGCAAAAGGAATGGGCTGCTGTGACAGCAGAACAGAGTCAGGAGCTGGTGAGTATGCCCAGACGCATGGCTGTAGTCATCAGAAACAATGGTTATGCAATCAAGTACTAACTTCTGTGTGTTTTATCTGACTAAAACTGACAGAAAAAAAAACATGGAGTGCCTGAAAGCTCTGTTTTGGCAGTGCAATGCCCTGGCTATTAATGTAAGAACATAAGTGATTTTGGTTATTATCAAGGAAACCATGGAAAAACGGCAAGGTATCAGCCCTTAAATTAAACTCTTATGAGCTATTTTCACTGTTAATCATTATATTTGTCAAAAAAATGTACCTAAAGCTGTACCAGACATTAAAATGTACAAGAAATTGAAGAAAACAAGGGTGGTGTAATTTTTTTTTCTATGACTGTAAGTCTCCATTGCAAAAATCAACACAAAAACTAAAACCTTGACTTTGAAATTCATGACCCCAATCCTGGATTACAACACTGCCCCAGACAGGAGGATAATACTGGACTGATGTTTAATTATTTTTACAAAACAGAGATTATTTTGTGCACACAAGATTTTTTAAAAAAAAGAAAACTTGTTTGAAGTATTAGCTTAGGTATTTCCCTCCAAACCCACCAGCAGCATGAATTTTCCTGTGGCATATATACAACAAACTGCCATTACAGTTGTCCATGATCCCCAGAGGATAACTTTTAATCTGAGGGATCTCCTGAATGTGGGTATAGCACCACCATGAGGCTCTAAATATTCACGCCTTCTTTTATTTTGCTTTAAAAAAAAATTTAATACTCATCCCCATCTGTTGAATGCTGAGCAACAAATGTTCATTTGATTGAGTTTATCACATAATTTAAATCTCCTAACCCAAGAACACTGTTTTCAGTGAACAGCAGCGTTAAATCCAGTGAGAAAACTGCACCTAAGCGATCTCTCTAAGAGACTGTACTAAAAAAAACTAAAGCTCATTTGTTCACTCAGGAACAATTTATCATGCTTATTTCCCCACTTTACATTATATTACACCATAAATTAAGACTCTGATCCTAAAAAGTGTGAGAGGAAAGTGGCAATCTGTGCAGGTAACAGCTGCGTTTCGTAAAGATGATGAAGAGAACAGTTGGAGGGCGTCATTACACCAAGAGAGGTGCTGAGCCCATTAAGGATAAATGTGTGTATTTGGTTTACATTAGCTACTTTCTATTACTAGCCTCCTACAGTAATGTAATTCTATGAGTCATACTTTAAAACATGCACTGAGTTAGCTCCTCCTTATAATTAAGCTACGCCAGTATACTTTTCTTTCACGACTGAGTTTTTATATTTATCTTGCGCTGCAGTTATTTTTTTGTGTAATTCACACTTCTTTATAAATGTCATGAGAGGTTAAAGAAGGTGTCTGTGTAAGAAGAAGTGCTGTTTGGGGAGCCAGCATCAGAGAAAAGAGAGGACATTTATCTAGATGTGTAACTTTCTACGGAGCTTAGCAGTGGCTGAATATTTCATCCCTGTGAGAAACCGTTTTGAGGACAAACTATCCTTTTTTAGAGACAGATTCAGTTTTAAGCTTGAGTTATTATCTAGCAATTTGCGCTCGGGTCTACAGTTTTGTTTTGTTTTGTGATTAATGAGTTTTTTTCCCTCGGCTTTACTTTGAACCTTTTCCCAGCGGCCTCTCATATGATGATGAAACTGTTTACAAGAGAGTTAAAATGTCTTCTCTCTAATACGCCTGAAATAGACCGACATACAGACATCACTTTATGTGCTGCTGTCACAGCACGGCTAATTTACTGCTTGTTATTTGTAGAAACTCAGGCAGCGTTTGAGTCCGAGTGAGAGGTTACCTCTGGATGATAACAGATAAAATGAAACATAAATAGAGGAGACAGTTTTAGAGATAGTTTCCAGTTATGATCACTCTGAGATTGATAGAGTGATCAAAACACAGAGAGAGTCTGAGGTTAGTTTGAAGAAGTGTGTGCTGGTGTTGTGTGTCTGCTGAGCATGCAGGAGTGCCTCAGCGCTGCCGGGAGAAGAGGTTCCTCAGGGCGTTGTTGTAGTTCTTATTAAAGGCGGTGTATATGAGCGGGTTAAAGAAGGAGTTGGAGTAGCCCAGCCACAGAAAGATGCTCTTCCAGATGGGCGGGATGTCACAGGAGCACAGCGGGACGATGAGCTCCGTGATGAAGAAGGGAATCCAGCAAAGTACGAACACGCCGATCAGAATGCCTACCATCAGCGCCGCCTTTTTCTCCTTCTGTTCGCGCCATGTGTCGCCGTCCGTCTGGAAGGTCACGGTGGCGTGGCGCACGGTAAACACCATCTGCGGCTGCTGTGTTTCCTCTTTCACCTGGGAGGTAGCCATGAAGAGAACGAATCAGTTACTCCACTGATTTATGAATCAATCAGGCAAACATTGTTAGCATGACAAAAGCAACTTCTCAAACAAAGGCGGCCTTAAAAAGGAACCACTGACGTGTAAAATTTTGTAGATGCTTGACAAAAGATGGATTTAAGTTGGCTGAGCGGAAATGTGCATCAACAGGTGGATCAACAAGTTTTCATTTCATACACAAACTCATATACAGACACACACACACACACACACACACACACACACACACACACACACACACACACACACACACACACACACACACACACACACACACACACTACAGAGCTGTGTCTTAATCTGCATCTTCCAGAAGCTCATTTTGTGTCGTTTCATAAACACACTGCAGCGCTGGAAGAAGGAAAAAAAAAAAAAGAAAATGTCAACATTAATCTGCCGACTTCTTCCTCACTCATTGTTGCCTAGCACAGCTCAAGGCTGACTCCATATTCTTTTCATCTGGTGCGATTGCCGAGGTGGTTCAGCGCCTTTAACAAAGACAGTCCATCCCTCTAAATGTGTCAGAAGTAAAGTGCACGGACTGACTGTCGAGCCTCCCGCACAGGAATGAAGAAACTTGATCTCTCTGGAGTGAATTTAGCTGAATCAATACAGGCCAGCAGGGCCTGCTCCTGATAAAATGGATGAAGCAAACCCATTTACAGCAGAGGGCAGAGGTTAAAAGCAAAGGACTGCTGGGAAGCAGGTTTCAAACCTTAACATTATAGACCAAATGGTGCACTGGATAAAATGTTCACTTAACAGCAGATCCTCCTTTATGGAGCAGATCCCTGATGAGGTTATGATGTACCCGGAAACTTAATCCAAACCGGTGCACACAAATGACATCATATGATTTCCATTCATTAAATATATGGAGATCATTTCCTCACAGCAAACTGAGAGTAGACTGTTTTATTGAGCTGTTTGGCGTCTTGTCTCATCAGTTCACTTACTTCAGTGCTGATAAGCCCGAGCATCTCAAGTTTAATATTGATGAAGCTTACATCAAACAGCCATTTATTTGGCGAATTAAACAACAGGAATGTTTTTTTGGTCTGGCATTCCAGCTAGATCCACAGGATGATACAGCAAAAGGGTAACGAACAGTGAGTGGGTTGTTAAAGCAGATTGGAACCTGACAGGGTTAGCAAGTAGTTTTGTCTCAAGCTCCTTTAACAACCAGCTCACCATACATCATACCATTTTATACACGTCTGCTAAATTAATTAACTTTTTTACACTAAATATTAATTTTGAAACATCACCGGTTTTGAATGGTTCCATTTTGCCCACAGTTTGACTCTTGTCCATAGTAATAACTAAAAAAGCACTCAGAGGGCACAGACCTCCACCAAGCATACTGTGATTGTCACGCAACACTTGAGTTCTACTTTAATGTTATACTTCTTTTCAGGAACCTGTCTGCTACAACTTGGTGTTAGTTGCAGGTTTGTACGATAATTTGTCACCTGACAGTGTTGAAAAATGTGATGACCCAGTACATATTTCATATTCCTGATCTTAGTATCCAGAAAATTGGCAGGATCTGGATCGTACTCTTACATCTGTCAGAAATTAAGGTGACCTCGTTTTGTATTGTTTTGCAAAGCAACCCGACCATTTATCATGGAGTTATATACACATATATTGAAAACGGCCCTATCTCACAATGATAAAGAATCCTTTAAAAAATTCCTGGATCCAGACAATAATCCAGATCACCTCCAAAAGTTAATCACTTCTTTCTTATCCCATTTTGATGATTTCCTGAAAATTTCATCAGGATCTGTTGGTTACTAGACAAACAGACAAACTCTCCCAGACGCATTACTTCCTTGGCAGAGATAATTAACCATGTCGCCCTTTGAAATGAGCTAGCTGTTGCGCTTTACTCACTCACAGCGTTTTGTTGCTGAACTGCCTTTTTTAGCAAACACTTACACAGCAGTCCCTCCAAGCTGCAACCAGAGCAGGTGGCATATTTACTATGTTTTTTACTTAATTTTTGCCTCTCTCTCAATGTTATTCCTCTGTCCTATAGCATCCATGAATTACACGCAAACAGACAACTACCGTAAAATACCAAATGAACGCCGAGTTCCAATTAATCGCCGGGTTCCAAATAAACGCCGAGTGTAGCAGCATGTTAAGAAAAATAGACGCCCGTTCCAAATAAACGCCGGGGGTATGGTAAGTTATTCGGCGCAGCCTACAAGCTGTGGTCCATTTCTTTTGTTCTTTCTTTTCATTCCGCAGTCAAAGTTGCAGAACACACGTGCAAAAGCTGAGCTCACAACTGACAGTTGAGTCTTCAAAACTGTTTTTTGTAAAAGAAACATAAGCAGGCTGTACCTTATTAGTAGTGGTGCAACGGATCATCATTGATCCGTGATCCGTTCGGTTCGACGTAATCGGTTCGGCACACACATGACCCTACAGCAGTGCTTTTTGTACAGCAGAAGCCCAGAGCGCTCACACCAAACACCCCCTCCCTGCTCCTCTGCTCGTCTGCCCCGTCTGAGTGCAGACTCAGACAGGGTCATATTTTACTTGACCAAAAACACAAATAAACTGACTCTCACCGAAAAAATCTGATATCGGTCTGCATTCACGCTTTATTTAGAGAATTTTCAGCGCATTACTTTCACACAAAAACACCGCTAAATAAGGCTCTAGTTCTCATCGTGTCGTAAAACGGCGCTACCTCCGCTGCAGAGCCACAGCTGGCTACGAGGCGCTCGCTGCTCAGTGTATCAGTCCGCACGCGGCGTGCCAGATATAAACAAACACAGGTAGTCTGCCAGGACGAATTATGCAATAACAACGTAAAGATGAGGAGGCTTTGAAGAGTCAAAGAAGACGTTACCACTTCCGCTGAATGTCATTTGCTGGGAAAGGAATTAAATGCCTGTCCCAAATAAACGCCTGGTCTGCTCAGCGATTGAAACAAATAAACGCCCCGGCTACTATTTGGTATTTTACGGTATACAAATCAGGCAGTGACATCATTTAGCAACTTCTACCAACAGAAGTAGCTACTACTTTTCCTGGGTGCTTGGCAACACTGATATTAGCACAGCATCCATGTAAATGTGCCAGAGTTAGCAATAAGGCTAATTTTCCTTTGTAGTCTCTGGCAGGTCAGAGCAGAGTTTGAAAAAATAGAAAGAGATGAACAAAGACTGAAAACGCTTAAGTCTGTGTCTGTTTCTACGGCAACAGTGTGCTCAGAAAAACAAAAGACTGTAGCTCTGTTGTATCCACCAATTAGAATCAATCATTCAGCACAGCTGTACAAAAAAAATCACTGCAATGTGGTATAAACAACTTCATATCAATACGCTAGCTGACTGGGAGGGCTAAATCTGAAGATAACAGCTAGTAGCTCCACTATGTCCAAAGCTATTGACCTTGAAGAACTAGATAACTTTTTTACATGGCTGATGTGTGTGCTGCAAGCTAGCGTAGAGTTTAAGCTTATACCACCAGAGGTGCATCTGCACTCCAGGATAAAGTGACCAAGAGATTCAGGGAGAATTACAAGCTGTTAGCCACTAAGCTTTAGCAAAGAGTAATGTAAGACCTTGTGAGCTCATGTAAGACGATGGTCAAGTGTATTTATTGTGTAAGAGATATATAATTTAGTCACAATACAAGCCTGTTTCAAGGTTGAAAAAATCAGTGCAGAAATAAAAGTAAGCAAGACAGAGTGTTCACATCAGTCAGTTCCTATAGTTCCAGTAACATTAGCCGTATGTATTTTATGGCTCTTGCTACTGTAATGATGAGTGATTTGTGCATCCAGGCCAAGAATCTGTGCATCTTCCTTATCAAGCGCTATTTCTGGTGTCTCTGGTGTGTGTGTGTGTGTGTGTGTACACGTGCATCTCTCTTAATGTCTTTGTGTGGGTGTCGTTGATGGATGAGAGCAAAAGGTTTATTATCTTGGATGTCGGTGCCATCCCTCACATCACAACTGTGCGTGCAGGCACTTTGCAGGGCTCGGTGCCTTGGCTCTTTGATGTTCTCTGGTGAATGATGAGAATAAACCTTGGCTGGGTAATGAGACCAGTTTAATACAAGCACAAGCTGCGTGTTTGTCTGTGGGAAGCAAAAAGACTAATAAAACATATTGAGTTTCATCACTTTTATTGCTAAATTGAATGCCTGGGTAATGGAACTTGACGTTGGAGTCGATTCATCAATGCAATATAACTTGGCACTAATTCAGTTGACGATCAGTTCTCCTTGAGCACAGTCCCTAATTTCAAACCAAACTTGCATAACTCAGAGGTATCTTCAGGGTTTCTGGGAATTTCTGAGTGCATGCATTACGTAAATGAAAGGAGAAAAGCTTTCTTCCATATATACCCTCCTTTTGTCTGCCAGGTCCACTGAACACTGAGTCTGAATGATTTCTATGATACATCTTACAGAAGGAAAAATGCATTTGCTCTCACGTGTGTAGGAGCGGTGTATTTTCTATCTCTGCAGTGCATTTGAGAAGGTTTCAAATTGCATTTACTCCATGAAAGGTAGGTGAAAAGTGGATGCCGTGTCAGTTTTCAAGAGGGGGGGAATTTGCCTGATTAAATGTTTGCTAATGCTTGCAGAACAGATCTACACCTATTGTGTCTGATGATTAGAGGAATACCACAGTCAGGAAGGTGCAGCACTCCATTAAAGATGTCGGGGGTGGTATTTATAGCCTTTTACCTTCTGCCGCCACAAATTAACAAGCTGGTGTCGATGAGTTGGATTGCTATAATTATTCATCCATATGCTCATACATCAGATACCCACGAGCCCAGATCACAGCTTGGTAGTTTGACAAAATGTAATATAAATGCATGAAATTGTAACCTGACTGTAACTTATCCCTGCCAGCAGACCTGCTTCAACGTCTGCTTGTGACAGATATGTAATGACAGACTCTGGAGAACAACCAAATTACATCCGTCTACAGACAGAAGTCCAGGAAATTTGATGTGGGTCGATTTACTTTGGGGGGGGGAAACAGTTGAGAAGAGGAAAGAGAGGCTCTAAAAGCTTTAAGCTATGGAAGAGAAATGGACAAAGTAAAGGAGTGCTCATAGAGTGAATGCTAAACAGAACCAAGTAGTGGGGTAAGCACTGTGGAAAAGTGGGTGAATGCAAACTTTAAACAGCAAAAGCTAAACAACTCAAACTGGAACAAAGGTAAGCCATGAAAACTTTTCAAAAGATACTCATTCTCTTTAAAATCCAACACTTCTAATGTCATCTGTCCCACAAACTGGTTTGGCATAAGGTGGTACTGGTACCAGCTTCTGTCTTGACATATTTGTGTGTCATGTGGCTTTTTCACTCCAGCTGTCTCTGTTTCTGAATATTACAATACAACAGCCGTATTTCCCATGACTGTTGTTGTTTTCTTCTTCTTCCATAGCTATTTAATACAGTTAGCATTTCCCTCTATCTGTTAAATAACACAGTTTGCAAACAACTTTTAGATATACTACAGCCACCATCTGGTGGGAATATCAAATTACAATCATGAAGAAGAAAATGGAATGGGGTAATGTTTCGTTTATGTTTTGATTAAAAAAAAAAAAAAAGAATAACTGACATCTGGAATTTATAACTAGGGATGAGTACTGAATTTGGTATTTTTAAGGGTACTGACCGAATTCAGTCAAAAGTACCGGGTACCGATTCACATAGAATCAAAAGGTACCATGTTTAGGTACCTAAATGCATCCTTGTGACTGTGAGGGAGTGGAAGAGTAGTTGATTTTTCATGCTGGACATGAACACAGCATTGTAAGGTTAAATATTGAAGAGTAAATATGTTGAATTGAAAAAGTTGAGATTTTATGATTTAAAAAAATTATAATTATTACCACATACACACAAAAAAGTACCAAGAATTGGTACGGTTGAGCACCAAAACCAATTGCCAGGTACTGGGCATCAGTATCGAATTGTTTCAAATGTGAAAGGTACCCATTCCTATTTGTAACCCATCCCTGTTACATTGTCCCTTACATATTCCACAGCAGTGCCAGTACCATAGATAGTATAAAAAAGTACATAGTTTCTGTGACATCACCTGTCTGTTTCTGAAACTGAGTTTTGAAGAAAATTGTCGGCAGAAGCCATGCTGGAATTGGGGCAGGCTTTGAGTCCTCACCAACAGCTACAGGGCTGAAGCTGTAGGCCGACCTGTAAATCTGGTGAGCTCTGCCTCTGATTGGGTAAACTCGTCATCTTAATATCTTCCATACTGCTTGGTTAGAAAAAAAACCTTTTGCTTCAAATGGTGCTGATGGAGAAACTAGCAAAACAGACCAAAGTCTTTTTTTTTAAACCAGGCTGTGAACATGTTTAGTTCTACTGTGAAAATGACTAATTTTTGATTGGTGTGTAGGTGATTTGCGATACTTCTTGATCCAGCCTCAAGGGGGACAAGGGGGACAAGGGAGACAGATTTTAGCACTTCCACATTGCCTCATATTTTTAGACCAGATATTGCCACTTGACCAGCACATGTTCACTTGTAATGACGTTCACTTAGGCCTGGCACTCACTTCAAGTTTTTAAATGTCATGGTAGAAAGGCAACCAACGCAAGCTCATGATTTATGTTCTCACACTGTAAGGTCTGAGCTTTGACAACGGTCAGTAAGGTTTCCTTTGAAAACTCCCAAACACAGGAGTCGAAGACAGAGAATATGACTTTGGCAATTACTATAAAGCAAAATTAGCATCTTTCTGACGCATTGAAATCAAATATAACCAAGACTGTCTCTCATGATCTTGGCACACCACATGGAAAACACTGTGCAAACCCTTCACACTACTGCTGCTGCATGGTATCTTTTCTATAGGTTCCCCTGCCTTTGCAGTTGTATGCCTCACCCTTATTTTTTCCCTGCATCTGATAAACCACCATGTGTCTAGTGTATGTGTTCCTGTCCTGAAGTGTCACTTCATTTTCATATTGTGACCTTACTCGGTGTGGATTTTTCCACTTGACAGGAAGCGACTGGCTTGATTTAAGAGGTTGGAACTGTGTTTCTTTCTTGTCGGGGGGATCCTTGCTTTAATCTTTCACCCAGAGAATTTCTGAGATGGTTTCATGACAATGTTAACAATGGGTCCTCTTGTTTGAGGATGTGGTTTTGTGTTTGAACTGCCTGTCCACTTCCCTGAGGGTTGCAAAGACTGGTCGTAATGCAGACAATGTCCCACTGTCAGCAAAACTCTATTACTTGTTACTTGTATAACGCGTGTCTTGTTAGGCATGCCTTATCTTGCAAGTGTGTATTTCCGAGACATGCAACTTGTTCTGCTGTGGTAAAAGGCAGGTGTGAAATTTTCAATTAACTTGAGTAATAGTCTGACATAACTGTTCCCTGCCTCTATGTTCACATATGTGTGCAGCTGTTGGTTGCCATGGTCATCCAGGCAGAGATAGAGGTTGTGGTGGCTCTTTGTGATTTGTGCTCTTTGTGTATGCTTGTTTCCAGAGTAGCAGGCTTCCACACCTAACTGTACGGGTTTAATACCAGGAGACATAAATAGCTCTCTTTGGCTTTTTACTACTTCTGACAGGCCTTGATGAGCTCCAATATTTCCTGTCTCATAAACTGTCCAAGTACGACACACCAGCACGAGTAGGCTCTAATATGTTTACAGCTACCCACTTGTTCAGGTCATCAATCTTCCATTCTGCGCCCCTCCCTAATCCAGCGTCCCATCCCTCCGACTATTTGATTTTGTAATGTCTACTTTATACTGCAACACTGGCTAACATCATTTACAGCATTTACAAGGATCACATCTCTGTGTCCTTGAACAAGCCGCATTAAAATGCTCTGCCTAGAGACATGAAGACGTGAAAACTGACAGTTTGGCTGGTGCTTTCTCTGTTGCTGGCAGTTAGATATCGACTGGGTTCTTTTGAAGTACCCCTCCATGGCTACTCTCTGCACTTACCTGCTCTTCTCCTTTGTTTGTCTACCTCACAGGTTGCTGAGTGAGGAGCTGCTTGCTATGTACATGTCTAACACATGCCTCTACTTCTAAATTGAAGCAATACTTTTTTGTTTAATGACCCTGCTTTCACTGATAAGAGATTCTGTATCAATTCTAAACCTGAGTATCAATACCTAGTGATTTCTTTAGTTACCCTCACTGGATCCAACTTCTTCAGTAGTTTTTCTTCCCACACTATTGTTACTATTTGATTCCCTCAATTTGTGTCCTCTTTTTACCTCTCTTCTTTCTGCCTCTCTTTCCCATTGTGCAGTTGTTTGCAAACTCAACACTTCAAAGGTGCTGCTAACAGTCTCAATTCTAAGGTCTTAATTTCCATGCATTCCCAAAACCTAATCTCTGATCTTACTGATCGGATTTCTTCTGGTGATGACGTTCCTGAGACCTTCCAGAGGGAAAAATGGTTCTTCTTGTGACGACTTTCATTATGTTCAGCAACAACAGCAGTTTACAGTTTTAATGAAGCTGTGTCACTCTTTCTACCACCATCTGTTTTTACTGTATGGAGTTTGCAGTCATGTTAGCAACTGACACAGTTGAGCTAAGCCAATGGCAACTTTGATTCCTGCAAGGTTGGGAACATATAATATATAGATAAGACTCGTTTCGACTACCTATGCTAATCCCTAGTGGTCTTAAAGGTCCCAAATTATGCAAAAACCACTTAATTAAGTCTTTTAGTGAAATTTGTGGGTCTTCGCCTTTCCTCCCACCCCACAAAATGTGACATTTAATGACAAAACCTGTACTTAGTAGTGCTTGTGAATGTAAAATCCTGCCTACTCCCCATCCCACTGCTGTTCAGAATGCCAAAGTCGAAGAACCATCACTGCTCTGTTTTGGCTGTAAACAGCCACATAGTTTCATGCACAAGCTTTCCATCTCAGAAGAAGACAACACTAAGTGGCTAGAGTTCATTTATCAAGGAAATGTGCCAGCTACACTCAGTAAAACTGTGCATGTGTGTGCTAGTCACTTCACGGCCGACTGCTTTTCCAACTTTGGACAGTACAACAGAGGGCTAGCGAATAGACTGGTCCTGAATCCAGGCACATTACCAACCATCCACCAACAAACCTGGGACCCTGGAAATGTGAGTATTTTAAATGCTGTGTGCTGTGGAGCAGATGTCAGAGCTTTTCCTCAGTGTCCCCCCTGTCTCTGTGTTAGCTTCAGGATGCTAACTTTAGGTGCGGTTAGCCTGTTGTTTTAGCCTGTAATGTTATGGTAAACGAGCTTCGCTGTTTTCTAAACATTGTGCACTTGGAGGTCGTGGCGCCGCTCTCAGTGAGGCGGAAGAGCGAAGCGGTATCAGCGGAGGCTTATTTACATATGAAGGTCACGCCCACTAAATCAGAGCGTTCTGAACAGAGAGGCTATGGGAGCCTGGAAACAATGCTGCTGTGCTTGATTTATTGACTTTTTGGACCAAAACATATAACTACCATTTCATGAAGACATCAATGATCCATATTAAACTGCAGAAAAGGAGCATAATATGGGACCTTTAAACCAAGGTGTCTTTTCAATCAACTGGGGACTTCATAAGGTTTATTTACTTGACACTTTACCACTGCCCCATGTAGAGAGAGGCTATAGTCTTCAAAGCAGGTGGCCTGTGTTTGACTGCTTTTCCCCAGTTTCATGAACCTTTTCGCTGCACTCTCTCTGAAATAACAATCCATAGCTAAGTAGAAAGGTATATATTGCAATGTGAAAGGGCTGCTCGTTCCTTGGGGCACCATCCTCCAGCTAAAACACAAACATAATACACTAAGATCCTCCCTGTTCATCTCCTTATTTACCTGTTTGAATCATCATTTGACTAAAATTCTGTTTTCTTTATGATGCTGTGATGTCAATAGTCCACCCTCTTTATTTTTTGTGCAATACCCTGAGAAAAGCAGAATTGGCATCAGACAATTGCTGATGGACTATTGTTATCTGGATTTCATTATTACTCACTTTTTCCCAGGGAGAATGGTTTTTCTTGCAAAACAAACAAAACAAAAATAATTCCCGCTGAAAAGTGAAGGCGGATAGGACAATATCGCCAGGTACATTTTTGGAAAACAGATTTTCTGACACAAAACACTTACCTGTGGATTCTAAAATCATAAACAGATATTGGTGAACAACTATTTGACAGAATAAATAACAACATGGTGACTTTCAGAGTTTTTTCTAAAAGATTGGGTTGTTAAAAAGAAGAATAAGTGAATCACCTCAGCCATGGGCGTTATTGTGTTCGTCTTCCGTGATCCTATCCGAAACTTGGCGGCCTTGTAGATCTTCCAGTAAACAAACAGCACCACACAGAGCGGCAGGTAAAACGCTCCAAACGTGGAGAAGATGGTGTAGGACAGCTCCTGGCTCACCTGGCACTTCATCCCTTCTGAGTACGTCTCGCCCCACCCAAACAAAGGCGACAGAGAGATGATCGATGACAGCAGCCACGTGAGTGCGATCATCACGTTGGAGATCTTTTTGCGCGTCTTGAGTGTGTACTGCAGGTGTCTCGTGATGGACCAGTAACGGTCCAGCGCGATGGCTGTCACATTCCAGATGCTTGCCGTGCAGCAGAGAACGTCAAAGGAAATCCACACCTGGCACAGAACGCGACCAAGCTTCCACGACCTGCCGTTAAGTTCATGTACAAGGCTCAGGGGCATCACCAGGGCAGCCACCATCACGTCTGAGATCGCCATGGAAGCCACAAGGTTGTGGGGAACCCTGTGGAAGGTCCTCACCCTTAAGATGGTCACCAGCACTAGTAAGTTCCACACGAAGGTGGCGACCACCAGCATTGCAAGTAGAGTCAGGGTGAGTACGCTGAAAACAGAAAAGGGCCGGTAGATGTTTCCCCCTGTGTCATGGCCGTCTAGAGATCCACTGAGGTTGGCTGTAAGGATGCTGGTGTTCGGATACGCCATGGTAGCTGCTCACAGTCCCCCGGCCCGGGGCCAATCAGATTTAGGAACACTTTCTGTAGGCTGGTGTTGCATTCTGCAAAGGGAAACAGAGAGCGATCTTCACTTGATTGCTTCACGACAAGTCTTACACATCTACATAGGGATGCTTGAACTTTTTGAGGTTCAATACGGATACCTGGACTTTGACACTGATCTGATACCAGTTATACCCAAACTGCTGAGCTACTCTAGTTCTCTTCATTATGTTATTTTAGCTATTGATAAGATTTAATTGATACCAATGCCATTATTGATTCCGACAAGGGAATTGTTAAGCTATGTCGATAAATTGAACCATTTCTCATGGATTCTTAACAGAAATCATTTATTGATACTCGTCCCTACTATTAAATAACTTTGATGAACACAGAGGAGCATAGAACTGAGTGAATAGGTCTGTTTGTTGTTACCAATATACAATCTTTCTTTTTCAGACTATATCTGACTGTATGAGCCAATACCTGATACCAGGATCAGAGTATGAATCCCTACACTTAAAAACTTCCCTTATCCATCAAAAAAATCTGATACTCTCCATCTGTCAAAGATTGAAGATCCAGTTCACTCAAAAAAACATGCAGCTGTTATGCTGTCTTTGCATCATTGCATGTTTTAAGCACACTTAACCATGGCGTCCACAAGAGAGGTACTCTAATAGTCTGCTCACAATAGTAAAAAGCACTTGAGTTCCCCACAGCTGTCAAGTAACCTGCCTACAACTTTCAAGTGCAATTTCATCTGCTGTTAAAAAGGCTCCAAAGCACTCTGGGACATCTCTGCAGAGACCATAAATATTCAGTTTCATCCTCCCACTGATGTCCTTTGATTTGCATCAAAGTCAGGCCTCTGTTTCAAAATTAAGACTTTTAAGCTCTCTTTGTTGTACACCCATTCAGAAATACCGGACTTCTGTTTCCAGTAGAAATCCACAGTGGAGTTTCTGTTTTGCAGAGAGATTTTCTATCAGTTTTCAGTTGAAGAGACACTGTGTTAACATAGCATTGTCTCTATTTAAGATTCCCAAAAGAGGAGATTAGACATCCCAGCTTTAGCATTGAATTCATAGAAGAAGCTCAGGATGTTTCAAAGTCTGCAGCTCAGAGTGTTTAACAGTGCAGAAATAAGATATTCTGTCTGTCACTACGAAGTTGTAAAGCATGGCGGTGATGTTAAAACAGTACTTTCACTGCTTCTACAATTATCTGAAAACCACACAATACGAATTGTCTTCTGTTAAGAATCCACCAGAATACATTATAACGTTAACTAAGATTCATCTGAATCACTCATCTTTTGCAGCATCACCGGTGGCAATAATGATTTCATGCATCATGTTTTGGAAAACATATTCAGATGTGCCTGATTTAAGATGTTAATCCTCCTAAGAACAATCATTTCTTATTCATCAATGCTCGGTTTCAACTACTCCTCCGACAACCCTCCAGGGCTTTTAGAAAAATACAGATCACCATCTCACCTTGAACCATGTATCGACTGTATCAGGCTTTAGAGTGATGTTGAATATTTAACACAATCATTCATTTTACATGTCTCCCTTTTATGACACCTCTAGGGGAAGTGGCGAAGACCATAATTAGTGCAGCTAATGCGTATAATTCAGCCGTAATAAATGACTCTAAGTGAGTTTGATTCAAAATGCTTGTTTAATCAATTGGATCATCAAGTGACTGTTACATTTAGCTGGAGCGTTAAGGTGATGGATAAACCATTTTCACTGATTCCCTTGGTATGTGGATTCTTCTTCCAGAAAATCAAGAATTCAAAGATGAATTCACCAGAGTCCCTCATAAAACACTTTATTCATACATGTTTCACACCCAGTGGGTTGAGTCAGGACGATCATCAATAAGGCCTGACAGGTTGTAACAATACGAGCCGTGTCTCCGTCAGGCGGTGTATTTATAGGACATGTGACGCCGTCTCTTAGCATCACAAACCGTGCCCTCTAATCAAAGGGTCCGACTGAGCACACGGATATACCCTCTGCTTTCTCTTCTCTTCTTTTCTCCCGCTCTTATTAACAAGCCTAACAACCATGAAATTGGACAACCATTATGGAGGGAAACAGCAATCAAACATGCTTGTTTCCTCCTTCAGACAGCAGCTGTCACTCACCCTGTGGGAGACAGTTACACACGCATATGTATATATGTGTTTGAGAGGAGGGAGACACTGACAGACAGGAGGACACAACCCTCAAATACCTGAATACCATCAAGCTTATTGTGTTTTCACAAAGCTGCAAGTCAATTCAGGTCAACCACTGTTCTTGAGATGTCCAACTTTATTCTCAGGGTGAAGTTTTTTTTTTCTTTTAGTGTGAGAGTCTCCACAGTGATGTAGTGTGATTTTACATCCCAGGGGTTTAAAG
This sequence comes from Halichoeres trimaculatus, assembly GCF_033239565.1. NCBI lineage: Eukaryota > Metazoa > Chordata > Actinopteri > Labriformes > Labridae > Halichoeres > Halichoeres trimaculatus. Next base: position 11,285,998 of record NW_027437196.1, read on the forward strand.
CTACTAAAGCTATTAAAGCTACAGTAGGGAGTTTTTGAGCAGCTGTGAAACAGATTGAAGTTAATAACAGTGCTTCTTTATGAGCTACAAAAAGCAAATAAAATGACAAGCGACGTGATCCAACATTTCTATCAGATAATTTTTCATCCTTGTAACTGCAGTGAAGGGGTAGGAATCAGAGGAGTTGATTCAAAGCATTACAAAGAAACAGCTCTGTTTACATTTCCCAAAGCAAATATTCAAAGCAAGTGTGACCAGGTCAATGATAAGCAGGAACACACAATTTTTATGTGGGTCTTTATTCCCCAGCTGTACTCACAACAAGCATAAGAACAACATTATTTTTACCTCGGCCAAGTAGGCTTTGTTTTTTGTCGGGTTTGTTTTTTGTTTTTGTCTGTGAACAACGTAACTCAAAAATTAAGGAAAGGTCTGGATGAAATTTTCAGGAAATGTTCAAAATGGGATAAGGAAGAAGTGATCCAATTTTGGAGGGGATCTTGATCCAGACACCTGACAGATGCAAAAGTATGATCCAGATCCTGGCAATATTCTGGATACTAAGATCCAGAATATGAAATATGTACTGGGTCATCATAATTTTTAACACTGTCAGGAAACAAATTACCATACAAACCTGCAACTAACAACAAATTGTAGTAGACAGTCTGCTGAAAGGGAGTACAACATTAAAGTAGGATTAAAGTAGTGCTGAAACGATTCCTCGAATGATTCCAGGTACTCGATTACTAATATTACTTGAGTACTTTTCTCCGCCTCGAGGAATCGTTTAATCTTAAAAAAGATCAAAGAGTGGTATATCAAATAGAGCTGAGGCCATATTAACAGAGTTTTTAGAGCCCTCAAGCTACCTCTTATACAAAATAGCAACTAGCAACAATTCAAGCTTCTTTTCTGGAGTTTGGAGACTAATGGGTCATTCTACGAAATAGGTGCCATTTGGGTCTGCAACATTTGATGAGATACAAGGCACAAAAAAAACGTGTCAAAGTGTGTTTACAGATTTTGGAGCTACCAAAGTAAGTGCTCTTATTGACATGCTGTGTCAGAAAATTCTGTTTCTTAAAGAGAAAAATTTTAATTTGAGAAATAACTGCTCTTTAACTAAACAAAAATGTATTTTATCCGATTACTCCATTAATCGATGGGATTTTTAGTAGAATACTCGAATGCTAAAATATTCGATAGCTGCAGCCCTAGATTAAAGTGTTAAAGCGTTACAATCGCAATTTGCTTGGCGGAGGTCTGTGCTCGCTGAGTCCCCTTCTAGTTTTAGTAGTGAGAACTAAAAGTTTTCATAAGCTTGACTGGGGAACAGTTGTCTTCTTCACTTCTGTTGCTAATTCTGTTGCTAAGCTAATGACCTGAATCTTTGACTAACAACAAAGATATAAACACTAGACAACAGTGTTAATAGCCAACCCTGTAAATAGACAACAGTAGTGGCTCACTTCTGGACAAGGAAAGCAAAAACTTAATTTGCATTTATTCATTTCTTGAGTCACAAAGCTTCACAGTTTTAAGCAACCACATGAAAAAAGTGATTTTTTTAGTGGATATTCACAGTACATTAATGGAAAAACTGATGTATATCTTTGGGTTACATTAACTTTTACAGCTATATCTCTCTTCAACAGGGAGAAAATACACACCTTGGGAGTCCAGCGTTTTGTGGGCTTTCTGTTTACATCTCTGTGCATCTGAAGTACCATGAGAACTCCGTACTCTCGCTTATAGCTCAGCTTGGCTCAAAGGGACATTGCTATCTCAGTGAGGAGCAGCAGCTTCGAGTGATAATAACTGAAATCTAACACTTAGGTCACTGAAACAGGATTTTAAACAGTCTCCACTTTACCTGGCTACAAAAGTAATACTTTTGGCTGTTAAAAAAGAGATGGGTGAGGTTATTTTATTTGTCAAAAAAGATATCACAGACTCCACAATATATGGATGTAGTCTTTGTGATGTCAGCTGTTTCTGATACAGAGTTTTGAAGCCTGTTGTCATCAAAAGTAGGGATGGAATTTAAAGCAATCCCTGAACTTGAGTACCCTTAGATAATTAGCATTCTTTTACTTGTAAACAGCAAAGAGCCTGTCAGTTTCGGACCTTTCTTCATTCATCTTGTCCACTCTCATAGCTGTTGTTCTCTGCAATGGTGGCTTGTACTCTGGCTCGACAAATGCCATCAGCGCTCTGAAGCCTTCCCCTTCCATAAAAATCAATGAGAGCATAATTCAAGCTACCATTTTGGTTATAAGCAGGCTAATCTGCTCTGCTCTAGTTTCGTCACAATGATATGTGCTGACAGGGCTAACCAATAGCGTGACGCAAGACTACCAGTTTTCTGTTTTAACAGTTTTTCTCCTTGTGCTTTTAGCACATGTGGTTACGCGTCGAACTAGCATATCAAAAGTATGCACGTTTAACGCCACTTATCTTACGCTGCAAATTAACTTGATCTTATTTGTTGAAATACTTCCAGACATCACTTTTTTTGACTGACATGTTTATTATTTTCTTACCTATTTTATTCAGTTAGGAAAAAAAATGCTGGGTCACACATCTAAAGTTGTATAATTTCAAGTTTTGTAGCCAAAAGCAGCACTTGCACATGTGTGTCTGTTATTTGAATAATGGGGTCAACTACAAGTAGTTTTATCAGTTAGCAAAATGATACAAATCCTTGTCTACAGGGGGCACAAAAATCATCACAAACCAAGAGTTACTTCCAGCAGCTTTAACAGTTAAAACTTGTTTAAGACAAAGATTTAACAAATTCTAGATATAAAGTTTGATTTCTTTTTCTTAAACTCACTTTTTGTGATTAGTTTTCTCCCAGGTTGTTTTTGCACCATGTTTGATCAGTTGGAGGTTATTCTTCAAGTCCAACACATTTGCCTTGAGATTCTAATTTTGCAAAAGCATTGTTTGTGTTTCTGAGCACCTTCTGGTGTTAAAACATTTCTCCAACAAAGCCTCACAGGCTGCCACTGCAAATACAACCCAAAAAGTGCATTGATGTCTGAGTCTCATTTAGCCTTAGAACTCAAACACCATCATATCACTGGGGTTCAAACAAAAAGGGTATGAATGGCTCCTCTTTGTGCCTGGCTCCTCAGTGTGAAACGTTTGTACGCTCATTTGTTACACAATCTCCCACCAAGGTGAGTCTCTCTGAAGCTGACATTTTCAGCTACAGGGAGAAGAAGGTATGCAGATGTGATATTTAAACCATTCATTTGAATGAGGACAACGTTCAACTTCAGCTGACAGATTTATTCAGTGGAGCTTGTTTCCAGAGCAATGAGCCTGGAGGTATTTTTGAAGCACCCTTTCAAAATAAAACGTAGCCCACATTTGACATTTGTTAAAATTTCATTTAAGTGTCACAAGCTCACAATTTAGAGAGGAGCTGTTAACAATTTTGAGGTTTTCTGTCTGCTCTTGTCCCAGATTTTACACGAAGTCGCCGCCAAAACACTTGTTACGTACCATCTGAACAACAGAGCCTCACTTTTGAATCCATTTTCTGCTGGTAAACAAAACTCAGCAGCAGAGATTTACAACCGGAAACAACTCACCCCCGGCACAAAGCTGTCCAGCGCGAGACGGTCTCTGCTCGGTCTTAATCTCTCCATCGAAATTCACTTCGCGGCTCGTGCCAAAGGAGTGAATGAGCCGCGTGCTCAGCGGTGATGACAGAAGAAACACACGGCTCGCGCGGAGGATACAGAGGCGCTGGAATGAACCATAGAGAGCTCGGGAGGGGGAACTGAGTCCAGTACGGATCATAAACAGTGCGTGTCCACGGCATGCGGGACGCAGCTGTGCGTGTGTGAGTGTGTGTATGTGTGCGTGCGCTTCACGAGAGCAACATCACTCGGTGAGACAGACGCTGCTGCTTTTTCGACAGGGCGTACGTGCAGTTCAGGAAACAGTTCCTCTGTCTAATTAGTCTTGTTCTGCAGTGATTAGAGGTTGCTTGAGGAGACATGGCTCGTGCTGCTTTATGATGGATGATACCTCCGCGCGACCACCCTTCCAACTCCCCTGGCGTTGCCCTTCAGCGCGTGCAGACGTGATTAATCCAAATTTCGCGCAAAGTGATTCAAATTTCATTTGTTAGCCGGTCGACACAACTTGTAATCAAGTCTCTTTTAAAGGAGCTATTTGTAGACTCTCTAATGAAACACTTCTCGTGTCCCATGTGCTGTAAATGTCCCTTGAAAATCTCCCAGGATGATTTATTTAATACAATTATTGTCTGGTTTGCTTCTGGCAATTAGGTCTACACTCTGCATACAGGAACAGAACATTCTGTGACCGTCCTCTCCATTTATAATCTTTTTTAATATGTTGAAAACAAACCTTGCTTAGTAATTATTATTTACCACAATATACAAAAAAAGCAGACATACATAAAGCCAGATGTCCATATCAAACTTTTTATTGTGGAGCTGCTCCTGTGCAGGGTCCTTTGATTGCCTATAGAAGCAGTTTACTGTTCACTACAGAGACTCTCTGCGCTCATATATAAGAGCTGATAATAAATGAGAACCTGGGAGAAAGTTGTGGTGTCAGACTATAGGTGGCACCATGGGATGGTGGTTCATTACTCTCATCGAACAAAAGCCACCACATTTGTCACAGCACCAACCTGCGTTAAGTCCCATGTTAATACCCTGCATATACTTGGCCATAAAGCTGTACCGCAGTGCAGTGGCGGACTCAGGCTGTCTAAGGACAGAGGAGGGAAAAAAATAAAAAGGACATGCAATAGTGGGGAGGTTGTTTCCTATAGAGCAGCCCATATGGCTCTGTATCCCTTCTCCCCCCAGCTGGAAGTAAGGTCACACTGATGTGACTAGCATGTTATCACGTAATCGACACTGGAAAGTCACCCTGGAGAAAGTTTTCTTCTCCCTTAGGCAGGAAACTTTTTTTTTAATAACATAAAAACTGTGCTGGTTTGGCCCCCTAAGATGGCTCTTGATGGCACTTAATTATTTTTTTCTTCCCTAAAGGGTCACTTATTACAGTTTTCTCAACTGGAAGACCAGCCTTTTGGGGGCTTTTAAGTGTTCCCTTCATTGGTAGGGAAAATCTTTTCTACCATAAAGAGAATATCAGTAAATGTTAATATTTCCTCCATCCTCTGGGGAACTTTTTACATTTTCCTCTAAATGGCCAAATTCTGAAGGAACCTTTTTACCAGGAGACTATCCACAGGGTCATGTGATCACGAGAAGACAATCCTACAAAATCCTACAAGGCAAGCGATCTTGTTCAGAACTGGATGGCCACCCTGTAGGGCATATATGCCGGGTGTGATTTGTCAGAAAAACGGAGATAATTTTTTTTTATATCAATTGAATTTTCGTTTGTATAGAACAGAACAGAACAAAACAGAACAGAATAAATCTTTATCGTCCACCAAAGTGAAAAACTGACTTTGGCTCACCGGCACAAGAGACAGACAGCACTAAATTTCAAAAAAATTTAATTCAAAGAAAAACATATATTAGACACATTATAAAAGTAGAGATAAAACAAGATCTAGTTAAATAAATAAAACATAGCATTAAAACAGTTCAGGTCATTTTTGTGGATTTGTTACCTAATCATATTTAAGATTGCATTGCGTATAAAAGATTTTTCTTAAAGACCTTTGGCCAGAGGAACTCTATAGCGCCTCCTAGACCTCAGAGGCTTAAACTGACAGAAATAATCATGAATCATGGAAGAAAGCAATAAACAGGCCTTGTTCTTTTTTAGGCTAACAGTAGGCACTGTTACATTTCAAATAGTTGAACAATCATCTTTAATGCAAACTAAAAAAGACATTAAACATTTAGTTTTCTGCGCCAGCCACACCTGCAATGTAGGAGATAATCTTATCAAGTTAAGACCATAGATAGGGGTTGATGTCATAATAAATCGTCTCATTAGACGAGGTAAACAGTTTGCCCTGACGTTTGACTTCATGTGGCCTTTTTTAATTTCCTGTTAGCTTTTCATTTGCTGCGTCTGCCCTTCTGAATGCATATTTGGCCCATTAAGATAAGATAAGATAAGATAAGTCATACTTTATTAATCCCCGGAGGGAAATTCAAGTTGTTTGGGCACTCTTCCAAGCAGAGAATTGTACACTCTGATGGCTGCAGGGAGGAATGATCTTCGGAACCTCTCGGTCCTGCAGCGCACAGAGGTAAGGCGTCCCCTGCTGCTGATCCTCCGGACTATGATGTTGTGAAGTGGGTGATCAGAGTGACGGATGATGGCCTCCACTTTCTTCTGTGTATACCTTTCCACCACAGCCTCCAGTGAGTCCAAACTGGATCCAACCACAGAGCTAGCTCTCTTCACCAGTTTTTCCAGTCGCCTCTTGTCCTTCTGCTTTAAACTATTTCCCCAGCAGACTGCACCATAAAACAAAGCACTGGCTACCACGGACTGATATTAACAGTGATGAAGAGAAGACTTCTCAGTGTAGAAACGTTCACTTTACTGAGATTACGATGTATGACTTTTATGTCAGCTAAAGAGAGCACTATATCACATTTTCTCCACTTAAGAGTCATTTTTCAGTTTTCTCCACTGGAAGACCTGTCGTTTTGGGCATTTCACTGTTCTGTGTAGGGAACTTTTAAGAATTATTTCCTCTCCTAAAGGGCTACTTTGTTAGCTAAATTATGATATTTTCTCTAATGGAATACAACTGTTTGTGTTTTCTCCACAAATTTACCAAATTTGGAGGTCATGTGTTCTTTTCACCACAAGACAAACACAGACACAGGGCATGTGATCTCAGGTGCTCGTGAATGGCAATCCTACGGAACATCTTTGTTTATTTTCCCCACTGGATGGGTATAAGCTGCTTAAGAGGACCCAATATCATATTTTCTCCACTGCCAATGGTTTCTCCATTGGAAGACCTGCTGTAGACATTTGAAAGGGAACCTCAACATTTTTTCTGAACTTTTTAGTGTTTCAGTTAAATGAGTTAAGTCAACCGTTGCTGCAGTGTAGATGTGAACTCACACATTACTAAAGCCACCAAGCAGTCCGGGTTGGTTCAGTAGGGTTTGGCTCGATTTGGTTCAGTTAAGCCTGATCCCGTTTGCGTTTCCACAGCAAACTGTGCCCTCTCGTGGTGGGCGGCGAGTAAGCTGGATGCCGCAAGCCCCAGCTGTTAAACAACAGCGTGACGCCGTAGCAGCGCGACACAGTTTACCCAGCTAATAAATCCAACGAAGAAGAAAAACGTCGGGGTAAGTGACGATTCCTTTTACCAATTAACAGTCTACCGTGTGTTGCTCCACCTTCCGAGAGCGGATCAGTTCAGTCTGGCACCCATACGGAAGGGTCCCAAAAAAGTAGGCCGGCTCGTCCTGGTTTTTGTGGATCTGTCCCGGGATAAGTCAGTGGAAACGCCACAAAATGCGTGCCCTACCGAGACAAACTGAACCGGTCTGCTTGGTGGAAACGCTGCTTAACTTTCTCTGAAACGTGACCTAGTCTACCTGTAGATTTGTGGAATTTCCTTCCAACATCTGCTCCAACAGCACAAGTGTATCAGCAACTAACCATGAAATATGTAGCTGCACACATGTAGAGTAACATATTTACTGTTTATCACAGCCCTTCTTGAGGAAAGACATTTGAGTCACTGTAGTGTCTTTTTCTTCTTCTTCCTTTCTCCCTCTTTAACTCATAGTCGTTAAAGAGGGAAGCGGGACCTTTAAACAGGTGATGCTCATGCTCAAAATCACGTCAGCTTATCAGTTGCTCGTACAGCCGGTACCTAATAACCTGCTTTGTGAAACTGTGCCTTGCTAATTATAGGGCTGTGAAGACATTAATGCAACCCACTTAAAGTGTCAGTGCAAAGTGCTGCTCATTAAAACAGATGACACACTTTGCACTTCCAGCTGTTTAGTCTGCAGAGTTGAGGCAAAAACCGATCAGTGGATTCAGAGGAAAGCTCTTGAAGGACTCATTTCTGTTGCAGAAATATTACGAGAGCGCTAATCGAGCTTAACATTTAACTCTGCGTCACCGGAAAATTCCCACTGTGTGTGTCTGTGTGTGGTTTTGAGCAGTTTGACTCATGTAACTTACATCAAAAGTGAACATTTGACTTCCCCTTCTCTGCTGTGCTCTCTTATTGGAGGCAAAAAGTGTTTTCTCTTTCTCCATCTCTTGGCACACTATCTTATATAACATGAAGTGACCTTGTACCACCAGCCCAGTTTCATCCTCATAAATAGCAGGTCATCAATAATCCTCACACTACTGGGATTTCACTCCAACAGCAGGTATAAGTTCACCTGGCAAATGACCAGAGAGGAAAAATGAGGTGCGGTCTCAAATCAGTGACTTCGCTGGTAAACCTGCCACATAAATTCAGAGAAGTGTCGGAGCCTGTGGTAATTGTGCAGTGAGTTATTGAATGTTTAATACAGAGGAGCATGAGGGTGTCTCCTGTGTGCTTTATGACCCCTCAAGGTCACTCAGGTAACTGGGAACACTCGATAGTTAACCACCTTGTTTAAGTGCCGTCGTGTGAAAGATTAAAGATACATTTATCCAAACAAACTCAAGAGCCAAGGCAGAAAACTGTCACGGTAAATGTTCAGTGGAGGATAAAGCTGTCTGAACTTAAATCGCAAATTCGTCCTTCTTTTCTGCAGACAAGCTTCGTAGCCCTGCTGTCATTAGCCCCTGAAAGTCAATGATATCTGTCGGCACTGCACCGCCTACACCTAATTACAGCATCAGCGTGTGTCAGAGGCTGCCAAGGCAGGAGTATGCTCAGACAGGCAAGGTGTGAGGCTGTGATGTGCTGAGGCAAGCAGCTCCGGCCCAGCGTATGAAGGGAAAGAAGAAGTGATTCAATAAATTGTCAAGAGGGAGGGAGCGGTGGTCTTCTATCACGCTCTGTCGACGGAGCACACAGGGAGCAGGAGTTCTTGCTCATGAATGACACTCTAAACTTCCACTTTGTGCATAGAAATTTATGTTTCAAGGTCTGCTTAGTGTAAAGATGACCTCAGGTACAGAGTGCACACTGAAGGCTGTAGAAGGCACTGTTTCTTAGCCTATAAAATTGAAAATGGTCTTGCAGTTATGAAAAGGTTTTTCATGATGTTTCACAAAATATTCTGTGAAAGAACTTAAACCTTTTTTTCTCGTGTTGGTTTTCAGATAAATTATTCCACTAACCTTCGGGGTCTCCTTGACTTTTCTGCCAGCGCTGGCGTGAGGCTGACATTTAAGTTTTTAGGTGAAATGTCTCGACAGTTATCGAATAAACTGCCAAAACATTTCACGGTCCTTTCAGGATGAATGATAAATGCTTTGGTGGACTAATATTGATTCAAACATCAGCATCATGATGTCAAAACACTGAACAGCCAGAACTTTGGTTTATGGCTTAATATCACCCATACCAATGATGGTTATGTTAGCTTGGATTGTGCTTAGTGATGATATAATATAAAAATTGGACGATACAACAGCTCCCAAAAGTGAAGCCAAAACTTTTAGATATTTTTATAATTGGACAAAATTGGAATAAATTTACAACAGTTTGTTGATTTTGTGTTAATTTCTTTGAAAGGTGTGGTTTCAATTAGTTTTATGATCCTAGAAAAAAGTTCATAACATCATAATTGACAGCTCTATTGAACATACTCTACCTGTGAAAGTAAATCAGCATTACAATGTTTTTTTTATGTTTTGCTAGCATTAAATTCTGTTTAAAAAAAGCTTATTTTTGTATTAAATTATAAAATGTGTAAGTTTCAACATTTAATATTTTGTGTAGCCATCAAATTCTGTTTCAACATTTTCAACTTTTTTTTTTTTTTTTTTTTTTTTTAAAGGTAGGTTCTTAATTTATTCATTTTTTCTGTCCCTGCAAAATTTATCTTGAAAAGTTTAGTGAATTTATTGTCAAGGTCATCTTTGTCACAAACGCAAAATTTCATCCATTATTGAAAACAAAATCAACAAAACTAGTGACGATGACTAAGACAGAATGACAAAGGTATCAGTGTCAACAGATGAATTAAGGAAAAACAGAAACGTGTGCACAAAGGTAGTCTAGTCAGCTTAATTGAGTATCTGATGCCCTTTTTGTTTGTTTTTAGATTGTTGTACTGGCATGGCAGGGCGTTGCTGCTTTCTGTCAGCACATTTTTGCAGGTCATGGGCTGATATGTCTGAGATGCCCTGATGTACTACACGTTATTTTTCTGCTCATCATATGATGATGGGTTGTATGAAGCTTGTAGGGGCTGTGATTCAAAGTGATTCTGAAAAAGTCTCCCTTGTAGATATATGCCTGATTGTAATCCACTCTTCAAAATGAGATTATCAGCACCAATATAGGATATTTCAAAATGCTACTTCCTAGCTTCCTGATTGGGTCGAGCAGGACTGGATTAATTTACAGTACCTCAGAGTCTTTATGACAACACCACGCCAGCTGACAAAGTCCAGTAGTGAGTAGAAACAGCTGTTTCCCTCTGCTGAAAATGATTTCTTGGATTTGTTTTGTAGTGATGGTGGACACTGGAGCCTAACTGTCAGACAGAAAAAGGACAGAGGAGCAGAAGAAAGCTAAAAGGGAGAGTGATAGAGCACAAGCTAAACACTAAAAGAGCTAAACTGTTTGTGTTAATATTCGTTCCAACCCACAGTCAGCAGTTAATTTACAGTGATCTGTTCAAACTTGAGAGTCTATCAATAAAAATGAAGAGTGAGGTTACGTTAGCTCTGCTTGGTAGATGACTGGCAGGACATAACCAGCATTTACTAACGTTACACATTACGGACATGTCTTAGAGCACTGGAGAAGCAGCCATGACAGTCAAAGCCTCATAGATCATCAGTCACGTGACAGTGGTGTTTTGTTACAAGTTTCAAAACTCTCCACTTTAAGAGGAGTGACCCACGCTCCAAAGCTTCGGTATCATTTGCCGATCACTATCTACATCTCAAATCTCAAGCTGTGTTAGTCATGACCACAGACTGTAAAAAACATGGACGTCCTCTTGATCAGGTCAGAGTGAGGTCGGCACAAAAGCTGCTCCCCCTGGTGGCTGGCTGCAGTATAGGTTAAAAATTTTGGCTTTCCAGCTATTCCAGATGAGCTGTGGTCAAACTTTAAAAAAATCATACACCTCGTAGAAATGTTTCTTACATCAGATTGCTGTGGTGGTTTGAAGATATCTGGCTGCCTTGAATTCAAGTCTTCTTTTTTCTGAATTGTTTCATTTTCACTAGTTATACAAGGTTAAAAACGAGGTTTTACGTCACGTTTAACGATGATTGACAGCTGCCGTTCTTGTGTATTTTTTTCGGGGACTGCAAAATATGTCAGGAGGTAGAGTCAAGAAGTGATTAGACTCTTGAAAGAAAAATCATATTTATTATTTTTGTCACTCGGCTCCACTCAGATTTTCCCAGAATCCCTCACAGTCTCTACTGCGCAGACTCTGGCTGCACAACTGCTACCAATGGCTGCGCCTGTGATGGGGGTATTTTGGCTTCAAAACTGTACAATGATAAATGGCGGAGCCACACTATCCTCTCTACATACATTCTATGGTCACAACATAATTCTACATTACATGTCAGTCTGTGACATGACCTGCAAACCTGTACAGCTGTAATTACAAGTTCAACTGTCAGTTGTTATTGAATGATGCTCCTTCGTACAGTCAACACACCTTGTATCAGATAATGGATGTTCTGTAGCTTATTCAAGGCCAGGTTCTTGAAAATGTTACAACAGATGACTCTTCAGCTTTTCTGTTTGTGTATACAGAAATGGTGAGTTGTGATTTTTACCCGTAACACCTCTTCAATCAAAAATATCCTTTATTTCCTCTTCTAACTTGTTATTGACAAAATGGTCTCATATCTCACCATCTTGGTGCTTCTGAAATAGCTTTGCCTTTTTTTTATATTATGTGTTTCACGTAAGACCGGAGACAGAGGCGTTCTTAGTGTATAGCAATCATCTTGATAAATAACCCTGACCCTGTGCAGTGCAGGGAACTTGCCAAGACTAGAAAAACTGTTATGTTGGAGAAATTTCAAGTCGTTGACAGAACGAGGCTCTTGTTTTCTTTTTTCCAAAGGGTTGTATAAGAACAATGACAGGTTTGTAGAACATTTTTTATAAGGTGTTTCTGTCAGTATCAGTATACAGGAACTTGTTTATTTATGACTCTTAACTCCAGAAACTTGACTGAGTGACTCTAAACTGCTTTTTACACCCATAAAATATATTACAGAGGAAACGAATAAGGCCTTAAACCGCCGTCTGTCGCCTTTTATGTGAACGTCTGGAGATTAAATGAATAAATGTGCAGTATATCACTCAGAGAAGGATTTTTCTGGCTTCATCTTTCATTTTAGATGAGCACAATTCAGATGATATATGCAGCCGTATTCACACCTTTCCAAGAATGACACATTGAGTGCAAAGCAATTCGAAACACAATGAGTCAGTGTGTCAGCTTTGAGTCTTTGGTCACTTCACTCCCCGACTGAAAGACGTGACAGACGTCTGTCAAATGTTCCCCACAAATGATGCCAGTTTTTGCCCTTCAGGGAGAGTTTAACTGTTGCAGATGAGTTTATTATCTGCATTAATGCGGCTTTTAATTGAAGTGGTTAAAGGTAAGTGAGTGTAAAGTAAAAACAGTTTTTAAAGCCTATCAATGTCAGCAAAGGTTCGTTTTGAATCATTTTGATGTGCTGAATATGTCATTTGGTGTTAACAAGAGTGAAATTAGTGCATTTCTGTGTTAAATCAATCCGGATATGATTGGAGGTTAACCAGACCCCTGTCACTAAAACCTTAAATAATTAAAGTCCTTTGAATAATTGAAAAGCGTAGCTTACACATAAAACAAAAGCTAATTTGATCATTTTAATTTAATCATTCTTTAACAGGAATTTTAATTGAAATAGTTAATGAACAGTTGGAGGCTTTTTAAGCGGAAATTGTCTAATTTGAGATCTTTTGCCTCAAGTGATCCCCTGACTCATCTTTTAGGTGGATAGCCTGAGGTGTTGCCCTAAAAAAATAAGGAAATTAATAAAGCACTCAAGGTCATGTGCCAGGAAAGTCTGAGAGGAGCCATCCATCTACTGCTCCAAGGGACCGTCCAAGGTAAAAACCGGCTGAGGCTTCATATTTCTTTAAAATGACATTAGCATTTTGGAGTGCCGCGATGGAGAAGTGTGGCTCAGAATCACAATAATTCCCCCAATATTGCTCCTCTGCTGCTGGGAAGCCGAATCTGTGTGTTGATTTTCACACTTTTCTCAATCCTCTTCATGAACTCATTCTGTTTAAAACAAATACCACATGGGAAGAACGCAGCCCACAGCACACACAACACTCATCCCTGAACATGCTACATCCCAAACACACACATCATGTGTCATCACAGAGAGCAGTCTGTGTGCTGGGAGTACTTGTGTAACAGTATGAAGGGCCCTTTAATCTGTAATTTGCTGCAATCAGACACCCCGGACCTTTGGGTCACAATGAATCACATACTTGAAATTGATCCCTTGCCAGACACCAAACAATGAGGGTATACTGTCCTATTTTCTGTCTGAGCGCCTGCCTCTGCCCCGTTAGTGGGCTTATATAAAGTCCAAAGTGACATGTCTAATTTCAGAAGGTGAGTGTATCTTCCTTTGCTGTCTCACTTGTGGTGTGGAGCTGAGTTTTAATCCTAGAAGTGATAAGTCTGTAGCTTCAAGAGCCAAGTCTTTCCTTCATTGTTATCCTCATTTGATCCAACATAACACAGAATTTTAAATAAGCCAGCGAGCCACAGTAACACAGTTCGCTGCACTGTTTGGAAATGACATTAGCCTGTGCAAAGAGCAATTTACCAAAATTGTTAGCTCTTAAACAAAGTTTTTCCTCCTCTAGATGTAGTCTCACTTCTCTTGACATTTAAATCCAGTTCAAACATGTGGAAATTTGTAGTTAAATAAATAAAGCTCACTTTGGCATCTCTCCAGCTAGATTAGACACCCATCACACAAACAGTCTGGAAGAGGAACTAGCAGAGGCATAATGCATAAACAACAAACAGCATGAAGGATGGATATATAGGGGAGACACTTGAGAGAAACATTAATGGAGGGCACAGTTTATGAACACGAGCAGGCAAACAACAACCAAGCTGTGCTGTTATTAACACTCCCTACATCCAAAAATATCCAGTATCCAATAAATGAGTCTATTTTGGGCCTTTCTGGGAGGAAGAAACAACAATATTATCACAGCACACAGAATCACTATTACACAGGCTATTGTCAACATTTTAGAAAACAAAAACTTGTTGTTTGCACATCTAGCTATCATGCACAAACGTTAGCATTTACCCATCATTTGGGCTCTGTATCTTTCTCCCCTAACCACAAAGTACAACACCTCACCTGACTCACTTTTTTATTGATTAACCTGTGTTTTTTTTTTTGACTAAACAGATAAAATGATGAGTAGAAACTTGTAAGAGATGCTAAAAACCATCTGCAGTCATAAATTGTTGCTAAGGAAAACAGAAAAGCAAAGCAGCCTTTGGTGAGTCTCTCTTTTTCTTCTGCTAACAAGCTACAGCTCAATGTTTATGCTAGCTCTGCCAAAACTGCTGCTAGCGTTGCTCTTTGTCAATGAAATTACTCGCTAACAGTCAAATAATGCTGTTTTAGCTCAGTTTGGATAAATGAACTGGCCTATGGAAAAAAGTAAGAGGCCAAGAAGTTGATAACTGCACAGGCTAATGCTAACTTGGTTGCTGATCCTTGTGGTTTTGCTCTGGTGAGTAAGACTGACCAAAGGCTGTTAGCTAATTTTACTACACATTAAAGCCTCTTTTTCTATCAATTCATCATATTTTGGTGATATCTTTTGTTCGTGATTAGTGCATTTTTTTTTTTAGTTAGCTATGGATAGGAGCATTAGTACACTCATCTTTAGCATGTTAGGATGCGCAGGAAGCCGAAAAAAAGGGGTTTCCGAATGACTTTGTTCTGGCCTAATATGCAGTCTTTTTTCAATAAAGTCTACTTTTTGTTTCTTTTCACATAAATTGACTTAATTTTATTGTTTTTTTCATAGAAACTAATGTCCCTTTCAGCTGCTTCTTGGTCATACAGTTTTCATATTTATCTAATGCTTTAAATGATAAAGCAGTGCTGAAGTCCTTCAGGGAGGCAGTTCGCTGTAGGTCGGTTATCAGGTTGCATAACATATGAAGGGACTGGGAGGCTGTGACTGTGTCTCCTTCATTTTAGATTTAGGCTAATCTCTTAAAAATGAATCTGCATATGGATGCAGAATCTGTAGGCAAGCGTTTGTTTTCTGGTGTAGGAAGTGCTCTGGTTTTGTTTTGTAGCATTTCTGCTGGTATTAGCTGTAGGAGTCGATTTGGAGAGTAGTGTTTGAATATATTGGCTGTACATCTCTGGACAGAAATCACTGTTTGGTTGTAATAATAACCAACACTGGAAGTTTAGTAAAGGCCAAACCCCCAAGATTTGTCCTAAAACAGCTAGTTGGATTTTATGATAAATACAGGCTGACACATAGATGACATGTTAATTGCAAAGGTAAACAAATGTTATGCATACCCTGCAGCCAATCAGAATGAAGTATTCACCTGGCCTCTTTTTTTCCCTTGTGTATTTTTGGCATATCATTTCTAATGGCTTAATGCTGTTAAATTGCACAATGGTTAATTATGAGTGCTTCTGTCACAGTTTTGGTTTCACTGCATTTTCCTCATTTTCCAGCTCATGGCAATGTCCTGTTGTGAGCTCAGGTCTCTTTTACTGGACAAATTACTCGATGGCTTGAGGAGTGTAAACATGCTTGAGCAGGCACTCAAAGTCCATTTTTTCATTATAAACCAATTATATTTGCTTTTAAATGTAAAATTGGCCCCACATGGAGACTGGGTATTTTGCTATTAACCAAAGTATTTGGAAAGAATTTTGATCTGAAGAAATCCTTTTTTCTCCCATTACTTATTTAAAACAAAAAACAATTATCCTTTCTGATACTGTAGGTCAACTGCTGAAAATGTTAATATTTTACAGAATATGTATGCCCCAAACTATTGAGGCTTGTGTCCCTAATATGTCCCCATAAATTTCTGTGGAATGCTTAGATTTGTCAATTTAAGTCATAGTTTGACTTTTAAAAAACATAGATTTCTCTCTTTGTCTGACACCTACCCCCTTGCCACAGTTTTAGATTAAAAAAAAAAACATAGGACGATTAATTTTCAAGTTACTGTTCTCATTTGCTTTTGAAGGTCACCATGAGACATCAATATTAGATTCAGTTTGTTTCATAGCAAGCTAAAAACTTCCTACAGGAGCTTTAAGACAAAAGCCAAATATATAAGGGTCAATGACTGTATGTGAACGTAGCCTGTGTAGTGAAGGAGATCCAAAGAGGCTTTGTAACTTTTTTTAAACATATTGCAAACCACTTTTACCTCGCAGGATTAAAACATTTTGAGCATATTTGATGTTGATAATCATAAAAAGTGTTTTGCTTTAAGTGCTTTAAAAAATGTCTCTGCATCATCTGTCAGTGTAATAATATGAAAAAAGTGATAAGTATTTGATTCAAAGATCAAAGACATGAAAAAACATCTTTAGATGCAGCTTTTCTTTTTTAATCTGAAATCATGTTCTGACTTTTGAGTTTCTCCACGTTAAAAACGAATTCTTCTTGTGAAGCGCCAAACACAATTCCTTTCCTTTTTTAAGTCAATCATAAACCACCAGAGAACTGGCTCCCTACAATTATCACTCTCTTAATTACAACTGTAAATGAAAGTCTGTTTCTTTTGATTAACATCAACAAGATCCTTGTTGGTTTGTCTGAATCCTGGAAGACTTTGTCTGCGAATGCTCCTTTGCACTGTCAGAAACACATCATCATCATTAATTAGTCCAATCCAGTTTAAAAAAAAAATCATCAACTTAAAGTAATAATTATTCCTACAGATTTTACTCTGTGGTGTCTGCTGTCCCCATATCTGGACTGAGTGGGTAAGTCTTAAATATGGAGCATGAGGAGTGTGGGATTACCCGCTAATTAGTGAAACTGTCATGGGATTAATTAAATCAAAGCATTTACATATATTCTAATTGTTTTAGCATGATAATTGGCATAACTGAGCCACGGTTGTAAAAGCGAGGGTTGTTAAAGTTTGTTTGCTTCGAAGTCAACAGTCTGCACGTTGTTGTTGTTGTCCTCGCTGTTGTTGGACCCTTAGAATACCAATGTACAGTCCAATACTGTCTTAAATGTAATGAACCTACAGTAATGAACACCAACTGCAGAACCATGTGTGTTGGCTTGTGATTATGTTTTCAGGAAATTTGACTCTGTCCTCAGAGAATAATTATTCTGGGAAATTTTTAAAATTCTGTCAACATTAAAGCTCCAGTGTGAATTTTTAAGCCATTTTTGAAACAGATTGGAATTAACTTCTTATTGATATCCTTTAACTTTTAAGTGTCTAAATCTACTGGTGAAGGGTCAGCACCAGTCATAACGGCGAACTGCAATATAATAAGTCAAGTAGGAGGATGCCAAAATCAACACAAACTTCAAATTTACGTCACAACTTAAGTTTGGCCTTCTTGAAGTCATTTGAAAAGACTTGAAGTCAAACTTAAGTGGTAAAAGGGACTCAGATGTATTTAAAAAATATATTGTTTTATCATTTTTATTGAGTAAAAATGCTAAAGTTTCAAGTTTTTGGTTTCTTTTGGGAACATTTACCAGTATTGTTTTTATTTCACCTTACCCCTGGGCTAATGAAACACTTAAAACTGTGATTTACTAAGTTGAATACAACCTTAATATTTTTCATGTTCGACTGTGCATGCTTCAGCAAAGAACAAAGTCTCCAACTCAAATTGACAGGAGTCTTCATCTACATTTTTAGTTCCCCAAATGTGCCACCATCTCCCCAGTTCTCATGAATAAAATGACTCAGGAGTGGATTTTATTAACATATAAGGGAAAATCCTCATTTCTAATGAAACTGTAGTTTTACAGTTGGCCGACTGATCATGACTTCCTTAGTTTGTAGTTTGTAAATCAATGGAGTGGCTTTGGCTCAGTGGTAGAGTCATTGTTTCTCAACTGGAGAGATGGTGTTTGATTCCTATTTCTGCAGTCAAATGACAAAACTGGTCAATGGGGTGGAGATGAATATGAACTGCGTGAAATTAATAGATGGTGAAAGAGTCTTGATGTGTGACATAAATTTCCAAACAAAAAATCACAGCTTCACATGTTTCATTTCCTGGATTTTTAAAAGAAGTCAAAAAGTTTAAGTTATATTAAATGTGAATTATAAGTTATCACAACAAAAACTTATTTGTTGGTTTAAACGCAAGATTTTCAGTTTGCCCTAAAATTAAAAAATCCAGTGCAGACAGTTGCCTTTAAAGTTTATGTTTAAACAACTTTTCCGTTTTTACAGTGTGTTATGATCTGTTCCTCTGCCATAGTAGGGGAAGGAGTAGGCATGGTTTGGGTTGAGTGGTGTTGGAATTAAAGGGCTGATTATCAAGAGGCTGCACCTGAGGTGAGGAGCCTCAGGCGTCCAGGAGATGGAGGCCATGTCCACACGTAGCCAGGTATTTGGGAAACCATTTATGCCTGTCGTCCACACCAAACTGCAGCTTTACGTCACTAAAAACGCTGTTTTCTGAAAAGTCCGACCAAAGTGAAGATTTTGGAAAACTCCAGTTTCATGGTTTCGTGTGGACACCAGTAAACAGACTTTTCGGTTCTCAAACGTCACAGCTGCATGATGGGGGCTCATTCTGATTGGCTGGCATGGGTTTTACGTCAGGAAAACACTGCCCATTATGGTTTGGGCGTGCTTGGAGTCGCACTCACCGGCGGATTTACCAGCTGCGTGTAGACAGAAGTATTTTTTAAAACAAACTAGGGGGTAATACTCGTTTTTGAAAATACCCGGTTACGTGTGGACAAGGCCTGAGAGACGACACAGTTGATCACATCGCCATTCGCCACGAATTGTAAATACACCTTTAAAAAATCTGAACAAGGATGGTCGAACAAAGCAGACTGGCCAGTAGAAGGACCGATGTTGGGGCGAGGACGGATTAAGGACGGTTGGCTGGGGTGGGTGACTCCACGCAAACCCCCTCCAGAGCAGGGAAACTCCACACACATTTAGGGAAAGGCAGTTGTCACGTTCATGCCCACTGCAACACGCAGGGAGAAAAAGAAGCAGGTAAGGTTACCTGCTAGGCTAGCGCTAGGCTAGTCAGGTGGGGTAGACCATGTAGCTCAAGTGTGTTAAGTAAAGCAATTTGGACGTCTTGAGTCCACATTGTCGTTCGCTCTTGTCTTAATCCAAGTGATAGTTCAAGAAATCCATGTGCAATGCAATAAATAAGGATCAAAACTGTACAAACTAATTCTTCATCCATGCTAAGAGGCCAACTGTACTATTGCAGATGGCCATATGGCATCATCTTTGTAGTCTGACAGTGAAGTGCAACTTAAAAAAGCAACTCCAACTGGTTTATTGAAACACTTTTAAAATAAAAAACTTATTAAGCCACTGGATTTCTTTTTGACTTTCATTCATTTTGAGGAACTTCATGCCATTTTTTCAGAAATAGCACTGTGGATAGAGTGGAAACTGACAAAAGAGCGGGCAGTGACATACATCAAGAAGGTCACAGGTGAACCAAGGCTACTCTCTTTGAGGACATGAGCCTCTGAATAAGAGTTGTGCAATTTCACCTCTGAGCTAAACCTGCACCCTGTTCTCTTTAAATATACCGTTGAATGAAAACAGATTTCCAGTCAGTTTTTCTGTTTAATTTTCAGTGCAGTTATTGCTTTATGAATACTTGAAATTCCCCTCGAATTCAAAAGAAAATAAATCAATGATATTCATCTTAAAAATGAAAAGGATCTTTGATTTTGATCAAATAATTTGTTATTCCTTAAACATTTTTAACCTTGAATGAAACAGTCTCTCAGAGCTCGTGAAGAAGCAAAAATTGTGCTCAGAGGAACTTGAATAACACAGGAGACAGAAACTACTGAAACATAAGCTAAATGTATTTAAAGTCCAATAAAATCGTTTAAAAGCAGAGGAAACAGGGTCATGAGGTCATGTTTATGCATTCGTCTCTACATTAAAACCTCTACTTGTATTGATTGCCACCATCAATTCACTGTTTGTTGATTCAGAAAAAGCCTGGAGACCACTCAGTGGAAATGTCAGAGATAATTGACGCTCATCTGCATAGCTGAGCATGCTTCAATATTCCGAGCTAATTTAGCCGTAGCCTGCAGAGTGGGGTGGGAGGAGGGGGAAAAAGTGGGAGGACAAGTTGGCACAAGGTGGTCGGACTTTCTTTTTCAACCCAATCTCTTTTCTCTGCATAATTATATGAATTGAATTAATTGGGAATGCACATTTGCATATCTAGGTTATTTCTTTTAGGGAGAAAAAAGGTCTTTGGAGAGTTTAGAAACAATTACAAGCCCGCCAGACATTAAAACACCTCAATTTCCTCCCCATGTCTGCCTTTGGCCCCCCAAGTGTTTTACTCCAGGGAGGATTTGGCCTCTGTGCTCTGCAGGAGAAGTGTGATAACACTACAGAGCAGTGTGTGCAGCAGTCACATCCATGAAGCAATTTAATGGACTTTGGAGGCACCTTTAGTACACACTATCGCCTGACATCTTTAAATTAGTTTGAGCACCTGTTGGTATTTTTCAAAAGGATTTAAAAAGTTCTGAAGGAAATTTGATTGGACCCTTTTAATCTGATACAGGCTGGTAAAAATGGTACGAGGGGGGAATCTCATTTTCTCCTCGTGTAGAAGTATTTTTTAACACTGCTTTGTAATAACACCGAGCCAGTGTGATGGAAAGCTAAAGCTATTTTTAATCAACTGAGCTGATGTCTTATGTTGTTGCAGGTGAAATGAATTATCCTTAGCTGGAGGTCACTCAACTGTGCAGGGCTTGGAGGAAACTGTGCGAAGTTTACTTTGATGAACAGTTTGTTTCACAACAAGAATCAACATTTGGACTTGAATTAATGTGCATGGGTAAATGCTTCAGATTTTTATTGACCCTAAAAGGAAGTCGGTATTTCTTTTTCCCCAGCAACTAGAGCTCTCTAACTAATTAGTTCACAGTTTAACCAGATGATGTATCAAAAAAAGGAGTCAGAATGCCTTTTGTGACTTCTTAAATGAAAAAGTGACCCATTACAATGTTTTGTCTTGTAAATAAATTTTTGAAATTTGAATTATTATTATTATTATTATTTTTTTTTATTTATTCTTTTTTTTTTCCCGTTTATTTATTTTCATGGCTCTGAAGCCTTGTTTCCACCAAGCAGTCTGGTATGGATCAGTACAGTTTGGTATGTGTTAGATCAGTAAAGCCTGATCCTGTTTGAGTTTTCCACAGCCAACTGTGCCACCTCTTGGTAGGTGGCGTTTGAGCTGGATGCCAATAACCACATCAGTTAGGTACAGTAATGGCATGACACCATAGCAGCATGACCCCACTGATAAATCCAACAACGAAAAAAAAAAAATGTAACACTGTAAACAAAGAGCATCGATGAGAGACATACAGCAATTGGCACGTGGCTCTTTGTTACAAAGCGCAGTCAAGCTTTGTTTCAGAGAACTCTGTGTGCCATGAGGAGAAATACAACCGCAAGTGACCGTTCTCTTGACCAATCAACAGTGTGCAGTGTTTTGGCTCCACCTTCTGGGGGTCGGCTCAGTATGTCTGGCACCCCAACAGAAGGGTTACCAAAAAGTGAGACGGCTCATCTCGGTTATTTGGGGATCTGTCCCAGGATTAGTCAGTGGAAACACCACAAAATGTGGTCCATACCAAAGGACAAACCAAAGTGAACCGCTTGGTAGAAACATGGCTTTAGCGGCCTACAAAAAGGAATAAGGCCATCAGTATAAACATTACAGCAGTATTTTCTTTTATCAGAAATTTCTTTTGCAGGGAAGGTGTGGGACCACTGATTCAGTCAGATGGGTGTAACTTTTTTTAACTTTTTACATTTGGCAATGTAAAAAGTTGTAGTTAACAATACATTACACTGTTTTAGATAGGTGTAATTTTTTTTATTTTATTTTATTTTAACTATAATTTTTTTCCAAAAAAAATTCCACTGCATGTCCAGTACAAAATGGGAGCACTGAAATCAACAAAAACAAACAACAAATCAAATCTAACATTTGTCACTGCCATTCATGAGCATTGTGAACCTACTACCTCTTTGTGTATAAAAATGCAACAAAACTGATTTTAAAAAAAAACAAAACATTTTTAAAAAAAAAAAAACATTTTTTTTTAAAAAAAACAAACATTGTTTTTAAAGATGTTTGCTAGACAATCTGTAAAAAAAAAAAAAAAAAAAAAAAAAAGGTTGAATTTTTTTTCTTCTGTTTTTAACTTCATTTAAAGCTCCTGTGAAGAATTTTCAGTGATTATGAAACAGACTGAAATAATTAATTCTGCCTCCTAATGATCTTTAAAAGGAAACCATTCTATCAGGAACAACATTGATCATTTTTTTACTGATCGAGTTATTTTATCTTGCTGCAGGATAGCGAGACAAGATAAGTAATATCACAGCCTTTCAATTTTTCCCCACACTAAAGATGCATATCTTAATTTATTGTATTTTTTCAAACTACTTTGTTTTGTCAACAGTCAACATCAACATCAATCTCACAGAGGCTTTATGAAACAATGACACCAACAACTTTCTAACACACCTCCTTTAATGTTTAAAGAGCTTTAAATCAAATATCATCACAGCAGTGTTGCATAACTCTAACATTTCTTTATGTGGCAGAGTGTAATACTTCATCCAAATCTATGCTGGAAGCAGAATGATGCTCCTGAAAACATAATGTTACTCCCCGAGAAACATCAACACTAAATCACACTGATGTTTTGTGTAATTAGTGTTTTTCTTCCACTCCTGAGCGCTCTAAACCTGCCCCTCTTCACCGGCGACCCTGAAAGCAAATCAGTTCTGCATCACAACACTGGAGATAATAACATTCTGTGGGACGTTCCCTAAATAAGGCAACCGAATGAATCGCCAGTGTAAGTATCTGATCAGGGTCACAGAGGTTTGTTTACAATTGGAGGAACTTTGTGATCTGTTCTACAGCCAAACAGAAACAGAGGGTTATTTACCAGTTTCATTTTTGTTTTCCAAACCTTGAGCCTCTTTTCCCCCATGGCCTACTTCTGTTACAAAGAAAGAGGGCACTCTAAGTTTTTGTGATGAAGAGAGTGACAGAAACAAAGACAAGAATTAATAGAAGGATTTTAATTAAACCTTCATCAACCAATACATAACCTTTCACCCTGATATATGAAAAGTCAAAGCTCACGTTATTCTCTATCGTCTTACACTTCTGCTCATCTTGTGTCTACATTTTTTAGCTTTTGAGCTACAAAAATAGTCAGAATGCCCCTTTAAAAACACAAATCAGTCTGCGCTTTTAATGAGAGTTCTCTATGTCTCTGAGAAAATCTTCCTCTCTCTGAGACATCCTCCATTTCTCCAGAGCTCTGCTTGCCCTGGCACAATGAAATGTGAAGTGGATATATGCTGCCCCCTTGTGGTGCTAGGCACACAATACACACTTTTAACTTCCTACTGGCTGCATAGCATGTTATCTTGTTTTATGACAGATATTGCCCTTTTTTATTTTTTTTGCTCAGTGTCATCACTTTCTTAGAGGTTGTTTTTGGTGATGATGCTTTCAGCTCGGGACACCGTCTCCACAAATGTCACATGAGGCTCCGAAACTTGGCTGCTCGACTTGCGCAGACACTGAGAGATCAAATGGATGATGCTCAGGATGGTCATCAGGAGCATCAGGAAGCCTGAAGATAAGACAAAAGCAGAGGAAAACATTCAGGGTGAAAGGGGAAATTGGATTGTTTGAAATGCATCTGCACTCCAGCGATGACATTTACCGCAGTAGACTGTGTTCGCCGCGAGGTCGTGGATGCGATAGCTGCGGGTGAACATCGCGCCAAGGCCAAAGATGAAGATGGGGTAGACGCTGAACGTGTGGCGTAGGTACTTTGAGAACAAGAAGCTCTGTAGGGTGAGCCTGTTGGGAGAATCAATTTAAAACTTTACAAACTAAAAGCACAGTTTCATCAGGTGTGTATCAAAAACCTCCAGACTTTTTATTCTCACCATATGATGGCACACAAAGAGACTAATGTGAGGACCACTGTGCTGACCAGTGGGTCTGGCACTCCTGCGCTGTACTTGACCAAAATGCCAAAACCCACCAAAGCATTCAGGAGAGTCCAGCAGGCAAACGCTGCCAAGCCATTCTGGGTCTGAAAAGTTCAAACATGTCGCCAAAATTTAAACCAACACCTTCATCTTTGACCTCTTACTCTACCATGAACAAGTTCACAGCCAGGTACGAACAAACCAGGTATCGTGTCCATGGGATTACTGACGGATTGTTGATGGACAGCCACACTTTGTGCGTCTCCAGGTTAGTGTAAGACATGAAGAGCACGTAAAAACTGAGCGCAGGTATCATCCACCCAAGTGCCACAGCTCCACATATGTAACTGTAGAAAGAAATAGCGACTTCCTTAAATAAACACATTCCTTTTTGAGAGTTAACCTTGTGAAGTTTTTCTGTTTGCACAAAATAAGAGTTGACATGACTTACTGTCTGTCCCACAAAGCCATGCCCAACAGCCTGGTAATATCAATCATAACCCATGTCAGGTAGAATACTGGAGGATCGATTTCTGGGTGGCAAGACTCAGGGCGGAGAACATTTCTAGAGATGGGAGAGAAACAGGGGCCATGTTAAAAGTAAAAGACATGTGGAGTGGGTAACGTTGGTATCGGTCCTCAAGGAGGAATCGAAAAAAGTAGCAGGGCCTTGACGATGTTTCAACTCCTTTTCTTTGCCATCTTAGCATTTCTATCAACACTACATGTAAACTGTTTGATCTGAAGTCATTGTCATTTCTCTTTTCTTTTTCAATCTTGGATGTTTTCATTCATCCTGTCAGGTGACACTCTTTTAGGTTTGCAACTAGAGGAATTTTCTTCAAGATCCAGCTTTGCTCCTATCCTGACTTGGCACAAAATTTTGCCGAGTAGGAGTAAGTCTGAATGTGGTGAGGATTCAAATTCTGTCTGTCAGCGTTCACACATGATGCCTACTCAGGGCATTTCTGACCTTTTCCAGGTTTGCACAGGTTTTAACAAGTGATTTTTAGCTGTGCGCTTATCCTGGCACAAAATCTTTCAGAGCAGTAATAAGTTTGAGTAAAGTCAGGGTTTAAACTTTTTTTTTGTGTTCACACGTGTTGCTCATTGAAAAAGTTCTGGACTTTCCCATATTGGCACAGGTTATGATCTGTTGAAATTTCTGGAATATTACTAATTTGGCTTTTATCCTGACTTGGCATAAAATTTTACAAAGCAGAAATAATTCCAGGAGCTGTCAGGGTTGAAATATTTTTGTGTGTGGTGCATTTGGGTGTGTGTGTGTTTACACATGCTGCTTTCTGACAGAATTTCTGATTTTCTTTTCCAAATTTGAACAGAATATAGATATGTAAAGTGTTTTGAATATTACCAGCTTTGCTTCAATCCTTACTTTTCAAAAAGATTTGACTAAGCAGAAAAAGTATAATTGTGGTCGGGATTGAATTTATTAATTTTTTTGCATTCACATATGCTGCCTGCTGAGAAATTTCTCAACTTTTCCAGGATTACACAAGTTATAACCATATTGATTTTCTTGAATATTTTCAGCCTTGCTCTTATCCTGACTTTGCACAAATTTTTACTTAGTAATAATGAATCTGAGTATAATCAGGGTTAAAAATTTTTGTCTGTTTATGTTCGCACATGTTGCCTACTGAGAGACTTTCTGGACAATCTTGGAAGTTTTGTGTGTATGCGTACACATCATCTGATTTTGTGTTACCTTTTTTACAAATCAATCGCAAATGCTTAAAAATTAAACTCACTTGCGGAATTGTTTGCAGTTTTATGTAGCTTTCTCAAAATATGGCAACTTTCTCGCTGAAGTAAAAGAGACTTCTGAAATCTGGAACTTGTACTAATACATCCCAAGACTGAAATTTTAATGATTATAATTCTTAAATGTTACAAAGCATTCTCTTGGCTGGTACCGTGCACCCTCTAAGTTACCTCTCGAGCAGGGTGATCACTCCGTAGAAGATCCAAGCTATGGACCAAACGTCAATCATTATCCAGTAGACATTCGACCACCAGTCCATCGTCACCTCCAGGGGAAAGGTGTCTGACACATTCCTGTATGAGGTCTG